>NC_081312.1:172787468-173515783 GCF_026419965.1 Kogia breviceps | reverse complement strand
ATATATGAAGGAAATGAGAACAGAATATTGAAGAGATATCTGCATTCCCATGTTTACTGCAGCACCAAGATATGGAAACAATCTAAGTGTCCGTCACTAGATGAATGGATAAAGAAGATGTGGTATGTGTGTATACACACACACACACACACACACACACACACACACACACACACACACAACGGAATACTATTCAGCCGCGAGAGAAAAGGACATCCTGCCATTTGTGACAACATGAATGAGCTTGAGGGCAATACACGAAGTGAAGTAAGTCAGAGAAAGACGGAGGTTGTATATTATTTACCCGTGGAATCTAAAAATGCCAAACTCAGAAACAAGTTAGAATGATGGTTACCAGGAGCTGAGGGTGGGTGAAATGGGAGATATACATCAAGAGATATAAACTTCCAATTATAAAATGAGTAAGTTCTATAGATCTAACGTACAGCATGGTGACTATACTTAATAAATCTGTATTATGTACTTGAAAGTTACAAAGAGAGTAGATCTTAAATGTTCTCACCACACACACAAAAGAAATGGTAATTATGTGATTTGATGGAGGTGTCCACTAACACTATGGTGGTGTCATTTCATAATATGTAAGTACATCAAATCAACACACCGTACAATAACATTGTCAATTATATCCCAATAAAGCTAAAGAAGGAGAAAAATAAAAGACTGGCTGATATTCCTGACAGTAGGATGTTCCTATTCCACATGATACCAGCTGGAGTGGAGATTTGAGAAGGTCTAATTTCCTAAGAGTTTGTCTATAGATTTCAAAGATGTTACCTCAAATGTAGGATTCTTACTTACCTAATTTTTAAAATCTTTCTCCTAATGGCATATGTCCTCGGCTTACGCTGAACCACTCTAACATAGGAAGCCCTGAAGTGCCCATTATCTCCAAAACAATAGGGATGTCGTAGAGGATTTTATCTGAAGACATGGTGCTTAGTGGTTTTTTTCTTCCCTAAGAAAAGTTTTTGTTCCTTTTAAAGAAATGGCATGCATTTTCCTAGGGGACAACTGTGAATCGCATTAACTGCCTGTTTCCCTTTTGGCTTTAGTCATCAGGAAGGTCAGAACCAAAATTTCAACTAAATGATTGTTAAGAAATATGTAGCTTATATGTATTATCATTCCAAAGTACCACTTCCAACATACACCTCTTGGTCCTCACTTGACCTTTTGTTCCCCATATTTTCTCTAATTCTCATTTGCATCTATTGTATTTCAACCTCATTGCTTTTCAAGCCTTCATTCAATGATAAAGGTATTTAAATTAATTGTAGGCAAATGAAATCACATTTGCTATGGACTTTGCAAACAATCAGTGGGACAGAGAAAAATAATGTTATTGTGGCCAAATTCAAATCCCCAGGAAGTGTGACATATTTCCCAATTTATGTTTATATCTTTCTTTCCCATCATGATGTACCTAGAAGATTTTGAATAAAATCATGCTCTAACCATCTAAGACAATATGACAAGAAGTTGAATAATCAGAAGTTCTTGGTCCAAGAAATATAAAGATTTGAAATTAAAATAAAATCAGAACAGGTGAGCCAGAGATTTTAATAAAAATACTGTAAGTTTCTTAAGCTATTTTACATCAGGAATGTAGGTTTTAAAGAAATCTAAAATACTCAACACACATTGTGTTCTTACACAACTAACTCAGGATCCTACCACCTTCTCACCTGCGGCAACTATGTGCCGTTTAATTTGGGTAGATTTTTAAAAATTTGACTTCTTTCCCCAATAATAAGTGTTTAGTGATACTTTCAGACCAAATATATTTATCTAGCTACACCTACTAGCACAGCATTGCTCCTTTCTGTACTTTGATTGTGGTGACCTGGGCTTACAAGGTTCTTTTTGAAGCTGCTTGATGTGGTTCGTGAGTATTTATTCTCATATTAATAGGTGCGATCAAAATTCCTGCAATAATTTTGTAGAAATGATGTTTTAATTAAGCAGCAGTTAGTACTTTAAAGGCCAGAACGTTTAACTGCCAGATCACCACCAGCTCAAGCAGCAGATGGAGGGCAAGCAGCTTGTCTGATCTATATAAAGTATCTGGTTGGAAAGGAAATTGGACATCATGCTTACTTATTCTTATCCCTTAAGTATTTAATGTATCAATGAAATATGCAAATCTTCCACAAGGTAATGCAAAAAAATATGAGAAACAACTCTAAGAGCAAACTGCAGAGAAACAACTGGTGTGAGAGGTCTCGGAGGAGACTGAGGATGATTCTCTGTGATGAAAAGGAAAAGCAAATGAGAGAGGGAAGGACAGTAGGAGGACACAGCAAGAGAAAAATCCAAGTTCCCTTCCTCCTTGCAAAGTCTAAGTGAATTCTGCTTGTGGTTAATGGGTTATCTTTTGAGTTTTCTTTGTTTTGTAGCACCAGACAAGATGCTAAGAGGGTAAAACTCCTGAGGGCAATTACTTTGTATACAGAACCTAGCCTAGTGGCTATACTACAGTTGCTAAGTATATACTTATTTATCTCCATCATTCACGCTTTAAATTAAACATGCTTAATGAATACCTGCTGTGTGCAAGGAACTGTTCTAGGTTAAATAGCAGACAGCAAATACTTGGGGTTTGATAATTGTGTGATCTGACTGTGGGACAGCCCACAGCCTAGACTGATAAGGAAACTTCCTGAAATCTTCTGCTGTTCCAGGCAAGAGTCAGGACCACAGAGGCAAAGAAAAGAAGGGATGTAGGTTTGCAGACTATGGTTACTAGTCCCTAAATTAAAGTCAGTTTCTCTTGTTGCTGTTAAACTTGACGTTTGTTGCTGCTGTTAATTTTCTACTGGTTGAGCATGCCAGACTAATCTAAAGTCAGTTTTGGTTGATGTTTTAAATTAAAGCTAAATTTGGTTGTTGCTATTCATTTTCTACCAGTTGTGCTTGCAAGATTATAAATTAAGACCTGTTTCAATAGTTCCAGATATGATACAGCAGTAAAATTCTTAAGTGAGCAAGAGAAGTGGTTACATATACACATAGCCAGAACTAAAGGTGATAATTTCTATATCTAAACTCTTTGATGTCAAGTTTGAACTGTCTTCCCTATTCTTGGTATTTATTGAGTGAGTGATTCAAGGATAAGCTTCAAGTCATCTGAAATATGAAAGTAATGTTACTTTTTTTTTTCTTCCCCGATACGCGGGCCTCTCGCTGCTGTGGCCTCTCCCGCTGCGGAGCACAGGCTCCGGACGCGCAGGCGCAGCGGCCACGGCTCACGGGCCCAGCCGCTCCGCTGCACGTGGGATCTTCCCGGACCGGGGCACGAACCCACGTCCCCTGCATCGGCAGGCGGACTCCCAACCACTGCGCCCCCAGGGAAGCCCTACTTATTTTAATATCTAAAAAATGAATCATAAATAGAACTTCAGGGTATGGTAGTAAAGATATCTTATTTTTGGATTGATCCCTAGATCATTATGTAGTGTCCTTCTTTGGTAGTAAAGATAAAATTTTTTTTAATGAGTTAATGTTACAGGGGGAAGGTATTCTTCAGTTTCGTTGACCACAGAAGAGGAAATGCATGGTAGTTGATAGCATAATTTCTGATTTTGCTAAAACAAAGCTCTCAGCTGGTCATTCTCCTCGAAAACCATATTATGACATTATATATTATTTAATAATGAATTACCTGTTGCATATGTATTATTATATATGAAGATTTATCATATATAATCATACATATTCCGATTAGGGAGACCTAACATCTATTCCTAGCTCTGCTAACTAGCTATGTGACTTTGACCAATCATTTAATTTCTCAAGGTATCGGTGCTTCCACCTGCTAAACTGATAATGGACTGGATGACCTCTAAAAAATCTCCCACTATGCCTATGCTTAAAAAATAAACATGTTATTTTTTTTAAAATACAATAAGAAGCATAGATTATATTTTCTGTTGCCTAAAGCACTTTCCACATTTTCTCTTGATAATACTAAAGAAGAGAGTCATGGAAGAGATGTGACAAAAAGAAATAGTACTCTCACATCATTCTGGAGTATAGAGGATCTCTAAACAAGACAAGTCTTGTACTCATCTGCAGAAGGAGATCTATCATTGTCCTCCTACGGATGACCATGATTCCCCAGGCTTATGACCTCCTCTAGTTGCTAAGAAAAGTCATCCAATGAAGAGGATCTACAAGGAGATATGAACAAATGAATACCCTCCTCACCTCACTTTGCCCTCTAAGGCACATATGAATTGCAGAAACTGGAAAGTGGTTAATTCAAATGAATCTCTATGACCCATACGAAGCTGTTACACTATGCTATGGAAAACTTAGGGGAACAAATTAACTTCTTAGGATTGTGATAGAAAATGGAAAGTACCAACCCTTGGGTTTCCCAGGGATTCCTGGGATTTTAAACTGCAGGGACACCTTGGAAATTTCTTTTCTCATTAAGATCTACCTTTCTCTTCCTCCAGAAGATTTCTCACAGCCCCGGTTCCTGCTGCACCTCCGGCCTGTGTAGCTGTGCCCAGGCCAGTTTTTCCTTCTAAAGATTGGGCTTTGACTCCCTCTGGGATCTTGGGGACCAGTGTGTTTCTTTGACTTTATCCCACTTTCAGGAATGGAACCCCATCAGGTCCAACCCCTGGGTACTGAAGTGGGTTCACTGTTAGCGTGATTGACTCCCCAACCATTCAAGTCATTTACTAAATCCTATTCATGAATATTAAGGTTTCCTCTTCAAAGTTCACTTATGAGGCTTCAAGAAAGGAAACATTTCTGAGAAAGGCTGTGTTACTAGTTGATCAGACCCCAGCTGCCATCTGCTCTTGTGACATGCTGATGGAATGGTAAAAAGACCACGGAGGATTGTTTTATTAATCACAAAATTTCACTTACTTGGGTTTTGTCTCTAAGATTATTTTCAGCTGTTTATTATATACACTTCTAAAGCACTGCCCTTATTTCAGAAGGATTGCTTCTTTGCAAAGGAAGCCATTATTATGTTGGACATAGACACATCTTTCGGCACAGAACTTCCACCTGGTTTAAAACAAGCCTTAGACTATTCAGATGGATTTTACGGCCATTCTTGAATAAAGGAATACTTCCCTCAATTTATTTATATGATATGACTTTCTTAAGGCATTTGGGACTTTGAGGATTAGCAGTAACTATGGAAAAATTAAGTAGCTCACAAATCACTTTATTATAAGCTCTCAACGATCTCAACTGATGAAGTAATAGAATATGGTACTTTTTTTCCTCCAAATGTTACTTAATGCTTCCTGCAACAAACATGACAAACGTTAGACACTTCTGATGTATATTCAGCCTTGGAAATATGCAGTAGGGCTTAATATTCAGAATAACAATAAACTTTTATATGGATACATATGCAATTTTCATCACAAACACCAAACTCCTAGCAAAGCAGGTGTTTGTCATAGCCATAACCATTGTAGGTCCTGCATCAAATCAATTCCCCACACCTAGGAGTTCCCTGATAGCCCATATAAACTGATTAGTAAAATATGATTATGTATGTCAGCCCCATTGATGAAAGTTGGAGCCAGCCCCTGAGGATGTAAGTTAAAATAAACCTAGATCCTAAATAGCTATAGAATTGACCTGTCTTGGATGAACCTACTTCTTGTATGGCAATGGTGAATCATTATAGTGGCAAAGGGCATTGCAACTAAGGCAGCAGTCAGGAGGAAAGTCTCCTCCTGCTGTCTGGCTTGGGCCTTAGTTTGTTCTGTGCACCAAGGGTTTTATTTGGAGATAAACAAATCCATACTGAGACTTATTGCTGTATCGGCACACCAGAGAACATCAGAACTTACTGCTGCATGAAGTGACCATCAAATGTGGAGGCAGCTTGGGGGAGAGAGTGGAAGGAATGTCAAAGTATAAGAAGTCAACCTTTATTTATAGAAGCTATCTTTTCCTTTCAATAAAATTCTGACCAAAGGATTGAGCTTTTAGGACCAAAGATGAAGTAATACGACTAGCCGGAGTTACGAAATCTTAGCAATTGATATTCCTGTATATGACTGACTATGTACATAATATCCAGCAATTTTGATTGCAGTCACACTTTTAAGTTTACGCCTGAAATTTTCATGAGTAGAATTACTTCAACAAGCACCTTTGGTATACAATGTCATGTGCAAGCCTTGTCTTTATCTACACTGGAGGGCGGTGTACACAGTGGGGACAGGAGCAAGCCCCGGGAACCCGACTGTCTGGGTTTGAATCCCAGCTCAACTCTGTACTGGTTGAGAGACCTTGAGCACGTTTAAATCATTTAACCTCAGCTACATCTGCAACTCAGGAACAATAATAGAACATACCTCTTTAGGTGGTTGTGAGAATTAACTAAGAATCTTTGGACAGTGGCTGGCACATAAAAGAAATATTTAAGTAGTAGCTATTATTATTGTTTAATAAATATTTATCAAGTACCTACTAAGTACCAGGTGCATATGACTCTTATACAGTAAATATTAATGTAGCTTGAAATTTCTTTGCACTGAAGTATTAACATCCTGTATTTCTAAAATTCCTTGTTTTCCTCTAAAACAAGGAAGTTTCTCTTTGCATGAGTCCTTTTTTTCCCCATAAACAAGCAAATTTGTTAAAAGAGGACAATCTAACAAGAGAATAAAGCTATGCTACCTTTTGTTTTAGTAAGGATCTCTTATCCTGTGAAAATGAAAATCCAAATTTTTTTTTAAATCAAGGAAGCAATTTCCCATGTAATATCATTTGGTGTTTACTCTGTTCAGATTTTGAAAGTAAAACCAATTCTTTGGGTTACTGGACTTGAATGTTACTTCTAAAATGAGTTAGAACTAAATGGAATAGCTAAACAGAATTAGTCTAGAAGTGAAAGAGAGATTTCCTTAATCACACCTAGCTTTAAAATCACCCCAGAGGTGACCAACTTCCAAAGGTAGCGGGTCTAAAATTAGGCCTACCTTCTAGGTAGGGAAGATGCAGGGAGCTTTTAAGCAGGAAGAAGAGGTGGGGACCCTGTGGTTTTCATTTAACAAAGCCTGCAGTAGGCACTTGAGGAATAGGGAGCAGAGCTCAGAAAATACAATTTCCCACCTTAGTCTCTATGGCTATGCTGTTCAAAAGGCTACAAGGCAATTTAACTGATGTGAACAGTAATTACAGGAGACTGTGAAAGGGAAACAGGAGAAATTAGAACGAGGGGATGAGAACTGCAGGAAGAAGGGGGTGAAGAACCAGGTGCGAGTATACTTTAGGTCAGGACAAGCAAAACTGAAAGCTGAGAAATAACAAACTTTGATCCAGAGCGAGTGACCCACAAACCACTATAATATTGCATTTCTGTAATACCACAAAGGGAAGAGAAATATTAACTACACAATATTGTTTGTAAAGGAGAATAGGGCATATTGTGTTATCTTCTCAGTGCTCTAGCTGTGTAGTTATATTTTCAGGTGGCTCGGAGACAGAAACATTTGAGAGTGAAACCATTGAAGGTATAGAGAATGGCAGGGCAGGAGAAAGCATGGCAGAATATAGTGAGGAAGAAAACAAGGGCAATGGTTGAACCTACAGCTGCCAAAGAAATAGTGGGAAGGTCAGAAAGAAAGGAATCCTCAAGTAAAGCAGCAAGAGGGGTGGGGGGAATTGAACAGCCCAGAGCAGAATATTTCCAGAGGTTACATGTCTTTTAGACTTCTACACACAGGGCATAATATATGTTGGAGATTATCAGCACAAATGAGAGATACACTCATATTCGTTTTATATATATATATATACATATACATCTATCTGTTTCACAGGTATGCTATATGCTTATGCATAACTGAGTTTTAAAAGTGGGACTCGGGCTTCCCTGGTGGCGCAGTGGTTGAGAATCCGCCTGCCGATGCAGGGGACACGGGTTCGTGCCCTGGTCCGGGAAGATCCCACATGCCGCGGAGCAACTAAGCCCGTGAGCCATGGCCGCTGGGCCTGCGCGTCCGGAGCCTGTTGCTCCACAACGGGAGAGGCCACAGCAGTGAGAGGCCCGCATACCGCAAAAAAAAAAAAAAAAAAAAAAAAAGTGGGACTCATCCATCCTTGATTTAAAAAACAGTTCTCCATCATGACTATAAAGTTCAAAGGCATTAGATGAAGCTCAGAGTTACCCCGAAATTTGGAATAATAGACTCCCTGCCCTTCACTCTCAGTAAGCTGTCAAATCTGTCACAGAGTGAGCATTAGTAATTGTAGGAGGAATGAATGAATGAACAAATGCACTAAGGAATGAATGACAGGGGCCCCTGAAATGTGGAGATGGAATGGCTATTGGCTCTGTTAGGATGCCAGCTCTACCACTTGCTTTTCTGGGACTACTCTAGCTTCAATTGCTTCATCTGTAAAATCTAGGTGAACATAAAGACCTACAACCCATAGTTTTGGAGAATTCAATGAGAAAATGGAGCTAAAGACTTAGCCCAGTGCCTATACATAGCACTTTTAATTATACGGGGTACGTGCTGACACTATTATGGAGCCCATCTCAGAGCACAAGGTGTAAGATCTGTCTTGGTCTATGGTTTTCCGGCCTAGAGATGTCTAAAATTAAGGCTGAGAAATGTGTTAGGTCTTGCAATTGCAAAATTACAAGCTTTTAGTGACATTAATATATATTTGCAGTTGGTACCTCAGCAAGACATTGGAAGGGCCACAGATAGAGAAAGGATTAAAAAAGGAACCCAGAAAAGTAACTCAGTTCACAACTCTGGCACAATTGTGGTCACTTAGTAAATTCCCTTTTCAAGAGTGCCTGAGTCATTAAACGAGGATACATTTTGAGGGCACTGGGGCACCATTTAATTGCAGGTTTCAGCAAGTTATTAAATGAGGCCCTAGTGGTGTGAAAACAATTAACGCGTCATTTAATGAATCTAACACCAGTATATTTGGAGGAGCCCAAGTGGCTCGAATGAGTTAATGCATGACCCTAAGTGTACGATTAATAACAGGAGTGTCATGGGCATTAAGAGAAATAAAGGTAACTGGCAATGAAAAGAATCAAGAGCTTGTCACCATATAAATTTAAAGAGCATACCAAAAAAAAAGAGGGGGTCTACCATTTCCAAAAAATTTCAGATGGTTCTCAAGCATTTTATAAATAAGTCCTAACATAGAAGAATAATGAACACTAGCACTGAACCACCTTCTAAAAAAGCAATGAGTCAAAATTCAGGCTTTATTATATTATCATAAAAATGTTCCCCAGAGGTAGATTTTCAACTAACTTCTGCAGAATGTAAGATCAAACCATGCGCTAAACTCAGAAAAGAAAGATTTATATCAAATTACTCCAAAGTATTTCATTAACACTCGTAAGAGCCAAAATTCCTTTGGAGATAGCTCCAAAGGATGCCATTTGGCACCGTGAAAACCACTGCTCTTGTTCTACATACTCAGGTGGTACAGGATCTTGCCTGATTTGTAGCAGGTGTCCCTCTTAAATGGTATTTTTAGTAATTGAGCTTTTCATTGATTTTACTACCCCTTCCCACCTACCCAGGTATGGCCAGACCTACCCAAAACCCCGTTGTCTGACACACTTCTCAGAAGCCCGTCAACTGGCCATCTGCATCAACGCAGAATGGTCTGTTCCAATACTGTCTGTGTCTCTGTTCCATCTGCCTGATGTGATGTGTCCCTCACCTGTATTGCACTTCCCTGATGCGGACTGTTTGCCTGTGACCCACTGCCAGGCTCTAGTTATAATACTGTCACCCAGCCTGCTCTTCTCCTCGTCTCCTCAGGCTACCTCTTCCCTCCCTTAGATATCAATCTTTTTTTTTTTTTTTGGCGGTACGCGGGCCTCTCACTGCTGTGGCCTCTCCCGTTGCGGAGCACAGGCTCCGGACGCACAGTCCCAGCGGCCATGGCTCATGGGCCCAGCCGCTCCGCGGCATGTGGGATCCTCCCGGACCGGGGCACGAACCCGCGTCCCCTGCATCGGCAGGCGGACCCTCAACCACTGCGCCACCAGGGAAGCCCTCAATCTTATAATAGGTCTAATTCATCCCAGTCCACTGCACTCAGCTGTAGGTAATCCACTCCTGTTCATTTTTTTAATCATTATTTTGAAGGCTGCCCAACAGTTTGCTGGAGATCAATAAACAAAATAAAATAAATAAATAAAAAGGACTTGTCCTGAAAAATAAAATCTGTAAGTTATGTCAAATCCTAGATACAGGTGAATGATTTCCCAATAATTTTAATACTCTTAGAGTTCCCAGGGAGTAAAATTAGTATCACCTTTGGTCAGATAAATATTTACTAAACAATATTTGTTTATCATTCTCTTGGCAAAGCTGACAACTCAGTCTGCTAGTTTATTTTTTAAATCTCAAGTAAAATAAAAGTGTGAAGGGAAAGCTCTTTCAGTGGCAAATGCTTTGATTATAGCAAATCCATTAACACTTTCCCACAGGTGGACACCAAAGCATCTTGCACTGGCAGAAGCAGAATAATATGCATTCTTCTCCCCAAGACTGCACCTCAAAGTACAATTAAACAATTACACAAGACAGAATGTGGGCTGTGCAGAAGTAATTAAAAATCTTGTTTTCTTCCCTTTTTTGGCTGGCTCAGCACTAATGTCATCTTTAAATGACTTACATCCTGCTGGTGTTGTCTATGTAATTATAAAAAGCTGCCCATCCTATTTCAAGCAATAATCTATTTTATTTTTACTTCTGTGTCAAATAACCTAAGTCTTAACATTTTAACATCTAAGACGGGCAAATACTGTCTTTGACACCATTGCTATGTTTTTTGAGTGGTCTGTATTACTTCATTCTCCATTGATTAACAAGGAACACATTCATGTTTTACATGTAAAGTGTATACCTGTAAGCACACATGTCCGTGCACACACACACACACACACACACACACTTTTTATTTAGCCTCCTCACCCTTGAGCCAAACTCTTGCTCAGATAAATCCAAGTTTCAATCACTAGCTTCTCTGATGAGAAGAGTATCACTTGACTGTCAGTGATCCAGACTATAACGAACACATTATCTGTAACTACCAAAGAGACATAATTAAAAGATGAAAAAATATACATATAATATCTAGTTCTCTTCAAAGTAGTGTGTTCTGTGGACCCATAGGTGTTCCTGAGACCTTTTCAGGGGACCGGGAGGTCAAAACTATTTTCATAATACTACTGAGACATTACAGTTGACCTTTGAACATGAAGGTTAGAGGTGATGACCCCCACTCAGTTGAAAATCCTCATATAACTTTCGACTCCTCAAAAACTTAACTAGGAATAGCCTACTGTTGACCGGAAGCCTTACGGACAACACAAATAACCAATTAACACATATTTGGTATCTTATATGTATATCTACATATATTTTATGCATTTATGACATACCTAATTTTTCTTAAGTTTTTCAATATTTCCAGGTTGCATGATTAATATGTGAGTTTTTTCAAATTGTCAAAAATCTCCAAATTTTTTCCAATATATTTATTTTATAAAATCCACATATAAGTGGACCTGTGCAGTTCAAATCTGTGTTGTTCAAGGGTCAAAAGGAATTGTCTTTTTCACTCTCATTCTATCATAAGTCTACGGTGGAATTTTCTAGGGCTTATATGATGTGTAATTCCATACGAGACTGAATGCTGAAGCAGATGGACAAATCTAGCCATCTTCTGTTAAGCTGAATTGGAGAAATTTACAAAAATGGAAAATATATTGCCACTCTTCTAAGTGTTTTGTTTTCAGGAATATAGTATTTTTTCATTAAAATGGCATTTATGTAAACATGGAGTGAGTTTGTTTTAAAATGAATTATTAGGTAAATATTTTTAATTCACTTTTAATTTCTAATGTAAATATAGAGACATATAACTCACAATAAACAAATTACTAGCAATTTTTAAAAGTTTCAAGGGATCCTGAGATAGAATCAAACATTTGAGCATCACTGATCTAAATAAAGGTTGACCTCCTAATATTGACCTTCTGGGTTTCTTGTTCTCTTTAATTAAAGAATGCAAATTCTTTGATCCCTTTGTCTTTATTGTTATATTCAGGGGAACATCCCTACTGTAGAATAATGAACTGATGTTTAATGTGTGTGTGAAAGTTGTAGCAAAAATAAATGTAAATGAAATTTTTAAGATCTTGTGATGAAAACCAAGCAACTCTGAATTTGTATTACCCCAAATTTTATTATAAACGTTCAAATTGCTTCAGTACCAGCCAGAGTTCCACAATGAGGAATCCAGCAAAAGAAAAGTCTGCTAGTCACTTAAGCAGGCACTTAGAAATTACTCAATATCAACTTTAATTAAAACATGTTGAATTTTAATATGTGAACTTGAACTGGAACCAGCAGTCAAAACCTTGCCAAAATAAATGTCTACCAGCATAAGATAATTATATGAAGAAGTAACTGGAACATTGTTAAGCTAGGGAATTTTTCAGCCTACTCAGAAAGACAACATTGATAATTTGTAGAATGTAAATATTTAAATATGGGCTCTGTATAATAATAAGATATATCAAATATATGAAATATAATGCCACAATAACTTAAAACTGCTAATTACAATGCCTTCTGCAACACCACACTAGTGAAGTTATCTACACTTATTGGCAGTTTCAATAATTGAGAAATTTATAAATAATTTCATTTAGCCCTTTAATCAACTACTGTAGTTCTTTAACCTTTTTCATTTACCAATACTGTAATGGATCTTTAAGGTTTTTGTTGTCACATCCACCTTATCAAGCAACTGAGAGCATCTTTGTAAGACTTTTTATATGGGATGTTAAAACAAGTTGTGGAAAAGTAGAAAAACTCTGTTAGAAACTCAGTCATCTGCCAGCATATAGTTGATATCAATCACTAAATAGTAATATAGCAGTTATTTCACAAAATTGTAAAGTTGCCTCACAGTTACCAATTCAATCAAACTATTTTTGTAATTAGTCTAATTAGCTTGTAATTAGTCTAAGCTGTAGGCATTAAAAGGCTCACAGTGTAAAGGAGACATTGGGGGAGAAAGTGAAAGACTCCATTCTTAAAAGAAATTTACATCTTATACCTAAAGTTCAGAGGCAGGAGAAATGGGAGGTATCTAAGATACTGGAAAAAAAACCTAATTCATTCAAAGACTTAAGCAGGTTCAAAGCTCATTTGAGCACAACTTCATTTAAAATTACTCTGTGTAAACATAATATTTGGAATCTTTTATTATAAAAATTCAAATGAGATAATTGATAAGAAAATGTTTTGAAAACTCCTAAGAACTATTGATATAAAAATATGAGGTTATTTTAAAAATTATTTTGCTGACTTGTATAGTATTTTAAATGGTACTTAAAGAAGCAGAAATTGAGGGGAAAAAAAAAAAAGAACATTCCAGGGGTAACAACAGCTTGAAACAAGGGAGAAGCATTAAAGTACAAATATAGTATGAGTTGCCTGGGGCCTAAGGTCTACACAGAGAATGAGAGCCAAGATAGAAGAAGCTGAAAGAAGATAGACAATTCATAAAAAGCTTTGGATGCTTTATTTCATAGAGAATTCCAAAATAGCTCTCTGCCTGACACACTGCATGTGACATTACTAATATTAATAATGTATTTTTAAGAGTAAATATAATCAATACTTTTCTCACTGATTTCAAATAGAAAAGAATGAAAACAAAACAGTATTCAAGTTGGCCGTGTAATAGATACCACAGAATACCAAAAAATAATTCGTTAACATACTTCAAAAGGTGGTCACCCAAGCTTTAAAGTACTGATTATCACATTGTGCTTTTAATGTTTTTAAACCATGCCTACCCATTTTATCCTTAAGCACGGTCTAAAGTATTATCTCATGTTGTGGTTTCTTAAGCAGAATGATTCTGCTGTTCCAGAATAATTTCAGTCCACATGAATCAAAGCAGCTGAAAATTTGTTTCAAAACTCCCCATAAGAAGATTTTTATTTTTCAACTGCACAACAGAAGGACATAAAAAGCCCCTAGATTAAGGGTTTCTAAATATTCATTATGGTCAAGTTTACTAAATCAACTTACTGGCAATGAAAATCAGAGGTAGGTCAGCCACAATCTTGCATTATCTACTTGTCACCTGTATTACCCACAGTAAGTTCCAGATTGGTGACCCACTTTCACTTCCTTCATACTTCAACCCATCTTAGAGAACACAGCTGAATTAATCCTTCTAAATGCACTTTTACTGCGTGTTTCTAATCTTATGCCTTCAGTGGATTCTCACTGCCTACTGAAGTAATTATAACCTCCTCAGCTGGAAATGCAAGGCCTTCTACATAGGGCCATGGAGCAGCTCATGGTCTCAGAGCCCCTCATCCCGCCCCTATGTCTACACTACAGTCCACGATTCTAAGCTAACTCTTATTTGTCAAACACACAGCACAATTTCCCAGAACTATACCTTTGATAATGTTTTCCCTTCCCACAAAACAGGCACTGCATGCTGACAGCACTTAGCATTAGCATTTTTTTCTTACACTTCTACTGATTCCATGTGCCTTCTCTTCCTGGGAGACAGATATCCTTCCAGGTGATCCTTCACTTGGCTTCTCGACTATGAAGACGCTGTAATTTCTCTGACCAGGTGTGGTAGCTTCAACCTTTGTATTTCTAGAGTACGCTTCAGCTTCGAAAGTGTTTGCTTACTTTCTCTGTGTCCAATTCTAGTTGTTCCATCTTTTATCCTTCTATCCTTTATCCTCTCCCTCCCCCGCATCCGTAGACCAATGTGACCGCTCTGCCCTAAATATCGTTTGGAAGGTAGATAAGGCATAAGGAGTTCAAGAAACCCATAATTTGGTTATATTCTCTTTAAGGCAAAAGACCCTGCTTTGCTCACAATAGAGTAAGTCCTTTGGTGCTTGTAAATAACATGATGTCTAATAACATGGTGTCATTGCAGCCGCGTTTTTTTTTTTTTTTTTTCCAAGTACCTTACCCTACACAATACTAAAATAGCTGAATGGAAAAAGAAAGTTTAAACGGTAACATGTTTTGTATATAAATCACTAAACATCTATATTTGTTAAAATGCAAGCACCTGGCAAAATGTCCCAGCATATAATGGGCATTTAAAATTTAATAGTTAGAATAATTCTATATATGTATATTCACACATAGAGATACAAAACTCATGGATTGCCTGAATTCATACAAAATGGCATCTAAATATTCTAGATGAATAAGAAATTGGCTGTTAATCAGCAAACCTCAGCTGAATGCATTCTATAAGCCCAGCACTAAGATACCCACACAATATTTTACAGGTCATCAATGCTAACGACAGCCTAAAAATTTCAAGTATAATCATGCCTATACTTTGCATTTAATTCTTAACGGTGTTCTGAAAACTTGTAACTCTCAGAATTCTAATTAGCTGTCGTCTTATTGCTTTAATCCCCTAAATGAAGGGATCTTACTTTCTTTTCATTACAGGTGCCTAAGAAATTTGGATCCCCAGATTTTGCAATGATTCATTGGCTAATACTACTGGCAGAGATAAGAATAGCTCCCTGACTTTAAAGACCAGTCAGCATGCCTAAGACAGTGGCATCAGTAAAAACTAAGGAAGTCTAGAATTAGACAATACAATAAAAAGGAAACATCCTCTACATGTGTTGGGAAGAAGCCTTCTGTTTAGTTTCCCCATGCTGTGACTGAAGTTTGCTGTCAATTCTGAGAGAGAATCAAAACGCCTATTGAGAGCCATTTCAAAATAGCATGACGCCCAGAAAAAGCCAGAGTTCATTTTATAGTCCTCTCTAATGTGTGGAAGATGACAGATGAAAAACATTAGCAGAAAAAAAGACAAAATCATTTTCTTTGGCAATAAAAACAAATTGAGCTGTGAAAAGTATGCAGTGTAATTAATAAATCAGAAAGACTTTCAACCATTTTAGCTTCAATTAACTATTGGGGGTAAGGCCAGCTCACTGACGGATTAAATTATCCAAACATCAATGAGCATGTTAAAGGAGTCTGCCTAGAATTGAGCACTATAGTTATCCAAAGATTTTCTTTGGGAATTCTATCATTCCCAGAAAAAGTATTCTACTTAAACTCGACTCGAGCCGGCATTTATTGATGCAACGTGCAATCTGCAAAGTTTTTAAAATGTTTATGCCCTTTTCAAAAATTATATATTTATTTTAAACTCTAAGAGGTGGGAAAGAGTATTTATTTGGTTATTTATTTATTTATTTATGGCTGTGTTGGGTCTTCGGTGCTGCACGCGGGCTTTCTCTAGTTGCCGCAAGCGGGGGTTACTCTTTGTTGCAGTGCGTGGGCTTCTTATTGCGGTGGCTTCTCTTGTTGCAGAGCACAGGCTCCGGGCACGCGGGCTTCAGAAATTGTGGCCCGCGGGCTCCGGAGCGCAGGCTCAATAGTTGTGGCCCACGGCCTTAGCTGCTCCACGTCATGTGGGATCTTCCCGGACCAGGGCTCGAACCCGTGTCCCCTGCATTGGTAGGCGGATTCTTAACCACTGTGCCACCAGGGAAGCCCGGAAAGAGCATTTATAAAGTTAAATATTATAAATGTATATTTTTAAAAATTCTTTAAGATGTAAATAAAAATTCAAAAACATTTTTCAAGTGGGGAAATAATATAATTCCAGTCTTCTGTTTTGATGTGAGATAGGACCATGAGTGATAACATTTCAAGAGTCTAATGTAAACTATAAGTGATGCTCAGGTGATATTTTCCAAATATTTATATTTACATATCTTATAGTCAATATTTTGTAAGAAATACATTTATAACTTATTAAGCAGTAATTCTCACTTACTTTTAACCCTTTGCCAAATTCTTTCTAGCTGGACCCCAATCTAAATATCTTCGCTACCCATATTCTTCCAATGCATCTTCCCAAAAAGGCAAGGTTGATTTAGGTAGTATCTGCTACAGCAATGTTACCTGAGGCTGCTTTAAGCTCCTCCCACCCCAAGGTATTTGCTGGCATTATGTTAAGTGGCATACATTCTTCCACTGATGCTAACCCATGCTGAAGACCAAGGAAGAGAAAGGAAAACATGCTAATGCTTTACAGAATATATTTTAACCACTGTAATAGAGGTAGGCAACAGTTATGGGTCATAGAGTGGTTTTGCTCCAAAAAGCCATGCAATCACCCAGCTCCCTTCCACTTTATTGCTCCACTATGGCCTTGTCTTTGAATTCCTAGTTTAAGCTGGGTCACCAGATCTCCATTCCAGACCCCATGGAGAGGAAGCAATATTCTAGGCAATGATGCAGGCACTGCAAACATCATTTCTATGATTGGCAAAAATACTCACATGGTCATACCTGGGTGCATAGGTGGGGTAAGAAAAACATCATTACTATTTAGGTAGCCATATACCCAACTCAAAACTGTTTCACTCTGGAAGAAATAGAGAATGAATTTCATGGGCAAAAAGCAAATTATAGAGTTGGATTTGAATACAATGTAATAGAAATAATGGTAACCCAGGAAAGCTTGATATAGTCCCAGTTCTGATACTACTATCTGCATGCATTGGAAAAGTCATTTAATGTGTCTCTCTCTCTCTCTCTTCCTTATTTTAGTCATACAAATTAAAGAGTTTTTTAATCACAATGTTGCTAATGTCATTTTATCTCCGCAGAATTCAATCCATCCTTTTATATTCAGTGGGACTCAAACAACTTTTGAGGTCATCTTCACATCCTTGACTGAATTTGCATTTTAAAGAAAATCACCTGTTTTCTAGATTTCTCTCAATTTGACAACCGATGGCTAATACTAATTTAATTATCAAAAGATGAAATATGTTTTGTATGAGATTTTTTAAGCACCTGTAATGTAATATCACTGATGAAAAATCCGAATTTCACAACTGTAACCTAGCCAAAAGCTAATAATATTTAACCTGACAACAGCGAACAGTTGTTAGAGGCAGAAATGCTTCTACCTGCCAAGAGATTATGTCGTGATCAAGAATCTGAGAAACACTGTGAAATTAAATGGATAAAAAAAACCCTGATAGATGTGGCTGCTATAACTAGACACACTCAGGAGTGATTCTTTCATAACTATTCAGATTTACTGATGCTTTGGTTCCTCTTAAAGAATTGTTTTTAAAAATATTTTCCTTTTAGAGAGGAAACTAGACCCTCACAGCACAATGTTGGTTGAGAAACTAGACATCACAGTTCTGTATACATTTCACCACAGTCAAGCTGGGGAAGATATCTAGTTTCTATGAAGATTTTCAAATCTTGATGCACAAGTTTTTCTTATTGGTTTCAAAATATCTTCTAAAGTTAGCAAAACTCATTTTTTTTGCCACAAATAGAAAAGATCTCTTACTCTGTAATCCTAAATCCCTCCCTCCTAACCCACGTTATTTTCCCTTCTGGTTCCTTTTCCACCCTCCCGGAACCATAGTGCAAATAAGACTTGAAAATAAGAAATGGAGTAGGATCAATTATGGACCAGCGTTTGAATTCATTATCCCCACCATTGATTATCATCTAACTTTGTGGATTTCATTGAAAGAAAAAGCTCCAAGTAAATGCTAAGATTTTGTTGTTGTTGTCAAAAGGCAAAGGTTACCTAAAATTTCAGGAGTAAATTTGCATTGAGTGCTTCTGCATATATCAAGAAAATCAACATGCTGAGCTTTTCCCTCTTAATTAAAATGCCCCATATTTCATATGACATCGAACGGGAGAGAGAGGACAAAATCGCTCACTTCTCTGATTCTCAGACAAACTTGAATTTTATCTTGAAGGAAATTATACAGTTAAAGGAAACAAATTTTGCTGTTGATTTCTTAGAAAAGTTGAACTAATTACATTAACTCATATTTCCATCTCCATTGTAAGACACACATTCACAGCAAGAACTCTAAATCCTATTTACACTCAGCTGAGCATTCTGGGAAGAGACTGAACGGAGATTAGTTTGTACACACATGCACTCTCTCACACACACACATACACACACACACACACACACACACTACAGAGTATCTTTATTTATACTGCACTTATTCTTCATTTCCTTGACAAATTTTAGATGTTTTACTGCCCCTGTGACTATTAATTACCAATGTTGTTAGCTGGCTTAAACTTAACTTTTTTTTTTTTTTTTTTTTTTTTTGCGGTACGCGGGCCTCTCACTGCTGTGGCCTCTCCCATCGCGGAGCACAGGCTCTGGACGTGCAGGCTCAGCGGCCATGGCTCACGGGCCCAGCCGCTCCGCAGCATGTGGGATCTTCCCGGACCGGGGCACGAACCCGTGTCCCCTGCAAAGGCAGGCGGACTCCCAGCCACTGCGCCACCAGGGAAGCCCTTAACTTATTTTTTAAATTTACCAATTAAAATATTTCTAAAAACTAACATCATCCCTTTTTAGTTTCTCAGCTTATTCTTTCTTAAAACACACACACACACACACATTATTCTTTTATCTCCATGATATTAAGTTCAACTTTTGGTTATTTATTCTTCATGACACAATTAATGAAGAAACTGAACAAGAGCCATTAACTACACGCAGCATTCTTTCCTATTTATTTTCCACCACTGCTACATCTTCTAAAGTTAACTGAAAAACAAAACATGGCAATTTTCTGCCTTTTACACCACTTTCCTTGTTAAATCCCACAGAAGCACATGGCTGAGCGTATAATATGAAGCACCCGGGAACCGCTTTGGCTTTATGATATAATTTCTGGACCTTCAATCCAAAACGTTTCATTAGAACAATAGGATTGACTCAAAGGGTGATACTGTTAGAAAGTGTCAGAGAAGTCATTTAGAATAATCATCTACCCCTTGGAGAGATTCCCTCCCCAACATTTCTGACAATTACTCTCCTAGATCGCATGAAGTTTAAATTCCTCAGCCTGGCTCAAGCACCTCCAAGAACAGTGCCGATGAACACGCCCAGCCTCACCTCTGACAAATCCCCTAGCCTCAGTCACCCTGGAGCCGGCCTTGCCCACTCCCCTGGACAAGCGCTCTGCTTCTCTGGCCTTGCAATCCCTTTGCCTGAAACACTCTCTGCCTCCATCTGGGCAAGCTAACATCACATCCGCCCCTCCTTGCCCAGTTCAAGTGGTATTTCTTTCAAGGGGCCTTTGCCTCGTCTTGCCCCAGCTCCCAAACAGCAGACCCCCTTTCTGCACCGGGCTCCCTGCATGCTTCAGCAACGCACGCCCGTCCTCTAGCACTGAGCTTGCTGTGCCCTGTGCTTTGAGTGTTTGAGATGTGTCTGTCTGTTCCCTCTTAGATGTACAGCTCTCTGAGGGCAGGGAGTCCACTGCCTACCATTTCTACATGCTACCGAGTCTTTTGTGTCAAACAGGTTCAAGAGTCAACAACCGAGGTTGTGGAAACAAGTAGGGCAGGAAAGACAGAGTGTTGATAAAGCGTCCCTGTTGAAAGGTCTGAAATTTCAGAAAAAGTGAGTTGCCTCCCTCGATACTAACCAGTAAGAGATCCAAATTGCAAAGAAATTTCTTCTGTGTTTGCTTAATATAAATTGTTTCTAAACAGAAGAAAAGACTTTATCTTCAATACTCCCCATGCTTTCCACTTCATGCCGTTTTTCTGCCACTGTCCCAGAAAATGCCACACTCATTCTTCAGACCCATTGGTAGGACTACTCTTTTCACTGACTTCACTGGCTGCAGTAAGCAGAAATAACCACATGCAATCGTAAGTGCGTTGAACTCCGCAAACCAGCTGTTTATTGGGTCAAGCTTACCTTCAGTAAGAAAAGTTGTATACATTTGTCCTACCACTTGCCCTCTCCTTCACGGCCTTATCCTTGGCTACCAACAGGCAGGTCTGAAATTTGAAGAACATGGATACCTGGTTCCATGATTTAAAAAAGAAACACCCTCACAGATCTTTTATCATATATCCTCATAAGAACTACAAATTGGTTCCAAGAATGGCCTCTCAAAACTTTTCCTCACTCCAGACCATTGAAGGCAGTAAAAATACCACATGGTCCCCACACACCTACCTAATCCCGTTTGTCAGTGGAAATAGATCTTTGTAATACCAAAAAATGAAACGGAATTCCTTTTAATGTTTAACGCAAGAGCAAAGTTGATACATTGTTTATGAATTTTTTCAAATAAACTTTTTGGATCAATTCCAGAATCACTGCAAGTACTGAAAAACACTGGATTAAAGAAGTGATTCTCCACTAGTGGGAAGCAGTGTTAGACCCACATTACCTCTAAGTTTAGAAAGATCTTCTACAAAAGAGAAAACAAACAAGCATACAACTCTGCTAGATGGGTAATACAATAAGCACAGAATCAGCAACTTTCCACAGAGCAAAGCTTTACTGTTCCCAGCACTTCTCTGGCTCACCCCATCCTAATCACTGTCGCAAAGAACCCTGGGAACTCCGTGGGCAAACATCAGCACTGAACTACGGAGCCCTTTGGCACACATGATAACACTGCATGAACACCCTTGTTTTGAACCAGTAACAACCCTTTTGCTATATTAGGAGGTTTTCTGTCAAAACAATTCTTTGGTGTCTTGTAAACAGCCAAAATGTTCTGTGAGGAGTTTATGCAATCATTTGAATCAGCATAAAGATTAGACATGTGGAAAACGGGAGTTAACAAAACAGTCCCAGGCTCTTTCCCGCATACTGGTGACCTTCGAGTAGACCCAGAGAAACTTTGAAAGCATTTCTCAGGGTACAACAAAATGAAGTTTTCTACATTTGGGTTGACTTAGCCCAGAAAAAAAATCTATGTCCCGTGACCACAGAGCCTCATGGCTGGAGAAAACCCTGGACGGAGATCATGGACATTTACCCAACCTCAACTACCCCCACCTTGTTCCTAAGTCTCTTCCCTGCAGCCCCTCACTCCACCCTATTTCCCAACTCAACAGCTGCCTCCCCCTCCCTCTGGAGCATTCCAGTGTTCCAAACCACATTTGTCTAGGTGTGGCTCAGACGCTTCTCTACTTAGTTGAGCTAAGCCAATGTCGAAATTTTTTAGAGAACTTTACTAGGCATTTAAGGGCAAAACTACAAAAACACAGAAATAAGTACAGGGTGTTCTTAGGACAAAAGAACTAAAGATTGATACCGTCTCTGCTGGGCTGATTCTCTTTATGAAGCCACAAATTCCCTGTCCCGATTTCATTCCTGCCAGGTTTAGATGTTCCTCTGGCCGATTCCATCCTCGAATAGGGCTCTCACCACAGTCCAGTTAGTGATGTTTTGTGACCACCCCAAACCTGCTCTCAGTATTTTGTTGACATCTGGGAGCTCAGCATTAAAGGACTGAACTTCGCCCTCAGGGGCGAAGTTGCCTTGACCAGATTCTGCAGTTTTTCCTCTACTTCATCTGAGCTGCCTTCACAGATGCCTTTGTTCACTTTCTGGACTATTTCATGGCTTATGGTCCGAGAAATTCCTGATTTTCTCAAAAAAACCCACCAGCTCCTTCTAAAGAAAAATAACCTGCCTCTTATTCTAAATGAGCATTTCAGCCTAATTATCCCTGAAAAGGTACTTTTCATTCATTCAACAAATATTTATTAAACGCCTAATATGTACCAGAAATGCATCTAAGCCCTACCGATACAGGAGTGAATAAAACAGACTTGCCGTCTCTCTCATTTGAAATCCCTCGCTGTGAGAAACCATGAAGTCAGATCCTAATGGTAAGTAGTAGCCAGGCTGCCTGGGTGCAAATCTCAGTTCTCATCTTGGGCAACTCAGACTAAGCCTCAGTTTGTTCATCTACACAAAGGAGACAATAATAGACCCGACCTCACAGGGCTACTGTGTATATTACATGAGATAGTGCATAAAAAGCATTTAATGCATAATCTAGTACACAGTAAGCAGTCAATAAATTATACAGGACAGATTTTCCCTCCTCATCGGAGCCTAACACTAAACCAGTTAGGCAATCTAACATCACGGTAATGACAGGAGTAGAAGCTGAAATAGAAGTAGGAGTAGCAGTAATGTAGCTGATCTTCACTGAGTACTTATTAACGCCAGGAAATGACCTAAGTATTTTACACACAGTACTTTAGTTAATTTATCACCTTCAATCATAGTTAGAGATGAGTAACAGATGCCATGTTTTCCACTTTCAATTTTACTAAAATGCTCTAGTAGTTTCAGCTTTTTCCTTATGAAGTGCATTTCTTCTCCTTCCTATCTTCTAATTCTAGTGATTTTCCATAGCATCTCATTAATGTAAATAACTTTCTAATAGGCATCTGCAGTAAGACCCCAGATTTGCCACATTTGTGCAAAAACTTGTCAAGCAATCCTCACTCTCTCTTAATGAGCCTCCTGGCTTTTCTCTCATCATTCCTCTGGGGGTAATGTCTCACCAGAAATCACCTTTACTTTAAAATCATGTACATTTCACTTACCTTTGATCTCTTGATGTTTCAAGAGATGCCCAAAACCACCAGGAATACTTTTATAAAACAATACTAGGCCTTCCCTGGTGGTGCAGTGGTTGAGAGTCCGCCTGCCGATCCAGGGGACGCGGGTTTGTGCCCCCGGCCGGGAGGATCCCAAGTGCCGCGGAGCGGCTGGGCCCGTGAGCCATGGCCGCTGCGCCTGCGCGTCCGGAGCCTGTGCTCCGCAACGGGAGGGGCCACAGCAGTGAGAGGCCCGCGTACCGCAAAAAAAAAAAAAAAAAAAACTAAATGGCATACTCACTATGTCTTACTAAATGTTTTGATGATCACTGCATTTTTGCATATTCCTCCACCATGAATTTTAAAATATATTTTCACTTGTTTTCTGAACAAGAACATAGACATGTTTCTAGCATAATCAGGATGTTCAGAAATATAATGTATTGTTATTATATTAAGTAAAGTAAAAACTAAACATTATAGATAATTAAATACAAATAATCAAACACTACTATACAATAAAAGTAATAAAATATTAATTAAACATTTAAACGTAATATTAAACATTAAAAAGTAATATAATAATAACTAACTATATTGTTTACTCTCATTTAATCCTCTCAAGAATTCTGTGATTTAATAATTAATATTTTACACAAATGAGAAGAATGTTTTGAGAAAGAAGGTTTAGAGAAATTAAATTAACTTTCACAATTACTAAAGGTAGAAAGCCCTGAGTTCTCTGACTCAAAATGCCTATATGAATTAATTCTAATCTATTTGTAATAATCTATAGGATAAGGTAGAAGATGCTAGCATCTATATAACTAAAAATTATCAGAGGGTATAATCAAGTGTTGACAGGAAAAAAATTAGAAGAAACAAAAATATCTTAATGTTTTAACCTAAGATTTGCAGCTTCTCATTGAAACTTTTGAATTAACCACAAATATCCTTCATCCTGGTGGTTCCTAAACAATCGCTATGCTTTGAAATAATATTTGAAGAAGAATAGTGTAAAGGTAAAAGAAAATGTAGGCTGATAAAATAAATAAAAACACTACAAAACTTATTTTTAGGATAACAAAGGTGTTTCAGTAAGTAAAAGGGATGCTTTTTCAAAAATCAACAGATTTTTTTCTATTAACCGAACAATTGTTTAACTAAATAAGAATAAAAAATGGGGCTTCCCTGGTGGCGCAGTGGTTGAGAATCCGCCTGCCGATGCAGGAGACACGGGTTCGTGCCCTGGTCCGGGAAGATCCCACATGCCGCGGAGCAACTGAGCCCGTGAGCCATGGCCGCTGGGCCTGCGCGTCCGGAGCCTGTGCTCCACAATGGGAGAGGCCACAACAGTGAGAGGCCCGCATACCGCAAAAAAAAAAAAAAAGAATAAAAAATGATGGTTGCATATTTCTTTTTAATAGTGCTATCTCTGAACTTACTTTTGAAGCAAACTTTATAGTCAGAAAATGGATAGACTACACGGTGTGTGTAAAACACTGGTTTTTATTTTTGAGAATGTGTCAAAAGTTTGGAAAACATTTTGAGGAAATCCTCAGTACCATAATCTCCTTTATTCTTATGCATATGGATACAATTTGAATAACATTTTCCAATCTATGTATAAAAACAACAATTATACTTGAACAGATTCTAAGACCCTGAATAACAATTTTAATTTCTAAATGCTGCAAACTTACAGATGATAAGTTTAAAGCTAGCTGAGATCTTCTATTAGTTTTTAATGTTCTTTATAGATTTCATGAGAATTCTGTTTACTAATATTGGCAACAATCAACCAAATTTCATATGGTCACTCCTTTTGGGTTTTCAAAGATAGATTTATAGATACTAACTATATTCCTTTTCCTTGGATTTTCTTAGATGGAACTAGGGAATTACCTCCACCCCGGTCATTATTCCCACATTTTTAGAATACCCAGAGACTGCATATGATTATCTTCCTACCCAGTTTATCCAGGAAATTTCACCTCGATTTCCTCTTATTTGAATCACCTAAGAGCCAAGAAAACTACAAAGCTCAGCAAGAATGCTTTTTACAGTGAGTCGATTCCAATAATCCTTTCTTTCACTGGCAGTAAAGTACAAACAAGGAGGAAGGTGTGATTCGTGGAGCTGACAGGAGAGTGTAAGCATCTTTGGTATGGCTGAAATAACAATCACCAGCAGGGTAGTAATACATGCTGGATGCCTGCTGGGAAATGGAGGGAGGAGGGTGTAAGGGCATCAATGTGTAGGTGTTCATCATGTGTCCGGCAGCTGGAAGTTGAAGCTGTGCATTTCCTGAGAGATGGCTTAAAAAGATGTGTTAAGCAACTGTGAAAATCCACCTTATGCTTACTACTGCCACAAAGGTTTGTTCTTTCTAAATGTTCCTTTTTTTTTTTTAAGTTTCAGTGCTTTATAGAGCTTCCTGAGGGACCAAGGCTGAAACAGAAAGTAACAATCTTTAGTTACAACTTCCATGGGGATATTCAGGTACTTGGAGGTATTTTAGAGGTTTTTTTTCCCTCCTTATTGTATTTTGGGATGATAAATGGTAGGGAAGTAGCAAAGTAAATGATAATGATGTAAGAAAGCCTTAAAAACACAAAGCCAAAGGGGATATCTTTTGGTCCATTCATTCCAATAATGAAAAGGCAGGACCTTCAGAGCATATAAAAGCTTTTTTCCAAACTTGCAAAGTGAAGCACAGCTCGATTCTACCTCTGGGAAAAGACATTTCATAAGAATGAAAAAGAGCTAAGTTTTTCCACCAGCCTTCTGAATTCTTATGCGCAGAAGGAAGCAAAAGAATTTAACCCAGAGTGTAAACAAGCTCCCCGTGGTGCAGAGTACCCAGGAGAGAATCCTTCCATTGTATAGATTTAACTCTGACCACAGGTAAAGAGCCCTTGAGGTGTCCAGAGCTGTTCCAACTTTCAGAGGAACAATGGCTCCCATAACTAGATCCACTTCCCTCCCCCTTTTTAATGCATGTGTATGTGACGACCACGAAGCAGTCACTTTTCATAAGGAGCCAGAGACTGCATTTCAATCTAAATTTGCCCATCCAGCCATCCAGCCACCCAACCACTCATTCATCAATCCAAGCACCAATTATGTGCCAGGCACTGTTCTGGGTTGCGAGTCATAGACAATAACGTAACAAAGCCAAAAGCCCAAAGTCTCTTGTCTATTGGCGTGTTCGCTTTAGTAGGGGAGCTGGACCACAAATAGATATATGATAAAATGCCGAGTGGTGCTGAGAGATAGCATGAAAGTAAAGTAGATGAAGGGATGGAGAGTGATGGGGGTGGAGCCTCCACTAGAGAAGATGGGGTCAGGGTTGGGAAAGCAGAGCTGAGCTGACGTTTGAGGAGAAAGGACATTTTCCTTGCTCACAGGAATGCCAGGGGAAGCAGAAAGAGTTGAGGAGGAACAGGAGGCCTCCAGGAAAGGCACTGTAGGGACGGCTCTGGCAGGCCTGTCTCAGGTGGGCTGGCTGCACAAAGAAGCTGTTGTCTCAGGCTTGATCTGGAAAAGGTCACCGACTTTGTAGGGAGTGTTGGGAAAAAGGACATTTTCCCAACATTGCATCTATGTGGAATACAACACTGACAGAATATCTAAAAACAACTCCTTTGCTGGTAAAACACCTAAAGAAAAATCAGTCCCACCTCTCTATTCCTTCTTCTACAATCTCCTCCAGCCACGCTGAACTGTGGCCTTTTTTCCAAGCGTCATCCTCGCTGTCTCCATGGGGCATTGATTAAACTGACCCTCACTGCCAGGAATACCTGTCCTCCTGGCTTCCCCAGCTCTCACTTACCCTTCTGAACTCAGGAGTGATGTCACCGCCTCCAGGAAGTCCCTCTTGGCTCACCCTTCAAACCTACACTAGGTGTCTCTCATATGTGACTACAGCCCAAATGTGAATTCCTTCCTGAGTTCTTTTCCTACTCTCCTGAGAATATGTTTCCATATTTATCTAATCTACTTCTCTGTACTCTCTTTGAAGGATTTGTATCCTATTCATCACTGCACCTTCGTTGCCTAGCACCATGCATATAATAGTTGCCAGTGAATAATCATTGCAAGTATAAATTAGTTAATTCTCATCCAAAGTCCATTTTCCCATTTTTCTAAATATCAACATCTCATCAGCACTTTCACTATTATGTTTAGCATTAGCAGGAAGGCACATTATTTTGATAAAAAGCACTCCTTAAAGTTATTCTATTTTTTCATTTTCCAATTATTTATACTTTAGATAGTTTCAGAAAGAATACAAGGCTTAAGAAAAAAATGGCATTTGGCCTATATATTATAAGAGTGTTAAAGCAAAAATATAACTTTGCCTTTTGGGGGAAACGTTATTGGTCTGGCCTACCAAATCTAGTTGTAATATAATTTCCCGCTAAAATATAAGGCAAAGAAAATGAGGACATCTAATTCTGAGCACAAGCCACATTACTAGTCAAGAGGATGTTAAACATAAAGCCATATGAAAGAATTTATAATTATTACTACATTAAAAATAATATATCAGATCAATTAAATATATAAAATATCCATAAATAATAAAACTTTACAGTAAATTATAGCAACTAAAATATATATGGGGATATTTACTTCAAATGCTCTTAAAGAAGATACATTTAAATCAGTAAACAAAATCCAATCAAAATCAGGATACTAAGAAGGTTTTGTAAGTGCTATTTGCAGATTTTACTTAAGATTGTGTGTCAGATAGGTGCCTATTTCAGCCCTAAAAACAAAAATATGATTAATCAGCATGAAAGCATACTTTCTCATATTCAAATTAAAAAAAATCTTCCCTGATTTATCACAAATGGCATTTTGCTTCAATTCATTCGTTTTGGTCGCTCTCTTAAGAAAATAACGTGTTGTATCATTTGTGTGTGAATAATTAATTTGAATTGGTCAGAGCTCCAACATATATTTCATGAATTATCATATTTAAATCACATATGTAACAGGCCCAATATTCTCTTCCTCTGATATTTAAATAACATTTTGAAAAGTTTGTTTGGTTTATACCTTCTACAAAAAAAACAGCTTTTGCTTTCTCTCTTAGCTAATATATGGCCAATTATCTCAAACCAAAATAAAATATGCTTACTTGTTTTTAATATAAAACCTATAGAAATCCTTGGACTCTATTCTCTTAAAAATATTGAAATAGTAATCCTTTGCAGAGAGACATAACAACAATATGTTAAAAAATGATATTGAATTAAACCAAGCGATATATTTCTTGTTCCCTTCAGGTACTGAATCATTAAACTCATTCATCCTTTGAAGAAAAACCTGAAAACAATTATTCCATTCTTGGAGTCATCTGTACAAAATAGCATACAAACAAGGAATCGCTGCAGGACAAATCCAGGGCTTTTGGGTGGGGCAGTGATGCTCATCTGTATCCTAGGATGTCCTGGCCCTCACAGCATTAAATATAATTTCTAAGCAGCCCAGCTGTCAGTTCATAAGTGGCAAATGTAAAATGCTACATGCAGTGTACCAGCCCTGCAAACACTTCTATAATGTAATGTCAGCTGGCAGCTATTTCAGAACAATTCCCAAAACTAAAATATTGTTCTGAACTGGGATCTGCACAGATGTCTTTGCCAACACAACTTCTGCAAGAGCATCTACCCAAGATCCAAGATTCATGTCAACAAAACTGCAGGGAAAAAAGGGCCCAAAACATAATAGCATAACATTCACATCCTTAGCATCTCACATGCCATTAAAAATTGAAATACAACATGAAGACTCAAATATTAGAGGGGTGAGTTCATTTTTAGATTGTAAAGATCAAAATCACTTCCTCTTATCCTCTAAAAACACGAGTGGAAAAAAAAAAAAAGTCTTCCATTTGTTATACTTTGTTCATGTTACTTAAAAAGAAAACTAGAAAAGAGTTCATGTGAAACAGGAACCACTCCAGTGGATTATAGGAAGCTCTTCACAATCCACTTCCGCCATTCCTCAAAGAAGATTTAAATAGAGTTGGGGCCCCAGACAGCTCACACCTCTCACTTCTAGATTCTGAAGGAATAAGAGATCAGGGCCCCAGGGACTAATGGCAAGTAAAAGAAAAGGGATGCAGAAAGTCTAAGAAGCTTGGCTAACTCTTGGCAGGGTGTAAATAGATCTTACACAGTTTGCTTCTATTTTCCCTGATTGGAAAGTTCAGTGTTGAAAAAAAAAAGAAGAATGAGTTGCTGTAGGGTGGGTGTTGTGTACTGTAGGTACTATAAATGCCTTTAATAGCAATACATAAAGCAAGCAAACTTTCTCATTCATGACTAATGAGCCAATTCAAATTCTTAAACTTGAAGAAGACCCAAATAAAGAGAAAAGAACCCTTTGTTCTCCCTTCCCATGATTCTATTTCTATCTTTATGGCAACTCTTTAGTTAACCACTGAATTTCCATTGTCTGGAAAACAGTAAACATTCAATAAATAATATGACTCAGCTAATATTGGCTGCATAAAATCTTTGCTTCTGGATTGAATGGGGTAACTTACGTAATCTCATATTTTACACAAAAGCACGACATCTGAGTTGGACACTACATAAATACTATATATTACTCTACTTTATAATTATATATAAATATCTAAATCTATTTATACACATTATATATTTATATATAATTACTATTTAAAATACTAGATAAATACCATGTAAGTACTAGGCAAAAGAGTATCCCAAGCTTTGTAGAGAAGACAAATAATTAAAGCTATTTAATCAAAACTAGATGAATTGTAACACTTTTGTTTAAATTTCCTTAAGTCAGACTATGCCATGCATTAATTGTTACAGTCATTATTAATATCTTGCCACTATAAGTTCTACGAAGAAATACACATTTGGAACATCTTTACTGTCATTTCCCATATTTAGACCTGAGTATCTTTAAATGTCATCATTTAACATACTGAGAGTCCCCAACTTACAATGTTTCAACTTATGATCTTTTGACTTTATGATGGTGCAAAAGCAATATGCGTTTAGTATAAACTGTACTTCTAATTTTGAAGTTTTAACTTTTCCTGGGCTAGCGATATACTGCATGATGCCCTCTCATCATGCCGGGCAGAAGTTGTGAGCTGCAGCTCCCAGTGAGTCACGTGATCAGAAAGGTGGACAACTGATACACTTACAGCGATTCTGGACCCAAACAACCATTCTGCTTTTTTTCACTTTCAGTACAGCATTCAATAAATTAGATGAGATATTCAACACTTTATTATAAAATAGGGTTCGTTATAGATGATTTTGCCCAACCATAGGCTAATGTAAGTGTTGTGAGCACGTTTAGGGTAGTTTAGGCTAAGCTATGATGTTCAGTGGGTTAGATGTATTAAATGCATTTTCGATTTAATGATATTTTCAACTTACCATGGGACATAACCCCATTGTTAAGTCAAGGAAGATCTGTATCTCCTATATTTAGAGTTGAAGACTCTAGCATTTCCCTAGGAGTTTTACATGAACACCACTTACTAATCAATATGAGTAATCCACAACTAAAACCTTCTCTGTCTGAAAGAACAGACTCTTGATATAGCTCTCGGGTAAGTAAGAAAGCTTCTTTGCCATCAAGGGCATAGTCCAATAGAGACACTAGCATGAAGCCAATTATCGTAGAATTCAGAAGAGTTATCAAAGATGTGCTCCAACTCTCACTGGGGTGGAGCTGGGGGTCAGGAGAGCTGTAGGAAAGGTCAAAAATTGGAGATTTGAACTGAGGCTTAAAAGATGAGTAAGAAATTGGACAGCTAAAAAGAGGGCCAGAAGGGCACCACAGACTAAACGAACGGGCAATGCATATGAGAGGACAGTGCATTAAGTAAATGCAGGTAATTAAGGAGAAGCTGAAAACACAGTGGCATGAAATGAGGCTAAAAAAGGTTACTTGAATGCTGTGCTAATTAAGGGGTTCAGACGATCTCTTAGTTACTAGGGAGACATTAATGTTTTAAGCAAGGAGGTGGCAAAGTGAGATTTCGCTCTTGAAAGGACCAATCAGGCAAGAAGAGGAAGGAAGCCAGAAGACATTGACGGAAAGAAGCAGAGCTGGTAAAGGGCTACTGCAAAAACAAGTGGTCCAGAAAATACTAAGGTAGTACACCTCGGGGGTAACGTAGGGACCAGAGAGAATTGGAAAAATTTAAGAAATACATAGACGGTAAAGTTATCAGACTCCGACAATCGTGTGGTCACAGGAGGGAAGCAAAGGAGATTAGATAAAACCGACTCTCAGATTTATTCCGGCAATGAAGAGCGTGTACATAATGACGCCTTTAACCGATGCCAGAAACACTGGAGGAAATGGGTTTAGTTTCAAGTACATTCATTACTCAGTTAAGTCATCCCTCCATGTGAGGGATCTAGTAAACAGTGTGTTCAACAAATATGTTTTGAGCATCTTGTTTGTCCCACACACAGTTAGGCACTGGGCCTAGTAGGTATTGATGGTGAACAAAACAGGCTCCCTACCCTCAGGGAAGGAGAGTTTCTCACAGTGGTAAGAGAGATCTTGACTAGAGAGAAAGGTGTCCTCAGAAAATGATGAAACACCACTTTTGATCGGTTTTCCGTTGGTTTGTTTCCCAAGTATAGGTGATTCGCAAACAATTTTCAAAAAAGAGTCAGAACACCACATACTTGGATACCCATTTAATCTCGAGTTCAGAGCGCATTCGTTCACTTTTCTCACTCATTGCACAACCTCTATTTATTCAGTTTCTTTTCTGTGTCAGACACTCTGCCAGATGCTCTTCTTACTGCCAGAGAATCTCGGTGGCACCGCAAGCACACAGCACTGGTGACCAGATTTGGCCTGCTCTTAATTCATTTTGCCAAGTTTCTAAATGTCACTGGATTTCCTTCACCAGTAAGCAAGCGTAAGTGTTTAGATCACTGACTGCCAACTGCACGGCAAAGCCCGACCCCTGCAGAGGCCAGACCACCTTGGAGGAAAGGGAGAAAAGGAAGAAGTGCTCAGTGGGTAGGGTGGTCACCCCAACTTGCATCTGTGTGACACATCTCACCTCGGAGTAAGATTTCCTTTTGCAAAGGGGTTTCTGAATCTAAGTTAAAAACCCATTGAGGTGGAAGATTTCTAAGATTTCTCAAAATTCTAAAATGTTATCCTTGCATCTTCCCCATAGGAGACTTTAACGAATGGTAATAGGCCCCTGGATCAACCCATTACGACTTGTTTCACCCATAATATGTCTGAAATATAATACTAATGGTATGGCCTGAAATATGAGCCTTGGGAATAAGAACATTTTTAGCAAGGAGAGGAAGAGAAAGATTTGAAGCATTTTATGCGAATTCCTGGGCACCCTTGCCTTTTCTCCTGCATCCTTTAGACTTCTGTCTACCCATCTCTCTTCCCTCCAGTGGCTTCTATTGCCACTGTGATGCCTCCTGGTCCCTCTTCTCCCAGTGGACCACTCTACAACCCAAAGTATACTCTATCCCCCAAACTACTTACTTTCCTTCTTTCCAAACTCTCCCTGTCCCCTCCACCCTCAATCTAAACTCACGTTTCTTCAATGAAGCTAATTCTAATTCGATGTTGACAAGAGGGACACCTAAATGAAGTCATTCCCATTAAACTGAGAGCCCCTGATCTTATCAAAAATGCTTCTAGTTTTACAGGGTCATGGTTACCAATTCAAATGAATGACTGATTTGATGGAACATAACTGCAGTCCTAAAGTTAAAATGAGAGTGGTTTCGAAAAATCATTCTTTCACGTACTCAACAAGTATTTACTGAGAATCTATTTGTGCTTGACCATGCATCAAGTATTGTGGATTTCACTTTGAAAAAGGAAGTACATGGTCCACCCTCAGGAGCCTATAGTTCAGTGGGAGACAGCAGATGAACTGCATGGTACAGGTTGCTGGCAGATGACGGACCACGGGAGGAGTGACAAAGGAAGACAACTTAGGGGACCGAAGCCACCACTAGGGAGCTTCCTGCTTGAAAATTTGCCCTCAGAAATCAGCAGCTCGAAACTGTTCTTCTTGTTCCTATCTCCCATCTTTCTCCACCTCTGCATCGATTCCTCCAAGAGGCCACCTGGCTGGTTGACCATGTGTCTGCATGTTGCTCCCAAAGCAATAGTAATAAAGGTAAACAGAAGGAGGGGAAGTAATATTTTATAATTTTGAGGCCATGTTTATGTAAGTCAAAGAACAGACAAGTCCAATGAGGAAACGCCCTTCAACAGCTGACACCTCCCCAGCAAATATATTTAAAATATGTTAAACTCTGAATTCTGGAGGGAAAATAGGCAATTTAAAATATTCTAATAATAACCCATTGGCCATGGGTTCACTGATTCATTACAAATTGGGTAAACACTACCTTTGTACATCTATTTCTGTGGGTATTGTTTGGCCTACATAATTCTTTAGAACTTAGGCTTGCCCAACCCTTGAAAGGAATAGAGAAGAGGCATATATTTAAAGTACAACATCTCTGATGTCTTTGTAGATTTCCTGTTGGAAGCCTGAACTGTGATACAACATGTCTCCAGCCATGGATAAAAACTTTACAAATTAGAAAAACAATGGTCTGAAAGGAAACTTTCAGACAGTTGCCACTAGAGAAGATTATTCCCTATTAAACACTAAAGGAAATGATAACTGCCCCTTTGTATCATTTCCAGATATCTTCTAAAGTGTTGAGAAGAATATTTAAGTAAGTGAATGATTCTTAGCCAAAAAAAGGACACAAAAATGAGTGATTAATTCCTATTTTAAGTTCTAATTAGGAGCGTGAATTATCTGATTCCTTAAATTGATTGTAACTTTTACTATTAATACAGGCTTTAAAAAGTGGGTAGGTTATGATACTAAAGTTGAGAGACAGATTTAGTTCTAGCCAATCTTTGTTTTCTCCTGTCACTGAAATACATGAATTGTATAATTTTAATTACACTGTGGAAAACTGAAATAACAAAATGATTCCCTATTCTGGTAAGGGTCTGCTTGGCTCTGTAACTTGCTAGTTATAGGACTTCGGGCAAGTAACTTAATATTTGAATTCTTTAGTTCCCTCGTAAATTAGGTAATTTACAGCTTGTTGTGAGAGTTTAATGAAATAATCCATGTAAAATGCATGCCTGAATGTGTGGCATATATTAAATGCTTAATAAATTACGTTTTAAAAAAATGCTAGCCACAGTAGAAATTCAATTAGCACAGTCCCAGTTATTTTGTATGTCTACTTTCCCTGATAATTTTCAATGAGGAATGCATTTCAGTAATCATTGTTTTCTTTATCTTCATCACTATGATGGTGTAATATATCTTGAAGGATGCTATTAAACAACATATTTAAGAATAATGGTGAAATAAGAAGTAGGGGAAAACAAATTTAAAAATTTCAAAACTGTCAGAATTTCAGTACACTCTGTTTTTATTTCCCTTTTTCATGTGTGCCTAGAAACAGTTCATGTTGGATGGGAGGAAAGCACAGACAAAGAGTGAAATGCCAGAGCAGAGCTGTCAGGGCCAGGAGAGACAAGGATGTAAAGAGATGAAATGAGCATTAAAATCACGCTCTAGTTCATTAAAAGCTCTAGTTCTCACTGAGCTTTCAGTGACTGACCAATGGTTCCTGAGCTCCATGTGAATGTTTTGGACAAAGTTTTCAATGCCCAGCTCTGGTTCCAAGTTTATCACAGATCATCAGACTGGCAGACAATGATGTTTGTCAAACCTCGTTTCACTATGAGGAAATGTTGACACGTGGTGTGAGTGTGTGTGTGTATGTATGTGTGTGTGTGTGTGTGTAAAAGCTTCAATTATTAGGTGTCTTTAATAAAAACCATATTATTTTTAGTATAATTTTCTCATGTTAAAGTCTAAAGAGCCCAAAGTAAGATTCTGCTTAAAAGAGTTAAAAAAGATGTCTTTCTGCTAAAAAAAAAAAAAAAAAAAAAAAATCAGCCAAAGCATGTGTAACACTTGTGAAAAATATGTATTTCACAAAAATACAAGACTGTGCTACTAGTAGCAAATATAGTAAGTTGACAAAATACCTTCAAATAATAAAACCTGATATGTCCAACTTTTAAGCAGCATACAATATTAATAGTAGCAACATTTTTGAGTACTTGGTTTATTATAGGCACTAAACCAAGCCCATTCCATTAACTCACTTAATACTGTGCGTTTTGCAAAAGAGGAAACTACGGCTTAGAAAGTTCAAGTAAATTTCTTAAAGTTACATAGCTGTATGAGGCAGAACCAGGATTCAGATCAAGGTCTGCTTGATTCCATAAATATAAATATCTAAGGAAAATTAGTAAAGGATATTCATTTCAGACTTCCCTGGTGGCGCAGTGGTTAAGAATCTGCCTGCCAACTCAGGGGACACAGGTTTGAGCCCTGGTCCAGGAAGATCCCACATGCCACGGAGCAACAAAGCCCGTGCACAACTACTGAACCTGTGCTCTAGAGCCCGCGAGCCACAACTACTGAGCCCATGCGCCACAAATACTGAAGCCTATGAACTCTAGGTCTCGTGTTCCACAACAAGAGAAGCCACCACAATGAGAAGCCCACACACTGGGCTTCCCTGGTGGTGCAGTGGTTAAGAATCCGCCTGCCAATGCAGGGGACACACGTTCCAGCCCTGGTCCGGGAGGATCCCACGTGCCGTGGAGCAGCTAAGCCTGTGCGCCACAACTATTGAGCCTGTGCTCTAGAGCCAGCTAGCCAGAACTACTGAGTTCTCATGCCACAACTACTGAAGCCCGAGCGCCTAGAGCCTATGCTCCGCAACGGGAGAGGCCACTACAGTGAGAAGCCTGTGCCCCGCAACGAAGGGTAGCCCCCGCTCACCACAACTAGAGTAAGCCCACGTGCAGCAACAAAGACCTAACACAGCCCAAAATAAATAAGTAAATAAACTAATTAATTTTTTAAAAAAGAAGCCTGTGCACTGCAATGACGAGTAGTCCCCGCCTGTCACAACTAGAGAAAGCCCGTGCATAGCAATGAAGACCTAACACAGCCCAAAAAAAAGTAAAAATAAAAATAAAATAAAATATAAAATAAAATTTTAAAAATTCTTAAAAAAAATGAGAGGGACTTCCCTGGTAGTGCAGTGGTTAAGAATCTGCCTGCCAATGCAGGGGACACAGGTTCAAGCCCTGGTCTGGGAAGATCCCACATGTGGCGGAGCAACTAAGCCCGTGTGCCACTACTGCTGAGCCCGTGTGCCACAACTACTGAAGCCCACGTGCCTAGAGCCGGTGCTCCGCAACAAGAGAAGCCACCACAATGAGAAGCCTGCGCACTGCAACAAAGAGTAGCCCCTGCTCGCCACAACTAGAGAAAGCCCGCACGCAGCAATGAAGACCCAACGCAGCCAAAAATAAATAAATAAATAAATTTATTTTTTTTAAAAAGAGAATATTTGTTCCAAGAACTTCAAAGGCCAATAGTTGATAATAATTTGAAACAACACCAGACTTTTCATGGGCCTGATGAGTCTGTTATATTAGTTAACTCAGACAAAAAGGGCAAAAATGGTATTTGAGTTTTAATTACTCGTGTATTTGTATATTCCTCTCAGAAACGTCATTTTTACTACTACAGATGGAAAATTATATTCAACAAATATTTACTATATGAACCAGGCACAATTTAAAGCTTATTGGATACATTCATAAATAAAACCAAGATCCCTGCTCTTATGGAGTTTACATTTTAGTTCCATTATAATCTATTTACAGTAATAACAAAAGTGATTCTATAAACTGTGGGAAATTTCTTCAAATTGTGATATATAAAAACATTTTAAATGAATGCTAGACTAATTATAAGTAATGCCCCCAAGGCCTCAATTTATGTCTCATGGGTAGTATTTGAATTATATGCATGTTTGTAACATAGTACTTTTTTTCCCCAGTGGAAAGCTATTATAAATGGTGATTAGGCTCACAGATGTATGCTTATGCCATAAACTACCAGAACTATAGAGACTTAAAGAATCTAGTCCGAATTCTTGGTCTCAAACAGTGGTCATAAAAATGCACAACAGAGGAAAAGGAAGAAAAGTTCAAAGTTTAACCTCTCTTCACTGTGTAGATGGCTAAGCATACATTTTTAAACAGGTGAAATCTGTCCCTGCTACTCTCCAGAAGCTCCCCCTGGAGCTTCTGGGGCCCCTCTAGCCCTGGGCATGAACTGAACCCAAAGGCACTGGAGCTTTTTAGAAGGCCCGACTAAGCTAGAATTCCCAGCCAGTGTCCAATGGACGGGAACTGAGATTTTTACTTCAATTGCTTAAGAAAATATTAAATTAACCCTATAATAAAAAAACTAGGTCCTTTGCCTACATCAGCATTTCTCCCAAGACATTCTGGACGGATAATTATTTGGTGGCGGGGGGAGTGGTCCTGTGTATGCCAGGATGTTTAGCAGCATCCCTGGCCTCTACCCACTAGATGCCAGTAGCACCCTCTCAGGTGGTGACAATACAAAATGTCTTTAGACATTGCCATAGGTCCCCTGAGAGGCAAATTCACCCTGGGTTGACAGCCACTCATTTATATTAAAAACAACCTATCTAAGCCTTTTGGCCATTGTATTTTAGGTTAGTTTGTTGTGGAAAGACAAATGGGCATTTTCTTTTAAGGTGCTATCATTTTAAAGTCAGTGATAGACAGACTGTACAGAACACAGTTCACGTGGTGTCCCAGATCTGCTCAGCCCACTTGCCTCCCAAGCCTCAGCTACTTGCCTCGATTCAGGCCAGAGCTTCTCAGGGATTCTTGCCAGCCCACTGGTGTAAAGCACCAGCTGTTGCTGGAGTGGCCTTGATTTCTATCGTCCCAGATGGACTCAGCCTCCAAGGGGTCTAGGGCCAGGCTTCCTCGTGGATCCCGCTGCACCCAGCATAGCTGGAGGAACAACATCTCCAGTGTGTAGGTCTGACCCAAGCAGACCCCAGGAGATGCCGGCTCCTGCAGAGGCTTCCAGGAGGGGCGAAGTGCAGAAGAGTCAAAGCCCTTTAGGGTAAGTTTTGATCAAAGAGAAACAAAAGATGGGAGAAGCCAGGAAACAAACTGATCCAGATAAAAATCTGTTCCCGATGTTATAGTTTCAGACAACCGTTCAGGCACATCTCGTGGGACCAGGCATCCAGCTATGTTTTCTTGTGAAACTGTGGTCATTTCAACAACACTTTTTATTGGCCTGTCTCTGCTTTCATTCCTCACCTTCCTTTGCCCCCACACTTGCTTTCCAGGGATTGCATATCCCTCAGAAAAGCAGTAACAACACATTGCCTCAAGCTCGTATTAAGACAGAAGCTAAAAAGAAATAGGGAAGAGGGAAAGGAATAAGGAGAAACAGAAGGACAGGGTAAAGTTGTTACAGCAAAGTAGTAAAATCTAATTACGCAGTGTCCGCATTCTCTGCAGTTCTTATTAATTAAACAGTGTAGGTATAACCAGTATTGCTTCTAGTTAGAGAACGTGACAGATAACCTAAGAACAAACGTTCTTCAAGTTCAGATAACAAAGGGCTCTGCACTGGACACCTTGTCCAATCCTTTAGACTTTAAATTGTAGCTTTTATTATCTGTCTTTTCTATATCTGTAGCCTTTATGGAGCACTTGAAAGCATACACACATCACAGAGTAGTAAAATAAACGGCTTTCCTGAATTGTGTCCAAGATTCAAATTACTCTGACTGGTTCACATCTGTAAAATTAATTAAAAAGTGTTTTCACTCTCAGCCTCGTGATGATTACATTGTTTGCTTTATTGTACCAGACTAAGAATATGATTGAGTTAGAAACTATCACAACAATACGAGATCAAAAAATATTCTTAATACTCAGATTCTTTTGCTTAATAATCGACTCGTGGTAACTTACCCCCCTCAGAAGGGCCTTGTGATATGCATCATTCTATAGACTAAACAAAATAATAAACTCCCTCATGAAACCACAAATTTTCATTATCTGGAGGGTACACATATTGTCCAATTTACTGAGTATGTGTTTTGAGGTCTGGATTCTCCATCACTTGCATATTGTAATTTCTATAGTCCAGGAACATTAGATGGACTATGAAATGTTAACAGTATCACCATGGCTGAAAAACTTTTGTTTCTCGAATCCATTTGTGTTTCTTACTTTTCAAGGATTTATCCTCTTTTTCACTGGCTCTAGACTAGACCTTCTTAAAGTTTAATGTATGAAAGAACCACGTGGGAATATTTTTACAATGCAGATTCTGGTTTAGTAGGTCTGGGGAGATTTCAAATTTCTACAAATCTCTCAAGTGAGCCTGATGCTCTCAATTCATGGACCACACTTTGAGTAACAAAAATCCAGATTAACTTTTTATAGCCTGATTCAATCCTTCCTCTTGTACCTAAATTTAAATATCAGGTTATTTTGTCACTACAATCACCCCTAGTGTATTGCTACTGTAGTCAACAGCTGCTATTTCACCCATGTCTGACTAACTTAGCTTCTCCAAGAATAAGAGAAAAAAGCTGAATGAAAACATGCTTTTTCTCTTGGTTATAGGCACCACCAAAGACTGATTCTCAGTCATGAGTGATAACTGAGGAAAGGGACAATTGGGGCACCAAGACATGTTAGGAGGGTTGGGTGGCAGCAAGTGGGACCTCTTTAAGAAGTACAAATTGTGGGCTTCCCTGGTGGTGCAGTGGTTGAGAGTCCTCCTGCCGATGCAGGGGACACGGGTTCGTGCCCCGGTCTGGGAGGATCCCACGTGCCGCAGAGCGGCTGGGCCCGTGAGCCATGGCCGCTGAGCCTGCGCGTCCGGAGCCTGTGCTCCGCAAGGGGAGAGGCCACAGCGGTGAGAGGCCCGCGTACCGCAAAAAAAAAAAAAAAGTACAAATTGTAAGTGTGACCACTTCTAAAAAAAACCCTAAAACTTCCAAGAATTAGAAACACTTTAATTCAGGTTGGCTGAGCAACGCCTGTGTTGAGCTATTATTACAGGAAAGGCCTTAGGCTGTGATGTTACATGATTCTTAATGGATGATGACAAGGAAGCAATAGAAAACCAGTCCTTTGTTTGGAATATGACCATCCCTGGCAAGGATAATTGCTCTCCACTGATGTCCCAAAATACAGCACTGTAAAAATACCACTTTTTATAACCTTTATCAGCGTCATAAAATATTTTGTTTATATGTCTATCTTTGTCCATTTATTGTGAAATCCTTTATTTTTAAAAACTTGCAAAAGCAAGAAATAGGTCTTATTATTTTTTGAGTCTTCTGGGGTTACATACCTGAATGCTTCGTATATTGTAAGCACTCATCAAATGTTTGTTAAACCAAATTGAATGATACAGAGGGTCTGCTATCGCAGAACAAGATATCCCTCCTCTAGATCCAATAGAAAGCACTGTGAGCTTCAGGGCGGCATCCACTTTTCATTTAGCTCTAGGGTCTAGGCTTGTCATTCAGTCGAGAATTCTGAGTAAGCCATAATCTGCTTTTTTTTTATCAGCTTTTCGAAAATTCATGAAAATTCATGTCTTTCCTAAAGTGGGTACATAGGATATTTTATTTAAGATCCATATGTTGGTGGCCCTTATAAAGAATTTAACAGATAGTAATTCAAATGCAGATTATTTGCTTTTGAATCTCTCAGGATGGGGTGTGTAACTAGTGGTCTTGTAGGAACTGATTAGACGGGTCTTTCATGATTAAACATCCATGAGATATTAAACTTTTAAGCAAATTTGCTTTGGACTTTGCCATTTAATTATTATACCCCATAAAAGAGTAGAGGTTCAAAGGTTTTAGGACAAGGCATCTTTAAACAACTCAGTTGACCTCTCCCTGAAAATTTTAAAGTAGGGAGACTTTTACTAAAGGATATAATTAGCGTTATGTACTCAAAATTACATATTCAATTTTTCCTTATTCAAATAGTGTGTGTGTGTGTGTGTGTCTGTCTGAGAAATCTGTCAGCTAGGCAGGTGCAGTTTTCTTCTAGGTAAGATAGTGATATTTCTAATTTAACCACACAGACCAAGAAAATTGACAAGGAAAGCAGTTATTGTCCATGAAGCTAGGCAGTGAGGTTAGCACTAAGCATATCTTCCTTCTTTCTCTGTTTAGAAGTTGCAAAAAAATAATTGATGAAAGCTGCTGAAGTGGCGTGGCAATTACTGATACTACCTTAGGTTATCAAATTACTCTAACATAATTTAGGGAGAGAGTGTAACTTAGAGAACTATGTTTGATACCCCCAAAGACTGCTCTGCCTGGCCTGTCCTCAGTGCCCATTCCACAGGCAAAGCAGTCCTCCCCTTAAGGAAGAAATCTACAAAACCATCTTCTGTACTTTCTCCTACTATTAGGTGCATATTTCACTTCAAATTTCTTAAACTTCACAGTCATCTATCCCACTCATTGGAATAGGATAACACATATAACATGTAATATATATCAGACTTCATTTTGTAGAATTAGGTTTTCATTAAAAACCCTTTATAACTCTGTGTACAAGAGCGAGAACTTGTTTGTATACATGTAAGCTAATCTATAATATAAATCAATAAGTTTACCACATGGGAAAGAAAAATGCATTTGGATTATTTTGTGTTTTTATTTGTTTGTTTCCTTTATCTAAGATAAACATGTTTCTTTTGTAATAAAAGACTATTTTTTTTCATTTAAAATAGTATACGTATGTGTACATGGGTTGAAAAACATAAATTCCACAAATCACTATATTTAAACAAAAATGCATGGACATCTAAGGATCATAAAGAAATGAGAAACTGCGTAAATATATGTGACGAGATATTAATAAGGCATTAGTAGGAATTCCTTCTTCATATGATAAAAATCTTAATTACCACCTAAAGTTTAAAACATTTGTACCATTACTTAAGACTATAACAATGAAGTGAAATTGTCTTTTCTGAAAGCTTCTTCTGTTCACGGGATGGAAAGTGACTTCATTAAAAAGCCTGCCATCCTCTCATTCAAAACCCTTTGAGGCAAACAGAATCATTTCAGTAAATTTAAGTGCAGCCAAAAAGAACAGCCTGTGGGTGCAATGGTGAAAGGAAGGACTACAGCGATACTAGTGGGTACTTCATGGAAACATCTGAAATTCTTCTTCATCTGCACTGAAGATGTTTGGAAATTCAATTTAAATTCTACCTTTGGTAATTTTACCAAGCACGCTATTTCCCTCCAATGTTTCATTCTGGTGGGCTCCTCCTTTACCCAACCTAAAACTGTGTTCAAGGACAAGGAAGAGATTTTATAAACATCCGTGTTATTCAACAAGCCTTGCTGGAAGCCTACCAGGTACAGAAGCCTGCTGGGAAACAGAGAGAAGTCACCAATAAAAGATGCAGTTCCTCTCTTGGAAGAATTTGCAATTCATTAGGGTAGATTTCAAGTAGGAGGCGTGCAAACAGTGCAAACCCACCAACCTGCAGGACAGAGGAGACCGCAAAAACTGAGAGCAAATGCCTAAACAAATGATTCACTCCACAGAGAAAATCTGGGATCGCTTCCAGGAGTTAGGTACGTCTTGAGTCTGATTTTAACAGCAGCCACGGAACTGGATTAAGGGAGAAGGAAAGCAATATTTTCTAGGTGAAACAGTACGCACAGAGGAAGTCAGCGAAGACAGATCAATTTCCAACATAAAATGGGATCCCCGCTGGGCCTGCAACAATTTATTCTAACCCAAGTGTTCAACTACTTTGCATTCAATAAATATATCAGGGATATACTTCTGTTGGTTAGGTACATAGAGTTAGGAGTTAAACAGTCTAGATCCCAGCCCCTGCTATTCACTCATTGTGTAACCTCGGGAAAGTTTCTCTCCATGAGCATCCATTACTTCATCATTAAAATGAAGCTAATTATAGACTCTATGTTACAGGGTTGTTCTGAGAACATGATAATACATGTAAAGGACTTGGCAAGTCTATGATACAATTTAGAGCACACAGTATGTTAGCTATGGTTAGCGCCGGGCTGAAACAAATTGAGTTTGGGACTATTAGGAAATGAGAGTGGAGTTCCTAAAGGAAAGATCCGTTTACGCAGCGATTCTCATAACTCAGTGTATAGCAGAATCTCCTGGAGGGCTTGTTAAACCACAGCTTGCTGGGCTCCACCCTGGAGTTTCTGAGCCGACAGACCTGGGTGGAAAACTGAGCCTCTGCACGTCTAGTAAGTTCTCAGGTGATGCTGATTCAGCTCACTTTGAGAACCACGGAGTTAAGACAATGTATACCAGGCAGGCATTTTGCACCTGAGAAAACGGCTTGTTGGGTGATTCTCCAACTGTGTCCTACAGATCTGCACAAAGACCAAAGCGGTACTTCGGAGTTTCTGGGATGTGTGCTCCATGTATTTATAAGTGTTACTTAGAATATATTTTTGCCACATATGAAAATCTGCTATTTGAAATCATCTGAACTCTACCCTTGGGCCAAAGAGAAAGCATGCACATTCAAATGTTTGGTACAAGAAGCTATAAAACATTTTATTATTTTCAGTTAAGGACTTGAACTAGAATGGAACAAAATGACCAATAAATTCTTTTTGTGGGGAGGCGTGTCACACTTTTCAAATGGCCACCTGATACCAAGTCAGTGCTGTACCTGAGGGTGTTGCCTCAGAGAATTTTCTCTCCTCTTCCCCACATAGTATATTTTGACATTGGTTCCCTGAAGACTAACTGATTTTACACCCTCTGAAAAAGTTTGGGGAGATAAAGGAAGCCTGCCATTCAGGGCTTATTATGGACCCAACCGAAAACCTCAATTATATTTTTGTGGACCAAAACTGTTCCCAGTAAGGTTTATTCCTATAAGGAGAACTATCATATGTGAAGAAAAGATGAATAGAGTGTTTCATATCCTTAGCACTGTCCTCCAAAAGCTAAAAGACTCAAGGAGAAGCTGATTCAGTAACACTTAACTTTCTTTTTGCCCTTGCTCTAGGTTCAACCACTGCACAAAGCCTCCATTTCCCCTTTCCCCTCTCATCTTCTATTGAGTCACAAGAAAATAAAGAAGAAAGATAATTAATGATTTTTCCTTTCATTTCTCCTCCTCCTGCCCTAAAAATAGCTTTGCTGCCGCTACCCAGATCCAAATTACTCACCTTTGGCACAAGCACCAGGTTTATACTTACTTGTTAGGGCGGTTGCCATGACTACACTGGACGTACCCAGCAAGAAGCGAGAGGTCTGACTCAGAAAATCTAGTGCAGCTCGGTGAATTTGGGGCATGGTCAGAATCTTTTGGAAATAAGAGAATTGACTTGAAGGAATTAAATAAATGGGCTTCGTAGATGGAGTCCTATTGATTTGGCCACTCGCAACCTCATGTTACTTACTGAGGAGAACTGTTTACTGTCAGTTCTCCTGAGGGCTTGGCTCTCTGATTGACAAGCAGGAGAAGAGTTCCCACAGGTTCCAACAACACCTGTTCTCCTCTTGGCAAGGGCGTAAAATTACACTTCACCACCTGCTTACAATAAATCGCCCCTACTCTTCACAGCTTGGCTTAACATTTCATCTGACAAGAAGTCACCATAATTGCCTCTCCAAAGGTATGGCAAAAAAAATAAAAATTCTACACATTTATTACAATTTGTTAGGCACCTGTGAGAGCCTTGTGCTATGGCATCCCTGGTGAGAGAGTCAGAACTGGTGCAAGGGCCTTCTTACATAGACAGGGAACGTGAAAAACAGAGGGGTTAAGTGACTTGCTCCCCAAGTGGAGCAAGTTACAGGAGAGAGCAAGTTCTCTTCCTGAGTGGAAGGCTCACCAAGGGAAGCATGTCTAGGACGGGTCACCTTGCTAAGAAAGAACTTGCATTATGTCCCAGTAAGTACCTATCACACATACGAGATAAGTAACCGGAAAAAACCAAAGTGAGACATTTCCTGGCATACTTCGATTCTGAAAATACTGAAAGAAAACAAATCTAAGCTTATATTCCTAATTCCAATGTCCAGAACTCTGAATTTTGGAGCTAATAAATGACATTGTATATGACCTTAAAACAGCATAGAAAATCCCACATTTCTATAACCTTTGGGAATCAAGATCCTCCTCTATTTGTGAGTGTTGGTAGTTAGTAGTCGGTCGTTTGACTGAGTTAGTCAAAGCCAGTCATGCACAGACTTCAGCTAGCACCCATGAAAATAGTTTAATTCCCCTTTCCTCTCTCATCTTCTAAGGCAAGATGTTAGTTGGTAATTTTGTTAGTTAGTGATTTTGACTGGAAGTCTCTATCCACAGCCGTAGAAAACATTGGTTCAAGAATAAATTTACAAAAGAAGCTGAGATGTTAATCCTGTTTCACCACTAAGAATCAGATTTATTCCTAAATTGTGTTTTGCTCTGATTGATTTTACATGTAAAATTTTACATTGATTTAATCATGTAAAATACTCCAGAAGAGAGAAACTGAGGCAATATATGTTGGGACTTCTGTCTTCTGTGTATACAAATCTGTTGTCTTTCTGCCTTATCTGTTGTTTATTTACTTTTTCCCCTATGTTTCCCACTTCTTTGTTTTCTAACTTTTTTCCTCCTAGAAAAGATCTTAATAAGAAGTCCTTAGCAGTACCCATGGATGGAGTTCTTATGGAGACATTCTGGACATAACAGCAGTTGACTCTTTGAAATTCAGAAGAAGTTTTGCAAATATAGAAAATGAGAATAAAGTATTGAATAACTATCAATTCAAAACATTAGTTTTAATTTGTGAAACATTAAAAAAATTACTTAAATGCAACTTTCATCCTCTAAAATGCAGCAACCCCCCATATTTAACCACACGAACATTTCATTTTCAAACAATATTCATAAATAAGTTAATTGTGCTAATGTGATTTAAAACAACATTGGTGGGAAATCAAAACCCTCAAACCATGGCAGAAATAATACATAACTATATGGACATGAAAAGTTCAGTGAGTTTTACAGAAAAACAGTGTCATTAAGTAAAAAGCATTACTAAGAAGGAGCATATACCATACAGAATAAAAACTTTTTTTAAGTCAAGCTACTTGGGGAAATTCTCCCTCTAATAACAACTCTAAATATACTTATACCTCAGCTCTGCACTGCTGTTGAAAAATTACTTCTTCAGATTTATTTACATTGTATCAGGTAATATAAACATGATATCAGGATGGAAAGACTTTATGCAACAAAGAAGAAAGGACACTACTTATTGTATACATTACTAAGAATGCACAACTTTGAAAAGATATCCATTAAAAGTCTACTTGAAAGTTTCAATCTACGGCCTCCTTTTGAATTTGTAACATATTAAGCTACCTTCAAATTCACCTTGCTCAACCTAGAGAAGAGCTTCCAACAACTTGGGTTTTGAAGGTCATCTCTAAGCTCTAGATTTCAGTACATTTGAAGTCAGCTTGCATGTTATTTATTAAAGATATTCATTATGCTGTGATGTACACAGGTGGAAAAAGGAGGCAGTTAAATGGTCAAAGTTCAAGTAGGCAGAACAAAAGAGAAATCGAGAGAGCAAGGATATTGGGGGCTGCAGCTGTCAGGCAACTTTTATGAAGGAGCAGGGGTGGGATATGGGTGAACTGAGCTGAACTCTGAAAAATAATCCCAGCATTTAAACCTGCTGCTATATGCCTGTGGTTATTTCAGAGGCTTCAAACTAAAGCATCATAAGATGCCCTTAAATCCCATTTTCTTTCAGTAAGAAGACATAGATTACACTTAGAGAGTACCAAATTTTCAAAATCACTTTGGAGTCCTACCCCAAATCTGAAATTTCAAAGTAAATGTAGCATCTGAAGATATCTGTAAATATTGTCATTTATCCTCCCTGAAAATTTTCAATGTCCTATCCCAAGTGGTCTCCAATGTGGGGCATGGCAGACCATCCATTAGGGTGTCTTGTTCCTTTTCATTTCTATCTTGTTTCTCTTTTATAATGTATACACTAACAGTACAGGCAAAAAAGATATAAATAAGCAGTGTGGAATACAAATCACTAGCATTTGTTGAGAGTTTGCCATGTGCCAGGCCCTCTGCTAATCACTTTACGTGAATTAATTCATTTAATCCTCAAAGTCATCCTATGAGGTAGGGGTTGTTATTATTCCCATTTTATAAATGAGAAAAGTAAGGCACAGAGGTCTAACTGTCTGAGTCTATAGTTAGGAAGTGGTGGAGCCAGAATAGATGGATAGATACATAAGGATTTTTTTAAAAAAAACGAAAAACAGAAAGAAACACAAATTCTAATATTGGTCATTTTGGACCACTGAGTAATTGGCAAGGTTCTTCCTCTGTGTACTGCTTTGTATTTTCTAAAATATCTATAGTAGGGATTGCTTTTATAACTTCGAAGAAATAAGGAAAAGCACAAAATATTAAAATACTGTAATTTAGTGAGAAAAGGTTAAAAAAACCAAAAAGAGACAATACTGAGAAACAAGGTAGAAACTTACGTAAGCTGGAAAATAAAGAATGAGCATGCCATATTCTGTCATAATGCACACAAAAACTGTAATCGTGGTCAAATAAATACAAACAAACCATTAAAAAAACAAAAACAACAAAAGACCCCACCATCTGTGAAAGTATGCTTTGGAAAATAATTAAATTAATTTGAAAAAGATCTGATATTTAGAGAAGGATTCGATAGCTGATGTTATTATTTGGTACATCTGATCAAAAATGGTTTAATGCACATTTTCTTTTAAATTGTGAGGGGAAAGGGAAGGAGATCAGTGCCTATTCTATGCAGCTGAGGAAAATTATTTGCTTTGTAACAATTCCAGGCAGGTTTCTAGAATTAAACTGGTGGCAGTAATCATGTTGTTATTAGTGTAATTGCTTTCTGACATCTGTTTCCCTGTCATAATCAGTTCTTTGATAATAGCGATGACACGGATGGTATATATCTAATAAGTAATGCTCAGTGCTTCATCAAAATAAAAATGAAATTGTATACCAATTATATGTGCTCCTCACCAAATTCTCTGCAGCCATATGATATTATATATATGATATATGGTATATTATGAGGATAGGGCAACTCTTTCTCAATTTATTTTCAATAATTTTATGATGCCATATAAATGATAAGGTCCTTTATGAAAGAGCAAGGAATAAAATGTATATATTGTTGCTCAAGGCATAATGAAGTGCAATTTGTCAATAAATTGTGTTTCTATTTACATCTTTATTATCAAAGCTAACTATTCAGTGAACTTGGTCTTGGACCTGTGAACTTGCTAAGTTATAGTGTTAAATTTAGCTTCATAACTATATAATAGAAAGAATATTCTAGGTCTGATCCTGCCTCTGACTAGTGTTGGGACCTCTGAAAGTCACCTCAACTTCCTGAGTTTCTTTCCAGTTATTTCTGTCGGGAATCATTTTGAAAAAACTCTACTGCCTGATCTACTCAAACCCTATGAAATTTTAGACTTTTTGAAGATCTGAATGACTATTTCTAAGCAAATGGAAGCAGACTGGTTCAAGCTGTTATCATAAAATGCTAATACATATTTAACCTTAACTTGTGACAAAAAAGTAAATGGATATATGTCCAAAGTCTACATTCGGAAGAGCACACTAATTTATGTGAATATCTGTAACATCTACCATTTGTGACAACTTTCTATCCACCAGACTGGGTTCCAAGGATGTTCCATACTTTGAATTTTAATCTTCACAAATATCTTGAGGTGAACATTATCACTGCAATTTTACCAATGAGAAAACCAAGGAACTGAGGGTGCAGCAATGCTACCAAAATCACAGGATTAGTAAATTATGGGGCTGGGAATTAAATGCAGGCCACATCTTTCAGGCCCCTGTGAGCTGAGTCTAGACTTTTCTACTTCGTTTCTAAGTTGAAGGTAGCAGTTCTTAAGCACTGGTTATGAGGATATTTAGCTTAAATTTACAACATCAAGAGTCATCAGAGTTCACTAGTGATCTCCACAATCCAGTTTGCATTTGTCACCACTTTTCTAATGAACCAACAGATTGTAAAAATCAGCAATTATATCATATTAACTTATCCTAGGATCCCAATTACAAAATAACCGTGAATATAAATTCCAATTAAGTATAATTCAAATGGAGCTATTTGAACAAGCTGTGACTGTATACATCTTGACACTGGAAATCCAAAACAGAACAATGATAACAAAATTTCGTCACCAGCGTTAAATGCAGTATGTATATAGCTGAATTATGTAGTTAATGGTTAAAAAAAACCTCCTAGAGTAATTGAAGCCTTTTTTATTTTCTAGAGTCATCTGCATTTTGCTCTCCATTCTGGACATGAAGAATCACTGAAGGAAACTAGTAAATTTACAGTGTAAAAAATGCACATAAAAGATAAATACGGGGGCTTCCCTGGTGGTGCAGTGGTTGAGAGCCCGCCTGCCGATGCAGGGGACGTGGGTTCGTGTCCCGGTCCGGGAAGATCCCACATGCCGTGGAGCGGCTGGGCCCGTGAGCCGTGGCCGCTGAGCCTGTGCATCCGGAGCCTGCGCTCCGCGACGGGAGAGGCCACAACAGTGAGAGGCCCGCGTACCGCAAAAAAAAAAAAAAAAAAAAAAAAAAAGATAAGTACGTATTTACCAATTTTTTTAAAATACTAAGCCAAAGACAACCAGTATCCTTAGTGAATAATAATCTTAATTGATGTCATAAGTAAACCTCTGTATTGGAAAAGGCTCACTTGGAACAAAAAATATCTATGCACCTGAGTAAAAGGTTATAAAGTAAATGGTATAAGCTATTGGTTTTATAATATTAATACAGTAAAAATTAGATAAAGTTCACCTAAGGATATATGAAATCAAGAAAATTATAATTTCTCGACTATGATCAAGAACACAAATTTATACAAATAATTGGAACAGGTTAGAGAGAAAGTTCTCACTAACAATTGTGCGTGGCACAGCAGAAAGAAGACCAATTTTGAACTTTGGAATCATAGTTTCATTACCTATTCTCACTATCTGTGTCATCTTAGACAAGTCTCTTCATTTCCTGGACCTTCTGTTCCCTTATTGGGAAGAAGTTCATAGCAGCATTATTCACAATAGCTAAAACATGGAAGTAGCCCAAATGTCCATCAATGGATGAATGGATATACCAAATATGAATTTTATATATGATAGAATATTATTCAGCATTAAAAAGGAAGGGAGGGCTTCCCTGGTGGCGCAGCGGTTGAGAATCCGCCTGCCGATGCAGGGGTCACGGGTTCGTGCCCTGGTCCGGGAAGATCCCACATGCCGCGGAGCGGCTGGGCCCGTGAGCCATGGCCGCTGGGCCTGCGCGTCCGGAGCCTGTGCTCCGCAACGGGAGAGGCCACAGCAGTGAGAGGCCCGCATACAGAAAAAAAAAAAAAAAGGAAGGGAATTCTGACACATGCTACAATACGAATGAGCCTTGAGGAAATCATGCTAAGTGAAATAAGCCAGTCACAAAAGATAAAGACAAATCTGTATAATTCCACTTATATAAAGTACTTAGGATAGTCAAAATCATAGAGATGGAAAGTAGAATGGTGGTTGCCAGAGTCTGGGGGTGGAAAATCAGTAGTTAATGTTTAATGGGTACAGAGTTTCAGTTTAACAAGATGAAAGGAATTATGGAGATGGATGGTGCTGATCACATTATAAATGTATTTAATACCACTGGACTGTACACTTAAAATGGTTAAGATGGTAAATTTTATGTCATGTGTATTTTACCACAATTTTAAAATTTGGGGGGAAATATTGATGTGGGTGTGAAGATTAAATGAAATATTATATGGTAAAATTCTTCATAGGGTTAAAATGCCACGTAAGTGTGTAGTGGCCCTTTGGTTTGCCTACCCAAACCATCCTCTCTTCTCCTTCCGGAAATGGAGCTGCCCCTAATCCCAGTCTGGCTCCATCTGCATTGCAAGAAGAGAGATCATTCCTAAAATGAAAAGTGGTTGAGAACCCGCAGTGTGCCAAGCCCTGGGCTAAGGATCCAGCAAGGAACAGTGGACCAGGTCCCTGCCATCTAATGGCAACAGAGAGAACATTATGTGCAAAAGATAAAGAAACAAATGTTTTAATGGAGGGGAAAAAAAAAAGGTAATTTCAGAGAGTGGCCACTGTCTACTGGGTGGTCTGCAAGACCACTATTAAAAGATGACATGTGAACTGAGACCTGATTAACAAAAAGGAAACAGGAGGACCTGCATGGGAAGCATATCTTGCATGAGAGGAAGTGAATAATAAACACTGTGGTTTGTGATGAGATCAAACAGGTAGGCGGGGCGGGGCTTGGGGCAGTGCTGCTCACACAGGGCCTTGTGGGCCATGGGAAAGAGACTGGATTGTACACTTACTTCGATGGAAAGTCATTGGAAGGCGTTAAACAAGGGAGCGCCGTGATTTCATTCATATTATACAAAGGTAAAGTTTAATGGAACCTGGCCTCCTGGCCACAGTGTCATGGCCCTGAGGTGGTCGAGGAAGTCCTTTGTCAGGACTTTTAAACTCCAGACTGGGAATCTATCAGGCTAAGCCCTTCTGGAGTGGTCCACAGTGGCTGAGGCCTGAAGGTGAGACTCACCGTGTGTCCTGCCATGTGGACCAGCCAAGCAGAGGGAGTCTGACTAGAAAGGCAGAGAGGTCCAGGAAGGACAGATGGAGAGAGAGCCTCTGACTCAGGGACCCCTGTCCCTGAAGCCCAGCCACATTGTACTTTTTGGGCTCCGTGAGGCTTCCCCCCAAATTCCTGCTTTGATTAAGCTAGTTCAAGCTAGATTTCATTTGCTGAAATGAAATCTAACTTTATTAAATTAGATGCTATTATTGTTGTTATTATTATTATAGTTGTGGGTTCTATCAAAAGCTAGTAGTCTTAAAAAAAAAAGCTATTGGTCTGCATACATTATTCGTTTAAATCTTCAATAACCCTTTGGTGCATTATTGAAAGAAACTGAGAACAATGAAGCAGGTGCTCAATTGACAGCCCAGGAAATGGTGGGGCTGAGTTCAGATCCGTATCTGACTCCCTCATCCCAGCTACCAATCAGCACCACTCACGGGTTCCCCTTGTGACCCAGACCCAGCACGTGGTGGGAGGGGACGCTTCTGCCCACTATCGGAGTGCCCACAGGCAGAACAGGAGAAAGAACCAGCAGCGGGCAAACCAAAAGTCAGCTCTGCAGTTCACTCTTTCCAAACTGCTATTGTTGAAAACGGAAGAATATAGAGTCCCTTAGCCTCCAGGGTTAAGGAAAAGCAAATCAGTTCACAAGTACTGACTCGGCTGGATGCCTGCTCCCTCCTTGCAAAGTGGTGAGCAAACGCCAGAGAAACAAGACTTGACACAGGCAGCAGTTATTAAGTGAAATGTACAACTGATCAGCAGATTAACAGGTGTATCCAATACACGCAGGAACTCAGAAAAAGGGCAAGGGATTGCGAGAAGACCTCACAGAGGACCTTCTGGTAGTGATGGAAGCTGCGGGTTGTTTTATATCAGTCTAATATTTCAGTCTTTGCTCTATAGGATTAAATAATTGACTTAAGGTCATTTGAGCTTACACTTCTCAAAACTGTTTCAAAACCTCCATTAAGTTAAGGAGGCTAACAAGCTGACTTGTCTTTTTTATTTGGACTTAAATATACTTGATTACAAGTTTCAAATGCTGTATTTATTATTACATGTTAGAAAACACTACAGAGTCAAAGTTAAAAAATACGTAAAATATCAAAAATTTGTGCCATTTTAATTATTTTATACATTAACAAAGTATTACATCATCTATTCTAGAAACGCAAGTGGGCATTTAGAGCCTGGAAGTTTTACTAAGAAAAAGTGACATAAATTCACTGAATCATAACTATTTTTTTCTTCTTGTTTTACCAAAATACAAGTGATAGAAAGACTAAATGGTTTTACGCTGGTGACTTTTTACTAATATCTTGTCAGGTTAAATATTAAAGAGTTTTAAGTAAACAAGAAATTTTAAAAGAAACAAAAAGGAGACCTGTGTTTCTGATTTACAGGAAAGCATATGACAAAGCCACTTACATAGACGAACAGTGATAAATGACCTAACAAGTTCTGTTAGAAGGTGAAGGATCACCGTAGATGGAGGCACATTTATAATCACATTAGCATTTCTGCATGTCTTATGAAACAAATTCACTAATTTTGCATTTTGGTCTTCGCAATGCATTGCAAAGTTAAAATTGGACAGATAATTTACGAAAGCACAAACTAAGTAACTACCTTATGGTATATCCACAAATACTGTTACATTATCAGAACCCAACCTAAGCCATGTCATTTTTCATCTTTTACTTTCTTCCCCACTCATTTCCCCTGTCCCTTCCCCCCCACACACATACACACACTGAAGGCATGGAGCAATGTTCCAATTACTAAGAGAAACAAATTTATAATCTTTCCTGAAAGATAACCTACAGCTAAGAAGGTTTTATTGGTTTTAACTTTATTCCTGTTTTTAATTTCAAACTTGCGTGAGGCCAATAACTTTTTTTTTTTTTTTTTTTAAACTTCAAGCTGGTCAGGAATGTCTTGCTGGGTATCACGTTACAGATAACAATCAGTCCTTTTAAAGTCTTCTAACAATTTTATAAAACAACTGTTGATAAAACTCTGACTTGCCTCAAAGGCAATATTGGGAGAAAATAAATACCTCTTTTATGAGTTCACCATTTCTTAGTGAGAAGAGAGCTCCAAAGTTTTTATGAAAAAATATTTTGATCTTATCTCCTTGCTTGCTTAAATACAAATAAAGTTTAGAAAACTCATAGTTCACAATTATTTACTGAGTACCTACTATGTGCCAGGCACTTTTTTAATCACTATAAAAATTCGTCTTGAAAACAGCCATAAAAATGAACTACAGCAAGGAAAAACAACTCTCTTTCCTTAGTTTATTATTTTCATTCCTGGTCTACCTATTGGTAAAAGAACAATGAAGTCATTACTCCCTTTTCCTTCAGGGTGTGATGTTGGCTTAAAATCAAAAGTGCATGAAAAGTAAACAAGTTATTTTAAATGCCCCTTCTTCCAACGGAATTTATCTCGTTATCATGTTACAAACATTTTGTAGCCCAGGCTAAACTGATAAAATAAATGAAACATTCATTTTTCCTCCTGCTACTTCTTAAGATAAAATTCTCTTTCCAACAAACTTGATTTTCTTTCAGAGGTTTCATGGATTTGATGACTTCGGGTTACATAAATGTGAAATCATTCAAGCCTTAATTAAATTTTTATTAGATGCCACAGCAATTTTCTTACATGTGATATAATAAAGGATTCCGTGAGTCAAGCTACATTTGGGGAGAGCTGTGATCATCTTCGTAGAGGCAACACTTGTAACATAGTTTACTGTATTTATAGCAGTCACATTCTCAATCTGCCTAGGTCTCTACTGGCTGCTTCTCTTGCCACGAGGTTCCCCTCTGGCTGCTTCCTCTCCATCAATTCTTTCCCAGACATGCTTTTTTTAAACACTGTAGTTTCATCCATGTTACTACCTTCTCCTCATATTTTCATCACTTATCTTATGAAATCTGGCAAAAGCAAGCCCCTGTTCACCCACCCCAGCTAAACTTTTAGTCTTAACTAAATTCCCAGATGCCCCTCCTTGCCAATTCTAATGACCTGCTTTTCCTCCAGCAGATCAGCCTCCCTCTCCAGGTAACTTCTCATTCTCCCTCCTGGATGCCTTCCTCCAGACACCCTTCCGAAACCACCTCTCTAGGATTCTGACCTTGACCCTCTGTTCTTCTCCATCTTTTCATGCTTCTTGGCTGGTTTCCACAATCACTTATATATTGACGATTCAACATCTCAATCTCATCCAAGACCACCACCTGGCAGAGTTGGCATCTCCCCTGGGATGCCCCATAACCATCTCAATACTCCACAAGTCTAAAGCTGAACTCACCTTTCCATCCCCTAAAGCACCTGGGGAATTTGGGAATTATCTTAGGCTTTCTCCTGTTATCGGAAGCCTTCACCGCTTTTCATCCTTATTAATCCAGTAGTTTCTAAATCTGGTCTGTCTCCAGGTCTGCTCCTTCCTATCTGCTCTCCATACCAATACTAGAGAGACCTTCCTAAGAGGCCCATCTGAGTTTGTCACTCAGCTGACAAAAATCTGTCACTGGCCAGCTGTAACCTTTAGGCAAGAGTTCAACACCCTTCCATGGTTGAGGAGACCTTTCTTGGTCTTTCAAGGGTCTCTCCCCACAGGCAATGGCAGTTCCCAGAGAGCATGCTGTTTCCTGCCTCCAGGCTATTTTCTCTGTTTGGAATGTATTTCTATCTCCTCCGCTGTTCTAAATCTCACTCTCGGGCTTCCCTGGTGGCTCAGTGGTTGAGAATCCGCCTGCCGATGCAGGGGATGCGGGTTCGTGCCCCGGTCCGGGAAGATCCCACGTGCCGCAGAGCGGCTGGGCCCGTGAGCCATGGCCGCTGCGCCTGCGCGTCCGGAGCCTGTGCTCCGCAATGGGAGAGGCCACAACAGTGAGAGGCCCGCGTACCGCAAAAAAAAAAAATCTCACTCTCACTTCAAAGCAAGACTGAAACAGCTCCTCCAGGAGGCCTTCCCTGACCCTTTCATCTAAATCCTATAGTCCTTTTTCTTCTCATCCATTGCGCATTTCTCCTCTCCCCCTCGGACCTCCCTCATTCTCTCACCGCACATTTTCTGAGAATTACCTCTTTACCTTCCTATTTTGAATAATGCACTGTAACCCCTACCTGGCAAGGACTATATTTTTTTATCTCTTTACAGCACAATGCTTGGCACATAGAATACATCTAGCAAGTGTTTCTTACGGGAATAAATAATTCTTCTGCGAACTAAACTTCATCAACACCAACTTCCTGGCACGTTAATTTCAATGTAATTCCTAATATAAGACACATTCATGGCGTTGTTTGAGAGTGATGGAACAACTCCTTGTTCCTATTAATCATAATATAATTAAGCCAGTTTCTTCCAGTTTATAGGCGAATCCAACTGTGTAATCTGGATATCTTGAAACACTGTATTCACTTTTGATTATATGAGCAAACGCTGTAACAGCGGACGTGTATTAAACTGGTCCCCTAAGCACTATGCCCCCCCCCACACACAGGGAGACATCGTATATTGGTTTGGTCCTCAGGACCCACCCACCTCTCTTTAGCAATTCTCTCTCAGGCCCCCTTTGGCATTCCTGTTCCTCTGCCTCTGTAACCCCTACACCTTCACACACACACACACACAGAGGCATGCACACACCCACACACACTCTTAATGACTTGCTGTTGTTGGTCTAACCAGGGGCCTGCCTGTCCCGTCTGTTTGAACCGGGACACTCTGTCTCTTTACCACCTCTGTTCCACCAGGTTTCAAACAGAAAGGCCATCCGTGATCATTGCTCCTCCTTTTAATACTGATATTTTCCAAGACACACTACCTCAACCCAAAGCATGACTCTCTAAAGTTAACGGCCACTGACACACTTGTGTAGGCGACAGTAGTACAGGAACAAGGAGCTGTTCCATGGCTCTCAAATAGCACCATGAGTGTGTCCAATTCTCCCGCCCATGTATGTAGGGCTGTCCTGACAAAAACACCACCAAAGGCCTCCATGTAGTTCTGTGCAAAAATGCTACATAGGAACTGCTCAGGGAACTCTGGATATTTAAAGGCTTTTATTCATTTCTTATTTTGACATTTCTTATCTTCCATTCACTGATGAAATCTTAGGATAGCTGTCAGGCTCTTACACATATATCGCTCACCTTTTCAGATAAATTCACTAAGACACACGTAGCATTTTGGGTCTCTTCATACATAGAACGTCGCAATCCAAAAAAAGTTAACTGGTCATTCATCCAAGGGAGTTGTGTGATCTTATACAGCAGTTTATTTAGCCCTAGAAGCAAGTATGTTAATAAGGTCAAAGAATTATTTTCTTGCTTCAAAGTAGATGACACAGTAGAATTTTATTTCAGGTCCTCGGCCCAAGCCGAGAAAAGAAAACTGTTTCCGGGGGCTTCATCTCACTTTACACAACATGAGTTCGTTAAAAATAAATTCTTCGAGTGTCCTTCTAATGTACGTTTTATTGGAATAATGTTATTCACATCCAAAGCCTCCCCTAGGCTACGGCTGAGTGAGAGGGAGGACTGCACAAAAGAGCAGTGCTTTGTATTCCAGGACCTAGTCGTGCAAGCCCAAGCCTGTTGGAGGGGCCCCTGCACGCCATCTCACGTGGCCATCAAAAGTGCTAACTGGCCTTACTTCTTCCTACACCTGCACCATTACCACTGCGAGTGATTCCTACTGTCCCAAAGATGACATGGTTTTTATCTCAGGCAGCTGGAAACACGGGTACCTCAGTGGTTAGTACTGAAAGCCTCCTCGGTCTGCTCACCACTCTGCGGAGAACTCCTTCCCTGGCTCTGCCCTACTTTCTTCCCCCTTGTCTTCAGTCTTCCCTCAACCTACTGCTTCCACACTTCCTTATATTTCTGTGGCAACCCCACCAAACCTGCAGAGAACAGAAATCCGTCACTGCAGATAAGTAATTCTGTTCCCTTATTACAGACGAAGGGATGGGGGCTCCAGGAGTTAATATTTTCGTACAAGGTCACTCAACTGGTGAACGGTGAGCCAAGGTTTGGACCCAAGCCAAGGCTGTCTGGCATCAGAAGCTTCCTTTAACAACCGTGAGGCAATCAAACGCTGTCTCCCTGAGAGAGGCTTCCCCCAAGCCCACCCCCTGCCAGACCTTTGCCGTAGTTCTCCTACTAGACTCATGCTATATCCATGTCCGTGTTTCCCTGTAGATCACATCACTTAAGAATAGAAACCGTTTTTTACTTTTGTCTAAAACAGTGAATTATGAAATTAAATTGACTGGACAAAAAACACCTTCCAACTAAAATTATCCCATTGGAGGAACAGCTGAACTAATATGAAAACTACTAGGCAAACAGAACTTTATAAATGCATTTCAATCATATCATGGAAATGTCATATACTTTAAGCATGCATCACACATAAATGTGTAACATATGGCAGTCCCCAACTTACGGGTAAGGAATGTGAGATAGAATGGCTAGGTTTCCAATTAACCTACACAAGCCTATTTTACTTCTAATAAAGGCATAGATTTATTCCTCCATTCACTTTTTAAAAATTTGATTACTTATTGAATAAGTGAATAGATAGAGGAATGAGTCAATACATTTTAAAATTAGAGGTAAAACAGACTTTGGGAGCCTTTATTCAACAAGTAAGTCAACCAAGTTTAAACTGAGAAGCTACTATGTGCTCGATGTTATGCTGAAATGTAATCTTACTATTCTTGTTTTCTTTTTAAATTTTTAATGGTCTGGAAAATCCCAATAAAAAAGTATTAAGTAAATAAAATGGGACTTCCCTGGTGGCGCAGTGGTTAAGAATCCGCCTGCCAATGCAAGGAACATGGGTTCAATCCCTGGTCTAGGAAGATCCCACATGCTGCGGAGCAACTAAGCCCCCGTGCCACAACTAGTGAGCCTGCGTGCCACAACTACTGAAGCCGATGCACCTAGAGACCGTGCTCCACAACAAGAGAAGCCATCGCAATGAGAAGCCCGCGCACCGCAACGAAGAGTAGCTCCCGCTCACCTCAACTAGAGAAAACCCGCGTGCAGCAACGAAGACCCAATGCAGCCATAAATAAATAAATTTTTAAAATTAAAAAAAAATAAAAAATAAAATGAATAAGCACTGGCTATGGATCAACTGTTTTCTGCTTAACGCTTTTTTACCTCTTAATCCTGGGTACAGATTAATGGCCTGACAAAAGCTATGATGTGTTAAGGTTTTCTCCTTTCTACTTCCTGGAATGTATATCTAGATCCATAAGAAAAATAAAATAATAGGAACTGCAGGGAAAATAAAAGGAAGGCACCAAATTAAACATGAAGAAAGAGTAGAAAAATAAGACCCAGGTAAGAGAATTTAATTTGTAAAATGAGAAAAGGACAAAGAATTACTTAAGAAAACCAACAGGGAAAAATCGATTGCAGTCGCAACTTTTGACTCACCTGGTAAATCTCACCTAATGTCTAAGCACTGAATTATTTTAACGGTCACTGAGAGGACACTTCCAAATGAACTTACTCAAAAATTTCATTTAACAAATATTTATCAAGTACCTGCTGTATTGCAAACACTCTGAAAAGAAAACAAAAAAGTAAAACAAACTGGGCTCCTACCCTCACAGAGTTTACAATCTAGTAGGAGAAATAGTCCTCAATCAAATAATTATTCACATAACAATATAATTGAAAACTTTGACAATATAATTGAAAACAAGACTCTTTCAGTGGCAAGTAATACATCTCAACTAAAAACAGTAATTTTCTGACTTATGCTGTCAGAAAGTCTAAGACTATCTATAGATGGCTTTAGATGTATATCTTCCCAATGCAGCAACCCCCAGAATAATATTTTTTAAAAGACCCTCTCTCTTCTAGAACGTGTAGATAACATTTAGGCAAGAATTAATTGGCCTGAGGTCCAAGATGAAAGGTTATTATGAGTATCCACCTTTGAGACACATGCTGAACTGTCTGGAGAAGCATGACATTATGATAAAAGGCCCAGGTGAACAACGTAGAGTCAGAGAGATGACGTTCCTAAATGATGGTGAGGTGCTGTTTCTAAAAGACTGAACACACTCCCAAATAATGAGAAGGTACTGTTACCAGAAGAAGGGGGTAAGAGATACAGAGCAGATAAAACTGTCAGATGTTCACTCCATAAAATTAGTGTGGAATATAGGAAGAACTTGGGAGAGAGTTTCTAGAAAAGCAAAAAATAAAAAGGCAAGGTAAGAAAAATGTGCTTTGAGAGTAACAAATACAAGTTGTTGAGTATATGAAAAATTCTGACCAAAACTTCAGCAAGTAGGTCATGTTCAAGACCTCAGAAAGACTTAACTCACATCAATGAGCTAACTCACATTCTCTGAGTACAGATTAATGACCTAACAAAAGCAATGATGTATGCAGTATTAAGAGACCTTTAAGACTCTTTCAGTGAAAAAATGTCAAAGGCCGCCCAACGGTTTGTATCTGGAACTCTTGTAAGTATCTAATTTCAGGGAACATTTCCCAGTTTGCATCTTCAGCTTTGAAATACCTGGAAAGCTGTTCATGCAAATTTCTATTTCATTCATTGTTTATCTTCTTTTTAACTATGGCATTCTCTCCAAGGAAACAAATGAATGTATTTTAATACTTTATCAGACAATTCAAGTCATTAAAGTATCCCTTTCTCTGTTCTTCCCAGCTTACTATGTGACTTGATCATTCTTAAACCATCATTTGTAAATGAATTCTCAGTTCTTCACAAACGCATGTCACAAATTCCCCTACTCTGAAGTCACTCAATCTCTGTGGTTTCTCTATACATTTTAATCATGGGTATTTAAATCCCAGGTATCATGTTAAAGAAATTATGACTGAGAAATTCTGCCCCAAGAAATATGTAGAAATAAGGTACAAACAAAACTCTTCGTCTGAGCGATAAATCTGAACAAATGTAGTACCATCATACAAAGTGCAACACTAACCAGACTCCTCCATTCTACAGATTTTCAAAGAGGGCTTCCTATATTCGGAGCTAGTGATGCAGTGGTGATCAGTCCCATACAGCCTGTTGTCTTGGGCAGCTCACAGTCAAGTGCAGGCACGGCCTGTTACACCACTGATGGTAAGTGACAGGATGAGGAGGTGTAGAGTGCACTTTGGCAAGATACTCATCTCAGACTTGGACCTGGCAGAGAAACACCGAGAAGTGATTCAATAATGCTGAAAATCAAGATGAAGCTGAGACCTGAAGGACAAATAGCCAAGAAGAGGAGGAAAGGGTGCTCCAAGGAGAGGGAATGGCGTGTGCAGTGTCTTGGGGAAAGAGAGTATGGGGAAACCTGGGAGAGTAGAACAGAGGAAGTGATGCATTTGAACCTGGAGAGGTAAACCAGGATCAGGTTACTGAGGGCTTTGACCTCTAGGGCAAGACCCTTAGGAAGACAGGAAGGTATTTTCAGCAGAGGAGTGACACAGATTTTCATTTCAGAAAGATCTTTCAGGCCATGGAATGAAGAATGGATTCCAGCAGGACTCCGTTGGAGGGAAGGTGGGAAGCTATTGAAAGGAACTAGGCTAGAAATGATGGTGCCTGCCAGAGCAAGGATAAGGGAACTGGGGATACAGAAAGGCAGTCTCAAGTCAAACATCAGTGCTTGGTTTTAGAAAAATCAGCTTCTTATCGGCTGTGCCTATTTTACAAACGGCTCTTCTAAAAACAGCTTGACAAAACTGAGATTGCACAAATCTGGCTTCCTGCGTAAAGCTGTTTTGCAATGTCCAGACAATGAGACTATCATCTGCAAACGACTTTGAATCATGCTTGTTTTTAAAAATATCTGAAATGAACACAGATGTTTAAAAAGATAATGAAGGTTAAATAACAAAGAAATGAAACAGCCTGCCTGGCTTGTCCATTTATTCCTGATTAAAAAATATCCAAATCAGTATGCATGAGTTCAGAGCAATGGCCAGTTATAAACTGTGCTGAGATGGAGATGAAGTTAGGAATTTCAAATCAAGCAAATTACAAACCTTTAATTTATAAATGCCTACAGTCTAAATAAGATCATAAATCTATTATCTTTAAATGGTAGCAATTTGTAAAGTGTACTCTCGTTCAATGTAAATCGGCCATGGAATTGATATGAATTAGCTAAAGAGCAAACATGAAGAAGAATCCTAAATCCAGAGGATTTCACCATTCTCATCAGAGCTGATTCTTACGAAGCAGCAAATTTAAAGTCTTGCTTGGTACTGCTATGCTGGTCCAGAGACAGGTTACTAGAATGACCCTGTAAAACTGTCATTTCCATGTTTATTTGCCTGGCAACCACCTCTCATTTGTGGTAGTTTCTAAGAAGTTAGGAATTAACATTCTTTTCCTTAGTTGAGTTGTTCATTGTAATTAACCTATGGTTTTCCCCTCTTATTTCCTAAGAAACAATGAGATGTACGGTTAGTATCATGATGTGATCAGGAAAACAGCACTAGCACTCAATCTAAGGACATCATTTCAACGAAAAAAGGTCACTTGCCAAAAAACCACTATTAACAATTTGTTATGAAGCGCAGTGGTACTTGTACGTTCTGGCTTTTAGCTGTTGTAGAAAAGAAATTACATCATCTCCAAGTTGTTTAGAAATTGAAATCTTTACCAAATGACCCTGAGATATAATGTGATTTCAATCAAAAGTTCAACAGAGTTTTTAGCGAAACCTGAAAAGTTTATTCTAAAATAGAGATGGAAAAGCAAAGAGCCTTGTAGAATAGCCAAGACACTTCTGAAGATGAAGAAGAAGGAGGGCAGCTTTGTCCCACCAGACATAAAGACTTGTTATAAGCTAAAGTAATTAAGACTGTGATATCTGCACAGGGATAATTATCAGGGTCCCACATGCCTTTATCTTTGAAGTACTTTAGCTTGGAAGATCTACCAGGGCTTATCCCAGGTTTTATATTTTAAAGCAGAACATTCACAGCCCCAATAACCCATGAATTCTACCTCTAAATAGAAGTCCTACATATGAACATGAAGAGATGTATGCAAGGATATTTACAGCACCAATGTTCAAAACGGCACTGACAGGCGAGGGAAATTAAGAGGTACAAACTTCCAGTTAACAAAATGAATGAGTCACAGGGATGAAATGTACAGTTTGGGGAACATAGCCAATAATAATGTAACATCTTTGTATGGTGACAAAGGTGGTTAAAAGGTACAAATTCCAGTTGTAAGATACATAAGTAGTAGGGATGTAATATACAACATGGTAAACATAATTAACATTACTGTGCATTATATGTGAAAGTTCTGAAGAGAGTAAATCATGAGTTCTCATCACAAGGAAAAAGGTTTTTTACTTTGTCTTTTATTTTGTATCTATATGAGATGATGGATGTTCTCCAAACTTACCGTGGTCATCATTGCATGATGTACGGAAGTCAACTCATTACGCTATACAACTTAAACTTACACTGTGCTATATATCAATTATATCTCAATAAAACTGGAGTAAAAATAACATGTCACTATTCCATTTTTTAAAAAGTACTTTTTTTTTTGTTGATGGAAGATTGGATAAACCAATTGTGGAAAAAAAAAGAGTAATTATAGGTGTATAGTCCCAGGAAATATAAATATTAAACTAAATTACCAAAAAAAAAAAAAGAGTAATTATAGGTGTATAGTCCCAGGAAATATAAATACTAAAAAGTCACAATTAAAATAGCTAATAACAGTCAACTATACTTCACTTAAATAAATTAAATAGCTAATATCAGATGATATAATTCTTGAAAGAAGTATGTATATGTAGTCACTATAGCTAATTTTAAACATAAAACTATGGACTAGCAAAATAAGAGGGTTTTTTAATCAAAAGTTCAGAACAGGATTCATTTAACTATCAGGAACCCATGTGCACTTAAAATATGAGTTAGTATAGCAAAAATTACTTCATATACACTTTTTCATGAATATTTTGCAATGCAGATTACACTGATGTAATTTCTTCATAGATCCTTTTTCAATGTATTGAAGGAAATGGATAACAACAGAGGGGGAGGGGGCAACCAAAAGAAGTCAGATACTGCTGTGCCTGCAGTAAGGTCAATGGGCTCTTTTAAACAAACAAACAAAAATACACCAATTGAACAATCAGGTTCATGGGGTGAGTGGTAGCTGCAGTCTAAGCTGTATCTTGGAGAGAATTATGCAAATATGTATGTTAATGTATACAGACTTAGCATGAGCTATACCCTAAATGCCCCTACAGGACTACTTTACATCTTGAAAATCATTATTACTTATGAATTCCACATTGTATAATGATAAATTCTGCCTGTCTTACTTCCCTTTTAGGGTTTAGGGAAATAAATATTTTATTGGGTCCAAATTATGGTTTCAGAGAGAAAAAGTTGGGAGCTACTGCTACAAACAGATACATATAAACACAGAAGGATATTATTACTATCTAAAAAACATCATTTGGGCTTCCCTGGTGGCGCAGTGGTTGAGAATCCGCCTGCCAATGCAGGGGATACGGGTTCGTGCCCCGGTCCGGGAAGATCCCACATGCCGCGGAGCGGCTGGGCCCGTGAGCCATGGCCGCTGGGCCTGCGCATCCGGAGCCTGTGCCCCGCAACGGGAGAGGCCACAACAGTGAGAGGCCCGCATACCACAAAAAAAAAATAAAAATAAAAATAAAAAAAATAAAAAACATCATTGCATGTTGAACGTTCCATATTCCACCTGGACCAAAGAACACATTATCCTCATGTAAATAAACCAGGCGTACTTACCAAGCAGCAAGCTGAGAGAGAACTTATCAGTTTTATGTAGACTTCTCCTATCACTGAACACTCCAATATGTAGAAAATGTAGAAAACTGAATATGCAGAAAATGTAGAATAGGTAGAAAATTGGCTTTTAAATATTCTGATTCGTATGCAGTTTATCCGCAGGGCAAATTCTCATTAGTCTCTCTATAGTCTCATAGCCTCAATCAGCTAAGCAGGATGAGACCTTGAGTAATATGTATTCTAGGGAAATCTTCCAGTTAATGAGTGAAAAATAATAGGTGGAGGAAGAGGGAGGAACTAAGTCATAAGATTCCAGAAAAGTAAAATGGAAGTCATCCTGCATCGCTGCCTTTATGACCCTCTCTTGACAAAATCACTGGCCATTTTCTACTATAATGCCTGAAGCAGAAACAGTGAGCACAGCTGATTTTAATTTGGAAAGGAAAGGCGAGTAGGCACTAGTAAGTGCTTAGATGTGTTTGGCTGGCCTCTGGAGGAAGGGATTACAAGTCTGTATTTCAAGGAAGGTCACACAGTTTCTGACCCCATGTTCAGATCTACAATTTTTTTTTTTTGGCGGGGGGGGGGGGGGCGGTGGTACGCGGGCCTCTCACCGCTGTGGCTTCTCCCGTTGCGGAGCACAGGCTCCGGACGTGCAGGCTCAGCGGCCATGGCTCACGGGCCCAGCCGCTCCGCGGCATGTGGGATCTTCCCGGACCGGGGCATGAACCCACCTCCCCTGCATCGGCAGGCGGACTCGCAACCACTGCACCACCAGGGAAGCCGCAGACCTACAATGTTTAACAGGCTCCTGACAAGACCTCTAATTCTATTTAAATACTCATATCTGTACCATCAATCCATATCTTACCACCTTTTTAATTAAAGAGGGCAAAACAAAAACAAACCAAAGAAAAAATATGCAATGGGTTCAAAGTCTGGTTACGATACAATGTAGAATACTTTATATTCTATTCTTTCCTCAGATATTATTCTGTTCATTGGGCCAGGCAATATATGACACAATAAATTGTGGGAGAAACTGTCTCAGTAAAAGCATCACTACTTAGTCTGTCATTCTGCAGCAGCTGCCTCAGTTGAACAGAATCACTGTCTGGAGGAGAGTGAGGGAAGACATCCTGTGTGAACCTCATGAAGAAGAAAGACTTCTCAGAGTGGAATACTGCAAAGAGATAAATTAAAGCTTTGCGAAATATAAATATGTGCTCGGAATGAAGGCAAAGGACTGGAGTTAGTCAGATTAAAAGAAAGCAGAAAAGCAACTTTGTAATATACAACCTTAGGTATTATGGTGACTGCTTTTTATTTACTTATTTCCCATCTCTACAACAAATACAAGATTTTAAGAGAGAAAGGCTGGACAAAGCTAAATGAGAGTAGGAAAGATAAGATGAAGACCCAGGTGAACCAGTACAAAAAATGCAGGCCAGAAGGTTTATATACTTGTTGGATGTGGACCACAAATTATGCTCTGAGCTTTCAAAAAAACCACATTTTTTTTTTTTTTTTTTTTTTTTTTTTTTTGCGGTACGCGGGCCTCTCACTGTTGTGGCCTCTCCGGTTGCGGAGCACAGGCTCCGGACACACAGGCTCAGTGGCCATGGCTCACGGGCCCAGCCACTCCACAGCATGTGGGATCTTCCCGGACCGGGGCACAAACCCGTGTCCCCTGCATCGGCAGGCGGACTCTCAACCACTGCGCCACCAGGGAAGCCCCACATTTTTTAAAAGTAATGTTTCTGGTCACTATTTATAATGTCCAGAAGACGCAAACAAACCAGTGCAGAAGAAGACCAACTATATCTGTTATTAAGACCCAAGATCTTTCTCTCTGTGTCTGTCTGTCTCTCTCTGTTACTTGGGGAGCAGATACCGTGCAATGCATTGCACCATACCACCTCCCCCAATAACAGCCACCATAACAAGTTTTAGGAGACTATATTTTTAAAGCCACCTTCAGTGTAGGTTAATGGCATGAGGCCTAAGCACAGTTCAGTTCAAAAGTAATTTCACAAAGAACTAAACTTATTTAATAGTGTTCGTCTCCACTGAAAGTAGAGCACCACCACTATATATACATATTATGTATACATACACAGGTATACATATATATACACACACTGTACTTTAAGGTATTAGATTAAGAACTATACTTCTGGTTTCTGAAAATACAGTCAGAAACCAGTAGTATAGCAGAATGGCAGAATGAACTTTTTGAAAGTTCTATCCATTAACAGAAGGTTTAAGGTCAATATCATCCAGCAGAACCATTATGACAGACCTCTGGATCCTATTCTCTCATTTTAAACTATTGTTCTCTGAAGCCCACTGTATTTTCATTCCCATCTTCCTTATGGAAGAAAGTCATAAATAGAGCAAGAAGTATGAAAGTCTCCCAAGGTGACAGTCTAGTCAACAGTCCAGCTTGAACTGCAATTGCAGTCGGTTCAGTCAGTTCGACAACTATTTATTGCATGCCTGTGTAGTAGATGCCACAGGGGATTCACAAGTGAATGACCACAGAGCCTGATACGGTCTAAAAGCATATATGAGGGCTTCCCTGGTGGCGCAGTGGTTGAGGGTCCGCCTGCCGATGCAGGGGACGCGGGTTCGTGCCCCGGTCCGGGAGGATCCCACGTGCCGCGGAGCGGCTGGGCCCGTGAGCCATGGCCGCTGAGCCTGCGCGTCCGGAGCCTGTGTTCCGCAACGGGAGAGGCCACAACAGTGAGGCCCGCATACCACAAAAGAAAAAAAAAAGCATATATGAAAAAGAGATGTCGAAATGAGAAGGAAACAAAGTCCTACGATACCAAGCAGAGTCAAACAAGTGCCTTAAAAAAGGCCTAGAGTTCTCGGAGGGTTCTGAGACACCTCATCCTTTTGTGAACGGTGTCACTGGAGATAAGCCTGTAAGAAAACGTAGAAGGTGGATGGGTGGAGATGGGTTAGGGAAGGAAGAGCAGGAGGAATGACATGGAGGTGGTAGCACCTGGTACCTACTCTGGGAACATCAAGGAGCCTCACTTGGCTAGACTGTTACAAACACGCAGGGGAGGGTGAAGCCTCACGGTAATTATGGCCATGGGAAAGAGACGGTACTGAATGTAGTGGGGAACCAACACAAGACTTTAGATTTCGTGGTCACAGTTGACCAATTCATTCATCTTCATAAACGTACTGTTTCTACAATAAGAGATGCCTTTTAGGAAGCAAAAAACTGAGACCAAAACTATTGCAAAGAATCCGTAGTATCTACATATCTGCATGAAAGTATCTGATTCTTGCAGACAAGAAATCTGTGGGGAAGCAAATTAGTATTTTCCATTCCTAAGTTTTACTCAGGCACATTCTCCTTGATAAGAACCTGTTTCTAAAGATCAAACTTAAGAAATGCACAAATTGTCCTAATTGTAATAATCCCAAATCCCTCTGCAAACATCCATGAATTTCAAACCTTATTTCTGAGTTAAATGTTCTACGTCACAGTTATGTCTCATTCCAAATTTATCCAACCTCAGCCTTCAACTTCTATCTATCCTCTAAAGAAAAGAGGCTCTCACATTTTATATTTAAAAACTTTCTGTATGCAGTCAAGAGTCATTGATTTTTAAAAAAACTGTGATTTTCTAATAATCTGACCCATGTCCATTTTATAGAGATATTCACTTAAATTAACCCTCTGTCTTAATCTTTTGCTCCAGGTATGTCTGCATATAGTTAGAAAATTTATACCAGTGACAGTATGTCTCAACTGTTATAGCAAACGCCACAAATTAGTAATATTTCAAACTAAGTTGTTTAACTCTAATGAAAGCAGAAAATAATAGGAAAACATCCAACTAGAAAAACAACTAAATGTAAACGATCTGCTAAAAATAAACTACTTGTTTCTAAAACACAGAAATACTAGAAAGTTTAAAAAGTGAAAATTCCTTGGGGTCCTAAACTATTATTGCTCTCTCTATAGTGGTAAGGAACTTCCCCGTTGCATTAAATCACATTTAAGAGCAATAATCAGGCCAAAATATAACTACATATTTTAGGCCTTTTTTCCTGATTTAAATTTTAGAATTCTACAAGATATTACTGCATCTTTCTCCTTTGACATTGTTACTAAACTGTTTTGCAATCAGTTCAGGATATAAAGATGAATGTATAACAATATGGAAATGATTTGAGATTTATAAAATTTAACATTATTGTAAGCTGATCTGTCTCTAAACATTGGTTGAGGTATACTATTTAGTGTGGGCAAATACTTTTCAGACATACATAGAATACATTCAATCCTAAAAGAAAATTCACTATATAATGAACTTTTAATCACAAGAGAGATAATTTTAAAGTATATTCTTGGAAATTCCACAACGTGTTAATAATTGCCAACAGTGATGCGAAAGAGAGTACTTGAGGTTTTCCACTGTACTTATTACACCACACGAATGTATTCAAGGTGTAAGTCTACATGTAGGGAGTACTATATAAATATTAAATGAATAAATATTTAATTTCAACGAAAATGGGAAATATAATAAACTCTCATTGTTTTAAATTGCCACTCATTTACGAATGTTAAGTTGAAATATCAAAAAATACTGCACATAGGAAAGACAAAATATTGAGGATCACTCATCTCAGGTTTGGGAGAGAATGCGAAGGAAATTAGTGCTTTCTCTGCCCTCTGGTGGCAACAGAGTCAACTGCAGCATTTCTAAAGGAATGCATAAAAAATGTCCTTTATGAAATCAGACTCCCCTGCCCCCACCCCCCGCCAAAATGTCTGTAAAAAAATCCTGATTGCTACATGCCGAATTCCAAGACTGTCGGACTTTTAAAAAATTTCCTGTATTGAACTTTTTAGCTAGACTATTTTACAAAGGAAACTATATTTTTTCTTCCATTTCATTGCTGTATTTTAGGTATTACAGTAGGCTAACCACTCAATTCCAAGATTATTTAATAAAATTAATGCAGACTGATATCCAGGAAAGAAGTTACTTTGTTTTGTAATAAATCTCAAAAAATTTGCTGAGAAATATAAAACTATTCCTTTTTTACTCAATCCTGTAGAAGATGTGGGCTTCTAGTTTTCCACCAGAAATATTGGTTCATAATACCTGCAGATCTATGTTGAACAATTTATGTATTTCATATCCCCCAAAGCAAAAGCTTTTAACTATCTGTTCAATTTTAGAGTGGAGTAAATTTTATCCTCAGTTTGAGAACTCAGAATAGTAAACTTATTGTATGTATTGTTCTTTTCTCAGTAACATTAATGAAAAAAAGTTCAGGAAAAAAACAAACATTTGCTGACCTTTTTTTACTGTAAATGCATTCTTTACTCCCAGTGCCGAAGAGGTTTTCAAATAAACAACCTGAGATGCATTTTTGGCACACACACCTCTCTAACCTCCTTTGGAAATGCTTTCTTTAAGCATTTATTTATTTCATGAAGATGCCCATGAAAACTACTGTTGCACTTTTAAAAATAAATGGGCAGCTTCCCAGACGAGTAAAAGTCTTATTATTTTTTACCAATGAAATGTATCCGAGAAATACACAGAGGGTATGATCTATTGATATAAATAATACCTAGTCAAGAACAACCTATGCCCATCTATGCAGAACCATTATATGTGATAAAGACAAATCAACATCCAGGAAACTTGCGTTTTATTCACAGCTTTAAAAGTGTTGTCATCTTGTTGCCCTCCCCCCGTCCCCCAACACACACACACACACACACACACACCCTCCAATCATAAATTGGAGCAGAGTCAGAATCTGTGCTTTCTCCATAAGAATTTACACCAGGGGCAGACACAGTGTTTCGGCTGTCTCAGCTCGGTAACACTTCGTTCAAGGACTTCCCTTCAAGATTCACCTCACCTGGAATCCCCAGGTGCTCTCCCTAGCCTTCCATCTGCGACTGGCAGGTTTGACATTTGCGGACGCCAGTATACTTCCTGAGGAATCACTTACCGTTTCCCCTCCTCGGGATTAAAACAGAACAAAACAAAACCTTGATTAGCCTCATCAGCAAGGTTTTATTTCCTTTTCCTTTTCCCTGTAAGTGTTTTTGCTCATTCACCTCCCCTCGAAGTCTATCCATTTCTTCCCGAGGGGCAGAAATGGGGAGCAGGCACCCGGTTCACAGTGGGCAGGGTCCGGAAGGCAGCTGGACCTCCGGCTCAGCAGCGCCTCGCCAGGAGGAGCCGGCGCGCCCAGGGCGGCGTCGCCGGCTCCGCGCTCGCCCCGCGGGGCGCGGCTCCGGAGGGACGCGCACCTGGCTAGAGCAGCCACCCCTGGGAACGTGCGGGGTGGGGGCAACATCAGGCCACTCGGAGGAGGCCCTGCACGTGCAGGCCCGTCTGCGAAGCCTGCCGGAGGAGGACAATGGGGCCAGTGGTTGGTCTCCAGAGGGGCGCCCGCCCCACCTCTGCCACCTCCTTCCTTTCTCTGCGTCCCACCGCACCCAGCCCGCCCCACTTCCAGCGCCCGCTCAGCCCCAGACAGCTAGAGGGAGCTGAGGTGCGGGTCGCCTGGGGAGAGGAAGGTGCGGCCCCAGGGAATTTTCTCCAGCATAGGGGAGCTCGGCAATCCCCGGCTGCCACCACGTCCACCACCTACCGCCTCCTTCACGCACTCCCTTAGTTGACCCCAGCACAGGGAAGGAGAAGGAGCCGGGAAGGACACAGCCCAGGCTGCCAGCTCCTGGGCGAGGTATCCGCGGAAGGTTTGCTTCAACACCAGAGCCCTCTCTGGGCGCGTCCGGGGAGTCAGTACCACTCCCTGCCGGCCGCTCAGGTGAAGCAAGCGGTAAATCCTCAAGATAACCCCCAGTCCCTACCACCCTACGCATCCAGCCAACATTCTTCTGCCCATTTGAGAAGCCCAAGTTTAGTCGAAATGCAATTGCAATAACTTTGCCAAGGGCATAGGTGGGGAGGGAGTGGGTTGACAACGGGGTGCCAGAAAGGTCTTCAGCTGGGCACAAAAAGCAAGAAGCGAAAGTGCATCTTACCATTGACTTGGCTTCCAGGCTTCCCTTCAGCGAGCTGACACCGGTCCATTAAAAAGTGGCAAAGTAACACAACTCCTGCAGCAGCCAGGTCGGCCCTCGGAAACCTCGCCATGCCGCTGCCGCGACCTCCCTCCCCTTCCCCGCCAGTACTTCTCCGGCACCCTGTGCCCCGGGGCTCCCGCTGGGAAGGGGGACAACGGGGCTGAACGCTGAGGACTGGTCTCGGCGGGATGCGGAGGCCTTCGTAAATTTCTCTGGGACTTCGCACCCGGGAGCCGGGAAGAGGAAGAAGGGAGTGCGAGGGGAGCGCAGTCCTCTCCGGACCTCCAGGTCCCTCTTCACAACTTGCCACGACACTCGCAGCCCTCACCCCAGACACACAACAGTTGCGGAAACGAAAGGCCACTTGAGCTGGGGCTGGCAAACTCTCCGTTCCGCACAAGCAGCGCCACCCCGGTGCCCGCAGACGGTGACTTCCGAGCCCCCGCGGTGCGCTCCACTGGGTTCAAAACAGATCTAATTCCTCAGCCAGCGCGGGTGCCTGTCCAAATCCAAGAGGGCTGTCGGCTCGTCAGGAACTTTCCCCGGTCCTGGGGCGGCCCCCGCGGAAGGTTGCGGGAAGGGGGTTACTGTGGGATGGCGAAACCCCTCCGACAAGTTTTTCTTCTTTTCTTCGCCCCGACGCTGGGCGCGCGTCCTTGCTCGCCGCCGGAGGGATGAGCAGCCCCAAAGAGCTGAGCCCTGGGAAGGCTCGGGCTGCAGCAGTCTGAGGTCCGAAGGCAGCAAAAATGTATTGGGGAAAAGAGAGGAGAGAGAGAGAGAGGAAGAAGAAAGAAATGGGGAGGGAAAAGTCAGGCTGAAACCTATCGGGAGAGGGTTCCTCCTGGCTAAGGAGGAGGTGGCCCCAAGCCCCGCCGAGCCCCGGAGTTTGGTGGCGGAGGAGGCGCCGCCGCCGCCGCCGCGCTCCCCCGCACTCCAGCTCCACACTTCGGGGAGGGAAGGCAGCTCGCAATTTGCCAGATCTGCCGCTGCATCCTCCCCCCCGCCCCGCTTCCCTCCCCCTTGCTCCTCCAGGCGTCTCCCACCTTCCTCCCCGAAACCGGCAGCTAGCACCGACCTGTCCAATGGCTGCACTTTCCTCGGGGCTGGCAGAGGAGTCGCCGAGAGATTAAACCGGGGGAGCAAAGCAAGGGGGAGTGAGACGGCAACTCCAGCCCGGCGTGCCCCCGGCAGCCGGCGGCCTGGCGCGCCGGGAGAGGAGGCGAGAAAACCAAGCTAGGAGGGGAGCGCCGGACGGCACCTCTGCGCTGCCCGGGCGCCATGCCCGCACCCGGCTCGCACCCCTGGAGGTCGGACCAGCGGTGCCCGCACCCACCTGGCCCTGGGCCGCCTTCGCGCCCGCCTGCGGGGAATCGCGGCCCAGCGGCCGACCCTGCGGGCGCTCGCCACCGCTGGGGTCTTCCTGGGCGCTACAGGGTTAATTACAGTTCGCCATGCCCGGGAGGGCGTGTGCGGCGGCGGCTGGGGTGTGAAGAAAGCAAACCTGAGCCCGTATTCGCTTACTGACCCTGACGAAGCCCCTTCGGACCCCCGGCCCGCCGGGCGGGTGGAGGAAGGTGGCGCGCGGCAGCTTGGACCCGCCGCTGCGGCTTTGTAAAGTGTCAGCGGGAGCGAAGGCGAGAGTTTAAAGAAACAGGAGGCCCACTGAATTTCCTACGGGGGCTTTAACAGGCTTTCGCTGGCTGGTTTGTTTTTGTTTTTTCAGCTCGCGGAAGTGCTTCAGCGTTAACCCTTTCCAGCCCTTTCAGTAAGTTTACACCTTATTTCGCAGAGTTAACCTTATTTTAAAGGAGTAAATACAAAGAAAGGAAGGAAAACAGCATATTGGTTTAAAAAGTACAGCTTCTAGAGCCAGACTGGGCTAGAATTCCACCTCCCCCACTAAATAGCTATATGGCTTTGAGCAGTATTCTTATTAGTGCCTCAGTTCCCCATCCATCAGGGGAGAATTGTAGTTATGCCCTTATAAGGTTGTTGTATTGGATTAAATGAGTTAACACTGAATGATTAAAGAATTGAGAACAGTGCCTGGCACAAAATACATGACTTTATGCTTCTTAAAGAGAAGAGAGGGAAAGGAAGAGAGAGGGTGTCCTAAATCAAATGGAGAATCTGCTTCAGTGTTCTAAGAGCAAAAGGTCCTGTTAGTCTATTCTTGTCCAGTCTTTTCCATGCTCTAAAAAATGTATGGGTGCCATCAATACCACCTTAATTTTGTCTCAATACCCACTGGAAGTGGATCCAGATAATCAAACTACTCTTGCCAATTTGATGCCGAAAGAATGCCTTTCTCATGGTTCCTTAGCTGGTGAGCAGAAGAGAAACAGGAAGTGTAGCATGTTTTCCTCAATCCAATACTCAATTTGCTCTTTATTTTGGAATATATAAACTCATCATGGATACACACTTTTTAATGCTACTTCCTCCCTCATGAGCTTTCTCCCAACCAGTTGATTTCTCCCTCCTCACCTTACTTAGAAAACCTGGTTCTTTTACTTATGCTCAACCAAGAGTGAAGTTCTATGTAACATTACATCCAAAGTTGAGTACCTGAGATACTTATCTATTTAACAGTAAGTTGGAAAAATGAATCTTTCTATCAAAATCTTATTGTCATTTAATTAACGTCGATTTTTTTGTCTGTATCCCTACTGACCTCACTTACTTCACGAATCCTTGCAGAAAGCTTCCTAAAACGTTCAGTACAGCTAGCTCCATTTCCCATTTATATGCAAAATTATGGGGACCCGGGAGGAGCCATTTCAAGAAAGCATCTCTTCTTTAGTCTGGAATATTTCCCTCCCCTTTCACAGTAGAAAAACGGGTGTTTCCTGTTTCTCTGAGAAGAAACAAGTCCCTGCCTCTCCCTGGTATCATTTTCTTTCTTTTTTCCTTTATTATTATATGTGCAAATTAGCAGTGTTTATTTTCTTGTTTGTTGTCAGCAATGCTTTGCCCTCCTGATTGAAGCTTTATACCTTAAGTGGAAATCTGATGCCAAAAATCGAATGGGAGTCAAGTGGTAATTCAGAGTAAGTCTGAAGAGGCTTTTATGTGTTTTGTCTATGTCACTGGTCCTGTTTCATTTTACTCATATTTTAATCTTATTCTGAAGAGCTGTCCCCATAGAAAATACTTTAGTATGGGAGAAGATGCAGGTAAGCAAAAATCAATCATGCATGATGATTTAGTGCCAGAACTAAGTAAGAAAGAACATCATCAAAATAAAGTTAGGCTTTTGTACCTTGCCTTAAATGTCAACCAATAATTATTTGTAAAAAAAATTATTTTTCCTTTACATTATAGCAAGTAACAACTAAAATGTATATAGGATGGTATGTTCAGAGTGAAATGGAAAGTTCATTACTCATATGAACTCCTGGCTAATTAAAAGTAGTAGTATACTTGGTGGCCTAAATGATCTAAGTTTGCCATATATCTTTCACCACAGAATAATCTATTTCACTTTCATGGAGAGAAATTAAGATGTCTCTGTGGAAGAAGTTTCATCTTCCACCTGACTAAAGAGAAGAGTTATAATGAGTGAGCTTTGTTTCTATTTACTATAGTTGTAAGAACTGAATTGCTGGGGGTTTTTTGTTGGTTTTTTACTCACTGGCTTAATTTTAGCTAACCTCTCAAGGAACAAATGAATCAGGAATCACAAAGGAGCAGCACTTGAGTTCCTTGTCCAAGACAAAGGTCTGGAATTCACTGAACACCCTCCTTTAAGATCTTAAGATTGTATATCAGAATCATTCTCACCAACAGAGAACTTTGGGCTGACATTAGCACCTGAGCTAAAGTCTGCACAGATTTCAAACCTGTCTGCAACCCCTTATCTACACCAACCTTCAAAGCCATTTCTACACATTTCAAGTGCAATACTATCTGCATAAATGTAATTACAATTACCCATCTCATCCCACCTCCTACTCTATCTCATGTCTCCCAAATTGAAACTTGGCTAACAGGATACTCAAGAAACCATCATGCTCATTTTGAAAAAATTGAGATGTAATACAGGCTGTGGAGTGCTTAGTATTTATTGTAATCTATTATTATTTTAGGAAATAGTTTTTGTCCATTTTAATAGAATTTTTTAAACTTTCTATAATTGCTGTCAAGTAAAGGGAAATTGCTAGTAGTGGACTGCTTTTATTCAGTCCTAATCTAATATTATGACCTTTTCCTCTAGGTCTAAGGCATTTCCTCTTCCTCCTCATTTAATAGGGCTAATTTTTTTTACCTCTGGTACTCAATTACAAGACTCTTTCCTTCATCTTGGCTGACTTCTGCTTTCAGAATCAACCAAGATTTCATTATACTATTGATGGATATTTTAGCTTTGGGCTCTTTCATAACCTTAAGTAAAAATTTTATGAATAGAGTGTTGTGAATGAAATAAGCATTTAAAAAAATTACATAACAGCTGATATCCCTCTGTTTACAGGGACATTTAGCATGCAAGAATACTTAATGCCTTTTATCCTCATATCAATAGTACATTTACTATTTAGATGAAATTAAAATATAATTATATTTGCCTCTTTCATAATGAAATAACATATTGCATTAAAATGGCATACATGTTTATACTGTCTTCTTTCTGAATCTTAATAAGCTAAAGGTTTTTTGACCAGTAAATAGCAAAGTACGAAACATGTGCAGCTAAAAATAGTAAGAACAAATTCTTAAAATGGAATTGTACACTCCTGTATGATCAGGCCTCTCAATATGGCTCTCCTCTTGCTCTTTGTACATCCCCGCTCAACCAGCCCCTGCTTCACCTACTCACGTGAACAGTGCTTGCCCCCTGCTGCAGCCGATGATTGTTCTAATCCTTTGGCTCCACCTGCTAGTTTATTAAAGGGAAACATCTGCCCTCATGATGGTTGTTAACCTGAGGGGGGGTATAAGAGACATGCCCCAGCTGGTTTCCCTGGTAACTGATGAGCCAACGTGACGTCAATTCCCCTTATAAATGGTAGCCTCCTTCTTCCCTAAGCAGTAAAGATGGCTGCCTTGGCTTGTCTGCTGTACGTGTGGGGCATTGCACCAGGATCCTTTATTTCGGACAGGTAAGATCCCCTATCCAATATAAGTGACCTCTGTCACTGTCTCAAGGCTCTTTCTTCAGTGTCCAGGCTGTGCAACTATAACAGAAGGCTTGCAGGCCTGCAGAGTGTAGCACAACAGTTGGTGAGCAAGTCAGGACACCAGGGAGACTCCCATGAGCACTGAGATGTTGGGAAATAGGAACAGAGGATGGACACTTGTAGAGTTAACCCTGGGGTGGCTGTCCACTAGCATGTGGGGCTCCAAAGTTGCGAGAGGTAATCCCGAGGTGGCTGTCCACTAGCGTGGGCGTGCCCTGTGGCGGCTGTCTACCATGAGAGATATCTTTCTCTTCCATTTATGTTGATAACAGCCTGTTAACCTCAGAGTCTCTTTCAAGTTTAAGAGTAGCAGCCCCGTGCTCATGGTTCATCTTGACTGCACGGGGATGGCTGGTGAATACAGACAGAACACAGGGACCTGGATTATCTACAAAATCCAGGCATACCCCTGACCCACCGCCCCTGAACAATTACGGACACAGGCTTTAGGCGTAATAACTCAGGAACAGACTTGTGAATTAGACATGGCCGGTTACCCAGGTTTGGCTGGGGCCTGTGACAACGGCAAAATGATAAGACTACCCTTTTTTGGTCATAGCTATGGCAATGGTCAGAGCAACGATACAGTGTGAGAGAACAACAGCTGTATGCTGCGTACAATGCATTACAACAGGTGGAAGACATTATAAAAGGCCTAGGTAAGTCATCGAGCAACGCAGAAACCCACTATTCAGGGTCTAGAAGAGCTGTGCATGACATACAGGACTCCCAGCAACATCAATAGTGACCAAGGAACCCACTTTACCCACCACAGAGTTCAGGAATGGGCCTCTAAAAATGACATATGCTGGCATTTCCACCTGCCCTTACAACTCCAGTGCTGCTGGGCTCACTGAAAGGATTACTTAAACAACAACTGAGATGCGAAATCTATAGCCGAACATTCCAGGAGCAATCATCCCAGTGCCTAGGCCACATTAACCCAGAGACAACTAGTCAACACTATCCGAGTTCAACTGTTGACCACCAAAGGACCGCTGCCGATTATAGGTCAGGACAATGACTCACTTTTGCCCTTGCCACAGAATCTATCCCCTGAGAAACACATTATAAAATGGCCCTGGGACTGGGAAGTTAAGCCCTCAGTAGTTTGGGTTTGCCGCCCTGTGTGGGGGATAGAATTAGGGACTTACAGATCTCACCTGTCTTCCACCCGGCCCCGCCTAAGACTACTGAGATAATTAATCCGGGCCCCGTAATGGAGAAAAGCACCATTATTTTAACCTGTGGCCTGTTACTCCACCTCTCCAGTATTTGACATTAACGGTGTGGACTGAGTGTGGACGGGTGGGGTGGTGCCGCAGGGCCATGACAAAAACCACAGGTAGGTATGCTATTGTCTCAGAATGCTGTTACTGCTTGTATTTTGCTTAATGGCCTTGATCCCTGTGTTGTGCCTGTTAAATACCTTACATTTCATCTCTCATCTAAGTGGAGGGAATCTGTTTGTGGGCTAGGTAACAACGGTGGCCTCACTGCCAAATGAATTGATTGCGGGGTCTATGGCAACATGCCGTTGTCGTCCTCCTGTGGGCGTCCATGAAAAATTGAGCCACTAAGTGACTGGCTCCAAAGTTTGCCCACCGCTTAGACTATGTCTGTGTTGTCTCTGTGGTATTTGGTTACAGTACACCTCTACACACCTGACCTAGGTATACCGTGGAAGGGGCTGGACCAAGATGGTAAAGGTGGTGTGGGGTATGTAGGGTGGAGTGTATGCTCAAGCCACTCAAGATGGCTGTTCTCTTGCTTTTTCTACATCCCCTCGTCGACCAGTCCCTGCTTCACCTACATCCTACTTAAATGAACTTGCTTGCCCTCTCTCCCAGCTAGTGACTGTTCTAATCCTTAGGCCAGAATGGCTCCGCCTGCTAGTTTATTAAAGAGAAACATCTGCCCTTGTGATGTTCATTAACCTGAGGGGCTGTAAAGGACATGCCTGGGCTGCTGGTTTCCCTGGTAACTGATGAACAAACTTGATGTCAATTCCCCCTATAAATGGTAGCCTCCTCCATCCCTGAGTAGTGAAGATGGCTGCCCTGTCCCGTCTGCTGTACGCGGTGGGGTATTGCTCCAGGACCCTTTGTTTCAGACATGCAAGATCCCCTATCCAGTATGGTTCTCTGTTGCCATTTTCAGCCTCTTTCTTCAGTCTTGGGGCTGGGCAGCTACAAGGTATACAGGCCTGCAGGGTGCAGCCTAGCGACACCTAAAAAGGGTAAGGGCATTACCTGACATTTCTTTTCATGTAGCAACAATGTGTACTACAAACATAGACCTTATTCCTCAATTATACTCAAAGATAAATTCAACTCCTGCACTTTGCTAAAAAGGAAAATAGGCAAGTACTCAGCAAGCACTTAGTGAATTAATAAATGAAATGTATTAAGGAATATGCTGTACAATACCTAATATGGAACACTCAGAAAAGTTCTGAAAATGTTGATTGTTGTGGACCTTGTTAACCGAGATTTTTCTGAACTGATTAAAAAATGTCTGAACCACAGGAAATAACATTTCACAGTTGTCCTTTGCAGAGCCCCTAGTGGAGGCTATTATTCCTAGCACAGATCATGGGCCTTGTGTTAACTGCTGAAGTGCTCTGCACCACATGCCACCACATGACTAATATTCAACCCAGATGGCTTCCACTGCATTTCCTTTCCTCACCTTGCATTCATCTTGTTTTCTTTTTCTCTAGATTTCCTCTTTTTCATCTTCACCATATGAATTTTTTATTGATATATAATTGACATAGCTCTAGACTTGCTCATTTAAAGCATACAATTCCGTGGATTTTAGTATACTCATAGGACCATCTAATTCCAGAACCATTTTCATCACCCCAAAAACCCTCACACCCATTAGCAGTTACTCTCCATTCCCCTCCCCCACAGACTCTGGCAACCACTAATCTACTTTCTGTCTCTATGGATTTGCCTATTCTGGATCCCTCACATGAAAAGAATCATATGACATGTGACTTTGGGTCTGACTTCTTTCATTTACCATGTTTTCAAGGTTCATCCATGCTGTAGCATGTATCGGTACTGTATTCCTTTTTATTGCCAAATAATATTCCATTGAATGGATATACTACATTTTATATATTCAGCAGTTGATGGACATTTGAGTTGTTCCCACATTGGGGCTATTATGAATAATGATGCTATGAACATCATGTACAACTTGCACAATATATGTGGATACATGGATGATGCAGTGACTCTATTTAACTCTGAGGAAATGACAACCTGTCTTCCATAATGGCTACACCTTTTTTGCATTCTCAGCAATGTATCAGGGGCCCAATTTCTCCTCATCTTCACTGACATTTGTTATTTCCCATTAAAAAAAAATTATAGCTATCCTGGTTGATGTGAAGTGGTATCACATTGTGGTTTTGATTTATATTTCCCTACTGACTATTGATATTGAACATCTTTTCAGGTGCTTACTAGGCATTTGTGTATCTTCCTTGGAGAACTGCCTATCCAAACCCTTTGCTCCTTTTTAACTGGGTTGTTTTTTTCATTATTGAGATGTAAATGTTCATATATTCTGAACACTAGCTCTTGTCAGATATATGAATTGCAAACATTTTCTGCCATTATATGGATTGCCTTTTTACTTTCTTGATAGTCTTCTCATGCACATCTTTTAAAAATTCTGATTAAATACAATTTAAATATATTTATTTGTTTCTGCTTTAGGTACCATATATAAGAAACCCGTGCCTAATTTAAGGTCACAAAGATTTACACCCCTGTTTTCTTCTAAGAGTTTTATAGTTTTAGCTCTTAAATTTTTTTAGGTTTCCAATTCATCTTGTTTAAATATTTGTATTCCGTGTGAAGAAGGGGACCAAAATTATTCTTTTTTATGTGGATATACAGTTGTCTCAGCCATTGTGGACAAAATTATTTTCTCATTGAATGAACTTCACATCATTGTTGAAAATCAATTGGCCATAGACTGGTTTATATCTGGACTCTTAATTCTATCACATTGATCTATATATGTATCCTAGTGCCAGTAGCAAGCTATTTTGGTTACTGGGCAAAAATAGTAGTTGGACTTTTGATAGGGATTAAATTTACTCTGTAGATTAACTTGGAGACTTCTGCCATCTTAACAATAAGAAATCTTGAAAATCTTGCAATCCATTTAAATGCAGTGTCTTTCCATTTATCTAGGTCTTTAATTTCTTTCAAGATGGTAGTTTTCAGTGTACTATCCTTGTACTACTTTTGTTACATATATTCCTGTTTTTTATGCTATTATAAATGGAATTTTAAAATTTCACTTCTGAATTGTTCACGGCTAGCATATTAATTTGTTATGGCTGCCAAAACAATACCACATGCTGAGTAGCTTAAACAACATAAATTTTCTCAGTTTGGGGAACTGATCAAAGTGTCAGCAGGTTTGGTTTCTTCTGAGGCTTCTGTCCTTGGTTTGTGGATAGCTACCTTCTCTAAGTGTCCTCACATAATCTTGGCTCTCTGTGAGTGCATCCCTGAAGTCTCTTCCTTTATGTCCAAATTTTCTCTTATTAAGGACATCAGTCAGATTGGATTAGTGCCTACACTAACAGCCTCACTTTAATATATCCTCTTTAAGGAATTGATTTCCAAATAACAGTAACATTCTGAGGTACTATGTATTAGGGCTTCAACATATGAATTTGGAGGGCATACAATTCAGCCAGTAACAACGGGTATAGAGAAACACAAATGATTTTCTGCTTTAGTCATGTATTCTGCAACCTTGCTGAACTCATTAATTCTAATAGTTTCTTAATATGTATGGATTCTATAGTTTTCTATATGTAAGATCATGTTATCTGCAAATACAGTTCAACATCTTTTGAATATGACTGGCCTTTTTTTTTTTTTTTTTTTTTTTTTTTGCCTGATTACCCTGACTAGAACCTCCAGTACAACATTGAATAGAAGTGTTGAGAGTGGATATCTTGTCTTGTTCTTAGAGGGAAAGCTTTAGTTCTTTCATCATTAAGTGTAATGTTAGCTGTCGGTTTATTGTTGACACCCTTTATCAGGTTGAGCAAGGTACCTTCTGTTCCTGGATTGAGTTTGTTTGTTTTTTTTTTTTATCATGAAGGGATGTTGGGTCAAGTTCCTTTATCTACATCTACCAATATGAGTGTGCATTTGTTCCCTTTATTCTATTGGTATAGTATATTGATGAACAAACCTTGCAGTCATGATATAAATTCCACTTGGTAATGGGATATACTCCTTTTACTAAGCTTCTGAATTCAATTTTCTAATATTTTTGGAGAATTATAGCAACGATTACTGCTAAGACATACTGATCTGTATTTCTTGTGATATTATCTTTTGTCTAATTTTGGTATCAGGATAAAACTAGCCTCATTAAGTTAGGAAGTATTTCCTCTTCTATTTTTTTTTTTGAACAATTTGAAGAATCTGTATTCTTTAAACATTTGGAAGAACTCGCCAATGAAGCCATTTGGATCTGGGTTATTCTTTGTGGAAAGCTATCTTGATCACTAATTACTGTTTTTACTTTTTATTAGACTGTTCAGATTTCATTTTTTAGTCTGTTTTGGTATTTTGTATCTTGTTCAGAATGTATCAATTCGTTACCTAATTTGTTGTCATAAAATTGGTCATAGTATCCCCCTAAACTTATTTTTCATTTGTGTAAGTTTGGTAGTAATGTCTACTTTCATTCCTAATAGTAGTAACTAGAGTCTTCAGCTCTTGATGCTGTGCCATGGGTCTGTGTCTTTTTATGATTTGATTACTATAGCTTTGTAATGTACTTTGAAATCAGGACGTGTGATGCTTCCTGCTTAAGAAGAAATTGCTTTGGTTATCTGGGATCTTTTGTGGTTCCATATGAATCTTAGGATTGTAAACTATCTAAGTGACTGTATTAAGATAATTTAGATAATCATATTTTTTCTTTCATTCTATTAATGTGGTGTATTGCATTTATTGACTTTCATGTGGTAACCATCCTTGAGTTCCAAGGATCAGTCTCACTTGATAATGGTGTACAATCCTTTAAGTGTGTTGAATTTGGTTTGCTAATACTTTGAGTATTTTTGCAATTATATTCATCTGAGATATTGTATATCTGTATATACAGATACCTGTATTTTTTTTTATACTATCCTTATCTGGCTTTTGTATCAGAGTAGTGCTACCCTCTTAAAACAGTTTGGGAGTGTTTTCTCCTACAGTATTGGTTTTTTTGTTTTGTTTTTTTAATAGAAGAATTGCTTTTTAATTCTTTAAATGTTCAGTAGAAATCACCTGTGAAACCATCTGATTATAGACTTTTTTTGGTCATGAGGTTTTTGATGAATGACACAATCTCTTGTTGGTCTGTTCAGATTTTGTTCAAGATTCAAACTTGGTAGTCTGTATGTTTCTAGAAATTTATCCATTTCTTCTAGACTGTCTAATTTGTTGGTATACAATTACTCATAGTTGTCTCTTACAACTTGCTGTATTTCTGTGGTACCCAATGCAATGTCTCCCTTTTGACTTATAAAACTGAGTCCTCTTTTTCTTGGTAAATCATCTAAAAGTTTGTTTTCCAAAAAGTCTTCTTAGTTTCATTGATTTTTTTTTTATTCTATTATTTTTGCTCTGACCTTTGTTACTTCCTTTATACTAACTGGGCTTTGTTCTGGTTCCTTGAGGTGTAAAGTTGGGTAGTTTATTTTAGATCTCTCTTGTTAATAGAGCCTTTATCTTTATAAACTTCCTTCTTAGAACTGCTTCTCCTGCATCCCGTAAATTTTGGTGTATTTTGTTTCCATTTTCATTTCAAGATATATTTTGATTTCTCTTGACTACTTCTTTGATCCATTGGTTAGTCAGGAGTGTGTTAATTTCCACATTTTGTTAATTTTCCAGTTGTCCTCCTATTACTGATTCATACCACCATGTTCAGAAAAAGATTTCAATATTTTAAAATTTACTGAGAATTGTTTGGTGAACCCGTCTAGTAAATTTTTCAAGTGGTTATTATATTTTTCAACTCCAGAATTTTTATTTGGTTCCTTTTTATAACTTCTAATTCCTAATCAACATTTTCTATTTGAGATACCATTTCATAATTCATAAAAACTCATTTGGGAATAGTTTCCTTTAGCTCTTTTGAACATTACTTAAAACAGCTGATTTAAAGTTTTATTTTCATCTAGTGAAACATCTGCACTTCCTCAGATTGTTTCCATTGATTGCTTTTTCCCCACGCGTGGGCTATTCTTTTCTGCTTCTTGGCAAACTTCTTTATTTGCAAGCTGAACATTTCAGATAATGTGACAACTGTAAATCAGATGATATCCTCTACCCAGGGTTTGTTGTTGCTGTCTTCTATAGCCACTGCTGTTTGTTTAGTGATTTTCCTGTACTAATGTGAAATCTGTATTCTTTGTCACATGTGGCCACTTAAGTCTCTACTTGGTTGGCCTTGCAGTTGCTGATCAGGTTTCCTGAAAGGACTGGAACCAAATTTTCTGTCTTTGCTGAGGGGCTTGTGTGTATGTTGTATGCTTTCAACATTCAGCCAGATTAATTTTCATCTCCACTGTAAGCTCCCACTTTCTGCTGACCATGGCCTTATGGTCAGCCAAAGATGAGGCACTGTAGTCTTCTAAGGTCTTTCCTCAGCAGGCACATAGCTCTACACATGCATGTGGCCTTCTAGATTCCCCCTGCAATATATGTCCGAGTCTTTGAGAGCCACTATAGGCATCTCATTCTTCAGGTTTTCCTTAAGTTTTTTGATTAATCTGTGTTCCCCAATAGTTATCAATCTTCCCAGGCAGGTGCAAAAATAAAGCACTTGACTAATTGTTTTCACTGCAACGTAAGGAAGAAGGCTTTTAGTATAGGGTGTGTTCCAAGTCAGCCTTGAAAGTGGGTCTTCCAGGGACCCTTCAGACAGGTTAAATAATGACCATACTTTGGAAATAAGGCTTTGAAAGAGATCCAGTTCTACTTACTACTGTAGATGCCGTGCTGCACCGGGAATGCAGAATGTTACCTATTACAACTACTACTGAGCTGGAGAGCAGCATAGGGCTAGAACATGATAAAATGCTCAAAAGCTCACTGTTCTTGAGAGTCAACCATTTTTTCTTGCATTAATACTCCTTGGGTTGCTGCAAGCCTTTGTTTAATTTCCAGAATTCTGAAAAGATTTTTCTGATAATTTTGCCAATTGCTTTTATGGAAGAACAAATGTTTGGAGGTCCTTCCTCTACTATTTTTGCTAACATCCACTCCTGCTTTTTTAAAAACAGTCTGAAAACTTTGGGGATTAGGAGGGTAATAAATCTGAAAGAATTAGAGAATCACAGGAAGAAAAATATGTAAAGTTTAAAATATCTAATTCTTTGAAAATGTAGAAGAGAACAGTAACATTTGTATATTTTAAGAAGTTTAAGAGACTTACAAAATATACTGGCTCTCACTTTTAATACACTTCACTTTTATGGTCAGCATAAAATATTCATATCTTTAAACTATTAACCTCACGAGGCTTGCTCCTACCTGACACAGCTTTGTCATCTATTCCTCAGTGCCCCTTTGTATAATTTTTAACTAACGAGTTATTCATTTTTAATCTTTAAAATAGAAGTAAACAATGTACATGGAAGTTGACTTGAGTTGTTAGGAATCTCAGCATATAATTCGACTGAACTTATTTTCTCACTCGTCTTTTTCTGAAGTTCTTTGTAAACAAATCTGTTTCAACTGATTCGTGTCTGTTCAGTCTTAACAAGTAAACAAAGAAGGCAGTATAATCTGAACATTTCTTAAAAGTAGAATTTTCCTTAAATGTCTTTATATGCAAATGTTGACTAAAATGAGTCATTAAAATGATCAATTACATTAGATAACAACTATTTTACTGCTAATTGATATTGATCTTAGTCCACTATTTTGTGCTTCTCAACATCCTTTCTAGCTCGATTTCACCGTGTCCCTGAAGTGACACTAAGATCCCAGATGGACTCCCAAATGTTGCTAAGTCTCTAACCTCCTTTTGTTAAAAAAAAAAAAAAACCTGTGGTATAATATATATAAAATGTTTCCATATTAACCATTTTTAGGTATACAAATCATTGGCATTAAGTATACTCACACTGTTGTGCAGCCAACATGACTATCCATATTCAGAACTTTTTCATCAAAAACTAGAACTCTATCTTTAAAATTCCCCATTTTTCCTTCTCCACCCTCACTACTACCCCATCCCCTGATGACTACTATTCTGCTTTCTGTCTTTCTGAATTTGACTATTATAGGTACCTCATAAGTAGAATCATACAATATTTGTCCTTGTGTCTGATTTATTTCACTTAGCATAATGTCTTGAAGGTTTATGCATATTATATGTATCAGAATTTGATTCCTTTTTAAGGCTGAATAATAACTATCAACATAGCTTATATTGCACTTATTTATCCATTTGTCCACTGACAGACATTTGAAATTATTTCAGCAAGGACAATAATAATCCATATGAACAAAGAAGAATTGAGTAGGAAAAAATCTCAGCAAGTGAAAATTAAATATAAATCTCTTAGAATACATGCATGTAGTATGCCACATTTACATGACTAGTATGTAGATAAAATTGAGTTTTTCATCCGTTTACCTGGACATGGATAAAATATCAAATGCTGCATGAAATTTAACTTTTACCTGATTTTTTTCATGTTAATATACTGTATAAAAATCTCTATTCACAACATTAAGATTCATAAAACATACCGAAAGTTATAAGGACTACTTGATAATATGTCCTTTATGGCACTGATTTTTATGGCACTGGTTGTTTGCAATAAGCGTGTTTTGTATCCTGTTAGTCTACTTTTAGCCTTTATTCTAACCTAGGCTTCGCTGTCACTTGTTTCAGAATTTCCCTGGAAATCTGGCTTCCCCGTTAAGGTCTCCTTTGCTTCCTTAAATATTACTTTTTTTTTTTCTATCTAGAAATTGTATTTTCATTTCTAGTTTTTTTTCTTCTCCAATAAGAAAATACCATATAGTGAATCCACTCTAAACACATTACTGCTAGGAGGAAAAATTAATAACACAATTACAGATAATGTACTATTTAAATTTGAGAAATGTTAATAGGTTATCACAAGTACAACAACCTTTACTAAGGAATGAAGTCCAACCCTCACCTGGGATGTGGATGATTAAAATCAACATATACAAGAGGCAGGATTGCTCATGCAGTGTGATGCCAAAGTTTGAGAAGTGAAAGGGTGTGGTGAAAACTCAGCTGTACAGTCAACTGAAACTTGATGGCTCCAGCAAGTTTCCACACGCCCACATAAACAGGCTAATGTCAACCATAGTCATCTCGGGGATTCTTAACTGTGCCCATTTTTTTGGTCAGAATAAACCCCAAATTCAGGAGATCATATTCACTTCACATGAACCCTCGGCAGATCTGGACTCAAATTTTTTTTTTTTTTTTTGCGGTACGCGGGTGTCTCACTGTTGTGGCCTCTCCCTTTGCGGAGCACAGGCTCCGGACGCGCAGGCTCAGCGGCCATGGCTCACGGGCCCAGCCGCTCCGCGGCACGTGGGATCTTCCCGGACCGGGGCACGAACCCGCGTCCCCTGCATCGGCAGGCGGACTCTCAACCACTGTGCCACCAGGGAAGCCCTGGACTCAAATTTTTAAAGATTATTTCTGTTGCTTGTTAAATACTGTAAAAATTCTATTATACTAGAGGAATTAGTTGACAAATACATAGGAAGCTAGTTCAGAGTAATCTGATAGGCAATCTCATTTTACTGGAAAAGAAGTTTAAAGTAGCTTTCAAAGAGTTGATGGAAATGGTATGGTCAAGTTGGATATGACTCCTTTCACAATGTTTTAAAACCAAATGGCTCTAGCCAGCATCTTTAAAGAGAGGAAGATGCAAATATCCTGTGTTACAAAGGACCAACTCTGCCATTTAAAATTTTAAACCTCAAACAAATATTCCTATAGCAAACACATTATGGTATTAACATTCCTTATAACATATCACAATAAGTTGCCAGGACAGTCTAACTTTAGTTCATAATACTGAAAGTGTATTTATTTCAGAAAAAGATTGTCGAAAGAAACATCATTATCATTACATATTAAATGCATACCTAAAAATATCCTATTAATTAAAGTGCAAAGGACATAACATGGAAATACATGGGATAATATTGTGTTGCTAATAATAAGACATAAACTACAAGAGCAACTAAAGTAATCTTCAAGTAATACTGTCCACTTTTAGATTTCCTGCATATGCCTGTTGAGTTTGCCAGAGTAAGGAACTTTCAGATATATATAATTTTGTTGCCATTGTACTTTTGTGGTAGAACATCAGTATTTAATTGTGGTTGATTCATTGAAATACACAATATTTACTGAAATTCTGCAGAAAAATGAAGGAATATTTAAATTTAGGTATTCTGTGACCCACTTAAAATGACAGAAAGCACAGAATAATTTGTATTAAAAAGCGAATGAAAGCTTTAGAATCTTCTAGAACATCAAAAAACTTTAATAAATGCTAATGTGCTATTGTTAATGAATGCCTTTTGTACATAACTGGAAAAGTCTATTAGTTTCTTTTGATACTTAGAGGATTTCATTTATTACAAAAGAATCCAATGACCCATTTTTTCCCTAGCTCTACAGAATTTGGTCTGACATATTTTACTACCTGTGTGCATTCTCTTCTTCTGATTTAATTCTAGTTGTCCTGATTAAATCATCCATCATTTTTAGGAAAATTATTCTCCTTATTGACTTTCTGGTACTGCCTCAGTAGTTTTAGCGATTTGCTTTCGCTTCCCAATATGTCACTTTGAAAATATTACTGTGACTTTCTTATATTAAATTTTCTAAGAGCATTTTAGTTTCAATTCATTTTTCTATTATCCTTCATGCTTTTCATGTCTCTGGATTTCTGTATCTACTTAGGACCTTCAATTAAATGAGCATCTCCTCCAAAGAAGAAATCTTACCCCTATATTGTCAATATATAGCTTGAAGATATTCCATAATCCCTAAATCTGGTGACACCTAGAAGTACAAGTTTTCTAATGTATTAGATTTAGATGATCATTAGCTACTTTTTATTTAGTGAGCTACAAAATGTTTTGTATTGATCCTGAAAAGACCAATTAAACTTTGCATTCTGTGCAGAAATAGACACCACCAAAAAATGATTCCAGAGAGAGGACAGAGAGATAGAGAAAACATTATCAAATGACAGTCATGGAGTTACAACCACATGATGAGCTTTCTTCATTTCAAGGGATAACTCAGAGTCCTAGCATCATGCACTAGCCTCATGACTTGTGGAGTCAGTCTTGTAAAGCTGTTAAGTTGGGTCATAGATTAATAACAGCAACTTGAATCAATATCTGAACTTTCACTTGAAACATGATGGTACTTAACAGACATGTGATTCTCAACAGGATGATTGTGTTCATATTTCTTGCAGGGTTGTGGTGGATGCTTGGGGAAAAGGAGGCTGTGTAGAAACAATGTTATAGTTTTGTATGTGGGAAACAAAAGTGTACCTGTTAAAACACAAACTACAAAAAATAACATCTTCTCAGCTAATGGAAATATTAAAAAGATCATGATCCTTAACTGGAGCTGAGGTGCAGAGGGCACACACTGGCAGGGGTCATAACAGAATCTTCATGAGAAGTGAAATTTTTATGTTATGGAGTACATGAAATGAAGCAGAAAACATTAGTGTTGTATAATGACTAATCCAGTGTTGTCACTCAAGTGTGTGTTAAAATCAACATTTGAGTAGCTTTGGGCTACTATCAAAACAAGAATTAGACTAATTTAGAGATATTTAAAAATCCATAATTATTGCCATAATTATGGGAAATCCTACAAATTACCAATCATCAATTTAAAAAGAAGTCTCAGGGCTTCCCTGGTGGCGCAGTGGTTGAGAGTCCACCTGCTGATGCAGGGGACGCGGGTTCGTGCCCCGGTCCGGGAGGATCCCACATGCCGTGGAGCGGCTGGGCCCGTGAGCCATGGCCGCTGAGGCTGCGCGTCCGGAGCCTGTGCTCCGCACCGGGAGAGGCCACAGCAGTGAGAGGCCCGCGTAACGCAAAAAAAGAAAAGTCTCACAAAATATACAATAGATGCACATCTGACATTAAAGTGTACTTTAAAGAAGCTGGATAGAACACATCTTAGATGTGACAACAGCCCCTAAAGTAGGGCCACTTTAAGGCCACTCCTTGAACTAGCTCCTTCAGTATCACCAACTATGTTTTGTATGCACTTCTGATCCACACCCCTGCCTGGTGATTCTCAGTCAATGAGTCTGAGTTGGGATGGAACGTGGGAAACAAATTTTTTAACAAGCTGTTTAGGTGATTAAATGGCTCAAGTCATCCTAAGACCACACTTTTGAGAACACTGTCCTAGAGTAAAGGAATGACAGAGACCTTTCATCATACACGTATGTATAAATGCATTTTATTTTTACTATCTCTCAATTTTTCATGGTGACAGTAAAATTAAAAGGAAGTAAACCTCTATAAAATAATACATGCTTTTTTAAAAAGTCTTCTCTAACATAAATTTCTGCAGTTTTATTAGGTCAGAAAGTAAGATGCATTAATTAAAAATTATAAAGCACATTCCTCTGTGATTAAATCAGTTTACATAATGAGGTTGTAATTCAGAATTTAGAAAGTAGTCAAGTTGAGGACAAGCCCGTCTCATTAAATAGTTCCTCCTTGGTTATGAGTTAATAATCAGAGCTTAAATCCTTTTGATTCTAAAACAAGTTTCACTTACAGGGCCTTTTAGATTTGTGAGAACTCCTCTCCTTGTTTCATTGATCAGAATAAGTTTAAAATATATGGGGCAGTTCATTTTTCATATGTTTTTACTATTTTAAACAGAAAATTTCTATCTGGGAAAATTAGCCCTTTAATTACCAATACAACCTCTCATTGTGTGTGTACTCTATAGACAGACATCTATTTATTGCTCATTTCTACACAAAAATTATCATTGAAATTAATAAACCATGTTTGTAGCTTTATCTGAGAAGATAGTACAAGTTTCCTTGTGAGATGTAAGAAATAAAACATTTTGTTTCTAGTATTGCACAAACACTACTGTTTAGCCTTACAGACTTTTGCTTATTTAAAATACATTGTAGGAATTCAAAATTACTGCCTTTTCAATAGCAATAACTTATACCTTGTGGTTCTTACATAACTTATATTATCTAAAAATTTGTGTGAAAATATTCAGATTGCCCAGAGTAAAACAACTGTGCTTCCAAATGAATCAAAATGACTGTTTCAATGAAAACTGATAGTATCATATATGCAAATTAGAATGTAGAAGGTATTAAAAAGTTAGAGACCTTCACAAAATTTTATAGTTGAAAGTTTTTAATCGGTGAGTCTATTACATCAAACTTCTGGATTTTTGATATCCTACAAACAGGAATGAATCTTTATCCTCATAACTGAGTTATGTTCTGCTTAAGTAGAGGGTTTGCCCAAATTATGACCAAGCTTGACAAAGGGATCTATTCTCAAAACTAGATTGGAAAGTTGCCACTGTGACACTCTAGTAAAACAGTAGAATTACAGTAAAAGAAACAATACCCTTTTCTTTCCATTTCACGACATGGGTCAATCTGGATAATTTGGGAACTGTGACAAAACTAGAAATGGCTTGTAAGTGCATAATTTGGAGTTTCCATATGCTTAATAGTTTCTCAGATAAAAATTAATGCATATGTAGAAAAACTATAATCAGTTCATTAACTCCACCTTCATGATTCTTCTTAAATGTATTTTTTAATTGAGGTATAATTTACATTGTATTAATTTCAATTGGATGACATAATGATTCAATTATTTGCATAGATTGTGAAATGATCACCACAAAAACTCTAGTTAATGTCCATCACCATACATAAAGATTTTTTTCTTTTGATAAGAATTTTCTTTTAAACATCTTTATTGGACTACAATTGCTTTACAATGGTGTGTTAGTTTCTGCTTTATTACAAAGTGAATCAGCTATACATATACATATATACCCATATCTCCTCCCTCTAGTGTCTCCCTACCACCCTCCCTATTCCACCCCTCTAGGTGGTCACAAAGCACCAAGCTGATCTCCCTGTGCTATGTGGCTGCTTCCCACTAGCTATCTGTTTTACATTTGGTAGTGTATATATGTCCATGCCACTCTCTCACTTCTTCCCAGCTTACCCTTCCCCCTCCCTGTGTCCTCAAGTCCATTCTCTATGTCTGCATCTTTATTCCTGTCATGCCCCTAGGTTCATCACAACCATCTTTTAAAAAAAATTTTTACATGCCATATATATGTGTTAGCATATGGTATCTGTTTTTCTTTCTGATTTACTTCCCTCCGTATGAAAGACTCTAGGTCCATCCACCTCACTACAAATAACTCAATTTCGTTTCTTTTTATGGCTGAGTAATATTCCTCCATTGTATATATGTGCAACATCTTTATCCATTCATCTGTCGATAGATACTTAGGTTGCTTCCAAGTCCTGACTATTGTAAATACAGCTGCAATGAACATTGTGGTACATGACTCTTTTTGAATTATGGTTTTCTCGGGGTGTATGACTAATAGTGGGATTGCTGGGACATCGGTAGTTCTATTTTTAGTTTTTTAAGGAAACTCCATACTGTTCTCCATAGTGGCTGTATCAATTTACATTCCCACCAACAGTACAAGAGGGATCCCTTTTCTCCACACCCTCTCCAGCATTGATTGTTCGTTGATTTTTTTTTTTTTTTTTTTTTGGTGGTACGCAGGCGTCTCACTGCTATGGCCTCTCCCATTGCAGAGCGCAGGCTCCGGACGTGCAGGCTCAGCGGCCATGGCTCATGGGCTCAGCCGCTCCGTGGCATGCGGGATCTTCCTGGATTGGGGCACAAACCCTTGTCCCCTGCATTGGCAGGCGGACTCGCAACCACTGCACCACCAGGGAAGCCCTGTTCATAGATTTTTTGATGATGGCCAGTCTGAATGGTATGAGGCAATACCTCATTGTAATTTTGATTTGCACTTCTCTAATCATTAGTGAGGTTGAGCATTCCTTTATGTGTTTGTTGGCTGTCTGTATATTTTCTTTGGAGAAATGTCTATTTAGGTCTTCTGCCCATTTTTGGATTGGGTTGTTTGGGTTTTTTTTTTAATATTGAGCTGCATCAGCTGCTTGGAAATTTTGGAGATTAGTCCTTTGTCAGTTGCTTCATTTGCAACTATTTTCTCCCATTCTGAAGGTTGTCTTTTTGTCTTGTTTATGGTTTCCTTCGCTGTGCAAAAGCTTTTAAGTTTCATTAGGTCCCATTTGTTTATTTTTGTTTTTATTTCCATTTCTCTAGGAGGTGGGTCAGAAAGGATCTTGCTGTGATTTATGTCATACAGTGTTTTGTCTATGTTTTCCTCTAAGAGTTTGATAGTGTCTGGCCTTACATTTAGGTCTTTAATACATTCTGACTTTATTTTTGAATATGGTGTTAGGGAGTGTTCTAATTTCATTCTTTTACATGTAGCTGTCCAGTTTTCCCAGCACAACTAATAGAAGAGGATGTCTTTTCTCCATTGTATATTCTTGCCTCCTTTATCAAAGATAAGGTGACCATATGTGCATGGGTTTATCTCTGGGCTTTCTATCCTGTTCCATTGATCTATATTTCTGATTTTGTGCCAGTACCATACTGTCTTGATTACTGTAGTTTTGTAGTATAGTCTGAAGTCAGGGAGCCTGATTCCTCCAGCTCTGTTTTTCTTTCTCAAGATTGCTTTGGCTATTCGGGGTCTTTTGTGTTTCCATACAAATTGTGAAATTCTTTTGTTCTAGTTCTGTGAAAAATGCCATTGGTAGTTTGATAGGGATTGCATTGAATCTGTAGATTGCTTTGGGTAGTAGAGTCATTTTCACAATGTTGATTCTTCCAATCCAAGAACATGGTACATCTCTCCATCTATTTGTATCATCCTTAATTTCTTTCATCAGTGTCTTATATTTTTCTGCATACAGGTCTTTTGTCTCCTTAGGTAGGTTTCTTTCTAGATATTTTATTCTTTTGTTGCAGTGGTAAATGGGAGTGTTTTCTTAATTTCACTCTGATTTTTCATCATTAGTGTATAAGAATGCCAGAGATGTCTGTGCATTACTTTTGTATCCTGCTACTTTACCAAATTCATTGATTAGCTCTAGTAGTTTTCTGGTAGCATCCTTAGGATGCTCTCTGTATAGTATCATGTCATCTGCAAACAGTGACAGCTTTACTTCTTCTTTTCCAATTTGGATTCCTTTTGTTTCTTTTTCTTCTCTGATTTCTGTGGCTAGAAATTCCAAATCTATGTTGAATAATAGTGGTGAGAGTGGGCAACCTTGTCTTGTTCCTGATCTTAGTGGAAATGGTTTCAGTTTTTCACCATCGAGGATGATGTTGCCTGTGGGTTTCTCATATATGGCCTTTATTATATTGAGGAAAGTTCCCTCTATGCCTACTTTCTGCAGGGTTTTTATCATAAATGGGTGTTGAATTTTGTCAAAAGCTTTCTCTGCATCTATTGAGATGATCATATGGTTTTTCTCCTTCAGTTTGTTGATATGGTGTATCACGTTGATTGATTTGCATATATTAAAGAATCCTTGATACCTGGGATAAACCCCAGTTGATCATGGAATATGATCCTTCTAATGTGCTGTTGGATTCTGTTTGCTTGTATTTTGTTGAGGATTTTTGCATCTATGTTCATCAGTGATATTGGCTTGTAGTTTTCTTTCTTTGTGACATCTTTGGTTTTGGTATCAGGGTTATGGTGGCCTCATAGAATGAGTTTCGGAGTGTTCCTACCTCTGCTATCTTTTGGAAGAGTTTGAGAAGGATAGGTGTTAGCTCTTCTCTAAATGTTTGATAGAATTTGCCTGTGAAGCCATCTGGTCCTGGGCTTTTGTTTGTTGGAAGATTTTTAATCACAGTTTCAATTTCAGTGCTTCTGATTGGTCTGTTCATATTTTCTGTTTCTTCCTGGTTCAGTCTCAGCACGTTGTGCATTTCTAAGAATTTGTCCATTTCTTCCAGGTTCTCCATTTTATTGGCATACAGTTGCTTGTAGTAATCTGTCATGATCCTTTGTATTTCTGCAGTGTCAGTTGTTACATCTCCTTTTTCATTTCTAATTCTATTGATTTGAGTCTTCTCCCTGTTTTTCTTGATGAGTGTGGCTAATGGTTTATCAAATTTATTTATCTTCTCAAAGACCCAGTTTTAGTTTTATTGATGTTTGCTACTGTTTTCTTCATTTCTTTTTCATTTATTTGTGATCTGATCTTTATTATTTCTTTCCTTCTGCTAAATTTGGGGGTTTTTTGTTCTTCTTTCTCTTATTGCTTTAGGTGCAAAGTTAGGTTGTTTATTGGAGATGTTTCCTGTTTCTTAATATAGGAATGTATTGCTATAAACTTCCCTCTTAGAACTGCTTTTGCTGCATCCCATAGGTTTTGAATCATCGTGTCTCCATTGTCATTTGTTTCTAAGTATTTTTTGATTTCCTCTTTGATTTCTTCAGTGATCATTTCGTTATTAAGTAGTGTATTGTTTAGCCTCCATGTGTTTGTATTTTTTACAGATCTTTTCCTGTAACTGATATCTAGTCTCATAGCATTGTGGTCAGAAAAGATACTTGATATGATTTCAATTTTCTTAAATTTACCATGGCTAGATTTGTGACCCAGGATATGATCTATCCTGGAGAATGTTCCATGAGCACTTGAGAAAAATGTGTATTCTGATGTTTTGGAATGGAATGTCCTATAAATAGCAATTAAGTCCAACTTGTGTAATGTATCATTTAAAGCTTGTGTTTCCTTATTTTCATTTTGGATAATCTGTCCATTGGTGAAAGTGGAGTGTTAAAGTCCCCTACTATGATTGTGTTACTGTCGATTTCCCCTTTTATGGCTGTTAGTATTTCCCTTATGTATTGAGGTGCTCCTATGTTGGATGCATAAATATTTAGAATTGTTATATCTTCTAAATGGGTCAATCCCTTGATCATTATGTAGTGTCCTTCTTTGTCCCTTGTAATAGTTTTTATTTTAAAGTCTATTTTTTCTGATATGAGAACTGCTACTCCAGCTTTCTTTCATTTCCATTTGCATGGAATATCTTTTTCCATCCCCGTACTTTCAGTCTGTATGTGTCCCTAGGTTTGAAGTGGGTCTCTTGTAGACAGCATATATATGGGTCTTGTTTTTGTATCCATTCAGCCAGTCTGTGTCTTTTGGTTGGAGCGTTTAATCCATTTACATTTAAGATAATTATCAATATGTATGTTCCTATTACCATTTGCTTAATTGTTTTGGGTTTGTTCTTGTAGGTCTTTTCCTTCTCTTGTGTTTCCTGCCTAGAGAAGTTCCTTTATCATTTGTTGTAAAGCTGGTTTGGTGGTGCTGAACTCTCTCAGCTTTTGCTTGTCTGTAAAGGTTTTAATTTTTCCATCAAATCTGAATGAGATCCTTGCTGAGTAGAGTAATCTTGGCTGTAGGTTTTTCTCCTTCAACACTTTAAATATGTCCTGCCACTCCCTTCTGGCTTGCAGAGTTTCTGCTGAAAGATCAGCTGTTAACCTTATGGGGATTCCCTTGTGTATGATTTGTTGTTTATCCCTTGCTGCTTTTAATATGTTTTCTTTGTATTTAATTTTTGATAGTTTGATTAATATGTGTCTTGGCATGTTTCTCCTTGGATTTATCCTGTATGGGACTCTCTGTTCTTCCTGGACTTGATTGACTATTTCTTTTCCTATATTAGGGAAGCTTTCAACTATAATCTCTTCAAATATTTTCTCAGTCCCTTTCTTTTTCTCTTTTTCTTCTGGAACCCCTATAATTCGAATGTTGGTGTGTTTAATGTTGTCCCAGATGTCTCTGAGACTGTGCTCAATTCTTTTCATTCTTTTTTCTTTCTTCTGCTCTGCAGTAGTTATTTCCACTATTTTATCTTCCAGGTCACTTATCCGTCCTTCTGCCTCAGTTATTCTGCTACTGATCCCGTCTAGAGTATTTTTCATTTCATTTATTGTGTTGCTCATTGTTGCTTGCTTCCTCTTTATTTCTTCTAGGTCCTTGTTAAATGTTTCTTGCAATTTGTCTATTCTATTTCCAAGATTTTGGATCATCTTTACAATCATTATTCTGAATTCTTTTTCAGGTAGACTGCCTATTTCCTCTTCATTTGTTAGGTCTGGTGGGTTTTTACCTTGCTACTTCATCTGCTCTGTGTTTTTCTGTCTTTTCATTTTGCTTACTGTGTTTGGGGTCTCCTTTTTGCAGGCTGCAGGTTCGTAGTTCCCGTTGTTTTTGGTGACTGTCCCCAGTGACTAAGGTTGGTTCAGTGGGTTGAGTAGGTTTCCTGGTTGGGGGGACTAGTGCCCCTGTTCTGGTGGATGAGGCTGGATCCCATCTCCCTGGTGGGCAGGTCCACGTCTGGTGGCGTATATGGGGATGTCGGTAGCCTTACTGTGATTCTAGGCAGCCTCTCTGCTAATGGATGGGGCTGTAGTCCTGTCTTGCTATTTGCTGGGCATAGGATGTCCAGCACTGTACGTTGCTGGTCGTTGAGTGTAGCTGGGTCTTGGTGTTGAGATGGAGATCTCTGGGAGATTTTCGCCATTTGATATTGTGTGGAGCTGGGTGGTCTCTTGTGGACCAGTGTCCTGAAGTTGGTTCTCCCACCTCAGAGACACAGCCCTGACGCCTGGCTGGAGCACCAAGAGCCTTTAATTCACACGGCTCTATAACTCTGTCCAGTGCAGTTATTGCTTTGATAATTCCTATCCACATGGAAAATGAATTACTTTTGGCTGATAATTTTTCATTGGCTTTTCTGTCCCTTCAGGAGCCAACACGTCCCACAGGATTCCACTCGCGCAAATCACAGGTAGAGAGAGCTGTTGGAGGATTTTTAATCACAGTCTCAATTTCTGTGCTTGTGATTGGTCTGTTCATGTTTTCTATTTCTTCCTGGTTCAGTCTTGGCAGGTTGTGCATTTCTAAGAATTTGTCCATTTCTTCCAGGTTGTCCATTTTATTGGCATATAGTTGCTTGTAGTAATCTGTCATGATCCTTTGTATTTCTGCAGTGTCAGTTGTTACATCTCCTTTTTCATTTCTAATTCTGTTGATTTCAGTCTTCTCCCTTTGCTTCTTGATATGTCTGGCTAATGGTTTATCAATTTTATCTTCTCAAAGAACCAGCTTTTAGTTTTATTGATGTTTGCTACTGTTTTCTTCATTTCTTTTTCATTTATTTGTGATCTGATCTTTATGATTTCTTTCCTTCTGCTAATATTGGGGTTTTGTTTGTTCTTCTTTCTCTAATTGTTTTAGGTGTAAGGTTAGGTTGTTTATTTGAGATGTTTCTTGTTTCTTGAGGTAGGATTGTATTGCTATAAACTTTGCTATTAGAACTGCTTTTGCTGCATCCCATAGGTTTTGGGTCATCTTGTTTTCATTGTCATTTGTTTCTAGGTGTTTTTTAATTTCCTCTTTAATTTATTCAGTGATCTCTTGGTTATTTGGTAGTTTATTGTTTAGCCTCCATGTATTTGTATTTTTTTTTACAGATTTTTTTCCTGTAATTTATATTTAGTCTCATAGTGTTGTGATTGCAAAGGATACTGGATACAATTTCAGTTTTCTTAAATTTACCAAGGCTTGATTTGTGACCCAAGATATGATCTATCCTGGGGAATGTTCCATGAGCACTTGAGAAGAAAGTGTAATCTGCTGTTTTTGGATGGAATGTTCTATAAATGTCAATTAAGTCCATGTTGTTTAATGTATCATTTAAAGCTTGTGTTTCCTTATTTATTTTCATTTTGGATGATCTTTCCATTGGTGAAACTGGGGTGTTAAAGTCTCCTACTATGATTGTGTTACTGTCAATTTCCCCTTTTATGGCTGTTAGCATTTGCCTTATGTACTGAGGTGCTCCTATGTTAGGTGCATAAATATTTACAATTGTTATATCTTCTTCTTGGATTGATCTCCTGATCATTATGTAGTGTCCTTCTTTGTCCCTTGTAATAGTTTTTATTTTAAAGTCTATTTTTTCTGATATGAGAACTGCTACTCCAGCTTTCTGTCATTTCCATTTGCATGGAATATCTTTTTCCATCCCCTCACTTTTGGTCTGTATGTGTCCCTAGGTCTGAATTGGGTCTCTTGTAGAAAGCATATATATGGGTCTTGTTTTTGTATCCATTCAGCCAGTCTGTGTCTTTTGTTTGGAGCGTTTAATCCATTCACATTTAAGATAATTATTGATATGTATGTTCCTATTACCATTTGCTTAATTGTTTGGGGTTTGTTCTTGTAAGTCTTTTCCTTCTCTTGTGTTTCTTGCCTAGAGAAGTTCCTTTAGCATTTGTTGTAAAGCTAGTTTGGTGGTGCTGAAATCTCTTAGCTTTTGTTTGTCTGTAAAGCTTGTGATTTCTCCATCGAATCTGAATGAGGCTCTTGCTGGGTAGAGTAACCTTGATTGTAGGTTTTTCCCTTTCATCACTTTAAATATGTCCTGCCACTCCCTTCTGGCTTGCAGAGTTTCTGCTGAAAGGTCAGCTGTTAACCTTATGGGGATTCCCTTGTGTGTTACTTGTTGTTTTTCCCTTGCTGCTTTTATATGTTTTCTTTGTATTTAATTTTTGATAGTTTGATTAATATGTGTATTGGCTTGTTTCTCCTTGGATTTATCCCATATAGGACTCTCTGTTTCCTGGACTTTATTAGCTATTAGCTATTTCCTTTCCCATATTAGGGAAGTTTTCACCTATAATCTGTTCAAATATTTTCTCAGTCCCTGTCTTTTTCTCCTTCTGGGACCCCTATATTTCGAATGGTTGTGCATTTAATGTTGTCCCAGAAGTCTCTGAGACTGTGCTCAATTTTTTTCATTTTTTTTTCTTTCTTCTGCTCTGCAGTAGTTATTTCCACTATTTTATCTTCCAAGTCACTTATGCTTTTTTCTGCCTCAGTTATTCTGCTATTGATTCCTTCTAGAGAATTTTAAGTTTCATTTATTGTGTTGTTCATCATTGTTTGTTTGCTCTGTAGTTCTTCTAGGTCCTTGTTAAATGTTTCTTTTAGTTTCTCCATTCTATTTCCGAGATCTTGGATCATCTTTACTATCAGTACTCTGAATTCTTTTTCAGGTAGACTGCCTATTTCCTCTTCATTTGTTTGGTCTGGTGGGTTTTTATCTTGCTCCTTCATCTAATGTTTCTCTGTCTTCTCATTTTGCTTAACTTACCTTGTTTGGGGTTTCCTTTTTGCAGGCTGCAGGTTCACAGTTCCTGTTGTTTTTGGTGTCTGCCCCTAGTGGGAAAGGTTGGTTTAAGGGGTTATGTAGGCTTCCTGGTGGAGGGGACTGGTGCCTGTGTTCTGGTGGATGAGGCTGGATCTTGTCTTTCTGGTGGGCAGGACCACGTCCAGTGGTGTGTTTGGGGGTGTCTGTGACTTATTATGATTTTAGGCAGCCTCTCTGTTGATGGGTGGGGTTGTGTTCCTGTCTTCATAGTTGTTTGGCATAGGGTGTCCAGCACTGTAGCTTGCTGGTCATTGAGTGGGGCTGGGTCTTAGCATTGAGATGGAGATCTCTGGGAGTTTTTGCCATTTGATATTACGTGGAGCTGGGAGGTCTCTGGTGGACAAATGTCCTGAACTTGGCTCTCCCACCTCAGAGGCACAGGCCTGACACCTGGCCGGAGCACGAAGACCCTGTCCACCACACGGCTCAGAAGAAAAGGGAGAAAAAATAAATAAATAAAATAAAGTTATTAAAATAAAAAATATAAAAAAATAAAAAAGAAAGAAGTGAGCAACCAAACCAAAAAACAAATCCACCAAAAACGGACAGACAGAGCTTTTGGGCAAATGGTAAAAGCAAAGCTATACAGACAAAAATCACACAAAGAAGCATACACATACACACTCACAAAAAGAGAAAAAGGAAAAATATATATATATCATTGCTCCAAAAGTCCACCACCTCAATTTTGGGATGATTCGCTGTCTATGCTGGTGTTCCACAGTTGCAGAATACATCAAGTTGATTGTGGAGATTTAATCCGCTGCTCCTGAGGCTGCTGGGAGAGATTTCCCTTTCTCTTCTTTGTTTGCACAGCTCCTGGGATTCAGCTTTGGATTTGGACCCGCCTCTGTGTGTAGGTCACCTGAGGGCGTCTGTTCCTCACTCAGACAGTACGGGGTTAAAGTAGCAGCTGATTAGGGGGCTTTGGCTCACTGAGGCCAGGGGGGGAGGGAGGGGCACAGAATATGGGGCGAGCCTGCGGTGGCAGAGGCTGGTGTGACGTTGCAACTGCCTGAGGCATGCCATGTGTTCTCCTGGGTCAGTTGTCCCTGGATCATGGGATCCTGCCAGTGGTGGGCTGCACAGGCACCTGGGGGTGGGGGGAGGTGTGGATGGTGCCCTGTGCTTGCACATAGGCTTCTTGGTGGCTGCAGCAGCAGCCTTAGCATTTCATGCCCATGTTTGGTGTCTGTGCTGATAGCCGTGGCTCGTGCCCATTTAGGAGCTCGTTTAGGCGGTGTTCTCAACCCCCTCTCCTTGTGCACCCCGAGACAATGGTGTCTTGCCTCTTAGGAAGTTCCAGACTTTTTCCCAGACTCCCTCTTGGCTAGCTGTTGTGTACTAGCCCCCTTCAGGCTGTGTTCATGCAGCCAACCCCAGTCCTCTCCGTGGGTTCTGACCTCCGAAGTCTGAGTCTCAGCTCCCAGCCCCCACCTTCCCCCGCAGGTGAGCAGACAAGCCTCTCAGGCTGGTGAGTACTGGTTGGCACTGGTCCTCTGTGTGGGAATCTCTCCAGTTTGCCCTCTGCATCCCTGTTGCTGCGCTCTCCTCTGTGGCTCCGAAGCTTCCCACCACCTCTCCTGTCTCTGCCAGTGAAGGGTCTTCCTAGTGTGTGGAAACTTTCCCTCCTTCACAGCTGCCTCCCAGTGGTGCAGGTCTCGTCCCTATTCTTTTGTCTCTGTTTTTTCTTTTTTCTTTTGCCCTACCCAGGTACGTAGGGAGTTTCTTGCCTTTTGGGAAGTGTGAGGTCTTCTGCCAGCATTCAGTAGGTGTTCTGTAGGAGTTGTTCCACATGTAGATGAATTTCTGATGTATTTGTGGTGAAGAAGATTTATCTCCACATCTCACTCCTCCATCATCTTGAAGGTCCCAAGAATTTTTAAAATTTACTCTCCTACCAACTTTCAAATAATGCAAAATGATATTAAGTATATTCACCATGCTGTACATTACATCACCATAACTTGTTTACTTTTAACTGGAAGTTTGTTTTTTGATTCCCTTCATCCATTTTACCCAACTGTGACTCTCTGCCTATGCCAACCACAAAAATATTATCTGTATTTATTTTCTTGGTTAGTTTATTTTTTATTTTTTTAGATTCTACATATAAGTGAAATTCTATGGTATTTGGCTTTCTCTGTCTGATCTGTCTGACTTATCGTGCTTAGCATAATACCCTCAATATCCATGCATGTTGTCGCAAACATTCATATTTCATTCTTTTTTATGGCTGAATAATATTCCCATGTGTGTGTGTGTGTATTTTTCTTTATCCTTTCATATATCAATGGATACATGTTTCCTATATCTTGGCTACTGTAATTAATGCTGCAATGAATATGGGGATGCATGTATCTTTTTGAGTTAGTGCTTCATTTTCTTTGGATAAAGATTCAGACATGGAGTTTCTGGATCATATGCTAGTTCTGTTTTTAATTTTTTTCAGGAACCTCCATACTGTTTTCCATAGAGGCTGTACCAATTTACATTCCTACCAACAGTGCACAGGGGTTACCTTTTCTCTATATCCTTGCCAACACTTGTTATTTCTTCTCTATTTGATTATAACCATTCTAACAAATGTGCAGTTATATCATTGCAGTGTTGATCTGCATTTCCCTGATTAGTGATGTTGAACATCTTTTCATGTATCTGTTGGACATCTATATGTCTTCTTTGGAAAAATGTCTATTCAGATACTCTGCCCATTTTTAACTGAATTGTTTGGGGGTATTTTTTGCTTTTCAGTTGTGTAAGTTATTCATATAGTTTGGATATTAACTCTTTATTTGACATGATTTGAAAATATTTTCTCCTATTCTACAGGTTATCTTTTCACCTCTTGATGGTTTCTTTGCTATGTGGTAGCTTTTTATTTTGATGCACTCCAACTTCTTTATTATATCTTTTAATGTCAAATCCAGAAAATGACTGCCAGGATTGATGTTAAGGAGCTTACTGCCTATATTTCCTTCTTAAAGTTTGGTTTCAGGTCATAGGTTCAATCCATTTAATTTTTGTGTGTGGTGTAAGAGAGTGGTCCAATTTCATTCTTTTACATGTGACTGTACAGTTTTTCCAAAACCATTTATTAAAGAGACTGGCCTTTCCCCATTGTATATTCTCTGGTAATTTGTCATAAGTTAATTGACGATATACATATGGGTTTATTTCATGGACTTTCTATTCTGTTCCACTGATCAAAATGTCTGTTTGTATGCCAGAAGCATACTGTTCTGATTACCATAGCTTTGTAATACAGTTTGAAATCAGGGAGCACAATGCCTCCAGCTGTAATACAGTTTGAAATCAGGGAGCACAATGCCTCTTCTTTGTAAAGATTGATTTGGCTCTTCAGGATCTTTTGTGGTTCCATATAAATTAGAGAATTTTTTCTATTTCTATGAAAAATGCCATAGGAATTTAAATAGGGACTGCACTGAATCTGTAGATTGCTTTGGGTAGTATGGACAGTTTAACAATATTAATTCTTCCAATCCACAAGCACAAAATATCTACTTAATGTCTTCTTCAATTTCTTTTGTCAATGTCTTACAAATTTTCAGTGTATAGGTCTTTCACTGCCTTGGTAAAATTTATTCGTAGGTATCTTATTTATATTATGAAATGGTAAATCAGACTGTTTTCTTAATTCTCTTTCTGATAGCAGTCTCGTTCTGTTATTAGCATACAGAAATACAATAGATTTCTATATGTTGTTGATTTTTCATCCTGTAGCTTTAGTGAAATCCTTTACCAGATTTTAGATGGACTCCTTAGGATTTGGGTTATATAGTACCATATCATCTGCATAGTTTTACTGCTTCCTTCCCAATTTGGATGACTTTTCTTATTCTTGTCTAATTGCTCTGGCTAGGACTACCAATATTATGTTGAATAAAAGTGGCAAAAGTGGGCATACTGGTCTTGTTCCTGATCTTAGAGGAATTGTGTTTAGCATTTCCCACTGAGTATGATGTTAGCTGTGGGCTTGTCATATTTGGTCTTTATTATGTTGAGGCACATTCCCTCTTCACCCAATTTGATATGAATTTTTATCGTAAATAGATGTTTAATTTTATCAGATGTTTTTTCTGCATTCATCAAGATAATCATATGATTTTTATCTTTTGTTAATGTCATGTATCACATTGATTTTTGCAAATAGTTAACCATCCTTGCATTATTATAATAAATTCCACTTGATCACAGTGTCTTGTTTTAATGTACTGTTGAATTTGGCTTGCTAATGTTTTATTGAGAATGTTTGCATCTGTGTTTATTTGGGATATTGGCCTGTAATTTTCTTTTCTTGTGGTATCCTCTGGTTTTGGTACCAGGGTAATGCTGGTCTCATAAAATGAGTTTGAAAGTGTTTCCTCCTCTTCTATGTTTTGGATGAGTATGAAATGGATTGGTATTAATTCTTCTTTGAATATTTGGTAGAATTTGCTAGTGAAGTTGCCTGGTTTTTCTAGGAAGTTTTAAAATTACTGATTCAATCTCTTCACTAATAATCAGTCTATTGAGATTTTCTATTTCTTCCTGACTTAGTTTTTGAAGTCTGTATGTCTTTAGGAATTAATCATTTTAGGTTATCTAATTTGTTGTAATGTAATTATTCAGTCTCTTATGATCCTTTGTATTTCTGTGGTATCAGTTGTAATATCTCCTGTTTCATTTCTGATTTTGAGTCCTGTCTCTTGATTTCTTGAGAAATCAAGCTAAAGGTCTGTCAATTTTATGTATCCTTTCAAAGAACAAGATTTTGGTCTGATTGATCTTTTCGATTGTCTTTTTACTATTTCATTTATTTCTGCTCCGATCTTCATTTCCATACTTCTACTAGAACTTTATTTATAATTATTTATCTAGTTCCTTGAGGTGTAAAGTTAAATTGAGATTTTTATTTTTCTTGTGGTAAGCATTGATTCCATCTTAGAATTGTTTTTGCTGCATCCCACAAGCTTTTGTATGGTATATTCACATTTCCTTTGGTCTAATGGAATATTTTGATTTTGCTTTTGATTTCTTCATTGAACCATTGTTCAGTAACATGTTGCTTACACTCCACATATTTGTGAATTTTACACTTTTCTTTCTATAATTGATTTCTAGTTTCATACCATTGTGTTCAGAAAAGACACTTGATATGATTTCTTTTTTTCACTGAAGTACAGTTGGTGTACAACATTGTATAAGTAACAGGTGTACAATATAGTGATTCACAATTTTCAAAGGTTATACATTTATAGTTCTTATAAAATATTGGCTATATTCCCCATGTTTTACAATATACCCTTATAGCTCATTTTATACATAATACTTTATATTTCTTAATCCCCTACCTCTATCTTATCCCACCCCCTTCCCTCTCCCTGCTGATAACCACTAGTTTGTTCTATATGTCTGGGAGTATGCTTTGTTATATTCACTAGTTTGTATTTTTTAGATTCTACATTTAAGTGATATCATACAGTATTTGACATTCTCTGTCTGACTTATTTCACTTAGCATGATGCCCTCCAAATCCATCCATGTTATTGCAAATGGCAAAATTTCATTCTTTGTATGGCTGAGTAGTATTCCATTGTATACATATATACCACAACTTCTTTATACATTCACCTGTTGATGGACATTTAGGTTGCTTACGTATCCTGGCAATTGTAAATAATGCTGCTATGAACAGTGGGGTAGACGTATCTTTTCAAGTTACTATTTTTGGATATATACCCAGGAATGAAATTGCTGGGTCATAGGGTAGTTTTACTTTTAGTTTTTTGAGAAGACTCCAGACTGTTTTTAACAGTGGGTGCACAAATTTACATTCCCAGCAACAGCAACCAGAGTTCCCTTTTCTCCACATCCTTGGCAGCATTTCTCTGTGTTCTTTTTTTATATATATATAAATTTATTTATTTTTTGGCTGCATTGGGTCTTCATTGCTGCATGTGGGCTTTCTCCAGTTGCAGCGAGCAGGGGGGTTACTCGTCATTATAATGCACATGCTTCTCATTGCAATGGCTTCTCTTGTTGTGGAGCATTGATTCTAGGTGTGTGGGCTTCAGTAGTTGTGGCACATGGGCTCTGTCATTAGGGCTCATGGGCTCTAGAGCACAGGCTCAGTAGTTGTGGCACATAGGCTTAATTGCTTCGCGGCATGTGGGATCTTCCCAGCCCAGGGCTCGAACCCGTGTCCCTTGCATTGGCAGGCAAATTCTTAACCACTGAGCCACCAGGGAAGTCCTCTGTGTTCCTTTTGATGATAGCCATTCTGATAGGTGAGAGTGATATCTCGTTGTGCTTTTGATTTGCATTTCCCTGATGATTAGTAATGTTGAACATCTTTTCATGTGCCTGTTGGCCATCTGCAAGTCCTCTTTGGAGAAATGCCTATGGAGATCTTCTGCCCATTTTTTAAGTGTTTTGGTTTTTTTTAATGTGGAGTTCTGAGTTGTTTATATATTTTAAATATTAACCCCTTATATCATTTGCAAATGTTTTCCGCCATTCAGTAGGTTGTCTTTTCATTGTATCAGTGATTTCCTTTGCTGTGCAAAATCTTTGTTTAATTAGGTCCCATTTGTTTATTTTTGCTTTTTCTTCTTTTACCTTAAGAGAGAGATCCAAAAATATATTGCTAAGATTTCTGTCAAACAGTGTTTTCCCTATGTTCTCTTCTAGGAGTTTTATGGTTTCCAGTCTTACCTTTAGGTCTTTAATCCATTTTGAGTTTAATTTTGTATATGATGTTAGAGATTGTTCTAATTTCATTCTTTTAAATGTAGCAGTCCAGTTTACCCAGTGTCACTTATTGAAGAGATTGTGTTTCCTTCATTGTATATTCTTGCGTTCTTTGTCATATATTAATTGATGCTAAGTGCATGGGTTTATTTCTAGGCTCTTAATTCTGTTCCATTGATCTATGTATCTGTTTTTGTGCCAGTACCATACTGTTTTTGATTACTGTAACTTTGCAGTGAACTCTGAAGTCAGGGAATGTGACTCCTAAAGCTCTGTTCTTCTTTCTCAAGATTGTTTTGGCTATTCAGGGTCTTTTGTATTTCCATACAAATTTTAAAATTATTTATTCTAGTTCTGTGAAAAGTGCCATTGATATTTTGATAGGGATTGCAGTGAATCTGTAGATTGCCTCGGTATTATGGTCATCTTAACAATATTAATTCTTCCAATCCAAGAACATGGTATACCTTTCCTTCTGTTTGTGTCATCTTCAGTTTCTTTCATCAGTTTCTTATAGTTATCAGCGTACAGATCATTTACTTCCTTAGGTAGGTTTATTCCTAGGTATCTTATTCTTTTTGATGGGATGGTAAATGGGACTGTTTCCTTGATTCCTCTTTCTGACAGTTCATTGTTAGTGTACAGAAATGCAACAGGATATGTATAGTAATTTTGTATCCTGCAACTTTACTGAATACATTGATGAGCTCTAGTAGTTTTCTGGTGGAGTCTTCGTAATTTTCTATGTATAGAATCATGTCATCTGCAAACAGTGTCAGTTTTACTTCTTCCTTTCCAATTTGGATTCTTTATTTTTCTTGTATGACTATTGTGGCCAGGACTCACAATACTGTGTTGAATAAAAGTGGTGAGACTGGGCATGCTTCTCTTGTTCCTGATGTTAGAGGAAATGCTTTCAGCTTGTCACTGTTGGGTATGATGTTAGCTGTGGGTTTATCATATATGGCCTTAATTACGTTAAGCAATGTTCCCACTATGGCCACTTTCTGGAGGGTTTTATCATAAACTGATATTGTATTTTGTCAAAAGTGGTTTCTGCATCTAAATGAGATGATTATGTGGTTTTTATTCTTCATTTTGTTAATATGGTGTATTACATTGACTAATTTGTGAATATTGAAAAATCCTTGCATCCCTGGGATAAATCCCACTTGATAGGGGTGTATGATCCTTTTAATGTATTGTTGGATCTGGTTTGCTAATACTTTGTTGAAGATTTTTGCACCTATGTTTATCACTCATATTGGTCTGTAATTTTCTTTCCTTTTTAAAAAATATCTTCATCTAGTTTTGGCATTAGAGTGATGCTGGCCTCACAGAATGAGTACACAAATGTTCCTTCCTCTGTAATTTTTAAGAATAGTTTCAGAAGGACAGGTGGTAACTCTTCTCTAAATGTTTGGTAGAATTCACCTGTGAAGCTATCTGGTTCTGGACTTTTGTTTGTTGGGTGTTTTTAAATTAATGATTCAATTTCATTACTGGTCATTGGTCTCATATATTCTATTTTTTCCTGGTTCAGTCTTGGGAGAGTATACATTTGTAAGAATTTGTCCATTTCTTCTAAGTTGTCCATTTTCTTGGCATATAGTTGTTCATAGTAGTCTCAGGATCTTTTGCATTTCTGTGGTTTCAGCTGTAACTTTCCCTTTTCATTTCTGATTTTATTGTTTTGGCCACTCCTTTGTCTTCATGAGTCTTGGTATAGGTTTATCAATTTTATTTCTTTTCAAAGAAACAGCTTTTAGTTTCATTGATCTTTTCATTTGTTTTCGTTTCTAGTTTATTTCTGCTCTGATCATTATGATCTCTTTCCTCCTATCAATACTATCTTTAGGTTTTGTTTGTTCTTTCTGTAGTTGCTTTAGGTGTAAGGTTAGGTTATTTGAGGTTTTTCTTGTTTCCTGAGGTAAGCTTGTATTGCTATACACTTCCCTCTTAGAAATGTTTTGCTGAAACCCATAGGTTTTTCATCATTCTGTTTTCGTTCTGTTTTCCTTTTCATTTGTCTCTAAGTATTCTTTATTTCCTCTTTGATTTCTTCAGTGATCCACTGGTTGTGTTAGTAGCATATTGTTTAGCCTCCACATGTCTGTGTTTTTTTCTTTTACAGTTTTTTTTCCCTTGAGGTTGATTTATCTCATAGTATTGTGGTCAGAAAAGATGCTTTATATGATTTCAATTTTCTTAAATTTAGTGAGGCTCACTTTGTGGCCCAACCTATGATCAATCCTGGAAAATGTTCCATGTGCACTTGAGAAGAATGTGTATTCTGCTGCCTTCAGATGGGATGCTCTATAAATATCACTTAAGTCCATCTGGTCTAATGTGTCATTTAAGGCCTGTGTTTCCTTATTGAATTTCTGTCTGGATAATCTGTCCATTGATGTAAGTGGGGGGTTAAAGTCCCCCACTATTACTGTGTTGCTGTCGATTTCTCCTTTAATGGCTATTAGCATTTGCCTTATATATTGAGGTGCTCCTATGTTGGGTGCATATATATTTACAACTGTTATATCTTCTTCTTGGATTGATCCCTTGATCATTATGTACTGTCCTTTTTGTCTCTTGTAACAGTCTTTAAAGTCTATATTGCCTGATATGAGTATTGCTCCTCCAGCTTTCTTTTGATTGCCATTTGCATGGAATACCTTTTTCCATCCCCTCACTTTCAGTCTGTATGTCTCCCTAGGTTTGAAGTGGGTCTCTTGAAGACAACATATATATGGATCTTGTTTTTTATCCATTCAGCCAGTCTGTCTTTTGGTTGAAGCATTTAATCCATTTACATTTAAGGTAATTATTGATATGTATGTTCTTGTTGCCATTTTTGTTCATTCTTTTGGATTTGTTTCTGTAGGTCTTTTTTCTTCCCTTCCTCTTTTGTTCTCTTGTGATTTGATAACTAACTTTATTTAGTGTTGTGTTTGGATTCCTTTTTCTTTGTGTGTGTGTGTGTGTGTGTGTGTGTGTGTGTGTATCTAGTGTAGATTTTCAGTTTGCAGTTACCATGAGGTTTTGATATAATAGACTATATATATGTACAAGGTTGTTTTAAGTTGCTGGCCTTTTAATTTCAAATGCATTTCCAATATCCTGCATTTGTACTCTCCTCAGGATTGCTGGTTTTGATATCACATTTGTGTGGGGATAATTTCCTACCTCTACAGTACGTTTTTCCCTTTCCATTCATAATTTTCTTGTTTCTATTTGTGGCCTTTTCTTTTCCACCTAGATAAGTTCCTTTAGCATTTGTTGCAAAGCTGGTCTGGTGGTGCTGAATTCCAGGCTAGGGAGCCTGATGTCAGGCTCAAAATTTTCACTCCTGTGAAGGACTTCTGTGATATAATTTTCCAGTTTGTGTGTTGCCCATCCAGCAGGTATGGCATTTGATTTTATCACGATTGTGCCCCGCCTACCGTCTCATTGTGGCTTCCTCTCTGATGTAGGGTATCTTTTTTGGTAGGTTCCAGCTTTCTTTTGTCAATGGTTGTCCTTCTACTCTGCCATCTTTTCTCCACCTCTGATCCTGCCTCCAGAGTGGGGAAGATGCATGACCCCTGGCCACCTCTGAGAGGTTGTCCCTGCAAACCCCTCACCTTGTCACTGGACACTACCAGGGCAAGGGTCCCCTGGCTAGGGAATAAAGACCCAGGAGAATGTGGCATGCTGACTAGGTCCCCTCAACCTAAGAGCTGCCTGAACGGATCCCTCAGGTACACCACAGCAGCCCTTGCATGAGTGTGCTCTCCTGCCACATCGCTTAGCAACCTGTGAAGCCATCCAGTCTTCCTGACACATCCATTTCTCCTGCCCCTGCAGAGTGTAATTTTTTAAAATATTTTGTTTCCAGGTCGAACCTGCTTTATGCAGCAGAAGGTCTCTTTAGCTCCCCTGTTAACCCTTGGGGGAGGATCAAGTCTCCTTCCCCCCCCCCCCCTTAGAGAGGTTTCTTTAACATTTGTTGTGAAGCTTGTTTGGTGGTTTGAAGTCTTTTAGCTTTTGCTTGCCTGTAAAGCTTTTTATCTGTCCTTCAGTCTGAATGAGAGCCTTGCTGGGTAGGGTATTCTTGGTTGTAGGTTTTTCTATTTCATTGTTTTAAATATATCATGCCACTCCCTTCTGGCCTGCACGGTTTCTGCTGAAAAGTCAGCTGATAACTTTATGGGAGTCCCTTGTATGTTATTTGTTGCTTTTCCCTTGCTGCTTTTAATATTCTTCCTTTATCTTTAATTTTTTGTCATTTTAATTATAGTGTGTCTTGGTGTGTTCTTCTTTGGGTTAATATTTTATGAAACTCTCTGTGCTTCCTGGACTTAGATGACCGTTTCTTTTCCCAGTTTAGGGAAGTTTCCAGCTACTATGTCTTCAATTATGTTCTCAGCACCCCCCAACCCTTCTCCTTTTGGGACCACTATAATATGATTATTAGTGCACTTGGTGTTGTCCCAAACAGCTCTTAAACTGTCCTCATTCCTTTTTTTTTCTTCTGTTCAGCATCACTCATTTCCACTACTCCATCTTGTAGCTTCCTCTGTTTCACTTATCTACTGCTGATTCCTTCTAGTGTATCTTTCATTTTACTTATTGTATTCTAGCTCTCTGGTTGGTTGTTCTTTATATTTTCTAACTCTTCGTTAAAAACTTCTCTCTGTGCATCCATTCCTTTCCCAAGTTCTTTGATCATCTTTATGATCACTAACCTGAACTCCTTCTTTGGTAGACTGCCTGTCTCCACTTAATTTTTCTTCTAGGGTTTTATCTTGTTCCTTTGTCTGGAATATATTCCTCCGTAGCCTCATTTTGTCTAAGTTGCTGTTATTTTTATGTATCTGGTAGGTTATGTTTCCTAACCTTGGAGAAGTGGCCTTTTGTAGGAAACATCGTGTGTGTCCCTGCAGAGCACTTCCCTCTCATCACCCAAGCTATATGCTCTAGGGATTACCCCTATGAGGGCTCCATGGGTCGTTCTGTTGTTGTGGGCTGAGTATGTGGGTAATCTGGCAGGTCTGTTTGGCCTCCGATCTGGTTGGTTGCCAGCTCCTGCCTTTTGCAGAGGTTGCCATCTTCTGGTTGGCAGGACTAGGTCACATTGCAGCTAACTAGGGAAACCCGGGGCCCCAGGGACGTATGCTGGCTCACTGGAGGGCAGAGTCAGGATCCAGAGGACCCCGGGACTGTTCTCCGCTCACTGGTGGGTGAAGTTATGTTCTGGGCTTAGTGCTGGACTACTGGCAGGGAGAGGTGGGTCCTAGAGTCTGGTTGCAGAACACAGGGACCTCAGAGCTGGTGTCAGGTCACTGCTGGGTGGGGTGGGGGGAGCAAGTTTCTTGACACAGTTGGGTACAAAGTCTGGGGTGTCCTAGAGCATCTGCTGGCCTTCTCGTGGGCAGGGTGAGGGCTCAGCTGGTCTCAGAACAGCATCTGGACTGAGTTCCCAGGATGCAGGATTACCATTCCCTCGAATCTGCTGTCTACCCCCTAATGGGTGAGGCTGGTTCAGAGCCTAGAGCAGGCTTCCTGGAGTGGAGGGCAGGGGCCCAGGGGTTTCTGAGGCTGGTGCCTTCCCATTGGTGGGTAAAGTTGGGTCCTGGGACCTCTGTTGGGCAGGGCTGTGTCTAGAGGCCTGTCTAGAGGTGGCAATGGGCTCAGGAGATTTTTAGGCAGCCTACTAGTCGCTTGGCCTGAGGCTATGCCCACCCAGTTAGTAGCTTGGCCTAAGGCACCCCAGCAGTGGTGCCTATAGGCTATTGGGTGGGGCTAGGTCTTGGTACTAATGAGCTAAAGGGAGGATTCCACAATGGTACCTGCCAGCACCAGCATCCACACAGTAGCAGCTCTCAAGAATGGCTGCCTCCAGTGTCTATGTCCCCAGGGTGAGCTGCAACCAACCCCCGTCTCTCCAGGAGACTGCAAAATCGGCAGGCAGGTCTGGCCCATGTTACTATCAAATTACTGCTTTTGCTCTTGGGTGTCAGCATGTGAGATTTTGTGTGTGCCCTTTCAGAGAGAAGACTATTTTCCCAGTCTTGTGGGGCTCTGGAAAGAAGCCCACTGGTCTTCAGAGCCAAATGCTCTGGGTTCTTGTCTTTCCAGTGCAGGACCTTTGGGGTTGGGGAGACTGACATGGGGCTCAAGACTCTCACTACTGTGGAAGAACTTCTGCAGTATAATTATTCACCAGTTTGTGGGTCACTCCTGCCCCAGGCGTATGGACTTGACTATATCACGAGTCTGCCTCTCCTACATGGCTCATTGTGGTTTGTTCTTTATGTCTTTAGTGGCAGGTCTTCTATGGTAGGTTCCGGTCTTTTTCATTCATGGTTATTCTGAAGATAGTTGTGATTTTGGTGTTTGTGAGAGGAAGTGAGCTTAAGGTCTTTCTACTCTGCCATCTTGGTCAGATCTCCTGGCTGATGTGATTTCAATATTTTTAAATGTGTTAAGACTTGTTTTGTTGCCTAATATATGATCTACCCTGGAGAATGTTCCATGTGCACTTGAAGAAGGTGTATTCTATCCCTTTTTTTTTTTTTTAAACTTTAACATCTTTATTTGAGTATAACTGTTTTACAATAGTGTGTTAGTTTCTCCTTTACAACAAAGTGAATCAGTTATACATATACATATGTTCCCATAACTCTTCCCTCTTGTGTCCCCCTCCCTCCCACCCTCCCTATCCCACCCCTCTAGGTGGTCACAAAGCACAGAGGTGAACTCCCTATGCTATGCTGCAGCTTCCCACTAGCTATCTAATTTACATTTGGTAGTGTGTATAGGTCCCTGCCACTCTCTCACATTGTCGCAGCTTACCCTTCCCCCTCCCCATATCCTCAAGTCCATGCTCTAGTAGGTCTGTGTTTTATTCCCATCCTACCACTAATCTCTTCATGACATTTTTTTTTTTTAGAGTCCATATATATGTGTTAGCATATGGTATTTGTTTTTATCCTTCTGACTTACTTCACTCTGTATGACAGACCCCAGGTCTATCCACCTCATTACAAATAACTCAGTTTCATTTCTTTTTATGGCTGAGTAATATTCCATTGTTATCCCTTTTGAATAAAATGTTATGTATTCTTTCTCTTAATCCTTGTATTTGATTTTTCCTTTCTATGAAGATTAATATTTTTTTAGTCTGTGCTGTTGACATAAACAAAGAATAACTTACAACCTTGGTTATGTTTCAAAATTTTACTTATTTATTTTTTTATTTTTTTAACATCTTTATTTGAGTATAACTGTTTTACAATAGTGTGTTAGTTTCTCCTTTACAACAGAGTGAATCAGTTATACATATACATATGTTCCCATATCTCTTCCCCAAAATTTTTTTAAGATTAAAAGTATACTCTGGTGCTTGCTTGGTCAATATACTAAAATTGGAACAGCACAGAGAAGATTAACACAGCTAAAGTGCAATGAGGGTTCACATGTTTATGAGTCATTCCCTATTTGTCAGTCTTTGTCTTGGAAGAGATAGGGTTGGGGAAGCAGGATAGCAAAGGAGATTAAAGGGTACTTAACCTCTACCAATTGTATTTTATTTACTTTATTATATAAAACACTGGTGTTAATAAAGTAAATCTTGGTGTGTAAATGCAGCCTCTGATTTTTATATTTTAAAGTACAGAGAAAATAATCACTATAGCAGTCATTCCATTTCCAAACCTATGAAAATTATCAGAAGTGCATTCCAAGATTTATCCATAAGGATATTCTCTTCAGCATTATTTATAACAAGAAAAAACTGGCAACAGTCTAAAATTTGAACAATATAGGAATGGTTAAATAAATTATAGTAGAGTCATATGATTGTTATATATTTATTTGGACATCTTATGCTCCCTATTAGTTTCTTATTGCTGCTGTAAGAAATGACCACAAACTTAGTGTCTGAAAACAAAACAAATTTATTATCTTACAGTTGTGGAGGTCAGAAGTCTAAAATGGGTCTAAATGTGAAAAATCAAAATGTTGGTAGGGCTGTATTTCTTCTGGGAGATTGTTTTTCCTTGCATTTTTCAGCTTGTGGAGGTTTCTGCATTCAGTAGTTCTTGGCTTTTTCCTCACGTCACTCCAACCTTTTGCTTCCATCTTCACATCTTTCTACCACTGACTCTGACCCTCTTGAAGACCCCTGTGATGGGCTTCCCTGGTGGTGCAGTGGTTGAGAATCTGCCTGCTGATGCAGGGGACATGGGTTCGTGCCCTGGTCTGGGAAGATCTCGCATGCCGCAGAGCGGCTGGGCCCGTGAGCCATGGCCGCTGAGCCTGCGCGTCCGGAGCCTGTGCTCTGCAACAGGAGAGGCCACAACAGTGAGAGGCCCGCGTATTGCAAAAAAAAAAAAAAAAAAAAGAAAGACCCCTGTGATTACACCACACCCTCCAGAATAATCCAGTGAAATTTACTCATCCCCACATGATTAAATTAATCACATCTGCAAAGTCTCTTTTACCATATAAAGTAACATTCACAGGTCTGGGGACTGGGATATGGACATCTTTGGGGGACCATTATCCAGCTACCACATTACTTAAGCAAAGAAAGGCATGTGAATATTTAAAGTGTTCAGAATAGTGCCTGGCAGAATTCCTTGGTAGCCTAGTGGTTAGGATTCTGGGCTTTTGTGGCCCAAGTTAAATCACTGGTCCAAGAACTGAGATACCACAAGCTGCACAGCATGGCCAATAAAAAAAAAAAAAAAAAAAAGAAGAATGCCTGACACAAAACACCATCAATTATGATTTGTAAAATGAATGGGTAGATAGGCATACTTCTCACTGCTTTCACAGTCTGATCTAAACCATTATCATTTCTTACCTGGTTAATTTCCATAGTCTTGTCACAGGCCTCCCTGCTTCTATCCTTGCCCCCATCTACTCTCAGCACAGCAACCAGAGTGATGTGTTCAAAACATAAATCAGATTGTATGCTATGCTGGCCCCTTAATGTTCGTTCATAACACTAGTCGTGCTACCACCTCAGGACCTTTTTCACTTGCAGTTACCTCTGCCTGGAATAGTCTTCTCCCAGATATTCATGTGTCTCATATCCCCATTTCTTCAAGTCTTTGGTCATATATCACCTCATTGAGGCCTACCCTATGCACTCCATTTAAAATCTCAACTGTTCCATCATTTCTATGTTCCAAATTCTTCTTACTCAACCTTGTTAATTTTACATAGCACATCACCTTTTAGTATTCAAATGCTTTATTAATTATGCTTGTATTTTCTCACTCCCTACTGAAATATAGATTCCAAAGGACAAGGAATCTTACATGTTTTACTTAATGATATATTTTCACTTCCTTGAAAAATGCATGGCAAATAGAAATCACTCAATAAACAGCTACTGAACAAGTGGCTAATAAGAGCCTACTATGTGCCAGGTAACATCCTAGGCACTAAGATCATATCAGTAAATTTGACAGGGTATCTCCTTTATTGGAACTTGCTTTCAAGTTATCTAGTCTATCAAAATCTACTACACTCAAGTCCCCCCATGTTGATGAGATAGAAGAAAACACTAGATGAGAGGTAGTAAGACTGGAAATTATTAATTAGCCTTGCTTTCTTTACACACCATCCCCACACTTACCACTCCTATACCTCTGTCCCAATTACAGGGTATTGTTTCACTGACGTTTGGGAAATTAATTCAAATGGATGTAGTTGTTAATTGTGGGTGCTGAAAAACAAAACAAAACATGGCAATTTGTTTTAAGGGTCACAGAAGAAACCAGTGGGAAATTAGAATGTCTCTTTAAACATTCTATCATTTTACAAATATACATATAACATATGCACATATTCAGATAGAACTGATTCAAAAGTAGCCTTTTTCAAAAATTATTTTCTTGTTGACTGTCATTTTTAAGCTGCATTGAGTATAAACCTTTGGCTTAAATACATCCTTCAGTATGTTACATGGAATCCTGACACAATTATCAGGAGAGTTCTTTTGTTTTGTTTTTTTTTAATTTATTTTATTTTTGGCTGTGTTGGATCTTCGTTGCTGCACGTGGGGTTTCTCTAGTTGCAGTGAGCAGGGGCTACTCTTCATTGCAGTGTGCGGGCCTCTCATTGCGGTGGCCTCTCCTGTTGTGGAGCACGGGCTTCAGTAGTTATGGCATGTAGGCTCAGTAGTTGTGGCTTGTGGGCTCTAGAGCACAGGCTCAGTAGTTGTGGCACAGGGGCTAAGTTGCTCCGCGGCATGTGGTATCTTCCCGGCCCAGGGCTCGAACCCGTGTCCCCTGCATTGGCAGGTGGATTCTTAACCACTGCACCACCAGGGAAGCCCTATCAGGAGAGTTCTGGCTGGGATTTTTCAATTTATTTTGCAGGACACCACACTACTATCTTCAGAAATTAAGCAAAGCAGGGGAATCAGTTATTCCTAAGCAAAATTTTTCATCTTTGCTTTACACTTTGCTATTTTCTTTCTATGTATAAAATACTCTTACATTTTAGAATAAACATGCTGATGCTGCATTATCCCAAACTCTTTTTTTAATCAGAGAATGCAGGGTCAAAACATGCCAAATGGTTGATATGGAACTTTCTGATCTCGATTATCAGGCTTCCCAAAGATGAGATTAACTAGACAATTTAATGTACTATCCCAAACCATTTTACTTCTTTCTATCACAATGAATATTTTATTGCAATTTACAAGTGTAAACATTTTTAAAAAATATATTTATTTATTTGGCTGCACTGGGTCTTAGTTGCAGAACATGGGATCTTCATTGCCACGTGTGGGATCTTTAGTTGCGGCATGCGGGAACTTTAGTTGTGGCATGCAAACTCTTAGTTGAAGCATGTGGGATTGATTCCCTGACCAGGGATCAAACCTGGCCTCCCTGCATTGGCAGCATGGAGCCTTAGCCACTGGACCACCAGGGAAGTCCCAACAAGTGTAAACATTTTGAAACACTGTATTTTTAAAATTTCAACTATATGGGTACCATGACCAATCATGTCCTTTTGGGACTTTCCTTCACATTTTGTGAGAAAAATATATGCAAGTCCAATTTCTCCTCAAATGCTAATCAACCATTTGAAAATGATGTAATATTTCAAAAGGCATCCATTATTTTATGATTTTTTGCTCTGTGACAATCTACTAATCATTGTTTTCATTATTTGGAGGACTTCATAAAAATAAGATCTGGGAAGACATTTATTTATATTTTTGAAATATTAGTAAAGTCTAGCTCGCTTCATCATCAACTACAATTTTAGTATTTTCAGATGTAGATAACTTCTGGTTATACTCCCAACTCAATAACATAAATGTTATTACAGTACAATTAACTACTGATTGGGGAAATTTATACTTTTTTATGTAGCAATACTTTATAGGTTTACATGAAAACTGTCTTGTTTGAAGACAGAAATGTTAAACTCCACATACTTTTAAAGAAGTATTTACTAATACCTCTAAATAGCCGATAGTGATGTGTGTGTGTGTTCCTTTCTTCTGTTTCTAGTTTTAACCAAAAGACCTAACTGTAACTTTTATGTTCTGAGCAAGCTGCCCAGTACCTCGGAGCATCACTTCATCTTTGATATGCAGATAGTATTTCCTGCCCAACCTCACAGAGACGTTGTAAAAATGACATAATCTGCTGGCATGTTGTAAACTCTAAAGCAGCTGGAGATAAAATATAAGATATTAAGTGCTTATGTAAGTCTCCTCAGCTTAAGTGTAACTAAAATGTTCTCTCCCCCACTTTTTGTTCCATATTAACTCTCCTTAGAAAATAGTAGGCCATGTGACACATAAAGAAAAGTATTGCATGATTCTCTGAAATAGTCCAACTCATAAAACCAAAGACTAGAATGGTGGTTACCAGGAGCTAAGAGAATGGAGAAATGGGGAGATATTAACCAACAGGAGTAAAGTTTCAGTTAAGTAATAACATGAATAAGCTATAGATATCTGCTGTAAAATATTGTTCCTAAGGTCAACAATAATGTACTGTACACTTGAAATTTGTTATGAAGATAGAGTCATGTTAAGTGTTCCTAACACTATTTTAAAAAAACTTATTTCGTTGTATGATTCCATTGATATGCGATGTCCAGAATAGGTAAATCTATAGAAATGGAGGTAGATTAGAGGTGACCAGGGGCTGCCGAGGGGAAAATGGGGAGTTAAGTGGCCAGCACAGAGTTTGTCTGGGGTGATGAAAATGTTATGGAAATAGTGATGATTGCACAATACAGTGACCATGATTAAAAAATGCCATTGAATTGTACCTTTAAGATAAAGTGGTAACTTTTATATTATGTATATTTTACCACAATTTAAAAAAAGAAAGAAAATAGGGGGCCATGAAATTCTGTTTTCTCCCCCTACATCAACAAATAGACCTTAAAAAATCATGGATATGCATTTACTCAACAAATATTTACTGAGCGCCAATTTTGAGCTGGTCTTGTTTTAAGGATACCCCAAATGTCTATTGTTTTCCTATGTGGGAATACAGATGTTTTAAGTTAAAGGTATTCACAAATCCTTCTACCTCTAGTGTTAAGTCAAGAACTTCGTAGCTTGATGTTAACTCTTTGTTTAATTTTTTAAGTTGGAGATCCATACCCCCGCTTATTTCTTGCCTCACCCTCACCATTACTGTGATTTTCACAATGAAGAAAAAAACCACACTGGCTCGACCTATGAAACTCTTGTTCACCACATAGGAAAATATATTTAGATCATCTTTTGACCATAATTCTCCCAAGATCTACAGTTCAACCTGGTTATTCTGTTGCTAGCTCAACATCAGTACACCTCACACTGTACTTATCTCCCTTTCCTCACCCCTAAACTGCTCCTTCTGACTTTACTATTTCTATTAACACCAATACCATTTGCTGAGGCCCTAGTTTGAGAAGTTTTTGTGTTTCCGACCTCATATATTTTATTTCTTCTTGTTTCCATTCTACCTCTATTTTGTTCCCCACTTAAAAATTTTCATATTTCAGGCACTTACAATCTTGGGCCTGGATTTTTTATAATTACTAGTAAACCACACTTCTGTCTACGTTGCTTCTTATGCACTCAGTTGCCAGAATAATTTCTTGGAGATGTAATACTCTTTTCCTCTCAGAAACCTTCACTAAGGTTCAGCCTCCTTGGAATATCATTCAAAGCTATCTTCAGTATTGTCCAACTTTTTACCTCTTCTTTCAGTAGCCTTGAAAGTCAACGACTTACGACTAAAACCTGTAGTCTTTTTGTCTCTATTTGCTCATGTCATTAACTTTACCCAAAACGTACAGCCAACTCCTTATTACACCTTCATTTCTTATCCTATCCATTATTGAAGACCTAACCCATCACCTTTATGACAGAAACCCTAGCAGAGAATGTGAACTTTATTCTACACGCACATTGCTTTTCAAAAGACCAACAGGGGGCTTCCTTGTTGGGGTCCAGGAAAATCCCACATGCCACGGAGCAACTAAGCCCGTGCGCCACAACTACTGAAGCCTGTGCGCCTACAGCCCATGTTCCACAACAAGAGAAGCCACTGCAATGAGAAGCCCACGCACCGCAATGAAGAGTAGTCCCCACTCACCACAACTAGAGAAAGCCTGCGCACAGCAACAAAGACCCAATGCAGCCAAAACCAAAAAGACCCCACAGTTTCCATGCCCATGATTTGCTTTTCAGAACTCATATTTTTTCCTATTTAATAATGTTGGTACTAAGCTCAGCACATTCATAAGTTGTCCTTATATCTTACAGTGTACAATCAATAGACTACAAATGAAAAGAATCATAGGGAGAATAAAAAGAGTGGAAAGAAGAGTTTTGAGATTCTGACAAAAGAAGTCACTATATAGGATAGAGGAGGAAAAAAATGATTTGGGGAGGAAGAAAGGAAATGTATTAAAACAGTAAGTATATTAAAGAAACAAAATGATTCACGTTCTTCTCTTGGCTGTTGGTTTTTGGTAGTTTTTAATGGCTACTCTGTGTGCTCCCTGGAATTATTTAAAGGCCTTTACAGTGCTAGATAAGTGTAAAGAAACAGACATTCAGCACTGATTGTTGCTTCATTTTCAGGTATAAATTCTCTGAATTTCTCTCATTCTTGGGAGTTTTCTTGTTTCACTAACTAAAGATAATGAGGATAGTCATGACTTAGTACCATTTTGGTATCTCTGTCTTATAAGAAAATCTATAAATCTTGTTCATTACCTTTTTAAAAATAAAAATCTACTTTAACAATTAACTTACTTTTTCTTTTATATTTCCATTTTTTTAAGTTTTTAAATACTTTTTTAAAAATTTTATTGGAATATAGTTGATTCACAATGTTGTGTTAGTTTCTGCTATACAGCAAAATGAATCAGTTTTACATATACCCCCTTTTTTTTTTTTAAGTTTCTTTTCCCATATAGGCCATTACAAAGTATTGAGTAGGAGTAGAGTTCCCTGGGCTATACAGTAGGTCCTTACCCTTACTAGTTATCTATTTTACATGTAGTAGTGTTTATGTGTCAGTCCCAGTCTCCCAATTTGTCCCTCTCCCACCGTATCCCTTGGGAACCATTAGTTTATCTTCTACATCCATGACTCCTATTTTGTAAATAAATATATTTGTACCCTTTTTTTTTAGATTCCACATATAAGCAATATCATATATTTGTCTTTCTGTGTCTGATTTCACTCAGTATGACAGTCTCTTGGTCCATCCATGTTGCTGCAAATGGCATATTTTATTCTTTTTTATGGCTGAGTAATAGTCCATTGTATATACGTACCACATCTTCTTTATCCATTCCCCTGTTGATGGACATTTAGGTTGCTTCCATGTCCTGGCTATAGTAAATAGTGCTGCAGTGAACACTGGGGTGCATGTATCTTTTTGAATTATGCCTTTCTCTGGATATATACCCAGGGAGTGGGACTGCTGGGTCATATGGTAGTTCTATTTTTAGTTTTTTAAGGAACCTCCATACTGTTCTCCATAGTGGCTTTATCAATTTTCATTCCCACCAACAGTGTAGGAGGGTTCCCTTTTCTCCACACCCTTTCCAACACTTATTGCTTGTAGATTTTTTTTTATTAAGTTACTCACTGTCTTATTTTAGTATCTGTCACCAATACCCAAGATTCCCATTGTTGAAAATTTGGGGATTAACACTTTATTAAGGACCAGATAAAAATTTGGGAAGAAAGCCAATTTTGCTTTTAGTTTTTTAAAAAAGGTTTTTTTAAAAAATTAAAGTATACTTGATTTACAGTATTGTGTTAGTTTCAGGTGTACAGCAAAGTGATTCAGTTATATATAATTTTTTCAAATTGTTTTCCATTATAGGTTTATTATAAGATATTGAATATTGTTCAGTAAATCCTTGTTGTGTATCTATTTTACATATAGTAGTGTACATCTGTTAATCCCATACTCCCCCTCCCACCTCCCCTTTCCCCTTTGGTAACTCTAATTTTGTTTTCTATATCTGTGAGTCTGTTTCTATTTTGTACATAGATTAATTTGTATTGTTTTTTTTTATTCACATATAAGTGATATCATATAATTACCTTTCTCTGACTGACTTCATTTAGTAGGATATTCTATAGGTCCATCCATATTGCTGCAAATGGCATTATTTTATTCTTTTTCATGGATAAGTAGTATTCCATTGAGTTACATACCACATCTTTATCCATGCATCTCTTGATGTACATTTATGTTGCTTCCATGTCTTGGTTACTGTAAATAGTGCTATGAACAATGGGGTCCATGTATCTTTCTGAGTTGGAGTTTTCATTTTTTCTGGATATATGCCCAGGAGTGAGATTGCTGTATCATATGGTAGCTCTATTTTTAGTTTTTAAGCAACCACCATACTGTTTTCCATAGTGGTTGCACCAATTTACATTCCTACCAACAGTGTAGGAGGGTTCTCTTTTCTCCACACCCTCTCCATTATTTACTATTTGTAGACTTTTTGATGATAGTCATTCTGACCAGTGTGAGGTAATAACTCATTATGGTTTTGATTTTCACTTCTCTAATAATTACCAATGTTGAGCATCTTCCCATGTGCCTGTTGGCCATCTGTATATCTTCTTTACAGAAATGTCTATTTAGGTGTTATGCCCATTGTTTGATTGGGGTTTTTTTTCTTTCTTTCATATGAAGTTGTATGAGCTGCCTGTATATTTTGGAAATTAACACCTGTTGTTTGTATCATTTGAAAATAATTTCAACTAATCCACAGGTTTTCTTTGTTTGTTGATGGCTTCCTTTGCTGTGCAGAAGCTTTTTTTTTTTTTTTTTTAAAGATCCTTATTGGAGTATAGTTGCTTTATAGTGTTGTTAGTTTCTGCTGTATAACAAAGTGAATCAGCTATATGCATATGTATATCCCCATATCCCCTCTTGCATCTCCCTCCCACCCTCTTTATCCCACCCCTCTAGGTGGTTGCAAAGCACTGAGCTGTTTTACCTCCTTACGTAGGTTTATTCCTAGGTATTTTATTCTTTTTGATGCAATGGTAAAGGAGATTGTTTCTTTAATTTCTCTTTCTGATCTTTCATTGTTAGTGTACAAAAATGCAACCGATTTCTATGTATTAATTTTGTATCCTGCAAATTAACCAAATTCATTGATGAGCTCTAGTAGTTTTCTGATAGCATCTTTAGGATTTTTTATGTATAATGTCATGTCATCTGCAAACAGTGACAGTTTTACTTCTTCTTTTCCAATTTTGATTCCTTGTAATTCTTTTTCTTCTCTGCCATAAATAGGACTTCCAAAACTATGTTGAATAATGGTGACAGTGGACATCCTTGTCTTGCTCCTGATGTTAGAGGAAATGCTTTCAGCTTTTCACTGTTGAGTATGATGTTAGCTGTAGGTTTATCATATATGGCCTTTATTATGTTGAGGTATGTTCCCTCTATGCCCACTTTCTGGAGAGTTTTTATCATAAATGGCCATGGAATTTTTCAAAAGCTTTTTTTCTGCATCTATTGATACAATCATATGGTTTTTATTATTCAATTTGTTGATGTGGTGTATCACACTGATTGATTTGTGGATGTTGAAAAATACTTGTGTCCATGGGAAAAATCCTATGTGTTCATGGTGTATTATTCTTTCAATGCATTGTTAGATTAGGTTTGCTGGTATTTTGTTGAGGATTTTTTCGTCTGTATTCATCAGTAATCTCAGCCTGTAATTTTCTTTTTTTGTGGTATCTTTGTTTGGCTTTGGTACCAGAATGATGGTAGCCTCACAGAATGAGTTTGGGAAGTTCCTCCCCCTGCCGATTTTTTGGGAATAGTTTCAGAAGTATAGGTGTTAACTCTTCTCTAAATGTTTGATAGAATTTGCCTGCGAAGCCATCTGGTCCTGGACTTTAGTTTGCTGGGAGTTTTTATTTTATTTTTTTATTTTTATTTTTTTTTATTTATTTATTTTTTTTTTATTTTTTTTTTTTTTGCGGTATGCGGGCCTCTCACTGTTGTGGCCTCTCCCGTTGCGGAGCACAGGCTCCGGACGCACAGGCTCAGCGGCCATGGCTCACGGGCTTAGCTGCTCCGCGGCATGTGGGATCTTCCCGGACCAGGGTACGAACCCGTGTCTCCTGCATCGGCAGGCGGATTCTCAACCACTGCGCCACCAGGGAAGCCCTGCTGGGAGTTTTTAAATCACAGTTTCAATTTCAATACTTGCGATTGGTCTGTTCATATTTTCTATTTCTTCCTGGTTCAGTCTTGGGAGATTGTACCTTTCTAAGAGTTTGTCCATTTCTTCCAGGTTGTCCATTTTGTTGGCATATAGTTACTTGTAGTAGTCTCTTATGATCCTCTGTATTTTAGTGATGTCCATTGTAACTTCTTTTTCTTTTCTAATTTTACTGACTTGAGCCCTCTCCCTTTTTTTCTTGATGAGTCTGGCTAAAGGTTTATCAATTTTGTTTATCCTTTCAAAGAACCAACTTTTAGTTTCATTGATCTTTTCTATTTTATTTGTCTCTATTTCATTTTTTTCTGCTCTGATCTTTAGGATTTCTTTCCTACTACTAACTTTGGGTTTTGTTTGTTCTCCTTTCTCTAGTTGCTTTAGGTGTAAGGTTAGGTTCTTTGAGATTTTTCTTGTTTCCTGAGTTACGCTTGTATTGCTATAAAGTTCCCTCTTAGAACTGCTTTTGCTGCGTCCCATAGGTTTTGGATTGTGTTTCCATTTTCATTTGTCTCTAGGTATTTTTTATTTCCTCTTTGGCCACTTCAGTGATCCATTGGTTGTTTAGTAGCATATTGTTTAGCCTCCACGTTTGTGTTTTTTACAGCTTTTTTCTTCTTGTATTTGATTTCTTATCTCATAGCATTGTGGTCAGAAAAGATGCTTAATTTATATTTTCTTAAAGTTACTGAGGCTCACTTTGTGGCCAGCATATGATCTATCCTGGAAAATGTTCCATATGCACTCGAAAAGAATGTGTATTCTCCTTCTTTCAGTTGGAATGCTCTATAAATATAAATTAAGTCTATGATTTCTAATGTGTCACTTAAGGCCTGTGTTTTCTTATTGATTTTCTGTCTGAATGATCTGTCCATTGATGAAAGTGGGGTGTTAAAGCCCCCACTGTTACTGTGTTATTGTTGATTTCTCCTTTCATGGCTGTTAGCATTTGCCTTACATATTGAGGTGCTCCTATGTTGGGTGCATATATAGTTACAATTGTTATATCTTCTTGGATTGATCCCTTGATCATTATGTAGTATCCTTTGTCTCTTTTAACAGTCTTTATTTTAAAGTCTATTTTGTCTAATATGAGTATTGCTACTCCTGCTTTCTCTTGAATTACATTTGCACGGAATACGTTTTTCCATCCTCTCACTTTCAGTCTGTATGTCTCCCAAGATCTGAAGTGGGTCTCTTGTAGACAGCATATATACGGGTCTTGTTTTTTTATCCATTCAGCCAGTCTATGTCTTTTGCAGTATTTAATTTGTTTACACTTACATGATTATTGATATGTATGTTCTTATTGACATTTTGTTCACTGTTTTGGATTTGTTTCTGTAGGTCTTTTTTCTCCCCTTCCTCTTTTGTTCTCTTCTTGTGATTTCATAACTAACTTTAGTTTTGTGTTTGGATTCCTTTTTCCTTTTTGTCTATCTATTGTAGATGTTCAGTTTGTGGTTACCATGAGGGTTTGACAGATCAGTCTACACACACACACACACACACACACACACAGATTGTTTTCAGTTGCTGTTCTTTTAATTTCAAATGCTTTTCCAATATCCTGCATTCCTGCATTTGTACTCTCCTCTTCACACAACTGCTGGTTTGGGTATCATATTTGTGTGTGGATGATTTCCTACCTTTACTGTATGTTTGCCTTTACTGATGAGCATTTTTTTTTTTTTTTTTTTGTGGTACACGGGCCTCACTGTTGTGGCCTCTCCCATTGCGGAGCACAGGCTCCAGACATGCAGGCTCAGTGGCCATGGCTCACGGGCCCAGCCGCTCCGCGGCATGTGGGATCTTCCTGGACCAGGGCACGATCCCGTGTCCCCTGGATCGGCAGGCGGATTCTCAACCACTGCGCCACCAGGGAAGCCCCGATGAGCTTTTTCATTTGTAATTTTCTTGTTTCTAGTTGTGGCCTTTTCTTTTTCACCAAGAAAGTTTCCTTCAACATTTGTTGCAAAGCTGGTCTGGTGGTGCTGAATTTTCTTGGCTTTTGCTTGTCTGTAAATCTTTTGATTTCTCCATCAAATCTGAATGAGAGACTTACTGGGTAGAGTATTCTTGGTTGTAGGTTTATCCCTTTCATCACTTTAAATATATCATGCCACTCGCTTCTGGCCTGCAGAGTATCTGCTGAGAAATCAGCTGATAATCTTATGTGAATTCCCTTGTATATTATTTGTTGCTTTTCCCTCATTGCTTTTATTTTTCTGTCCTTAATTTTTTGTCAGTTTCCTTAGTATGTGTCTTGGCATGTACCTCCTTGGGTTTATTCTGCCTGAGACTCTTTGTGCTTCCTGGACTTGGGTGACTGTTTCATTTCCCATGTTTGGGAATTTTTCAGCTATTACTTCTTCAAATATTTTCTCAGGACCAGTCTCTCTTCTCCTTCTGGGACCTCATATTGCAAATGTTGGTGCATTTAATATTTTCCCAGTGGTTTCTCAGGAAGTCCTCATTTCTTTTCATTCTTTTATTCTGTTCCACAGCAGCTATTTCCACCATTCTGTCTTCCAGCTCATTTATCCATTCTTTTGCCTCACTTAGTCTATTGATTCCTTCTAGTGTATTTTTCATTTCAGTCATTGTATTGTTCATCTCTGTTTGTTTGTTCTCTAGTTCTTCTAGGTCTTTTTAAACATTTTTTTCTCTTCTTGATCTGTGCCTCCATTCTTTTTCTGAGATCTTGAATCATCTTTACTATCATTACTCTGGATTCTTTTCTGGGTAGATTGCCTATCTCCACTTCACTTAGTTGTTCTTCTGGAGTTTTATCTTGTTCCTTCATCTGGGACATATTCCTCTGCTGTTTCTTTTTTTTTTTTTTTTTTTTTTTTGTGGTACGTGGGCCTCTCACCACTGTGGCCTCTCCCGTTGCGGAGCACAGGCTCTGGACGTGAAGGCTCAGTGGCCATGGCTCATGGGCCCAGCCGCTCCGCGGCATGTGGGATCCTCCCAGACTGGGGCATGCACCCGCGTCCCCTGCATTGGCAGGTGGACTCTCAACCACTGCGCCACCAGGGAAGCCCCTGTGATTGAGGTTTCTGTTCCACAGGCTGCAGGGTTGTAGTTCTTGCTTCTGCTGTCTGCCCCCTGATGAATAAGGCTGGTCTAAGAGGCTTGTGCAGGCTTCCTGGTGGGGGCGACTGGTTCCTGCCCACTGGTGGGTAGAACTGGGTCTTGTCCCTCTGGTGGGTAGGGCTGTGTCAAGGGGTGTGTTTAGTGGGCAGTTGTGGGCTCAGGAAGACTTTAAGTAGCCTCTCTGCTGATGGGTGGGGCTGTGGCTGTGTTCCTGCCCTGTTCATTGTTTCTCCTGAGGCATCCAAGCACGGGAGTCTACAGGCTGTCGGGTGGGGCCAGGTTTTGGTGAGAAAATGGTGGCCTCCAGAAGGGCTCATGACAATGAGTACTCCACAGAACTACTGCTGCCAGTGTCTTTGTCCCTGCAGTAAGCCACAGCTCCCCCCACCCCGCTCCGCAGTAGACACTTCAATACCAGGAAGTAGTTCTGGTCCATGCCTCTATGAGGTCACTGTTTTTTTCCCGTGTCCTGGTTTACACGAGACCCTATGTGTTCCCTCCAAGTGTGGAGTTTCTGTTTTCCCCAGTCCTGTGGAATTCCTGTGATCAAACTCCACTGGCCTTCAAAGCAGATTCTTGGGGGGATCCTCCTCCTGCTGTCAGAGCCCCAGGCTGGGGAGCCTGACATGGGGCTCAGAACTTTCACTCCTGTGGGAGAACCTCTGAGATATAATTATTTTCCAGTTTGTGGGTTGCCAACCTGGTGGGTATGGGATTTGATTTTATCATGATTGTATCCCTCCTACCATCTCGTGGCTTCTTCTTTGTCTTTGGATGTAGGAATCTTTTTTGGTAGGTTTAGGCATTTTTTTGTTGATGGTTGTTTGGCAATTCATTGTGATTTTGGTGATTTTGTAAGAAGAGGTGTGGTCACATCCTTCTACTGCCATCTTTTCTCTGCCTCTCCCAACTACAGTTTGATCCCCTTTTCTTTCTTCTCCTTCAGGAACCCTTATGATGCACAGGTTGACACACATTATACCATAGATCTCACATTTTGCTTTCATTTTTTCAGATTTGTCTTCTGTCTGCTGTTTTGATTGGATAGTTTTCACTATTTTATCTTCCATATCATTTATTCATTCTTCTGCATTATTCAGTCTGCTATTCATTGCTTTTAACTTGACTTGTACCTTGGCAACTCAATTGCAATTGAGTTGTCTAACATTGTTTGGTTCCTCCTCTTTATAGCTTCTAGCTCCTTCTTGCAGTGACCTGCATTTCTAGCGATAATCTTTCCTAATTCCTTTAGCATTTTTATTACCTCCTTTTTGAAGTTGGGGTCTAGTAGACTGGAGAGGCCTGTTTCATTGTTTCTTCTTTCAGGGGATTTCTATTGTCCTTTCAATTGGGAGCAGTTCCTCTGCTTTTTCATTTTATTCAAATTTCTCTGTCTCTATGGATTTAGGAGAAACAGTTAACTACTGTGGTCTTAAAGGGCTGTTTTTATGTGGGAGCGTCCCTGTGTAAACTGTGTGAGTCCAATATTTTTGGTGTGAGGGCTGTTTGAAAAAAGACATGGCAGACAGACATACCAAAGGGTGTGGTGGCTGTCATCCCTTTGATAGGGGGTGTGATTGGTGTTGCAGTGACCAGAGCCTGGTCTAGAATTGGGTGCAACGTCCTCTTTGCTGTGTGGTTGTCACAGACCTGTCAGGGGTGGGGTCTGCTCCCCCGTTGTGTGAGTAGAGGCCCTGAGGGTAAGGTTTGATAAGGCTCTGTTGCCCTTGTGTGTGTGCTCTGTCCCCAAGGAGGTGAGCATTCAAGTGAGGCCTGTGTGGTCACAGACAACCTATGCACAACCATACAGGTATCCTCAGTTCTACCCAGAAGCAGCCCAGTGTTGCATCCCTTTCTCCATTGTGTTCACCGCAGATAATGCGAGGCTGGCGCTAGGGCCTAGGGCATGTGGCTGCAGGAATAGAGGTGGTTGTGCTGCCTCTATGGTAGGACTCTCCCAGGGCCTGTCTGCCCCAGATCCAGCTCCCAGCTGTGGTGTGAGGTTGGCGGGACTGGAGCACTCCACTGGGAAAGGGCCCACTGTATACTCCTCCCTAGGGGCTGTCCGCAGAGTACACACATGGTTCTGTGATGCTGCCCACCACCTGGTGTGTGCACCAACAAAGTGGCTGCTGCTGGACCCACCCTTGAACCCAGCCCCACTGTGGGAACCTTGATAATAGGCTTAGATATCATCCACATCCCCACCGTGTGCTCACTCACAAAGCCTGCCACCAGAGCTGCTTGCTCCCTGCTGTGAGCATGCTGACAATGGAGCTCCTATGACAGAGCCACGCCACCCCCTGCATGCACAAACAATGGCAGCCTGGACCACACTCCAGGCCCTTCAGGCTGCCTACGCAGCTAGACCAAGTCCTCTCTCAGAGTCCTTCCACTGAAGCCTGAGTTTCAGCACCTAGCCGCTGCACATACTAGCAGCCCCACCTGGCACGTGTTTCAGGCTGGGAAGTGCAGCAAAGTGGCAGCCATCAGCATGTCTCTTTCTGCCCTGATTGCTAGCAAGCCAGCACACACACAATCCTTCCAAGCAGAGACCAGACCCCTTCAGCTCCCTATCTGTCTCAGCAGGCCTCCCAGATGGTGAAGGGGTTCCCAGGGCAAGGGAACCTTTCCTTTTTCACAGCTCTCTTCCAGGTTTGCCAGTCCTGGCGCTTTTATGTTTTTGTCCTACCCACTTACATGGGGATCTTTCTTGAAGCTTCAGTTGTATAAGAAGTCTTCTGCCAGTTTACAGTTGGTTTTCTGTGAGAATTCTTCCATATATAGATGTATTTTTGATGTGTTTGTGGGGTGGTGAGCTCCACATCCTTCTACTCTGCCATCTTCGTCTCTGCCTCGCTTTTAAGGCTCTTTTTAAAGGGAAAACCTTTACTTTCATTAAACTGTATCCATGTTTTAAATATAAAAGTAATTTACTCCAATATACTAGAACAAATAATTACTGTAATTAGTCCTCATGACAATAACACCATTTATTGAATGTCTACTATATGCACATGCTTTATATACATCTATACCTAATCTTTACAATATCAAGTGATCAATATTTTAATACACATTTTATAAATGAAAAAACTGACTTTCTAAGTATATAAGTAACTAGTTCAGGGTTATGTAGCTAATGATAGAGCCAAGCTTTTAATCCAGTGTTTGTACACATACACATTTTCCACTATGCCATGCTGTCCCAGTTAAGCATTTCTGAGGTTAACAAGTCTCCTCAAACTCTCAGAAACATTATTTTTTAAAGAAAGAGGAAAAGCCCACAGGTGTCAAAAATTCCAAATATTTAAAATTCATAGAAGTCAACCCATTCTAGCTTCTCTAGCTCTATCATGAGGTCTGCAATGCTTGCGGGTCCCTTTAGGTGTCACTAACAGGCCTAACGCAGAAGCAGAGAAAATGCACATAGGAACAATAAAGGTGATAGAAGAAGAAAAGAGAAAGAAAAGGAGAAATGAAGGGGAAGGATGCTTTTGGTGAGGAGTGGAAATACCACCACCAACTGGCTACCAGACACCCTCATTTGTGGGTACACTTTAACACTTAACGCATTTCTGATAATGTGTGAAAGTCTCATGTATAGCAGTCAAATATTAGGCAAATACAGGAAGTTTCTCTTAGAGTCTGAAGAATAAAAAAGCTATCTTTTTTTGTTAGACCTAATAGTCAATAATGAAATTCTAACATTCCATAATTTGGTTTTTTTGTTTTAATTTGACAGTCAAATGCATAGTATACTTGCTTAAATCTAGTGAGATTCTGGTTACAATATAATTTTTTCAAACATTTTCCAATGTTATTTAAAATAGAGTAGGCTTATGAGTCATACTTCTTGCCCTCTGAGTTGGAGTGTTTTCCAGTTTTCATATTTTTCATAAAAGGATAAAGACAAAATGTAGTAAGATATTAAAATAATCACAAAATCTAGTACACATAAACGGTGATGCTACTGAAATTGAACTACAGCCTGAAAGAGTTCCTTTTTTGTGACAGCTTGAAATGTCTGTCAGCTAATCATAAAGGTCTAAATTCAGAGTAGTGAAGGGTTTTTAGGGACACTGGTAGATAGTTTGTGAAAATTAAACTGCTATGGAAGATGAACACATAAACAGAAATGCCTTTAATTACCTACGTTTTTGTCTCCTTGGTTCAAACTCTGAGTCCATCCAGTGTTTCCTTAATTACACTTCATCAAGGACAACTGCCTTTTCAAACCTGCAGGGGTCAAAAGTTCATTTCACTCTTTGTTTCTGTTCTACATTCATTAGCTTTTCCCTTAAAGCATCAACAGAGTAAATGCTCTCTTCTATACACCATGGAAGAACATATGAATGAATCAGGCAGAGTCTTCTCTCAAGGAAGACAAACTCTGAACTCCGTGAGAATGCAAAGACTCAATTGTTCACTGACTGTTCTTATCTTAACTGCTGAATTCCAGTAAGTGGAACAACAGCTGGTATTTTATCAGTAGGCATTCAACAAACGATTGTTGATGACTATATCTAAAACTGGGAAAGTTTCTTCATTGACCCAAAAAGGAAGGAAGGGAAAAAGAAAGGAAGATGCAGAAAGACAGAGAATGAATGAGACAGAACAAGAAAGAGAGAAGGGAAGGTGGGGGAGAAAGAAAGAAAACTATAGGATTTACAGTTAGGGGAAAGCTTAGCAATTATGTAGTCTATGAAAAACCAGCCAAGGTATTCCATTTAGCAAGTGACAGAGTTAAGAGTAATATTTTATTTATAATTCCCAATATAGTGTTTTCTCAACATTATAGTAGAATAAACAAATATGTATTAAATATGATGAACCCAGCCATGTTTATTAGGCTTTAAAAGAATATAGGAAAAATAACATATAAAATCTCTCAATCTTTGCAGAGTACAGTGCACAATAAATGGTATCTATAATAGTAATAATAATTATTAAGTAGTTTATATTTAGAATTTTGAGGATGCCTCATATTAATAAAACAATAACTATGAATAGCTCTCAAGAATTAGGAAAATAAAAGACAAAGTAATCATCAAACTGAACTTTAAACAGCACCATAACATTACTATATTTCACAATGCTTAATATATTAGTCTTAGTTTTTATAAACAGCTTACTGAACATCTCAATGTCATGAGGCATTTATTCTTTAAGATAAACTAAGGTTATTAATATTTCCTTTTTTAATTCACTTATACCTTATCTCTAGAGCTCTTGGAGGCGTTAAAGTTTTTCTGCTTTGATTTTCTAATGGTGCCTTTCCCTGAAGCTGTTATCCAATAAAAAAGCACTGAATCAGCACACTGAGTACAGCACACTCAGAGTACACTGCTCAGTTTTTCTGAAGTAAGCTAAGCAGCATCTCTAAGATAGGCCACGTCCTGAAAAAGAACTTTCCTAATACCTGCATAGCAATGTCAAGTACACTCAGAAACTTGCTTCAGGGAGTGGTACTTTTTATTATTTGTTTTGTTTCTTGTTGTTTTTGTTTTGCTTTTGGAATAAGTAATAAAAATGTGAATCAGTAAGGAAGAAACTTTTTGCTGTAAGAACAAGCAACAACTTGAATTTGTCTATATAACAGCTGCATGAGAAGCCATGTTTATACAGTACAGTATACTACCTGCACCAGTTGGGGGTGGGGCAATATATAGTAATAACTCACATCTGATTTATGTATCTTTGTTAGTACTTACTGAAGTGTGGTTTAGAATATAAATTGCTTATTTCTTAGTTTCCATTTCTGAATTGTAAGCTTCTTGAGGTTATGAGTGCCTGATTTGTTCATTACCTGATGTTCCTAGCCCACATCTTACATATTATAAGTGCTGCTCTAAAATATTAGTAAATTTAACTAATAATTAGTTAACTTCAGACTTAATAATTATACATTACAAATTATACACTATAAATTATTTAATATTGTCACTAAAATAAACTTTTAACATTCAAAAGGAATTCATGTTTGTTATGGAATATTTAGAATATAGTATAAGCCATAATAAGGAATAAAATTTTCATATAGCCTCACAAATAAGACATAGTTGTTCATTCAACAATACGGACCACCACTAGGACTTCGGTAGGTCTTGCTCCAGGTGTGGGTAACATGGCTGAAAAGTTCTGACAAGCTCCTCCTGACTTTACAGAGCCTATGTTCCAGAGACAGACAACAGACAAAATTCAAAACGGCTGGAAGGAGCATGTTCTGGCACAAAAGTTCTGAAATGGCAAGAACTTGATATGCATGAAGCTTTTGTTGCTGGAAACGGTAAGCAAGGGTGAGATGGTACATGCAGGTGCTCATGCAGGCCATTGTTAAGAAGCTGAGTCTTTATATACATAGGAAGCCGCTGAAAACTCTTATGTAGGAAGCCGATGTGGCTTTATTGAAGAAAACGCAAACAAACATAAAGGCAAAACCAAAGCAAACCACACTGGCACACGGGTTGCTGTAAAGAGAATGCGTGATGAAAACCAGAAGAAAAGAGACCTGATAGGGAGTTCACTGAAATAATACATCTACCCAGGAGATGATGATGGCTTATATTAAAGGGATAGCAGAGGAAAGGGAGAGAAGGTGATAGGTTCAAGATGTACTTTGGAAACAAACCTAAGAAGACTGGCTGATAGATTAGATGTGGGGAGGAATCAAGAATGACCCTAGGATTTTTATCTGAATCACTAGGTAGACAATAGTTCTGTTTACTTAGATGGCAAGAACTGAAGAAGAAATAGTGTGGAAGATCCCTCTACCTGCCACACAGTTCCACTTCTCTCCTCCTTCTTTGGTAACAACATTCAGAGTTTATATTAAAGATGGAAATGGGCCCAGCTAAAAATATTTTTGCCTTCTTTTCCTTGCAGCTAGGTGTGTGCTCATTGGCTGGGTTCTGGCCAACAAAATATAATCGGAAATAACATGTGAGATTTCTGGAAAGTTTATTTCAAGCTAAGTGATGTTACCTTTTCACTTTTGTCTTTCCCATTGCCTCCTGAAACCTGAACATGATGGTGGTGTCCCAAGACCACTATGGATACTGAAATGATTTGAAAGACGGAGGCACCTGCCAAGACAGTGTGACTCAGAAACATAAAAAGAAACCTGATGACCAAGGAGCCTTCATAACAGCTTTGAATGAAGACCTTCAGCCCTCTCATATAAGAGAGAGAAAAAATTTATATTTTTAAGTCACTTTGTTGATAGTTTCTTTTATTTGCAGCTGAATTCAATCTCCACTGATACCAACTGGCTTGAGGAGAGGGGTGAAAAATCAAGAACTATTTCTGAAACACTAAGGTGAGGTGTCTATTAGACATCCAAATGGACATGTCAAATAAACAAGTGAATATAGAAATCTTGTCCTAAAATGAGAGACAAGCACTGGAGATATACATCTGGGAGCTACTGGTGAGTTAAAGCTATGGGACTGATAAAGATTATATAGATAGAAAACGGCCCAGTCCTGAACCCTAGGACACCCAGATTTAGGTATCTACACAAGAGAAGGAGCCAGAGAACGAGGCTGAGAAAAGGAGTCCAGTGAGGTAGTAAGAAAACTCAAAGACTGTGGTTTCATAGATGCAAAGGAAGGAAAAGTTTCCTGCAATGTGGAAAAATACATATCTTGGAAAGCCTCCCAAGAGAAAACTTAGAAATACTGGACAAAGTACAACAAACACTTTCTTAAATAGGTCGCTAAGCTACAAGAAACTAAGGAGAATCCTAAAGGGTAGACAATGAAGAGGTGTTAAAGAGGGACAAGCTGAAACTAAACCTGTTTGGTTGCCCTTGGGTAATTTGCCAATCACCATTTAAAGTTTTCTTAAAAACTTAATAGATACAAAAATATCAAGTATTTGTAATATATGAAAATAATCATAACGAAATGGACACTTACAAATGCCTTTCAAGTCGCCTCTGAGCCCCTTATACTACCCTTTCCCCTCCTTGCTAAGAGTTAACCCCTTTCCCAAGTGTTATTACTACCTTCACTTAATAGCTTCATTAAAGCTGTGGCCGCATAAAAGTTACTATTTAGAACGTGTTCATAGCAAGTTTTAATCTATGTTTAAATGAATTCAGTCTTTGTTATTCTACAACTTCATTTTTTTGGCTTAATTATATTTTTCTGATGTTTATCAATGCTGTTACATGAAGCCACAATTTAGTAACTGATGATGACAGTAACACTGCAGTGCTGTGGGAAAAGGATGGTTTTGTCAATAAATGTGCAGGCCAATTGGAAAATACAAATGAAACTTAGCCCCTACCTAACCGAGCTCACAAAAAAGTAGAATGGTGGGTTTGAGAGCTAAATGCAAAAGTTAAAACAATCAAGGATCTAGAAGGATCTTCATGACATCAGAGTACAAATATTATTTCTTAAATTAGATGCAAAACTTACTAGCCATAAAAAAGAAAGAGGACCGCATTAAATCTAGAGCTTTTTGTTCATCAAAAGATTACTAAGAGTGTAAGAGAGAGGAGAAAGTATATGCAACAGGTATATCCAACAATGAGTTTGTAATGAAGAATATTCAAATAATTTTTACAAATTGACAAGTTTGACAACCCAATAGAAAAATGAGCAAGAAATCTGATTAAGAATTTCACAAGAGTTTAACTAAATGACCAAAAATTATAAGAAAAGGTCTTGATGTGATTAAACAGGAGGAAAATGCAAGTAAAAACCACATGAGGTACACCATAGAATGACTGCAATTTAAAAATGACAATTCCTAATGTTGGAAAAGATGTGGAACAACAGAATCTGTCATGCTGGTGGGATAATAAATTGATACAGAAACTTTGGAAAATTCATTGGCAGTTTGTATTAAACGTAAGCATTCATATATCCTCATGCATGTTTCTATTCTTAGGTACATACCTAGCAAAAATGCATATATATGCATTGTTTACCCCGAGGCATGTCCAAGAATGTTCACAGCAGCATTATTCATGTAACTCCAAACTGTCCAAACTAGAAACAGACCAAAATGTCCATGAACAGTAGAATAGACAATTTTCAGAATATCCATAGAGCTAATACTGGACAATAATGAAAACTGTAGCAAAATGCAACAAAATGAATGAATTTCACAAATTCAATGTTGAACAAAAAGCAAGACACGAGAATACATACTTACTATTCATTTTTTTTAAAGTACAATAACTCACATATGGTGTGACACCTAAAAAGAGTAGTTACCCTTCGAGAAGAAGGGAGGAGTAATTGGGAGAATCATGAGAAACTAAGAGGGAGGTTTCTGGAGGGCTGGTGACATTCTATATTTTGATCTGAGTACTGTTTACATAGGTGGTCTTATTCATTTCTGCAATCTCAGCAACTGAGAATAGGGTTAAATATTATAGGTTTGCATTAAATGTTTGTTGATTAAGTTTTGTTGAATTTAAGATGAGAGGGAGAAGCCTTATAAATGACATCATAGCTGTTGTATTACTTGAGCACTCCATAATATATATCTCTACTGAAACCAAGACACCAAAAGTGGTTTGCTTATGCTTCACAGATCCTTTTTAAAGCAAGGAAATGTCTGTCAACCATATACACTTTTATACTTTTTAAATTTTTAAATATTTAAATTAGTAATTTCTGGAATTTTTTTGTTTTTGACTACACCACACGGCTTGCAGAATCTTAGTTCTCCGTCCAGGGATGGAACCCATGCTCCTGCAGTGGAGGTGCAGAGTCCTAACCACTGGACCACGAGAGAATTCCCAGGAAATTTTCTTATTCACATTATCTTTTTCCCTGACGATTACAAATAAATTAGGTAATGGGAATGAAAATGTACGTCTGGTCACTAAATTGGTTTCTAGTGGGGATAACGAAGTCCTAAATGACTTCCACTGAATTTCAGGAATGCAATGTTAAAGTTAGCTCCGGAAGTTTTAGAAGGTGCCAGGAGAGAAAAATAAGAAAGCTTAAAAATGTCCCTAAAATAATAAGGCTTCCAGCTTCACACTAACAGGAGATTCTAATGAATAAACTGGAATGCTTAGAAACTGTTACAACATAACAAATGGAGAGTTAAAGTATTTCCTCCTTCTAAATGCTCTCAGAAAAATAAACAGAAAAACACTTCCTCAAGAACTACTGAGCCATAAAAATTCAGGACATTTCAACTTTATGAAATATTAAAGACAGGAAGTATTACACATGAAAAAAAGTTCTCTAATTTTTTATCTCCACAGTAAAGAAAGGAGATGGATTTCAAAGGGAAAAGGAAAAAAACAAATTTGCGCTTTTATGTTCTCCTTTCCCGTAATAAATAACAATTAAATGTCAGGTTTTCTATTTGCAGGTAAAGAGTGGATACTCTTCATTATGACAAGGTTGAGAAAGAAGGAAATAATCTGAACCTTCAATTATACTTTTAAGCGGACTCAGACTGCAACAATACTCTATAAACATTCAAACATCTAAAGAGGCTATTAAATAATCGCCTGAGATTTAACAGCAGTAACAACAACAACAAAATCCCAAATGCTCCATAGCTACAGACCACTCTTCCAGCTCCAGGTAGCCACCTCCATGAGTATGTTCCTATTCAGAGGAACCAGCATTGTAAAGGATTTAGCTCAGTGCAACCATTAAACTCACTGAAAACAGCTCAAAGCACATGTCCTATCGATGGGTATCTATATTGCCATTTATCATTGTCAGTATTATAGTAGAACACACATCTTGAGAGGCAGCTAAGCCTCATAGTTCAGAACACAAGTTCTAGAGTCAGACTGAGTATGAATTCTGCCTCCACCATTTATAAGCTATGACTTTGGGCCAGTTGTTCAACCACTCTGGCCTGCAAAACCATTAACTGTGAAAAGGAAATGATGTATCCACCTCAGAGATCTATAGGGATTGTGATGGTTTATGTGTCGACTTGCCACAGGGTGCCAAGATTAAACATTATTTCTGGGTATGCTGTGAGGATATCTCGGGATGAGATTAGCATTTAGATTGGTAGACTAGGTAAAGTAGATGGTCCTCCCCAATATGGGTGGGCATCATCCAACCCACTGAGGGCCTGAAGAGAACAAAAGGAGGAGGATGGGGGAATTCATCTTCTACTGCCTCGCTACTCGAGCTGGGACATCACATTTCTTCTTCTGCCCTTGAACTGGGATTTATACCATCAGCGCCCCTATTTCTCAGGTCTTCACACTGGGTCTAGGTCTCTAGCTTGCAGACAGCAAATCATGGGGACTTCTTAGAGTCCATAATTGCATGATCAAATTCCTCATAATATGAAACAAAACCAATAGGAGATATATACCTGTAGAACCCTAATACAGGGGTTAATGAGTTAATACATGTTATCTAGGCCTAGAAAGTCCTCAATAAGTGTTAATTACCATCACTGTTATTTTCATTACTATTACTGTGTAACCCAAAGAGCAGGAACAACTCAGACTTATGAACTTTGTTCTAAGAAAGAAGGACAGTCAGTCATAATTAAATGGATTCAAGAAATCAAAACATCCTGGAAACCAGGGCTCCTGTGGGAGCTGAGTGTGGAAGAAAGAATCAGTATCCAGAAAGGTCTTTCCCATGACTTCCTGGTCTTCAAAGGAGATATTCTACTATCAGTAAGGCCATCCCAACTCTTTCTTGTGCACAGTGGGAAAAGATATGGGAAACCTCAGTGAGACGTCTCTAACCACTATCCACATAAAAGGAGAGAGAAACACTGTGAGGCTGAGAGGTAACACCTTGAGGCCAGGTGGTGTGACAGATGTATGATGATGAGTGAGCAATGGGACAGAGGACCCAGGTTCGGCCAGTGGAGGACAACCTGGCCACATATTCAGTCTTGCTTCCCGCTAACAACTTTAAGGAGTTTTAACAATATTTTGTCAAACTTACGACATCTCCTCTGTGAGCAACTCCCCACCCCCTACCCCTAGGTGATGGCAGATGCCTCAAGCCTTTCATGGGTAGCTAAGGGACGTAAGGCCAACCTCACTATCTGCTTGAGTTTCTGACTACTACGCAACTTCTGCCAAAGATTTCAGGGTAAGGACTTATGGTAGGGAAAAATACCGCCTCAGGAGGAAAACTGCAAGGTGTGCAGACTTAATGAAGTTTGACTTTCACTAAAGGTAGTGAAAACGGGGAATTTGGGTTGTTTTCAAGCACTTAGGACACAATACTCTCCTTGGTTATATATTACCGAAAGGACTCATAACCAATGTAAGGTGAAGAAGGGCGGAAGTCCTGGTTCTCACCCAGCATCTGATAAAGGTCTCCCTTTTGGCCTCATAATGACAGAACATCTCATGAATATTTAAAAGGAAACACCTTTTTGGATACAGATTCAAATAAAAGACCTTATTGTACAACAATGAACTCTTCTTTACCAGGACCCCCTCCTCCTCGTCCCTGCTTCCCATATACTTCCAGGTTCTTTTGTAGGCACTGATCCATGTCACAGTTTTGAACAGATATATATATATATATATATGTACATATATATGTGTGTATATAAATATAAATAAATAAATAAATACACACACACACACACACACACACACACACACACACATATCCAGCTTTTTCCTGACTGGGGTTGAGAGGGTAGGCATGGGGTAAAAATAATACACCTTTATCTTTCTTTACAAATTGTAAATTAACTCATTTTTCTAAGCTTTCCCCCCACCCCACTCCTTTTCTGTCTGTATCAACACAGAACTTGTTTAGCTAGAGGAGTTTGTTGTGGTGAGACTGTCAAATATGTGAATACACTGTTTTCAAACAGCCTTGAAAAAAACAAATATTTGTTCACCATATGAAAGCACATTCACACAAACGATTTCTCTACTAAATCACTGAGCAAATATTCTTAAAATCTGTAGTGGGATGGATGTTCTACATCAAGTTTACAACAAAACAACAACAAAAACTCAAAATGTATTATACACGAGGCGCATGCTTAGCACTGATGTGGACACAAAGGTATGCAAAACCTGTACAGTCTAGGTATGCAGTAAAGCTATGAACTTGGGCCATTTGCTTAATGCCTCCTGGTGGGCTTCAGTTTCTACTTTCTTATAACAGGACCAAATTGACACGACTCTGTCGTTGTATCTACCCTTAAAATTAACCTAACTAGAATGGTCAAACATATACACAGGAAATTTAGCCAATAATTTAAAAATACAAAGAATTTTAAGTGTGTGACGAGTGTTATTGCTCCTATACGAGTTCAGAGGAAAGAGTTCACTGCAGGCTGAGTGTTGCAGGGAAGGCTTCCAGGAGAAGGGAGGACCTCACCTGGATACTGAAGACAGAGTAGGCACTGGACGGCCATGAAGACAGGATAGGGAGTTCTATCAGTAACTTGGCAGTGCATTTGTGGGTGGTAAAGACTGGATGTGATAACATGAAAAGAAAGTTTTATTGAGAGCACAAGGTATCTTTGGGGAAATGTACTGCAGTTTGACTATGATTCATCCATTCTCCACTTTTCTTTTGTATGAAAAATCTCAAACTAAGAAACATGCAGTGCTCTGTGGGATAAAATCATTCTGGCAATGCTATTAATTGTTTATTTTTGTAATTTTCTAATTGTAGTATGTATTTAATAGAATATAAAACTGAAAAATCAGCTTTCATAACATTTCCCAATGTGGATTTTTCCATACAGTAAAAAATGCTAGCTTTATATATTAATAAACCATCTTAAAGTACTGGACAATACTAAATATCAAATGAAAAATAATAATTTTGTAAAATATTATTAGTCTGCCAATCAACAAATGTTCATATGGCACCTACTACGTGCTAGGCTCCACGGTAGGAGCTGGGGCAGATAACGAACAATAAATGCATTCTGGCTGGAATAAGAAACACTGATTTGAAATGCTGAAGAGGGCGTGGAAAAAAGGGAACATTCTTGCACTGCTGGTGGGAATGTAGCTGGTGCAGCTACTGTGGAAAACAGTATGGACATTCCTGAGAAAACTAAAAATAGAATTACCATATGATCCAGCAATCCCACTCCTGGGCATATATACAGACAAAACTACAGTTCAAAAAGCTACATGCACCCCTATGTTCACAGCAGTACTATTCACAATAGCCAAGACAGGGAAACAACCTAAATGTCCATCAACAGATGAATGGATAAAGAAGATGTGGTATATACACATATACAATGAAATACTACTCAGCCATAAAAAAGAATGAAATAATGCCATTTGCAGAAACACGGATGGATCTAGAGATTATCATACTATGTGAAGTAAGTCAAAGACAAATACCATATAATGTCACTTATATGTGGAATCTAAAATATGACACAAATGACCCTATCTATGAAACAGAAACAGAATCAGGGACATAGAGAATAGACTAGTGGTTGCCAAGCGGGAGGAGGTGGGAGAGGGATGGATTGGAAATTTGGGATTAGCAGATGCAAACTAGTACATATAAAATGCATTAAACAACAAGGTCCTACTTTATACCACAGGGAACTATATTCAACATCCTGTGATAAACCATAATGGAAAAGAATATGAAGAAAAATGTATGCATGTACAACTAAGTCACTTTGCTGCACAGCAGCAATTAACACAACACTGTAAATCAACTATACTTCAACAAAATAAAATAAGGTGTACATAACAAAACCTGGTGCTCTGAATCTGACCTCTTGCATTTCCTCTACGGGAGGTCTCTAAAAGAGTGAAATGACCTTATACGTAATAGACCTTGGATATTTATGTTCCAACACATATATAATTTTCACTTGTGGGACATAATGGCTCTGTAAGAATATGTTTATTTTTTGAATCTATTTCCTCTTTTATGATGCAAACTTTGAAGTGATATTTCATAAAGTGTGTGCCTTCTCAAATTTCAAGGCATAGCTCCTCATTCATATGTGCCAAAATTTGATGAAAGTTAATTATTTCTGTGTATCCATCTGGTTCATGTCATTATACATCTCAATAAATAACTAACAATTTAAAAAAGAAACACTGGGGGGAGCGAGAAGATGGCGGAAGAGTAAGACGCGGGGATCACCCTCCTCCTCACAGATACATCAGAAATACATCTACACGTGGAACTTCTCCTATAGAACACCCACTGAACACTGGCAGAAGACCTCAGACCTCCCAAAAGGCAAGAAACTCCCCACGTAGCTGGCCGTGTGGATTAAAGGCTCTTGGCACTCCAGCCAGGTGTCAAGGCTGTGTCTCTGAGGTGGGAGAACCAACCTCAGGACACTGGTCCACAAGAGACCTCTCAGCTCCATGTAATATCAAATGGCGGCGAAAATCTCCCAGAGATCTCCATCTCAACACCAAGACCCAGCTTCACTCAAGGACCAGCAATGAACAGTGCTGGACACCCTATACCCAACAAAGAGCGAGACAGGTCTACAGCCCCATCCATTAGCAGAGAGGCTGCCTAGAATCACAGTAAGGCTACAGACATCCCCATACACGCCACCAGACGTGGACCTGCCCACCAGGGAGACGGGATCCAGCCTCATCCACCAGAACAGGGGCACTGGTCCCCCCAACCAGGAAACCTGCTCAACCCACTGAACCAACCCCAGCCACTGGGGACAGCCACCAAAAATAGATAGAACTACAAACCTGCAGCCTGCAAAAGGGAGACCCCAAACACAGTAAGATAAGCAAAATGAGAAGACAGAAAAACACACAGCAGATGAAGGAACAAGATAAAAACACACCAGACCTAACAAATGAAGAGGTAATAGCCAGTCTACCTGAAAGAGAATTTAGAATAATGATGGTGAAGATGATGCAAAATCTTGGAAATAGAATAGACAAATTGCAAGAAACAGTTAACAAGGACCTAGAAGAAATAAAGAGGAAGCAAGTAACGATGAGCAACACAATAAATGAAATGAAAAATACTCTAGACGGGATCAGTAGCAGAATAACTGAGGCAGAAGGACGGATAAGTGACCTGGAAGATAAAATAGTGGAAATAACTACTGCAGAGCAGAAGAAAGAAAAAAGAATGAAAAGAACTGAGGACAGTCTCAGAGATCTCTGGGACAACATTAAACGCACCAACATTCGAATCATAGGGGTCCCAGAAGAAGAAGAGAAAAAGAAAGGGACTGAGAAAATATTTGAAGAGATTATAGTTGAAAACTTTCCTAATATAGGAAAGGAAATAGTCAACCAAGTCCAGGAAGCACAGAGAGTCCCATACAGGATAAACCCAAGGATAAACACGCCGAGACACATAATAATCAAACTGTCAAAAATTAAATACAAAGAAAACATATTAAAAGCAGCAAGGGAAAAACAACAAATAACACACAAGGGAATCCCCATAAGGCTAACATCTGATCTTTCAGCAGAAACTCTACAAGCCAGAAGGGAGTGGCAGGACATATTTAAAGTGATGAAGGAAAAAAACCTACAACCAAGACTACTCTACCCAGCAAGGATCTCATTCAGATTTGATGGAGAAATTAAAACCTTTACAGACAAGCAAAAGCTGAGAGAGTTCAGCACCACCAAACCAGCTTTACAACAAATGCTAAAGGAACTTCTCTAAGCAAGAAACATAAGAGAAGGAAAAGACCTACAAGAACAACCCGAAACAATTAAGTAAATGGTAATAGGAACGCACATATCAATAATTACCTTAAATGTAAATGGATTAAATGCTCCCACCAAAAGACACAGACTGGCTGAATGGATACAAAAACAGGACCCATATATATGCTGTCTACAAGAGACCCACTTCAGACCTAGGGACACTTACAGGCTGAAAGTAAGGGGATGGAAAAAGATATTCCATGCAAATGGAAATCAGAAGAAAGCTGGAGTAGCAATTCTCATATCAGACAAAATAGACTTTAAAATAAAAACTATTACAAGAGACAAAGAAGGACACTACATAATGATCAAGGGATCGATCCATGAAGAAGATATAACAATTGTAAATATTTATGCACCCAACATAGGTGCACCTCAATACATAAGGCAAATACTAACAGCCATAAAAGGGGAAATCGACAGTAACACAATCATAGTAGGGGACTTTAACACCCCACTGTCACCAATGGACAGATCATCCAAAATGAAAATCAATAAGGAAACACAAGCTTTAAATGATACATTATACAAGATGGATTTACTTGATACTTATAGGACATTCAATCCAAAAACAACAGAATACACATTTTTCTCAAGTGCCCATGGAACATTCTCCAGGATAGATCATATCTTGGGTCACAAATCTAGCCTTGGCAAATTTAAGAAAATTGAAATCGTATCAAGTATCTTTTCTGACCACAACGCTATGAGACTAGATATCAATTACAGGAAAAGATCTGTAAAAAATACAAACACATGGAGGCTAAACAATACACTACTTAATAACGAAGTGATCACTGAAGAAATCAAAGAGGAAATCAAAAAGTACTTAGAAACAAATGACAATGGAGACACGACGACCCAAAACCTATGGGATACAGCAAAAGCAGTTCTAAGAGGGAAGTTTATAGCAATACAATCATACCTTAAGAAACAGGAAGCATCTCGAATAAACAATTTAACTTTGCACCTAAAGCAATTAGAGAAGGAAGAACAAAAAAACCCCAAATTTAGCAGAAGGAAAGAAATCACAAAGATCAGATCTGAAATTAATGAAAAAGAAATGAAGGAAACAATAGCAAAGATCAATAAAAGTAAAAGCTGGTTCTTTGAGAAGATAAATAAAATTGATAAACCATTAGCCAGACTCATCAAGAAAAAAAGGGAGAAGACTCAAATCAATAGAATTAGAAATGAAAAAGGAGATGTAACAACTGACTCTGCAGAAATACAAAAGATTATTAGAGATTACTACAAGCAACTCTATGCCAATAAAATGGACAACCTGGAAGAAATGGACAAATTATTAGAAATGCACAACCTGCCAAGACTGAACCAGGAAGAAATAGAAAATATGAACAGACCAATCACAAGCACTGAAATTGAAACTGTGATTAAAAAGCTTCCAACAAACAAAAGCCCAGGACCAGGTGGCTTCACAGGCGAATTCTATCAAACATTTAGAGAAGAGCTAACACCTATCCTTCTCAAACTCTTCCAAAAGATAGCAGAGGGAGGAACACTCCCAAACTCATTCTATGAGGCCACCATCACCCTGATACCAAAACCAGACAAAGACGTCACAAAGAAAGAAAACTACAGGCCAATATCACTGATGAACATAGATGCAAAAATCCTCAACAAAATACTAGCAAACAGAATCCAACAGCACATTAAAAGGATCATACACCATGATCAAGTGGGGTTTATTCCAGGAATGCAAGGATTCTTCAATATACGCAAATCAATCAACGTGATACACCATATCAACAAACTGAAGGAGAAAAACCATATGATCATCTCAATAGATGCAGAGAAAGCTTTTGACAAAATTCAACACCCATTTATGATAAAAACCCTGCAGAAAGTAAGCATAGAGGGAACTTTCCTCAATATAATAAAGGCAATATATGACAAACCCACAGCCAGCATTGTTCTCAATGGTGAAAAACTGAAACCATTTCCACTAAGATCAGGAACAAGACAAGGTTGCCCACTCTCACCACTCTTATTCAACATAGTTTTGGAAGTTCTAGCCACAGCAATTAGAGAAAAATAAAAGGAATCCAAATAGGAAAAGAAGAAGTAAAGCTGTCACTGTTTGCAGATGACATGATACTATACATAGAGAATACTAAGGATGCTACCAGAAAACTACTAGAACTAATCAATGAATTTGGTAAAGTAGCCAGATACAAAATTAATGCACAGATCTCTGGCATTCTTATACACTAATGATGAAAAATCTGAGAATGAAATTAAGAAAACACTCCCATTTACCATTGCAACAAAAAGAATAAAATATCTAGGAAGAAACCTACCTAAGGAGACAAAAGAGTTGTATGCAGAAAACTATAAGACACTGATGAAAGAAATTAAAGATGATACAAATAGGTGGAGAAATATACCATGTTCTTGGATTGGAAGAATCAACATAGTGCAAATGACTCTATTACCCAAAGCAATCTACAGATTCAATGCAATCCCTATCAAATTACCACTGGCATTTTTTACAGAACTAGAACAAAGAATTTCACAATTTGTATGGAAACACAAAAGACCCCGAATAGCCAAAGCAATCTTGAGAACGAAAAATGGAGCTGGAGGAATCAGGCTCCCTGACTTCAGACTATACTACAAGGCCACAGTAATTAAGACAGTATGGTACTGGCACAAAAACAGAAATATAGATCAATGGAACAGGATAGAAAGCCCAGAGATAAACCCACACACATATGGTCACCTTATCTTTGATAAAGGAGGGAAGGAAACACAGTGGAGAAAAGACAGCCTCTTCAATAAGTGGTGCTGGTAAAACCAGACAGCTACCTGTAGAAGTATGAAATTAGAACACTCCCTAACACCATACACAAAAATAAACTCCAAATGGGTTAAAGACCTAAATGTAAGGCCAGACACTATCAAACTCTTAGAGGAAAACATAGGCAGAACACTCTATGACATCAATCACAGCAAGATCCTTTTTGACCCATCTCCTAGAGAAATGGAAATAAAAACACAAATAAACAAATGGGACCTAATGAAACTTAAAAGCTTTTGCACAGCAAAGGATACCATAAACAAGACCAAAAGACAACCCTCAGAATGGGAGAAAATATTTGCAAATGAAGCAATTGACAAAGGATTAATATCCAAAATTTATAAGCAACTCATGCAGCTCAATAACAAAAAAACAAACAACCCAATCCAAAAATGGGCAGAAGAACTAAATAGACATTTCTCCAAAGAAGATATACAGATAGCCAACAAACACATGAAAGAATGCTCAACATCATTAATCATTAGAGAAATGCAAATCAAAACTACAATGAGATATCATCTCACACCGGCCAGATTGGCCATCATCAAAAACTCTAGAAACAATAAATGCTGGAGAGGGTGTGGAGAAAAGGGAACACTCTTGCACTGTTGGTGGGAATGTAAAATGATACAGCCACTATGGAGAACAGTATGGAGGTTCCTTAAAACACTACAAATAGAACTACCATATGACCCAGCAATCCCACTACTGGGCATATACCCTAAAAAAACCATAATTCAAAAAGAGTCATGTACCAAAATGTTTATTGCAGCTCTATTTACGATAGCCAGGACATGGAAGCAACCTAAGTGTCCATCAACAGATGAATGGATAAGGAAGATGTGGCACATATATACAATGGAATATTACTCAGCCATAAAAAGAAATGAAACTGAGTTATTTGTAATGAGGTGGATAGACCTGGAATCTGTCATACAGAGTGAAGTAAGTCAGAAGGATAAAAACAAATACCATATGCTAACACATATATATGGAATCTAAAAAAAAAAAATGTCATGAAGAGATTAGTGGTAGGATGGGAATAAAACACAGACCTACTAGAGCATGGACTTGAGGATATGGGTAGGGGGAAGGGTAAGCTGTGACGATGTGAGAGAGTGGCAGGGACATATACACACTACCAAATGTAAATTAGATAGCTAGTGGGAAGCTGCAGCATAGCACAGGGAGTTCACCTCTGTGCTTTGTGACCACCTAGAGGGGTGGGATAGGGAGGGTGGGAGGGAGGGTGACACAAGAGGAAAGAGTTATGGGAACATATGTATATGTATAACTGATTCACTTTGTTGTAAAGGAGAAACTAACACACTATTGTAAAACAGTTATACTCAAATAAAGATGTTAAAAAAAATTAAAAAATAAAAAAGAAACACTGGTTTGAAATGCTGGAGAGGGTGTGGAGAGAAGGGGATCCTCCTACACTGTTGGTGGGAATGTAACTTGGTGCAGCCACTATGGAAAACCGTATAGAGGTTCCTTAAAAAACTAAAATTAGAGCTATCATATGATCCTGCAATCCCACTCCTGGGCGTGTATCCGGGAAAGATAAAAAAAACTAATTTGAAAAGATACATTCACCCCAATGTTCATAGCAGCACTATTTACAATAGCCAAGACATGGAAGCAACCTGAATGTCCATCAACAGATGAATGGATAAAGAAGATGCGGTACATATACACAATGGAATACTACTCGGCCATAAAAAAGAATGAAATAATGCCATTTGGAGCAACATGGATGGATCTAGAGACTATCATACTAAGTGAAGTAAGTCAGAAAGAGTAAGACAAATACCATATGATATCACTTACATGTGGAATCTAAAATATGACACAAATGAACTTATTCTCAAAAATGAACTTATTCTTGAAACAGAAAGACTCAAAAACCAAATTTATGGTTACCAAAGGGGAAAGGGGGTGGGGGAGGGATAAATTAGGAGTATGATATTAGCAAATACAAACTACTACATATAAAATAAACAGGGTCCCACTGTATACCACAAGGAACTATATTCAATATCCTGTAATAAACCATAATGGAAAAGAATATGAAAAAGAATACATATATATATTCAGATACATATCTATATATATCTGAATCACTTCACTGTACACCAGAAACTAACACAACATTGTAAATCAACTATACCTCAACAACAAAAACAAAAAACCCACTGGTTTTGAAACGAAGAATAGCTCAGTCAATAAAAAAATTTAAACAGGTCTTTCTGATAACTGAAGAATGTTGCAATTTATATGTACTTTATCCCAAAGAAACCTGAAAATATTTTTTACCTTGACTTATTAATATTGAATCTGTCTTGATACATAACAGTTAATTACACTACACAAATACATTTTTATACTTGCCAATGCAGAATATTTAAATTATGTTGATTATTCCTAGTTTATAGAGGTGACCAAACTTATCATACAACTGTTTCAAAATATCCATCGATTAGAAGGAAAGGAATAAAAGTCTCATAGATATCTATGAGCTCCTTTTCTCTCATCTACAAAAGAAAAATGTGGTGAGAGAATTCTGACGTTACATCCTGTGAGAAAATTTTGTATCATGAATTTCACAAGGCATAACTCAATCCCATCCATTTTCAGTGTTTTCGGATTTTCCTTGAAAAAAACAAAAACTACGGCTGCAGGCACACTCAAGGCTAACTGCAACAGCTCCTTCCCAGGGAAGAATTTGTTAAAGGAAATAGATTCTAATGAAGGCATGGTCCTTCCACTTGTTCCCTACATCCCTTTCCTTCTTCGCTTCTCAAGGACTTTTCTTCTATAATTATATTCTCTCAATTGACAAAAATGTCCACTAGTTTTCTCCTACAAGTGACTGTTTAAATTCTAATTATTTAACCAAGGTGTTTAAGGTCAGCATTAATAATGGTGCCTACTTGTGTGTGTGTGTGGAAGGAGGGGGAGGAGTGGTGGGGGGCTGGGGACATGGGAGAGAGGGGTGCAGACATGGCAATTGGGGGACAGAGACAGGAGAGGGCTTCTCACTGTTTATCTTTTAAATGCTTTTAGGTCTCTGAAGCACATAAGTATAGACCCTTAACAATCAGTCAAGCAGTCAATCAATCAATAATACCTAATAACAATAAAACATAACTGGAAATTTTAAAAAAATTGTTCTCCAATCTCTGTAGGATTATTAGAGCGGAGCTATGTAAGAGTTGTAAGACGTAGCACAAGTTGCTGGTTAAATCTGTGTAAATTAGACACAAAACTTCAATTGTGGACTGTTTCCATAAAATATTTAGTGTATGCATTTTTAAAATTTGTTCCTATCATGTTTTTAAATATTCACTCATCTGCCACGTTAACAACATCTTTAACAACATCTTTCCCCACGGGAAACAGCTCAACCCTAGTGCCGTCACCCTTTAAGCAAAGAGCACCAACCCAACGCCTCACAGCTTCAACTATGAAGGCTGCTGCATTAGCTCAGTGTATTGCAATAACTTACCGCTTTGCACACTTAACTGGTGTCTGGACGCGGGTGGAGGAGCCGGAGCGGTGCTAGGGACTCGTGGCAGCCAGAGGTGACCTGGAGGAGAAGAGGGACGTGCGTGGGCAACCGGCCACGTCTCAGGCTCCTAGGACCATGGGCGTCAGGCTTTGAAGACACGAGGCTCCCTGCGTCCATGAGGAAGAGGGACTGCTCTGGCAGCCCTGCTTTTTCCATGGTACTGGAGGTCAAGAGTCTCAGTCCACCCCAGTACACGCAGGTGACTTCAAGGGGGGTGGCCTGCTCCTCGCAACCGGCATCGAGGCCTTGGACGCGCCAAGAGATGGGCCCTTCTACGGATCTGCCGAGACGGAGCGAAGGGGGAGAGCTTGCGGTTTCCGCAGGCTGCACCGGCCCACTGGGCCCAGTACACGAGAGCTGTCCAGAAAGGTGGCTCTCCTCGTCCACCACCAGCTACTGGAGCTCTGCCACACGGTGCTTGTGGCGGAGAAGTGGCCCAGCCCCTCACAGATGGTTTGAAGGCCCCAGGGCCTTGCACAAAGGAGCAGACGCTCTGCTGCGACCAAGCCCGCTTCCAGCTCTTCATGGCGCGAGCTACTTCCGGCTCCACCTCCGCCTCCAGGGCAGGAGCTCACGCCTCACCCTGGTCCTCTTCACGGCTTCTGACGCCGCTTACAGCCTCTGACGCCAGTCTCCTTCCGCTGCCAAGTCCAGCTGTGCTCCGAGTGGAGGAAGTGCGCTGAAGAGCCCGGATATGCATGGCTTCGAGGTAGCCAGCTCAGCTCGCTGGCATCTGGACTCCTGAGGAAGGTGGCAGAGGAGACGACGTGAGAAGGCCGGACTGGCAGGGGCAGAGGCAGCTGGTGATGCCCTGGCGTTTGGAAGGACGGAAACTGCGTGACCCTTCCTGCATGGCTAGAACGCTCCTTGGGCCAAAAGATGCCGAGCAGAGCCTATTTTGTGACCCTGTGTGAAGATAGTCTCAGGTATTTTTACGCACCGTTGTACATAAGGAGGGCAGATGGACGTGGTCATGAGCTTCCGACCGAGCAGGTACCCAGATCTCATTCTAAGGTCCACTTGGCGCCTTCCAGACCAGCAGGTGTGGCCACAGGTGAGATAAGGGTGCCCATCAGGCGGGGAAGTTACGCAAGCCTCTTGTGCTTCTCTGCACCGCAGGCTTGCTTTCCTGACACCTTCGGCTGTAAATTGCACCGCATTTCAAAAACCCAGCCCAACGAATAAAAGGAGACCTTGCTGGGGGAAAATAAAAGTGTTCAAAGTCAAGAGCATCCATACATCAGTCAGGCATGATTTTGCATATGATAATTCACAAAAATCAACATTTTTCAAGTGTTTTGTTTGAGAAAAGCTCTGTTTCAATGCTTTCTTAAAGAAGAGTCCTTTTCATCATCTTATTACATATTTTTCTAGTGAAGAAAATATTTTAAGAACTTTTGCCATTTCTGAGGTCGAAGAAGAGTGCTAGATAAAAAGCACTGGGTTGGTTATTGTGGCTGCTATAATGCCTCACATCTCTAGAAAGTCTTCCATATGAAACTTCAAATACATCACATTTATAGCGCTATAGTACTATCTTTATTTGATGAATGGGGAACAAAAGTCTCCAGAGGCTAAGGGGCTCATCCACGATCACAGAGTCAACAGGAAAATAAATTCTCAGAGTGAACCCTTACTGATGCACTTTGCTGATGACATCTGACCACAGGGTAGAGAGAATGGCTTCTCCAAGTGTGGAAATGAGTTCGTGTATAAAGGGTTAATCAGTGATCTTACTATTGGAGAGGTTTTCTGACTCAAATATACATCTTTCCAGAGCCTCTGTTCAAACTGAATCCTGTGGCTTGTATGCCTTCTCCTTAGGCATCATTTTCCATTAGGCGCCACAGGAACAGTGCTTGGAGACTACGTGTTTCCCAAAAGTCTAAGAAAATGTCAATGGGAAAAATATATTATACTAAATATAAGAAACAGTAATCACAAATTGAATTAATAAACATTTCATTTGTTGTCTACAAAGTGGCCTTACAGCATCTCCAACTACAATCCAATTCATATGATTATGTATAAATTATAAAGTACACTTTAGTGTCTGATATGGTCACATTTTAAAAGTGTTTGATATGACATTAAGTACTTCACAGAGTATCTAGAATTTACAGAGAACCTCTTCCCCAGGCCTACCTGGAGACAACTATTCAACTGTCAAATGCCAGCTTAAGTGCCACTTTCTCTGAGAGGCTGTTTATTATTCTGCATTTCTGCTACCTCTAGGCTAAAGAGCTAAGCACTTGTATCTCTGTGCCCTGATGATAATTTGTTCATATTATTAGTAGTTTATTATAGTTTTTGATTGTTTGCTGGTTTGTTGGTTGGTTGGTGTGCTTTAACATCTGCCTGGATTCAGGGACCAGGAATTACTCATCTCTGTATTCCCAGTATCAGGAACAGCGCAGGTAATATGGTAGGTCCCATAGTTGTTTACTGATTTAAATTCGTTTTCTGTGCAGATGTCAGAGCATCTGAAATTCTACCATTACAATTATACTTTTTTAGGGGGGCCAAGTATGCCTATCATAAAATGCACATAATCTTCGGACTTATATTGGAGTGTTTTCCCCATATCTTTTTGAAAACCTAATTGTTTTTCCTAGGACTGGGTAGACACAGAATGTTAGAATCATATTTGACCGTTTAACTTTTCCTCAAAGGATGACAGCTAGCCTGAAATTTCCCCCAAATGCTCTTTGCTTCCATTTTCTTTTTCTGTTTCTTCTATCCATCATAATTTTGTTTTTCCTCTTTACTCTTTCCATTTGGGACCTATCAATAAAGGTTTTAGCTAGAATCAATTTTCCTGAGGGTTATTTTTATGACAACTCTGAAGACTCAAGCTTTTATTTTTTTAATATAAAACTTTTCTTAATTTATTGATACTTCCAGGAGGTTTGTTTTCTCTTTTAGTGGAAGGGAAAAAAAATACCGAGAGACAGAGCATGCTTATCCTCATACTTAATATTTTTACACTTACCCATTCTTGATTAATTACAATGATATGCTGCAGATGTCCAACATAAACTGGATCATTTAATGCATAAACATACCTTTTAGATGAATCTCAGATCTACTGCTGTTATTTTCCATGGACTGGAGCTGTTATGTGCCTGAACAGAATTAAGTTCCCATCATCCTGTGCCACGGAAGATGAGAGTGAAAAAGAAACTAGCTTGAGGAGAAATTGTTCTTATAATAGCAAAAGTAGCAGTTGAGGTTCCTGAAAGACAGGAAACTGCCAAATGCCACTATTAATTCATGTAAAAATAAACTCCATTTTACAGATGATGAAACTGACTTTTCACATGGTAACAAATAATGCCACTAAAAGAGTAGATTTTCAAGAAATGTTGTATCATATGCTTGGTAACAAAATACTGTTCCTATGCTTAAGTTTCTTCTTATAACAGGAGTCCCTATCTTTTAAACCTAAGAAAAAAATTTAGTGTTGAACCGATAAAAGGGTAAAAACAAAAAGTCTTATAGCATTTTTTTTGTGCTTCATTTTAAACTTTATCATATGGCATAGAGTTAACAAGATGTGTGTTTTTCTGTAAGGGTAACTATTATTCAAGACAGCACTGAATATGTATGGCTAAATTTTAGAGATAACAGTAACCTTTTAAAATTTTGATTGATTTAATGCCATAACAGCATCAGAATTTCAACACTGATTCTGAAAAAAATCAACATCACCTATATCTCCAAAATATTTAATTGAATTGTGCACTTGACAGCTTAATTTGGTTGTAGTTTATGAACCTTTGTCTCCCTCTTGGAGATTTCTTTTTTTAACAGGGGTGATAAACTACTGATGTGCTTTCAAGATCAGAAAACTTGTTTATCAGGGCTGCCTTCCAAATAAGTATTTCACAGAGCTATTTTATTGAGGTCCAGGGCAAGTTCCACAGTAAGAGGATGAATGTTGAGCCACTGAGTGGCAGATTTGATGTGGGAAAGATGTAGGCGAAGAGTCAGAAGCCAGGCTTGCAAGATCAGTTTCATAACTATTTGTGGCTGATCTTAGGCAGGTAAGTCATAAGCCTTATAAAATTGAGATGATAATATCTGCTTCAAATGATGACTTTTTTGAGTTTGATGCTACACAGGAAGGCACGTTGAAAATTGCAAAATTACACAACTTTTAAGCTCTAGATTTTCTCTTGATCTGCTATCCAAAGTATCAAACTCAACCTGAAGTTGAAGTATTTTGCTAACCCACAAAAAATGTACCTTGAAACACTTCTTTGGACTTAACTTCAAATACATTATATACTCACTCTGGATGATTTAATTCATTTCTGTTAATCCAAATAACTTCAAAAATAAATAGCAACAGAGCTGTCATTTATTGAGGCACTGTGTAGATCTTATTAAATTGCCCACTACAAACTTTATGAGGTAACTAGTGTTATCTGCATTCTAAAATGAAATTTAAATAACTTGTTTAAGAAAACCAGTATGTAAATTTTCTGTTTTCATCTTCACATTGTCCTGGAGCTGGAGACCCATATTACCTACTGTTTATTAGACTCTTCACTGGGATATCTAGTTTACTCAAATTTAACATGTTTAAATCTAAACTCATTATTTTCTTTCCCAGATCAGTTTCTTTCTCTTGCATTCCTAATTTAGTTAATTATATCAATATCTACTTAGCTTCCCAAGTCAGAGCCAAGGGTCATTTTACATTCCTTCATTTCCCTAACCTACTGTAGCCTAATAATCATGAACTTGCCAATTATACCATAAAAGTGAGTCTTAAAAATTTTCTATCTACAGAGCCATGTTTTTACTCCAAATCCAAATAATTGTTGGTACATATGACAACTTTTACATTGGTCTCACTGCCCTATCCAAAACCATCTACCACACTGAAACCGGAGTTATTTTCCTAAAATAATAATTTTTGAAAAAGTGTGGTTATGCCACTTCCTTGCTAAAATCACCACCACGGGTATTCTGGCCGATATAGACTAGAATCCAAACTCCTTATCAAGACACAATGTCCTTTATTAATTTGCCTTGACTTATGTTTCTGGTCTTATTTCCTGCCTCTGTATCATGTATTTCATGCCTCACACTCATTCCACTCTCCTAGAAATTATACAGTGTTTTTCTATTTCTGCACTTTTGTTCTGGCTTGTACCTTACTGTACTTTCCCAGTTCTTCTTGCTTTAAAAACTCTTGTTCATTCTTCAGACTTAGCTCTTGCTATCACCTTTATTAAGTCTTTTTTTAAGTTCTCTATCTTCTTCTGTCCAGCCCCATTCATGGAACAGAGACTCTACCTTGGTGCAGCATGCTTAAATGGGGCTCTGATCTCTCTTGCCCTGACAAAGTGGTGGTTTCACACTAGAAGAGGAAGGCAAGAGGACCCCACCCACTGAACTCTGGGTTTCTAGAGCAGGATGTCATTCAGAAGATTGCAATTGTCCCCAGCCCTAACTCCAAAACATTGGCTCAGAGATTTTGCCTGGGGGGAGAAACAGGCCAGAAAAACCAAATCATTACTAATTTATTTCCAAGGAATTGCCTTCATTTGCAAGAGTGAAGAAATTCCAGCCTAAAGGCACTCTCAAGAAGAGTTCCCGTCGTGGTGAAGGCAATTGGGAGATTCCAGCTTCAGGCTAAATTGTAGGTCAGATAATTTGAAGGAGAGAAGTAGGGAATAATACAGCTGGGTTGAGTCCTTCTGGTTTCAGAACAAAAACCCAGCTGTTCATATCAGAAACTAGTCCTTCAAAGGGGCCACATTTTATTAGATTGGTTTAATAATGCCCCAAGGCATTATTTAAAAATGATAGCGCAATCAGCTGGTAATTAGTATAGTTTAGTAGTTAGGGGTAGTCAGGAAAAAAAGATGAAAAGAATCCAACCAGTGCCACTGTCATCCCAGTGTGTTGTGGGCATACCCAAAGTTATACCACCCTGAGGAACAACATCGGAGTCTGACACTGAGGGTGGGGGGAAATCAACTTCAGTGAAATGCACCAATCAGTTACTAGACAAATAAACAAATAATAATAATGAGGTAGTACTGAAAGTTGCTACAATATATTATATAAAATGTCCAGTTTCCAACAAAAAAAAATGTGAGACATGTAAAGAAACAGGAAAATATAACCCATACACTGAAAAAATATTCAGGTAACAGAAATTGCATATGTGAGAGATCAAATATCAAATATATCAGAAAAAGACTATAAAGTAGCCATTACAAACATGTTCACATAACTAAATGAAACCATGCTTAAAGAAGTAAAACAAGGTATGCCACATATAATATATAATAAAAATAGAGATAGAAATTATAAAAAAAGCAAATGGAAATTATGAAATTGCAAAGTTCAGTAATTAGAACATTCACTGGAGAGGCTCAATATTAGATTTGCTCAACTGGCAGAAGAAAGAATAAGGAAACTAGAATATAGGTCAATAAAAGTTATGCAAGCTGAAGAACAAGAAACAAATGAAGAAAAATGATGACAGCATCAGAGAAATGTGGGAGGCTATTAAGTATACCAACAAACATGTAGTGGAAGTACCAGAATGAGAGGAAAGAGAGAAAGGAGCAGAAAAATATATGCAAAAAAATTAATAATAATGGATGAAAACTCCCCAACTTTGTTGAAAAACAATATTATACACATTTAGGAAGGTCAATGAACACCAAGAAAGATAAACCCAAAGAGAGCCACAAACAGACATGTCATAGTAAAAATTATGAAAGTTGAAGATGAGGAGAAAATCTTGAAAGTAGCAAGAGAAAAACTACTCACTACTTAAAAAGGAACCCCAATGAGATTAAAAACAGACCTTATGGTAGAAACAAGGGAGACCAAAGTGAAATGGCATAACATATTCAAAGTACTCAAAGAAAAAAACTGTCAACCAAGAATCCTATATCCAGAAAAATTATCTTTCAAAAATGAAGTCCAAATAAAGACTTTACCAAGTAAACAAAAACTGAGAGGATCTGTTTCTGGTAAACCTACCTTCTAAGAAATACTAAAGGTACTTCTTCAAGCCAAAAGCCAGTGACTCTAGGTGGTAATTTGAATACATGAGAAAAAACAAAGAGTACCAGAGAACATAAGTATGTAGTTGTAAAAGACAATAGATGCACATATTTTTTCTCTTATCTTAAATGATTTCAAAAGCAATTGTATAAAATATGTGCATAATGTAATCTTGGGCTTATAACATAAAGAAATGTGCCAATAACAGCACAAAGGAGGTGAGTGGGAGAAACAGTGTTTTGGGCTAAGGAAATGACTAGATTGTAGAGTAATAATTGTAGCAATGTATTGTTGGGTCTGTAATATTAACAGATATAATAAGTATAAAAATAGTACCTCAAAAAAAGGGAAAGAGAACAGAGCTATATAGGAGTAATATTTAGATCTATATAGTAAGCCCTGAGCAACTACTAGAAAAACAACCAACTAAAAAATGTAGTGAAAAAAAAATCATTAGAGAACTTTAAATTGCTACATTTAAAAATATTCACTTAATGTTTAAAAAAGTCATAAAGGAGGAATAGAAGAAGAAAAAACAGGTGAGATATATACAAAACAAACAGAAAAATGGCAGATGTAAATCTATCATACTAGTAATTATATTAAATGCAAATGAATTAAACTCTCCAATTAAAAGGTAGGAATTTTCAGATTTGATTTTAAAAACTGCCACAGTGAACATTCAAAAATGCAAACATATTGAAAGATAAAAGGCAAAAAAGATGTATCAAACAAACAGCAACCACAAAAAAGCTGGAGTGGCTATACTGATATCAAGCATAATAGACTTTAAAATAAAAAATGATACTAGAGATAAAGAAGGATGTTTTATACTGATGAAAGGGTCAATCCATCAGGAAGATATAATGATTATATACACACTCAATGACACTTCACTAAAATACATGAAGCAATACTGACAGAAATTAAGGGAGAAATAGGCAATTCAACAATAATCATCTGAAGCGTGAATATCTGATTTTAAATAATGGATAGAAAAACTAGACAGAAGATCAGCAAATAAGCAGAAGATTTGAACCATGCTATAGACCAACTAGACCTAACAGACATGTATAGAACACTCCCAAATAACACAGAATATACATTCTTCTCAAGTGTACATGGACAGTTCTCCAGGATAGACCATATACTAGGCTATAAAACAAACCTCAATAACTTTAAAAGAACAGAAATTATACAAAGTATGTTCTTTGGCCACAATGGAATGAAATTAGAAATCAGTAGCAGGAAAAATTGGGGAACTCATAAATATTTGGAAATTAAACAACACACTCCTAAATAACCAATGGGTCAGAGAAGAAATCAAAAAGGAAATAAGAGCATATTTTGATATACATAAAAATGAAGACAATGTACTGAAACTTATTGGATGAGACTAAAGCTGTGCTAAGAGGTAAATTTATAGTAGTAAATGCCTATAATAGGAAGAAAGATTGCAAATCAATAGGCTAAACTTTCACCTTTAGACACTGAAAAAGAAAAGCAAACTAAACCAAAAGCAAGCAGAAATAATAAAGAATAGAGCAGAAATGAATGAAATAGGGAATAGACAAACAATAGAGAATAATCAATGAAAACCAAAAGCTGGTGCTTTGAAAAGATCAATAAAATTGACAAATCTTTAGCTAGATTGACCAAGAAAAAAAAGAGAGAAGACTCAAATTACTAGAATCAGAAATGAAAGAGGAGACATTACTATTGCCTTATAGAAATAAAAAGGATTTAAAGAGAATACTATATACACTTGTATGCCAATAAATAAGATAATTTAGATGAAATGGACAACATTTTTAACATGTATGAACTACTGAAATTGACTCCAGAAAATAAAAGGTAATCTGACTGGACCCTATAACATAGAGACTGAGGAAATCGTTTATTTAAAAATCCAACAAAAAAGCCCAGACTTAGATGGATTTGCCACTAAATTCTACCATATATTTAAAGAAAAATGGAAAACAGTTACTCACAAATTCTTCTAAAAATTAGAAGAGGAGAAAACACTTCCCAACTCTTTGTATGAGTCCAATATTACCCTGATATCAAAATCAGACAAAAGCATTATAAGAAAAGAAAAATACAGACCAGTATCTCTTATGAACATAGGTTCAAAAACCCTCAACAAAATACTAGCAAACAAAATCCAGCATCATAAAAAATGAATTATACACCATGACCAAATGGGATTTATCCCAGGAATGAAAGGCAGGTTCAACATTTGAAAATAATACATTACATCAATTTAGTAAAGAATAAAAGTCACATAGTCATCTCATTAGATGCCAAAAATGCATTTGACAGGATCTAATACCTTTTGATAATAAAGACACTCAACAAATTAGGAATAGAAGGGATCATTCTCAACTTGACAAAGGGCATCTATTGAAAAATCACAGCTAATATCATAGTTACTGACAAAAAGCTGGATATTCCCTAAGATCAGTAAAACATAAAGATATCCTTCCTCACTGTTTCTATTCAACATTGTACTGGAGGTTTTAGTAATGGCAATTAGGCAGGCAAAAGAAATAAAAGTCATCCAGATTGGAGAGGAAGAAGTAAAACTATCTCTATTTATAGATGACATAACCTTATGTATAGAAAATCCTAATGAATTCACTAAAAAGAATTAGAACTAATAAATAACAAGACAAACAAGTGAGCTGAAGAAAACAATTAGAATAAACAAGTTCAGTTAAGTTTGCAGGATACATTATTAATATATGAACATCAATTTTATTTATATTGACTTGCAATGAACGATCCAAAAATGAAATTTAAAAAATCTTTTTATGATAGTGTCAGAAAGAATTAAATACTTAGGAAGGAATTTAATAAAAGAAGTATAAATCTTATACTCTGAAAATTACAAAGCAATAGGAAAATAAAGAAGATGTAATAATTGGAAAAATTCATTGTTCATGGATCAGAATACTTAATATTTTATGATGGCAATACTTCCCAAACTTATGTACAGATGCAACACAGTCCTCATAAAACTTCCAGCTGACTTCTTTATAGAAATTAACAAGCTGACTCCAAAATTCATATGGAATTTCAAGTCACCCAGAATAGCCAAAATAATTTTGAAACAGAATACCAAAGTTAGAAGACTCATACTTCCTTATTTCAGAAGTTACTGCAAAGTTTGAGTAACCAACACAGTGTGGTATTGGACCAAGGATAGACATATAAATCAGTAGAATAGAATTCAGAGTTCAGATATAAACCTATGATTTATAGGTTTATAAACCTATATATGGTCAACTACTTTTCAACAAGGGTGCCAACACCATTCAATGGGAAAACAATCACCTTTTCAATAAAAATGGCTAAGACAACTGGATATCCATTTGCAAAAGAATGAATTTGGTCCCCTTCCTCACACCATATACAATAATTTACACAAAATGGATTAGTCTAAATGTAAAAGCTAAAGCTATAAAACTCTTAGAAGAAAACATAGAGGTAATGTTAATGACCTTGGATTTGGCAGTGGATTCTCAGATATGACTGCTCCAAAAGCAGGAGCAACAAGACAAAAAATAAATAAATTGAACTTAATGAAAATTAAAACTTTTGTGCTTCTAAGGGCACCATCTAGAAAGTGAAAAGGCAACTGCCAAGATGGCAGAAGATATTTGTAAATCATGCCAATATTGTTGACCATGAAGATGGAGCAAGAATATGGAGAAAGAACTTCTGGCACCTTTGTTCCCATTCTAAGCATGAGGTAATGATAACCAACTGCTATATGTGTTTGAAGTCTGTGGAAAAGGTTAGGAGAGCAGCAACAAAACCCAAAACAAGCCAAGTTCTGATTAGAATAACAACCCCCCACAATAGAAGCATCACAAAAGAAGAGGTATGCTCATTTTCAGGCATAAATGCTATTTACTTTAGTCTCTGCTATTCTACATATGATATCCAGCATTCAATGCAAAATTATCAGACAAAAAAGCAAGAAAAGCCAATCCATAATCGAGATAATCAGAAGATCCAGTTTCAAAATGACTGAGATGTTAAAATAATCTGATAAGAGAATTTAAAATAACTATATTTTGTATAAATCTTGCCGGAAAAGTTGATAACATGTATGAACAGATGCAAGATTCAGCAGGCTGAAAGAAACTATTTTAAATCTCAAATGAGAATACTAAAAATAAAACATACAATGTCAGAGATGGAGAATTCCTTTAATGGTATCATCAGCAGACCAAACAGAGCTGAGAAAATAACTAAATTTGCAGGTACATCAATAGAAATTATCCAAAGAGAAACTCAGAGATAAAAACTGGGGGGAAAAAAATAACTCAGAACAGAACAGAGCGCCCAAGAACTTCAGGACAATATCAAATGGTCTAACATACATGAAATTTGAATCTCGAAAGAAGAGAGAAAGAATGAGATAGAATAAGAGAATGAAGAGATAATGGCCAAAAATTTTTCAAAATTTATGAAAAAAAAGCCACAGATCCATGAATCCCAAAGAACCTCTAAAAGGATAAATTCCCCAAAACACACCTACACACATTAGAGTCAAACAGCTAAAACTCAATGATAAAAAGAAAAATCTGGAAAACAAACAGAAAAAACAAACAAAAAAATACATTACATAGAGAGGAACAAAGATAATAATGTCACCGCTCTTTTCATTAGAAACTATACAACCTAGGAGAATATGGAATGGCATCTTCTTCACTCTTCTTCAAAGTAATGATAGAAAAATCTCTCAACACAGACTTTGATACTCAGCAAAAATATCGTTTAAAAAGTGAATGCAAAATAGAGACTTTTTTCAGGGAATCAAAAGCTGAGAGAACTTACGGCCATCAGACCTGTGTTAAAAGGAATGTTATAGAAAGTTATTTAGACAGAGAAATATGATATCGGTTGGAAATTGAGACCTACCTAGAGAAATAGTGGAGTGGAAAGGGTAAAAATAATGGTAATTTACAGTATATTTTTTCATAATTTTGGTTGCTTTAAAAGATAATGCAGAAGAATTAACAGTGTATTGTGTAGTTTTGACATATATAGATGTAAAAATTATGACAAAAACAACATATAGGATTAAGAGGGAGGGAATGGAAGAATACTACGGTAGGGTTCTTACACTATACATGAAATTATATTTCAAGGTTGACATACATTCTAAACTCTACAGCAATCACTTAAAAATAATATAATAATTTACCTATATAATACAGGAAATCTCTAGAATAAAAAGTGCTATACTTTTAAAAAATCTTAATTAATGAAGACTGATGCTCTCTTCTTATAAAGCATTTGCTATAAATTGAAAGAACAAATATATTTTAAGTGTTTAATCCTAAAGTCAGTAAACTATCTTTTTTCTCTTTACAAATAAAAATATAAAATAACTGGTATTAATATAGTAAAGACAAGGACAAGGTAGACAATATTTTGTTCTATATATACTTTCAGCACTATGGAACACAGTAGTGGAAGTTTAAAAGTATTTTATTCTAAGCAACAAGCAATAAGATGAAATGTTCCACTTTCTATTCCTTACCATGGTAGGAAAAATAATAAACTTGCATTATAAAATCACCTTCCAGGGTATCATGTTTCAAAATATACCAGACAGTGTGAATAGCCCAAGGCAATAAGAGGAATTTTAAATGTATTTTATTGGAAATAACATTGTTTATTTGTTCCTAATACGTTTTACTTAATTTTCATTTATGCTGATATTTTGGATCCAAAAGCATAGGGAAAGTAGAATATTTGTATTTTCAGTTGCCATAAAACACATTCCAGTCCAACAAAACAAAACAAAAAACTTGAGCTTTTCATCCTAATATAAGCCTTCCTATTTTTTCAACTTCCAAATTATAGTTATTGCTGTAATATGATTGACAGAAACACATCAAGCACTGGCCGTTTTCTTGCATTAATTGAACTACATTCATTCTAATCTTTGGGTTGCTAATGGTTTATGCTCTGCATCAGAATGAGCAGCCACTAGGCTAGTTTTCTGAAATTCCCATCCCCCTTTCTTTTTCTCAGTTCTGCTTCTAGATGCTGCAGTAGATCAAAGCTTTTCAAAAGCAGCAACATCCTCATTGTCTTTCAAGTCATGGTATGATAGAGAGTGACGAAGAGGAACAAGAGTGTTTGGAACAGCTACAATAGTATCCATTATACATCAATCATAGAAGGACAAGCTGAATTGTGTGGAATTGATATGTGCCTATTGTAGAAGCTTTTTCTGTAACATCAGCTAGAAATAATCATTATGAGGCAGGCTCTCCTGGGAAAGATATCCTCTCTCTTTTGGACGTGTATTTTCAGTATGGTAGGTGGTGCTGCGGTTAATGTAAGGCGCATCAAATGAGTAATCCAGTTTCAAAGAATTGGTTTTAATTGCGGTGGCAATGCTAAATGACCAAGCATTGGAATGTGTAATACAAAGCATGGAACTGCCACTCCTTTGAATTAGAAATTGTCTATTTTCATATTTATATCTGGCAAGCACCTTAAGTATGGAGAAATGCAAATGCTTCAGGGAGCTGCAAATGGGTATCTGCCAAATAGGTATCCATTAAGAGCAAAATGTCAAGCACTCTTGAGAGTCTTGAAATTTGTTTCCAAAAATCTCTAGATCATGAAAATCCTACCTGGCACAGGCATAATTTGTCTTGTCTTTATATTTAGGGCACTGGATACTTCACACCATTTTCTCCTGCTAACATTTATAATTTTAATTGATAATGTTCAATATTTTATTCTACTTAATTTTACAATATAATATCTCTGATTATGCTGTACTTCATCGAATGTGCTTCAAAAAGTGAAATTCCAAAGTCTTTTTCTAATAAAAATTTCCCAGGGGGGCTTCCCTGGTGGCGCAGTGGTTGAGAATCCGCCTGCCGATGCAGGGGACACGGGTTCGTGCCCCGGTCCGGGAAGATCCCACATGCCGCGGAGCTGCTGGGCCCGTGAGCCATGGCTGCTGAGCCTGCGCGTCCGGAGCCTGTGCTCCGCAACGGGAGAGGCCACAACAGTGAGAGGCCCGCCTACCACAAAAAAAAAAAAAAAAAAAAAAAATTCCCAGGGGATTCATTTTTGTAGAAAGATGTAAAACTTTACTAATTCATTTTAATGAATACATTTCCTACTTAGTACACTGGGAAATCATTACTAAATTGTGGACACACTTACATAAATTATTATCATCCTTGATATTAATGTCATTATAATGTCGAGTTCTATCATAAGTCTGCTTTAATTTAGCACTAAATACCCTCCACTTCTTGAAAATTGTTGCCAAATGAAGATTAATAATGAATAATGTTCAGACCTTTATTTTATTTATCTTGTTTCCAAGTTTGATACAATTCAGTACTTAAAATGTTTACATCTGAAATAAAAGTAAGGACGTGTAAATTGATTTCTGAGTAATAATATATTTCCTAATCTTCACCACGAAATGTTTATTAGGAAAGTCAGAGTTAAATGGAATTGTGTTCATTGGGAACAAATACAATTTGGCAAAGTTAAGAGGACATGTGTTCTACTAGATCAAATCTATGAAAAATTTGGCAAATAAATAAATTTTGTGATTCTTCATGACTTGTTTTAAAGAATTTCAAAAATTTCACTAAGTGTTAGTTAACTTTCTATGAGTTTTCATTTTTAAAAGTTTCTAAAACTGAAGTTTCTAAAAGTTAACCATCCTGCTTTTACAGTCTGTTCTCATATCACAGAATGCTTTCTGAAAAATCTATAAAAATAATATTTTTACATTACTTTAATGATATTTTTATTAAAACAACTTTTCATTGATATGATTAATCCCTAATAATGGACAATATACAGAATGTATCTGTAAAAAGCAATGAAGGAATTACTGGAAAGTTGAAGGGATAGATTTTGTAATCCATTCTTGGTCTACAATCACAGGTCACTGTCTAAATCAAAATCTGAACTTTACATTCTTATTCTATTATTTTCTCAGCCAATTCTTAATGTGTTTCCCACACCTATGATCTATGAAAAATGTAGCAAAAAACCATTGCGGGTCCCATGTAACAGCACTGTTATGGACTGAAAGTTTGTATTCTCCCCAATTCACAGGTCAAAGCTCTAACCATAATGTGATTGTATTTGGAGATAAGGCTTTGCGAAAGTAATTAGGTTAAGATGAGGTCATGAGGGTGGGGCCTCATGATAGGATTAATGCCTGGAAAAGACGAGGCAAAAGGAGAGTTTATTTCTCCTTGTCTCTGCCCTAACACAAGGAAGAGGTTGTGTGAGCACACAGATAGACAGCAGCTGCCTATAATCCAAGAGAAGAGCCCTCAGAATGAAACCTACATTGCTGGCACTTTGATCTTAGACTTCCCAGACTCTAGAACTGTAAGAAATAAATTTTTGTTGTTTAAGCCACCCAGTCTAAAATATTTTTTGTTACAGCAGCTCAAGCTGACTAAGGCAAGCCCCAATTTATGCTTCAGTTGGTTTTCTTTGGTTGTTAGCAACAGAAACTTACCCTGACTAACTTAAGCAAGACAAAGGGATATTGCTTAATAGACTAATTCCCATGGGAAAAAAGTCAATTAGCCTGCCTGAGAGTTGGTAAAATTTAATCCAGGACTTTGGTATCAATTTTTATAACTAACATGAGTCAAAATTATATTTTTCTTTGCTATTTGTGATCTCTTGAATCAATTTTTATAATTGGCATTTCCCTAGAAAATTATCAATTTTATCCAGGTTTTCAAATTCATTAATATTCACTAATACAAATTACATTTTTTATAATTATATTTTTTATACTTTTATTAAAATATAATTGACATAAGACATTGTATTAAATTGTATTACATAATGATTTGCTGTATGTGTGTACTGTGAAATGCTAACCACAATAAGTTTAGTTAGCATCTGTCACCGCACATACAGTTTTTTTTTCTTGTGATGAGAACTTTCAAGATCTACTCTCTTAGCACCTTTCAAGTATGCAATACAGTGTTATTATCTATACTCACCATGCTGTACACTATATCCTCAGAACTTACTTATAACTGGAAGTTTGTGCCTTTTGACCACTTTTACCTATTTCCCCTACCTCCCACCCCAGCCTCTGGCAACCATCAAACTGTTCTCTGTATCTATAAGTTCATTTTTGTTTTGTTCTATTTTGTTTTAGATTTCACATATAAGTGAGATCATACGGTACTTGTCTTTCTCTTTCTGACTTATTTCACCTAGGTCACAAACAACCAGAGGAGAAAAAAAAAAAGAAGATATACAATGGCAATGGCTAGTAAGCACATAAAAAGATGTCCAACATTATTTGTTATTAAGGGAATCCAAATCAAAACCATAAGATATCTCTTCATAAAAACTAGGGTAGCTATAAAAAAATATATGGACAATAACAAATCTTTGTGAAAATGTGGAGATACAGGGACCCTAAACATTGCTGGTAGAAGTGTAAAATGATGCAGCAATTATAGAAAACAGGTTAGCTGTATCTGAAAAAGTAAACATAGAGTTAATTTATGATCCACAATTTCACTCTTTGGTATATACAAAAGAGAGCTGAAATCATATGTTCACATAAAAATCTGTATATGAATGTTCATAGCAGTTCTACTCAGAAAAGCCAAAAAGTGGAAACAATCCTGATGTCCATCAATTGATGAATGGATAAAAAAAATGTGATATATCCATTCAATGGAATATAATTCAAAAATGAAAAGTAATGAAGTACGTATACATGCTACATGATGGATAATCTTGAAAACATTCTTCTACGTGAAAGAAGTCAGACATTAAAAAGTCACGTAGTGTATGATTCCATTTCTATTAAGAATTCAGGTCAAATCTGCAGAGACTGAAAGTAGATAAGTGATTGCCAGGGGATTTGAGGAGCCGGGAATTGGAAATGACTGCTAAAAAGCATTCAATTTCTTTTGGTGGGGGATGATAGAAATATTCTGGAATTAGCGAGCGATGATGAATGCATAGTAGTTGAATATACTAAAGACCTTTGAATTTTACGACTTAAAATAGTAAATTTTATGGTATATAAATTATATCTCAAAAACATTAAAAAATGCATAGTTCATGAATTATCACAAAGATCATACTTGTTTAACAGCACCTAAGTCAAAAAGAGTAGGGCATTGCCAATATTGCATATCTCCTTTCATGTTTTCTTTCATGGTTTTACCTTCTGGACTTTCACACCTAAATACTGTTTCTAATATGTATGATATTTCATCTACCCTATTTTACTCAACATTATGCTTGTGTGATTCATCACTGTTGTTGCAAGTACCTGTAGTTTGTTCACTTTCATTGTTATATATTTTTCTAGCTTATTAATATGCTATACTTTATTTAATATATGTATATACAATTGACAGATATTTGGAATTTTCCCTATTACAAATAATGCAAGAATCATTTCTTAATGCACATATGTATGCAATTTTGTTGATTGCACATTTTATTGGATGCATATATTTATTGGATTCACATATGTATGCAATTCCTGAAGAGGGTGAATTGCTGGGTTATGGGGTATGCATATGCTCAGCCTTAGTAGATAATTACAAACAAATTTACACCATCCCCAGCAAGTATGAAGGGTTCAGTTGCTTCATTTCCTTGTCATTGTATACTTCGTATAGGCAGCATCCTAGGTATTTGCTCACTGTCTTAGTTAATTCAGGCTATCATAAGAAATACCATAGACTGGGTGACTTAAACAATAAACATTTATTTCTCACATTTCTGAAAGCTGAGTAGTCTAAGATCAAGGTGCCAGCAAGGCAGGTTTCATTCTGGGGCCTCGTCTCTTAGCTTGTAGGAAGCCACCATTCTACTTCATGCTCACATGATCTCTTCTTTGTATGCTTAAGGGAGGAGAGAGAGCGGGCAAGCTCTCAGGTTTCTTGTCTTATAAAGACACTAATCCCATCATGAGGGCCCCACACTCATGACCTCATACTAAATTGAGGGCGAGGGGCACAGATATTCAGTCTGCAACAGTAACATCTGGTATTGTCAGTCTTTTAAAATTTCAGCCATTCTATCTTGCATATAGCAATATATATTAACCTAACATCTAGTGTTACTTACTGGCACATTTACTTTGGACTTGCCTGATGACTTATAAGGTTAAGGATTTATTCATATGTTTATTAACTCATTTTCTTTTGTAGATTTCCTATTCAAGTGGCTTGTCAATTTTTTTTTCTTTTTTTTTTTGATTTATAATGTTTTAAGACATATTAGACATATAAGTTCTTTTTTGGGCTTATGGATTGCAAATAACTTCTCACACCTTGTGTTTTGTTCTTCACTGTCTCAATTTTGTTGAGCAGAAGTTTCTAAATATACCGTCATCCAATTTATTAATTGTTAATTATGGTTAATTTTTTGGTTAAGAAGTCCTTCCCTTCTTGGAGATAATAATCACATTTTTCTATATATTATATTCTAGGTCACTCTGGGAGGTTAATTGTTGTGCCTTTTACCTTTACATATATAGTAAAATCCACTTAGAGATGATTTTCATGTAAAGTTTATAGTGGGAGTCAGATTGCCCCTTATTTTTCTAAATTGAAACAGAAGTTCGAGCTTGTCATTGAAAATGTCCACCTTTTTTTTTTTTTTTTTTTTCCTGTGGTATGCGGGCCTCTCACTGTTGTGGCCACTCCCGTTGCGGAGCACAGGCTCCGGACGCGCAGGCTCAGCGGCCATGGCTCACGGGCCCAGCTGCTCCATGGCATGTGGGATCTTCCCGGACCGGGGCACGAACCCGCGTCCCCTGCATCGGCAGGTGGACTCTCAACCACTGCACCACCAGGGAAGCCCAAAAATGTCCTCCTTTTTGCACTGTTCCACAATGCCACATGGGTAAGTTAGGTACCCATGTATATAGTATTTGTTTCTGGGATCTCTATTCTGTGTCATTGGTCGATTTGGTTATCTTTATGCCAACACCATGATGCACTAATTATTCTAACTTTGTATATGATATACAGTAAAGAACTCCTCAGACCATATTCTTTCAGAGTTTCCTGGCTAAATTTGGCCCACTGTGTTTCCATATAAATTTGAGTCAGCTTCTCAGGTCTTAACCATCTGACAGGAATTTGATGGGGATTTTATTGACTTTACAGATTAATTTGGAAAAATCAAATATTGTATCTATTTATAGGCCTATTTTAATATCTCTCAATATTTTAGGCCATAATTGTCTTTGTAAGATTTATTATTCCAATGTATTTATTTTAAATTTATTATAATAGTTTCATTTAAAATAATTTGTTTTCTGTTTGTTTAAGATATATATTCAATTGAGCATTATATATTATTCTTGTATCTAACAAACTTGTTATACTATCTATAATGACAATGTATTTTTTCTTTTCCAATACTTATATATATACATTTTTTTTCTTTTTTCATGTCTTATTTTCTCACTAGGATCACCAGTAAACAGTTCAAATTTTTAAAAGAAGTGGTAGTAGTGGCCATTCTTGGCTCATTCCTAATACCAAATTGAAATCAACATTCCACCATTAAGTATAGTTGTGAGTATTTTTGTAGCCACTTTTTATCACATTAGGAAAATTCTCTTTTTAGTCTTCTAAGATATTTTTTATTATGAACAGATGTTGTAGTGACCAAATGCTTTTTATGCATATATTAAAATGATCATGTGCTTTTTTTCTCATTCTGTTAATGATTGATTTTTAAAGTTAAACTTAGATTCGTGGAATAAATATGAAAACAGTAATATATTCATAATAAAAAATATACATTTAGTAGTTCACATCTGTTTTCATGAGGAACATTGAACTAAAATTTTCCTTTATTGTGATGTCTTTGTCAGAGTTTGTATTGAAATTTTGCTGTCCTCATAAAATGTGTTAGGAAGCATTATCTCTTTTCCTGTTCTCTTGTTTATATGTCTGGCATTATTTTTTTTTTTTAAGTATTATAATTTTGCTAGTGAATCTTATGAACCTAGAGTTTCTGAAGGAAGATTAAGTATGGATCAATTAGTTTAACTGGTATAGGATTACTTAGGCCTTCTATTTCTTAAGTTTGTTTTAGAAATTTGTAATTTTCCAGGAATTTGTTTATTTCCTCTAGAGCTTGACATTACCCTCTTATTTCTAGGATCTGTAATGATTTTATCATTTCCATTTCTGACATTGGCTATTTGTACATTATCTTTTTTCTTTGATTTGTTTCCTAAGAGCTTTTTTATTTTATGCTTTATTTCCCCAAAGTTTCATCAGGGGGTTATTACTCTTTTTAAAGAAACAACACGGTTTTATTGATCCACTTCATTTTATATGTTTTCTATTTTATTAATTTCTTACCTTAGATATTTGAAGAAACTTGGGTGCTAACAATGTAGAGAAGAGTTATGAGATTAGCATCGAGGGGAGGACAGAAGTCCCAGATGGGATGAATCCACATTATAGAGTGTTTGTTACTTACCTCTCCTCTCACTGTCTCACTGCCTTGTCTCACTTCTTTCACTGTAAATATTTCTTTACAGATATTTGTTGAACAAATTAATGACAATATAGTTATCCCACAGTGACTAATTTTTTTCTTTAGCCATTAGTTTATGGTTAGTGATAGACTAATTGTCTGTTATTTAAAAAATAAAATAAAAAGCTAGATAGAGAAACAAGGTTTCTTATTCCTGATCTCTTAGGCTGGCATTTCTTTTATTGGCCCCAAATTATATACTGACTGCAGATAATTATGCTAATTTCCTCAGCTGATTTCTTAGTAACACAACTCTGGGAAAATATTATAAACCTCTGAGGAAGTTGTCTTGAAAGGGGCAAGAACCAGGACTAAATAAATAAACATTTTAAAAATTAGAAGAATAAAAAGCTCTTTATTATTGCTTCCACATTCTAGAGAAGAGAATGTGTTCTTTACTCTCTCAGAATGTTTAATGACATGTATCAGTGTGAATTTTTAAGTGGATCTTTAAGTATCATAGTCATTCATTCATTCTTTTATTTATTTGCATGCATACTTTGATTCATAGTTAATAGTTCTTTAATTCAAGATATGGCATGTAACCAGTTTCACTGAGATTTTACAAAGTGGGTGCTTGTAGAAAGTGGTGTCTTTTCACTTCTAATTATTTAAAGAGCAAGGTCTTGAATTTGATGATTACTTATTTTAGACATTAACCCTTGAACTGGTTTTCTAGATAAAATAGCAAAGAAATCCCAAGCATTCTGCAAGTTGATACAAAGAAAAGCAGAATAACTACTTCTAAGACTCACAAAGCTGTCATTGTTCAGACAGTGAAATATATACTTGAAATCTTATTTTTTAAAAGGCTTTTTGGAAAAAAATTCAGAGTCCTTTTATGGATGTTCCCTGGTTTTTATTTTTAAGAATAAAGTTTAAGACTACTTATTGCAAAAGACATTGCCATGAATATAGTAGTTGGTTTACCTAAAGTACATGCCCTTAAATGCAACATACAAGGCAGTTATTACTTAAAGGAGTCATGAATCTTCAGTTCTTGGTGTGATAAATGTGAAAAATGATTGACAGTCATGAAGATGAAAAGGGAAAAGCAAATTTTTACACAATTCTTTCAAAATGCCATCTAAATGTAGAAAAAAGTAGGCAAAGATGATATGGGTATAACAGAATGATATGTTATATTTATATGCCAAGAAAGCACTATTAAAATATGCTTCTTTATCACATATGTTTGCTAGCTTGCTTACAGCTAAACATGCTTTGTCTTATTTATAACATTACTATGCTAAAATTTGGCTGATTCTAATTAAAATATACATACTGGGAAATATTTTTAGTGCTTATTAGATTTATAGAGATTACTGCTGTGCTATTTACAGGAAAATATTTCAATATTGTTCTAATCCAGTGCTCTCAGAGAGAACTTTATGTGATGATGGAAATGTTCTCTGTGTTGTGCAATACAGTGGCCACAAGCCACATGTGGCTACTGAGCACTTGGACTGTGGCTAGTACAACTAAAGAAATGCATTTTAAAATTTTATTTAATTTTAGCTAATTTAAATTTTACATTAAATATCCACATGTTGCTAACATAATATACAGCACATTATTTCCATGTATGTGAGTTAAAACACATAAACTACTTAGAACAGTATTTGGCAGATAATTAGTACTTATTAGCTTGTTATTAATGTTGCTATTGTTATTAATATGCTTAAAGTATATTTTGGGAAAGAGCAGGTTGGTCACGTGAATCCAGTTAACAATAAGATATTGTCTTAAATATTTGTGCACTCAAAGTCCTAAGAATCTGTCAGCACTACTCATTAGTATCTGTTCTCCTGCCATCCACCAGCTTAAAAAAAAGTTGTTTTCAATAGATTCTCTGTCCATTGTGACATTTGAGATGTTTTTATGTTTTAAAGCTGAGTTATATAATTTGTGGACTCTGTATACTTCCTGTTGTCCCTTCCTCTATTTTTCTTCTTCCTTTGCCTATTTTAAAAATCACAATGGTGCAAATTTGGACTTATATCAAAAAGTTTTCAGAGGAAGAAGTATGCAAATAAAAATAATTTTTTTCTAAATCTTACATTAAATTATGAAAACAACATAAGCATCTACCTCTTCTACTCATTGGATAAGAAAAATCAACTTTATTCTTTTAGTTTCATAGAATTGCCATATGTATTTATAAGACCTCACAAATATTTGACTTAAACATTTTAGAGCACATTTAACTTGCTCCCGAAGAAAATTAAATATTTTAGAGCACATTTAACTTGCTCCCGAAGAAAATTTTGAACACTTTTAAGAGTATCTTAATTTTTAGGCTCTGTAGATTTTCTGTCATTAGTCTCAATCAGGAGCTACATATGTTATGAATTCCCTCAATATTCCTATGAAACAAGTCAATTTAAGTTGGATAATCATTTTTATTATCTCTTTTGCACTATCTCTACATTTTTCATGCAGTAGCTTTGAGGTCTTTACTAAAACCATACCTGAATTTTAATTCACTGCTTCTTTAAGAAGTTAGGCAAAGATCCTGACTATATTTGTTTTGTTTTTAACAAATTTATTGGAGTATAATTTCTTTACAGTGTTGTGTTAGTTTCTGTTGTATAACAAAGTGAATCAGCTATATGGATACATATATCCCCATATCCCCTCCTTCTTGCATCTCCCTCCCACCCTCCCTATCCCACCCTCCCTATCCCACCCCTTCCCACTAGCTATCTATTTCACATTTGGTAGTGTATATACATCATTGCTACTCTCTCACTTCGTCTCAGCTTACCTTTCCCACTCCCTGTGTCCTCAAGTCCATTCTCTACGTCTGAGTCTTTATTCCTGTCCTGCTCTTAGGTTCATCAGAACATTTTTTTTTAGATTCCATATATATGTGTTAGCATCAGTATTTGTTTTTCTCTTTCTGACTTACTTCACTCTGTATGACAGACTCTAGGTCCATGTACCTCACTACAAATAACTTAATTTCATTCCTTTTTATGGCTGAGTAATATTCCATTGTATATATGTGCCACATCTTCTTTATCCATTCATCTGTCAGTGGACACTTAGGTTGCTTCCAGTCCTGGCTATTGTAAATAGTGCTTCAATGAACATTGTAATACATGTCTCTTTTTGAATTATGGATTTTTCAGAGTATATGCCCAGTAGTGGGATTGCTGGGTCATATGGTAGTTCTATTTTTAGTTTTGTAAGGAATCTCCATACTGTTCTCCATAGTGGCTGTATCAATTTACATTCCCACCAACATGCAAGAGGGCTTCCTTTTCTCTACACCCTCTCCAGCATTTATTGTTTGTAGATTTTTTGATGATGGCCATTCTGACCCACGTGAGGTGATACCTCATTGTGGTTTTGCTTTGCATTTCTCTAATGATTAGTGACGCTGAGCATCCTTTCATGTGCCTGTTGGCCATCTGTATATCTTCTTTGGAGAAATGTCTATTCAGGTCTTCTGCCCATTTTTTTTTTTTTTTTTTGTTTGTTTGTTTGGCGGTACGCGGGCCTCTCACTGTCGTGGCCTCTCGCGTTGCGGGGCACAGGCTCCGGACGCGCAGGCCCAGCGGCCACGGCTCACGGGCCCAGCCGCTCCGCGGCACGTGGGATCTTCCCGGACCGGGGCACGAACCCGCGTCCCCTGCGTCGGCAGGCGGACTCCCAACCACTGCGCCACCAGGGAAGCCCTCTGCCCATTTTTTAATTGGGTTATTTGTTTTTTTGATACTGAGTGGTATGTGCTGTTTATATATTTTGGATATGGATATTAACCCCTTATTGGTCATGTCATATGCAAATATTTTTTCCCATTCAGTAAGTTGTCTTTTCATTGTGTGAATGGTTTCCTTTGCTGTGCAAAAGTTGTTAAGTTTAATTATGACCCATTTGTTTACTTTTGCCTTAGAAGACAGATCCAAAAAATACTGCTACAATTTACGTAGAGTGCTCTGCCTACATTTTCTTCTAGAAGTTTTATGGTTTCAGGTCTTACATTTAGTTCTTTAATCCACTTTGAGTTTATTTTTGTCGATGGTGTGAGAAAATGTTCTAACTCCATTCTTTTACATGTAGCTGTCCAGTTTTCCCAGAACCACTTACTGAAGAGAATGTCTTTTCTTCATTGTATATTTTTACCTCCTTTGTTGTTGATTAATTGACCTTAAGTGTGTGGGTTTATCTCTGGGCTCTCTATTAGGTTCAGAACAACAAAGCTTCTTAACCTATATTTTAGCAATATTTTTTATATCTAGGTAAAGATAGATGTTAAATGATTATTTGAATGAAAGGAAGTTTAGGATGATAATTTATCATATTTTTTCCAAAATGCAGAAATAAATTTTACTCATGGTTATGTTGTTAGGATTACTATGAATTGTCCACTCACTCCTGCTAGTTAGTTTGTATACTAAGTCAGTTCAATTTTGTTTCTAAGGTCAATGGCATCTAAATAAGCATTTTAAAACTTCTTTATATTCAGGATCTGAAACAATTTGATTCATCCTTCAACAAAAATAACCATAATAAATTAAGTGGAACATTTTATTAAAATATTCATATATATAATGAAGGTAAGGTTCTGATTCAGATTCCATGAAAACATTCAATATATTCCATAAGAAAATTTATTTGTAAATGTAATAATTAGAGTAGTATTCTGAATCCCTCCTATTTTTACTATTGCATGAGTTTCTATCAGATTTCATGGACTGGAATACAAGATCATACTTGATCTTTCTTTTGTTTGTTGGTTGGTTGGTTGGTTTTTCTTTTTCTTGCCACACCATGCAGCACGTGGGATCTTGGTTCCCCAACCAGGGATCAAACCCGCACCCCCTGCAATGGAAGCTCAGAGTCTTAACCACTGGACCACCAGGGAAGTCCCAAACATACTTGATTTTGATGGTACTATTTGAGATGATTAGATACAGTCTCCAGGCTTCCTGCTGTTGTGTCATATAATGGATTTGAGAAGGAGTACATAGAATTCTAAAGAAAAACACATTGAAAAAAGTTACGATTTTAGGCATTAAAATAAGAGATTCTTTCCAGATCATGCAGATTGAGGTGAATTTTTAATGGATTTTCATTGCAGTAATAACTAGAGCATCACCAGCTCCTACTTCAGCACCTCCAGTCCACACCGCTTGAACCACTGACACAGGCCTAGTCTTGGTATATGCCCAGCGTCCTCTAGTGGCATAGGAGCCACTGCCTCATCCTCACCTCTCGTGGGATGGGGGAATGTAGTGGCCAGGATCTTGACTTCTTTCTATGATGCTGGTTTCTCTAAGTCTTGGGTTTTGAGTATAGTTAGGTTAAACAAAATGAAACAAAATTTTTAAAAAACAACAACCAACAGCTTTCAGCTCAGAGAATTATATTTTGCAGTGTATATTAGAAAATCTAAAACATGGAAAGTTGTACAGGACAACCAACCTCATTTCTTCAACAAATAAACTGCAAGGTGGAAATAAGAGAGAGAAAATGAAACCTAGAGATTAAAAGAGACTTAAGAGACATGTCTACCAATTTGGATGCATATACCTTATATGGATCATGATTTTAAAAATATAACAACAATAACAAAGTATAAAACCCCCTACTTACTTATGAGACAATTGGGGTAGGTTGAACACTGATTGACTATTCGATTGTGTCAAGGAATTATTATTAAATGTTTAAGCGTGTTACTGTGGTTATATATTTTTTTATGTTCTTATCCTGGTACAACTGAAGTCTGTACAGGTAAAATTAAATGATATCTGGAATTTGCTTAAAAACACACTGGTTGACACCAAGAGTGAACCATAATGTAAACTATGGACTCTGGGTGATAATGACATATCAGTGTAGGTTCATCAATTGTAAGAAATCTACCCCTCTGGTGGTGGATGTTGATAATGGGGGAGGCTATGCATGGGTGGGGGCAGGGAGTATATGGAAAGTTTTAGGTTCTGCCCTGAACCTAAAACTGCTCTAAAGAAAATTAAGTCTATTTAAAAAAATATCACCACCATTCTGGTGGGTGAAGGGAATAGGTGGCAGTAGAGGTGAAACAAGAATGACTACGGGTTGATAATTGTTGACGTTGGCTGATGGGTATGTGGTTTTCATTATACTATTCTCTCAATTTCTGTATCAGAATATGAGAATTTTCTCTAAGAATGTTCAGAAGAGTATTTTCGGGGAAGTCTATTTCTCTGTTACAATGTCAGGGTAGGTGCACTTAGTTTAATTAATACAAAGTCATTTGTTTCTGAAACAATAGAAATCAAAATAGCAACAAAAGTCTAGAGCTATGAGAGGATTTCTTCCTTAGCCATTCTTAATTGAAAGAAAAAAACATGAAAAAGGAATGATAAATATAAAAATGTCAAATTTAAAACACATTTTAATTCCTTACATCATTTGTAACTTTCAGATATTAAAAGTTAAACTAAGCTAAAAATTAAAGATAAATTTTCTTTTCTTTAGTAAAAATGAAAATAGGTTTATATTACACCTTCCTACTTTGTCAGGAAGATGTATTACATTTTGTTTCTTAAATATTTATTTATTTATTTGTTTATTATCCATTAAGTAGGGCTGCATTTTCATTTTTATTCTATGACTTGACTGACTTGGCAAATCATCCAAATTAATTCTCTCTGTGTCCTGGGAAATATCTTACTTCTTCCTTTCATTCCTAACAAAACAATACTAAAAGTGTATATGACATCATTATTGAAGATGCAATGCCCTTAATTTCTCCTTTCCTCTTTTTAAGTTATCAGGTAACAGAAATAAAAAAGTCAAGGGTTGTGTTAGACTTCAACTACATCACTCAAAAATACTAGAAACCACCTGATCTGAAACCTTTGCTACTCGGTTTCAGCAACAGTAACAACTGCTTTATGGAGGATTTTCATTAAAAAAATAATAGGAGAAAATTAAAGTTGGCTTTCTACATGCTCACTTTCACAAGAGAATGAATTTGATACAATATGTCTAAAATCAGATGTAAGGAAGCTTTCATACAGAAGAAGTGATGTGTTATGGCTCATCCTGTTTTATACCCAGATGGATGCTCATATTACCTATTTAAGAAAAGGATGAGAGAGATTTTATTATACTTGCCATTTTCTCTCTAGCCTATTTCATATTGCACTGATAAGGAGTAGCTCTAAACAAAGGCCAAGAAAGATGTAACACACTTTACTTTCTTCTTTCTCTTTCTAAGTTATCAGGTAACGACCCTCACAGCCCACACCTAAATTGAAAGAGACCATAGAACGCTATTCTCCCTTTTGTGTTTGGGAATAAAATATGAAGAACAGTCCATGAAGAGTTACTGTGAGTAGATGACTAATACTTTGTGGGTTAAACTGATATTTTCCAGATTTGTCAGTTCTATTTGGGTATGAACATTGACCACAAAGCCATTTAAAAGTGAACTGATTCTACAAGCAGATTGAAACCATCCTGAAATGGAAAATTCTCATTGCATATTTAGAGAGACTGAAACTCCTTCCCATCCCATCTCTTTAGTGGAGAAATAATTCCACTAAAACACATCTTTTAACCATGATATGGGAACATGTCCAGACAACACTCTGTGTGTGTGTGTGTGTGTGTGTGTGCGCGCACGCATGTACAGGCTTGTTCCCCATTCTGAAACAATACAGTTCATTACCACTTACCTCTGTTTTCTCTGGGTTGTTCCAGTTCCCATAAATTGGATTAACAAATGCACAGTTAACACTTCTTTTAGTTTTCCTTAAAGCACCCAGGGCCACAAAAAGAAAAGTAAGTATTAAAATGCACCACATGACATTTTCAGGCTATTATCTGATAGAAATCTTTGGGAGACACATTATCTATCCAGTGTACTTATTTTTATGAATGTATTTCCGTAAGTAAAGACTTTTTTGCAGGATACCAAGGCAAACGCATTCTTGAAAGCAAATGTAATTTGACCTCGGAATATTTAAATCCAAAAAAACCCAAGCACATAAAAAAAGTTGTTCTTAAACTTGATTGCTTAAATACCAAGGTGTACAAGATTAGAAAGAACAATGTTATATAAAGTTGAATTGGTTATAAGGAAAGGCCACCTTGAAGTCCCATCAACTTCAAGAGTTGCCAAACCCACCACATCCTGAGGACTATTTTCCATGACAGTGTCTGTCATAAAGATTTGTATGTAGTGCATGTCATAGTATTTCACATTTTAAACAGCAAATTTAAATATGAGCATTTTGAAGAGATCTTTATGTTAGTATTTCCTTTCATGGATCATAAAGAGGCATGTCCTTGGTAATACTGGTCTAGATCTGCATAATTTACTCTGATTAACTGAGCTCCTAAGTGATCATTTCCTTTTCATATTTCAGTTACTTAAGAGTCAATAGACTTATCAGAAGACAACTAGCCCTGGTATAGCTGGTCACAACTGATGAAGAAAAAATGCTCATCACAGGAAAGAAATAAATATAACCAGATAACTGAATACACCCTATTGAAGATATAAGGAAAATCCCAAATATGCACACACACACACACACACACACATACACATGCATGCATACACACACACGTACACATACATATAGTGGAGAATGGAAGACCGATTCCAGGATGATTGCCAGTGTCTTGAGGAGGCAACCAGGAAGAAAAAATATATAATGCGTGACTATTTTTGTTCAATCAGAGTATAATGACAATAAATGTTTGTCAATAATGTACCCTTAAATCCTAAAAGAAAAGATAATAAAGAGGAAGTCTTACTGATTTACTCTTTGAAAAGAAATTGTCAGAGGTATGACCTCTTATTTCATCTACCAAACCACATGGTCCTCTTCTAAAAAAATAACAGTGTTAATGAGCCCAATAGCATAATCAGGGTAATTGTGTTTGGCTGACAATACATTCTCCCTGTGGATTCAGTGTCTTCTAAGCTTCCTGACCTCTGCTGTTTCTATGTAATTGGCTTAAATATTCAATAGCTTAACCAGTTCACCTTCATTGCATCTACATTTTGGTTATTGATGAAGAGGGCCATAGCAGCCATTTTTGTGAAAAAAAAAAAATCATAGATATACTCTTAAATGGTGAGGCAACAAGTTAATTCCTTAACCACTAATTGAAAACTTATGAGTTGCTCTAATCAAACTGAATGAGTGGTGCTTGATTCTTTGCCTTTTCTCTCTCCAAGACTAGTCAATGTTAAGTTCTCAGAGTAGTAAGCTCAATAATTGGCATAGTTAGAGCAAGAGCCTAGGCAGTGCTGCTCTCAAAACTGAGACTGGGTGGGAAGTGAAGTGGTGTTTTGAAATATGTCAAAACGTGAAAGCAAAGCCTGGTACAGGAGCAACAACATGCAGGGAGGGAGGATTAGAACAAAATGGAAATTAGGAACTAGGTAAAGATGGGACAGCCACAAACACCGACAGCTCAGAAAAATTATTCTTGGCTGAAATCAGGAAACAGGAGGAAACCCAAACCATAAGACTAGACAGGACAGATGGTCCAAAGACTGGGCGGGCAACCAGGAACTGGAGGGACAGGCTCGGCTGTCAGTTGGATAGAATTGAGGTACATGCAACACAGAAGATTTTGATATGAGGTGATTATTTTTGGCTTTGAACTGCTGAGACCCCAGATGACCTAAACCAATATTGGCAGGCAGAAGTCAAGTAAATTGATCAATTTTCCAACCCTATTAATTCAGCTATTGAAGCTACTTTTCTCCTGAAGGATTTTAAGTCTTAAATAATTTTCTATTAAAATAAAGTGGCCAGCCTTTGGGGATTGGTGGCTATAAAGAAAGAAGGGTGATACATAAGTGTCAGGATATGGAGTTGTAATAAAACAAGAAAGGGTCACAGTATGAGTAGTGGAAGGTGAGCAAATTTGTTTACTTCAAATTGTGTTTATTAGTAATCTCAAACTTTTATTTTTCCCAGATCAAGTGTATGTCTCCCAACATTGGAAATCTCTGAATTGTTGGGCTTAATTCTTAATGTCTTTCCTATTTAAAAGGTAAAATATTACCCACTGCCCATAGATACTTCAATTAAGAAAAATGTTAAATGTCAACTCCATATATTTACCATTTCAAGTTCTATGATATAATTTTCCACCTTCATCAATTATATACATTCAAGCATAATTTGTTTAGGTAAAACACAATTTTACGTAAAATGATGGATCCTGATATGAGGAAAACAAAATGTTTGACTATGAAGTTTTCTGCCACTTCTAACACTGTATGGTGCAATGATAGTCTGCATTAGGATAAAAAATGCTTGTTTAACTTACTGTATCTGTCATTAAGCAGACAGCTCTTTAAGAGCCGAGGTTTCAAAGAATGGAGTGACCTCTAGGAATCAGCAAGACATTGACTTAGAAGCTTAGAGGAGAGGAAGCTGCATGGATCACATGAGTTTTCTTCCCCTAACTTGTGATGAATTCACTTAAATTATTATTAAGCTCTGGCTATATCCAATATGTGCAGGCTCTGTATAAGGTGGCACTGTGAGGGGGCTAAACAGAGAAAATATTTCTGATGCAAGTTTCCAATTTAAATTTAGTGAGCATATGAACACCTCTAAAGGAACTGACTTCATGGCTTATTAACTAACAAAATTGTTTTAGTGTTGATTAAAAACATGAAAGTATTTAAAATAGATATCTGAAATCACTGTAGATGGGCAATGAAGAAAAACAAAAAATAAAACTTCATCTATGTTGCATCCAGTAAACATGACTTTCACACACCATATACTTCACCCATTTAAAGAATATAATTCAAAGTTTTTAAATAAAATTAATCTTATTAATTTAAAAAACTTTGTAAAATATATATAACAAAATTTGCCATTTTACCCATTTTTTTAAAGTGTACAAGTCAGTGGCATTCACTGCATTCACAGTGTTGTGCAACCATTACCATTACCTATTTCTAAAACATTTTCATCAGTAGAAACAGAAATTCTATAGCCATTAAACAATAAAAACTGTTCTCCTCTTCCTCCAGCCCCTGGTAACCTCTAACTTACTTCATGTCTCTATGAATTTACCTAGTCTAGGTACTTCATATGAGTGGAATCATACAATATTTATCCTTTTGTCTGACTTATTTCACTTAGCATAATGTTTTCAAGGTTAATCCATATTATAGCATGTATAAGAACTTCAATAATTTTTATGGCTGAATAGTATTCCATTGCATGCATATGCTACATTTTGTTTATTCATTCATCTGATGATGCACACTTGAGATGTTTCCACCTTTTGACTATTGTGAATAATGCTGCTATGAACATTGGTGTATAAGTATCTGCACCCCATTTCAACTCCTTTGGGTATATAACTAGGAATGGAATTGCTGGGTCATATGGTAATTCTATTTTAGGTTATGAGGTGGCACCGAACTGTCTTCCATAGCAGTTGTACCATTTTACATTTCCACAAATAATGTATACAGGTTTCTATTTCTCCACATCCTCACCAACACTTGTTATTTTCTATTTTATTATTACTATTATTTCCATCCCCAAAGGTGTGAAGTGGTATCTAATTATAGATTTGATTCACATTTCCCTAATGACTAATGATGTTGAGCATCTTTTCATATGGTTATTGGCCATTTGTATATCTTCTTTGAAGAAATGCCTATTCAAGTATGCTTATTTTTTTTAATTGGGTTGTCTGTCGATTTGTTGAGTTGTAGGAGTTTTTATATATTCTGTATATTAAACTATTATCATATATATGATTTCAAATATTCCCATTCTGTAGGCTGTCTTTTCACTTTCTTAATACCCTTTGATGCATGAAAGTTTTTGATGAAGTCCAATTTATTTTTTTCTTTTGTTTCTTATACTTTGGGTGTCATATATAAGAATGCATTGCCAAATCCCAGGTTATGAAGATTTACTCCTATGATTTCTTCTAAATGTTTTATGGTTTTTGCTCTTATATTGAAGTCTTTGATCTGTTTTGAAGTTAATTTTTGTGTGTTGTATGAGGTAGGGGTCAAATTTCATTCTTTTGCATGTAGAAATCCAGTTGATCCAGCAACACCTGTTGAAGAGACTGTTCTTTCCTTATTGAATGGACTTGTCAAAAATCAACTGGTCATAGATGTATGGGTTTATATTTGGATTCTTAATTATAACCCATTAGTCTCTATGTATATTCATATGCCAATACCATATTGTTTTGTTTGCTGTGGCTTTGTGGTAAGTTTTGAAATCAGGAAGTGTGAGCCCTACAACTTGATCCTTTAACAAGACTGCTTTGGCTTTTTGGTACTCTTGCAATTCCATTTGAATTTGAGGATCAATTTTCCATTTCTGCAAAGAAAGGCTCTTGGAGTTTTAATAGGCACTGTGTTGAACCTGTAGATTGCTTTGGGCAGTATTGACATTGTGACAATATTGTCTTCCTATACATAAACTCGAAATGTCTTTCCACTTATTTAGGTTTTCTTTAATTTTTTTCAGTAATGCTTTGTAATTTTAAGTGTAGAAATCTTTCCCCTCCCTGGTTAAATTTATTCCCAGGTATTTTATCCTTTTAGATGCTATTCTCAAAAGTGATTGCATTCTTAATTTTTTTTTCTGATTGTTTATTGCTGGTATTTAGGAGCACACCTGATTTTTGTGTGTTGATTTTGTATATTGCAACTTTGCTGAATTCATTTATTAGCTCTAGTAGCTTTTTGGTGGATTCTTTGGGATTCTCTGTAGATACATGATCATGTCATTTGTAATAGATTTATTTATACCTTTCTAATTTGGATGGCTTTTTTTTCTTTTTCTTGTCTAATTGCTCTGGTTAAGGTTTCTTATTGGTAAACACATTTATCTCTAGCTTAGTGGAACTATAAAACCTTCATTAATATAAAACTAAATTGTAATGCTAGTGTATGAGGCAAATTATTATGGCAATGTTTGGACAGTTTTGGGTAGAGTCTGATTGTCACTCAATGTGAAACCTTTAGACTGGATAAGTGAATAAACCTTTATGTAGGTTGAAAGAAAAACAAGGTGACAGTGAGCATAGGTGTCACCCTGCATGTTGAAGAATGGCTATCAGGAGGGTTACAAGGAAAGAATGACAAGACAATGCCTGAATTGTTTTTACTGACAAGTCTATACTTCCAAATAAACATCAATTTACACATATTGTAAGTTTATAAATTAATAATTTTAATCAACTTTTATAATTTGTCTTACTGAGTGTGTCTTATTAATTATTAATTTTATTTACTAAATTAATTGTTGTTTTTGGTTATCAATCAGTGGTTTACTTTCTTTCTGTTAAGAACAGACATGTTTTTCTCCAATTTACTGGTATGTCATTTCGTGTGTCTGAGAAACTACTCACACTTCTTAGTCAAATCCACCAAACACCTAGTGGTAGTCCCCACTACCATCTCATGGGAGTAAATCTGTCACAATGTATTCATATTTAAAAATAGGCTTAGAAAATGTTCAGATAGGTGGAATGCCATTTGAGATGGCCATGCATGATGATTCCTGTTACATCCAGGTGGATGTAACATTATAAAAAATGTGCATTATAAAAAATGTGCATTATAAAACTCTACTGTAAAAACCTGTCTACTAAAAAGTATGGAGAACAACACTTTCTGAAATTGGGTAATCCTAATGCAGCTATCAAGGTGATTTGCAGAGATAAACATGACAATTTTTTTACCAAAAGATATTTGCTGTGCATGTGTGTGTGGAGGAATTTGCTCTCATGCTTCCACTAAAGAAATTATTTCTATATTTGTTTCTAAATGCTGAAGAACATTCTAAGATCCAAGAAATAACTGTCCTGAGTTAAGGGCCTGAAGGAAAATGATGTCTATAATGTGGTGACTCACTCCTTAAGGTGGTGAAATGTTAGAATGCTGATTATGTTATTTATCATCTTTCATGTTTATTTAAATTTATCCAACATTTCTAGGACACATATTATCTATCAAACATTGTGTTAGGTCCTATACTTACAAAGTTGATCATTATTTGTTCCTGCCTCTAGAATTTCTTTTGGAGGGTGGCAGCTTGCTAGATTTCTGTCTCTTAGATTAAATTACATTTATAAAATGCATACCACAAGTAGATGCCCACTAACAGTCCAGGGCTATTCTTTTACCTTCTTTTCTTATTCTCTCCTTTTGTCATTTATATCTTCTTTTAAACTTCCTACTTGTTTCTCCTGACCCCCAAACTTGGGACCAATGAAAGGACATTGGGATAAAGGGAAAAAAATAAGGAAGTGGCAAAATTAGTAATAATACTCACTGTAGTACTTTTAATTTTTTAAAATAAATTTATTTATTTAGAGCTAGCAAGGACCTTTGCAATCATCTTGTTCATGCCTTTTTTACAGATGGAGCAAATGAGGTTCTTCCTCCACTAGATTATAAGTCCTCTGGAGGATAAGGACCTTGTCTGGTTTACTCTTCTCTCTATCACAGCACCTAATACAGTACCTAGTGTGGCAGGAATCAACTGAATGTTTATAGAAAGAATAACTTAATGAATGCACATAGTCCGAAGGCTTAATGATGGAAAAAAAGCCACTAACCAGCTCTCTACTCTGTTCTTCCATGCCTACTCCCAGCAATATACTTCATCAATACTCAGAGAGAAAAGACATTCATTTTTACTACTGTTACCATGGAGTCACATTTGTATTTCAATTTCTGTTCCACTTAGCCCAAGACTTTAAGTGGGCCAGGAGCCTACGTTATACCTCTGTCTCTTTCCATTTTTTTTTTTTTTTCTTTTTCAGCTGGTTAAGTGTCAGCCCAGAGGAGCAGCCTGGGGGCTTTCCTGAAGATGAGCAGAATATAATAGAATAGGGATGGTCCTTCTATCTATTTCATTACATGGAAACTGAAAAAGTCATATTATTGGAGAAAAATTAATTTGGTACAAATAACTCATTTTACAATATTTGAAAAATAAAAGTCTGTGTCCCTTGTATCTCATATTCTCTGAAAAATAAGAGGTATGAAATATCCATGTATAAATATCAGGGGTTGATGTGAGTTTTCAGGCTATGAAGTATTTGATTTGTTACTGCTGGGGAAAAATGTTTTCTAACCATAAAAGTACATAGGACATATTTTTTTAAAAAAGGGCCCATCTAAATTATGAAATACAATCATTTCACTGGTGGAAATAGAATTCATTTATTCTGGGAGTCATGCCTACGATATTAAATTTTGCTTAGCCTGATTAATGGTGAATCTGGAGTGTCTCAGAGAAGTAAATCCAATTCTACTCTACTCATTTCCACCTATGTCATTTTAAACTCTTCAATTAGGTTTTTCTAAATATTTCCAGTCCTAAGACTTTCTATGAAGTCTTTCTGAGTGTGCTAATCTTTCAGATAAAGGGAAAATACATGATAAAATCCTAACAAAAATAAAATATTTCTGGTCCCCACTTTTACTCATATCTATTTTTAATGTTCATTAAACATATTTCTGTCAAGAAGAGATCTTTTTAGAAATGTTTGTTTCTTAGGGTACTAATAATTTTTTCCCCTCTGTCTCATTATAAAAATTAATGAGTAATGCTCTTATTTTTGCTTCCTGATCTTAGAACCTATAAAAATGAGTTTTTCTTTCTTTATTTATTTTTTTGGTTTGTTCATTTTTTAACTTGTAGTAATAGGAGGAGATTGGTTCACTGCATTTCCTGTGCAATTATCAGTGCCACATGGTTCACATACATCATCTTTCTTTTCTCAAAACCTTAGACAAGTTTTATTTTACACCTGATCTCTGACTGTTTCCAATCCAAATTTTAGCCTGTCTGAATAGACTGTTTTTAAGTAGAGGTATCACACATTTTAAAATTTAGACACTACTTTGTCCTTTTTGTAATGAGAGCAACTTTATGGCAGTTTGCAAAGATAAGCATAATAGAAGAATATAAGCCAAATGAGAAGGGACTTCCCTGGTGGTGCAGTGGTTAAGAATCCACCTGCTAATGCAGGGGAAATGGGTTTGAGCCCTGGTCTGGGAAGATCCTACATGCTGCAGAGCAACTAAGCCCATGCACCACAACTACTGAGCCTGCATTCTAGAGCCCATGCTCTGCAACAAGAGAAGCCACTGCAATGAGAAGCCTGGGTACCGCAACCGAAGAGTAACCCCTGCTTACTGCAATTAGAGAAAGCCCACACACAGCAATGAAGAACCAACACAACCAAAACTAAATAAATTAAAAATTTAAAAAAGACAAATGAGAAACAGATAGGAAGTGGAAAAAGGGATTCTTAGACCTGGAAGATAGAGTTGAGCCAGAGGGAAAGAGATGGAAACAGTATATGACATGGGTATGGTGAGAGTCTATTTACTCACTTAATGTAGGATACAATTTTGACTTTAAGATTCTCCAATTCAAATTTAAGCAGGACAAAAGAATCAATCACATAGGTCACACTTTCAAAAAACAAACAAACAAGAAAAAAACAGTTGCTTAGAAGCACATCTTCACCAACTCAGGAGAGAAGACTTATGGTATGCATCCTGTCACTATACTCTAGGTTAACAAGGTAACAAGTGCCCACAACATTATTTTAGGAAGACCAGCAATGGGTTTCACGAGGTTGTTTCAACAAATATCTTTCAGGATATCAGACTGAGACTATGCCAAAATGTGCCTCAGTAAAACTATCTAGGAGAGGGTGGTAGCAAGAAGGGGGAGGGATTAAATGGAACACTTGAAGCACAACAGGGTGTTAGAGAATTTGATTTGGGGAGCATTTTTTTTTTTTTGGCTGCACTGTGCAGCATGTCAGGTCTTACTTCCCCAACAGGGATGGAACCCAGCCCTTGGCAGTAAGAGCAAGGAGTCCTAACGACTGGATAGCCAGGGAATTCCAATGAGGGGCATTTTAATATGGTTGTGTTTATCATAAAAAAGCCAGCACCAAGATTACAATTTGTACTGTGTAATTACAGTGTGGCACATTAAATCTGTTATAAGAATCTATAGGTAGTAAAACTGTCACCGTTTGCAGATGACTTGATACTTTACATAGAGAATCCTAAAGATGCTACCAGAAAACTGCTAGAGTTAATCAATGAATTTGGTAAAGTTGCAGGATACAAAATTAATGCACAGAAAGTTCTTGCATTCCTAAACACTAATGACAAAAAATCTGAAAGAGAAATTAAGGAAACACTTCCATTTACCATTGCAATAAAAAGAATAAAATATCTAGGAATAAACCTACCTAAGGAGACAAAAGACCTGTATGCAGAAAACTATAAGACACTGATGAAAGAAATTAAAGATGACACAAACAGATGGAGGGATATACCATGTTCTTGGATTGGAAGAATCAATATTGTGAAAATGACTATACTACCCAAAGCAATCCACAAATTCAGTGCAATCCCTATCAAACTACCAATGGCAGTTTTCACAGAACTAGAACAAAAAATTTTACAATTTGTATGGAAACACAAAAGACTCCGAATAGCCAAAGCAATCTTGAGAAAGAAAAACAGAGCTGGAGAAATCAGGCTCCCTGACTTCAGACTATACTACAAAGCTATGTAATCAAGACAGTATGGTACTGGCACAAAAAACATAAATATAGATCAATGGAACAGGATAGAAAGCCCAGAGATAAACCCATGCACATATGGTCACCTTACCTTTGATAAAGGAGGCAAGAATATACAATGGAGAAAAGACAGCCTCTTCCATTAGTGGTGCTGGGAAAACTGGACAGCTACATGTAAAAGAATGAAATTAGAACACTTCCTAACACCATACACAAAAACAAACTCAAAATGGATTAAAGACCTAAATGTAAGGCCAGACACTATACAATTCATAGAGGAAAACATAGGCAGAACACTGTATGACATAAATCACAACAAGATCCTTTTTGACCTACCTCCTAGAGAAATGGAAATAAAAACAAAAATAAACAAATGGGACCTAATGAAACTTCAAAGCTTTTGCACAGCAAAGGAAACCATAAACAAGATGAAAAGACAACCCTCAGAATGGGAGAAAATATTTGCAACTAACAAAGGATTAATCTCCAAAATATACAAGTAGTTCATGCAGCTCAATATCAAAAAAACAAGCAACCCAATCCAAAAATGGGTGGAAGACCTAAATAGACATTTCTCCAAAGAAGATACAGATTGCCAACAAACACACGAAAGGATGCTCAACATCACTAATTATTAGAGAAATGCAAATCAAAACTACAATGAGGTATCACCTCACACTGGCCAGAATGGCAATCATCAAAAAGTCTACAAACAATAAATGCTGGAGAGGCTGTGGAGAAAAGGGAACCCTCTTGCACTGCTGGTGGGAATGTAAATTGATACAGCCAATATGGAGAACAGTATGGAGGTTCCTTAAAAAACTACAAATAGAACTACCATACGACCCCGCAATCCCACTACTGGGCATATACCCTGAGAAAACCATAATTCAAAAAGAGTCATGTATCAAAATGTTCATTGCATCTCTATTTACAATAGCCAGGACATGCAAGCAACCTAAGTGTCCATCAACAGATGAATAGATAAAGAAGATGCTGCACATATATACAATGGAATATTACTCAGCCATAAAAAGAAACGAAATTGAGTTATTTGTAGTGAGGTGGATGGACCTGGAGTCTGTCATACAGAGTGAAGTAAGTCAAAAAGAGAAACACAAATACCATATGCTAACACATATATATGGAATCTAAAAAAAAATGGTTCTGATGATCCTAGAGGCAGGACAGGAATAAAGATGCAGATGTAGAGAATGGACTTAAGGACACGGGGAGGGGGAAGGGTAAGCTGGGATGAAGTGAGAGAGTAGCATTGACAAATAAACACTACCAAATGTAAAGTAGATAGCTATTGGGAAGCAGCTGCATAGCACAGAGAGATCAGCTCGGTGCTTTGTGACCACCTAGAGGGGTGGGATAGGGAGGATGGGAGGGAGATGTAAGAGGGAGTGGATATGGGGCTATACATATGCATATAACTGATTCACTTTGTTACACAGCAGAAACAAACATAATGTTGTAAAGCAATTATACTCCAGTAAAGATGTAAAAAAAAAAAAAAAAAAAAAGACTATTGTACTCACTTTGAATGGTGACAGGTGGTAACTACTTATTGTGGAGATCATATTTTAATGTGTTAAAGTATCAAATCAGGTGTGTTTTACACCTGACACTAATATAATACTGTATGTCACTTTAAATTAAATTAAAAATAAAAAGGACAGTTTAAAAAAAGAATCTATAGCTAGAATAAAATTGCACATCATAAAGCATTACAAGAAAGAATAAACTGAGTCTATAAATCATCATTTTCTCATTGAATGTATACTCTTGTAAAATATTGTATTACCTGACCACCGCTAAAGAAAAAAGGGAAGAAATCATGAGGAGTAGTAAACAAAAATATTCACTTATATAATGGTCTCTATCTTTGGCAAGATGATGACATTTTTTAAAAAAAAGAATTACAGCAAACAATCTGTAACACAGGACAGAAAGAAAGAAAAGAAGCAAGTCAATTTGAAAAAGCAGGGATAATTTAGGGGGGATGTCCATGAGCTCAAGTTTTCATTTCCCAGTCCTTAAGGAAGAAGCTGAACCAAATGTTTTGGGTAAAAAAGTTCAGAAAGAATTGGGTTTGGAAATATAACCAGGAATGCCCCAAAAGGGAGAGGAAAGGATTAATCATCTGGGGTCACAAAACCAAACCACTGGGACACCACAGTTTGCTAAACTCATTCACATGATAACAGCAGCTGACATATTTTTCTCCTACTCTTTTGAGGCAGAAAATAAATATCACTAACCACAAAACATGTCACTGTTTAATACGATCTTGCTGTGGCAGAGTGCTTACATGGGAACATGCCCAGGAACATGGAAGCAATTAGTATGAATAAAGCTGACCCAGGTTCCTGTAGCTTAACCCTAAGCAGACCCCATGTTGCCAATGGGAGGGCAGTCTCCACCGACTTCTAGCACATTCACAACCACCTAACATGAACCGGACGCACAGTAGAACACAGACTTTCAAGATGAAAGGTGCATGTACATGTGTGCACATTGATAAAAGTTTGGAAGAAGACACATCAAAATGGTAACAGTCTCTGTCTCTGGGTGGTGACATTCAATGTAATTTTTAATTCTTTTCTGGCACTTTGTTGTACTTTCCAAATTCTATTCATTAGGCTGCTGTATATCAGAATCTTGGGAGTGGGGTGGTGATTTTACAATTTGGAAAAGATCATGAGGTGTTTCCCCTGCATGAGCTCCTCGCCCCCACCCTGCCCTGGCTCCTTGTAAATCATTTGCCTGAATGGTAAAATCCTTACCGCAATCTTTCCTGCCTCCTCTCTCTTTAGCATTTCTTCTCAACGTCTACCTGCCATCCCTGCTGCACTTCTTAGGGGTTTTAAGTAGGTCATAATTCCTGTTTTTGCTCTTAAACACCCTCCTCATTGGCCAGAGCCTTTGCCAGCTCTGGAGCCAGATAAACCGTTTCTCTTCTTTGTACTCCATGGTGCAGTGTGCATTTTACTATCAGGATATATGGTATTTTTGTTAATTGGAATGAAATATTTTTCCCTGTAAATTGCTCCATATGAAAACTCACTCTAATTTCCTTACTGAATTCCCTTAGACACGTAATCTCTTTGCTTAACAACCGATTGCAGTATTGAAGTTAATTATCAGTCTTTGTGATTTTCCCTAGCAATCACCTAGCGACTGGCTTCTTTCTAAATCTTTTGACAATTTAAAGTTGACAACGCTATGTAAGAATCTGTCTAGAAAAATGAACTTAGTTGCATTCATCTATTTAAATTCATGTCTCTCCCACTTGAATGTTCACTTCCTATGGGCAGAGATAAAATCTTTATTTTCCAATTTATCTCAGAAACGTTACTTGAGTCCCAAATATGTGCCATGTACTCTACTGCAGAGCTACTCAGAGTGTGATTTATGTATGGTTATGGTCTTATTCTGCTTATCGTTCCGTGAGGAGTTAAATACAAAAATTGAGGATAGGTGTTGAGAAATGTTTGTAGCTATCTGACAGAATAAATTTATGTCTGTTGAGACTTGGAATAAGAAACTTAGACTACTATTTTGTGTGTCTTTTAATTTCATTTTTCCAATACTTCTTACAAAAGCATTGGTATGTGATGGATTGAAAACAAAACAAAGCAAAACACAGCTGGTCCTTCATCACACATAGTTTTGCTGGCTCTGTTCTACTAACACTGGGTGTTCAAATATGAGTAAATACACATTTGCCTGGCTAACTTTTTGCTAGCTACCTCTTCTGAAAATATTTTCTCTTCCTTTCTCTTTGAATGAAAGTGATACCTCAAAGTCCCACAGTTGGAAAGGGCCAAGTACTATATAACTTTCTTCGATCAGAATGAAATATTTTTTCATGTAAATTGCTCTATATGAAAACTCCCTCTAACTTTCGTGATGAATTCCCATAGACACATAATCTGTTTGATTGAAACTGATTGCAATGTTGAAGTTAATTATCAGTCTTCGTGATTTCCCTCAGCAATCACCTAGCAACTTGCTTCTTTCTAAATCATTTTAGACAATCTAAAGTTGACAACACGATATGACAATCTATCTAGAAAAACTTACTTATTTCATTATGACTTACAAGTACCTACAAAGTCCTTTAAATATACCCTATTTTGGATTTATTAATACATTTACTTAAAACTCTCTTGAGTCTATGAATTAGTTCAGCTTATAATTCTTAAAATTTGAAAAAAGCAATAAAATTGCATTTTCTTGTAGTTATTTTAGAACAACTTATTTGTAAAACATAAATGACTAGCATTCTATGTAGATTTCTTAAAAATAGTCTATCCCTGTTGTTTCTCACTAAATTTCCTATCATTTTTCCTTACCTGACCTATGTTTTATTCACACTAACCACACCATTCTCCATTATAGCTTGTGCCTTGACACAAGCTGTTCTGTCTGCTCTTCCTCATTTTCATCTTGGGTATTTCAATCCATGAATTCAGACTTGAATGAGTGATGCAGCATATACTCACTAAATCCTTCTTCAATTTCCCCACCATATTATTTGCACCTCTGAAAGAGACTTGGCCTCTCTTTTACCTGTGTTTCTCCAGACCTTTGTAGGAAGCAACTGCATATGTTTCATATATGCTTGTTGAAGAATTGACATTATTTGCTTTTCTATATGCTATCTCCACCAGAGTGTAAATTATCATTTACTTCTACATTCCCAGTGACTAGCACAGTGCCCAGCACATAATAGATGCTTAATAAATGTTTGCCAACAAGTACATAAATGAATCACTGAGAGTTTCTGATATATGTGTTTCTTTTTACAAAGACAAAAAAATAAGCTGGTCTTTCAAGTTCTCTTGTCATTCTGTCCTTTGATTCATTAGTGAACTAGAAATTCCAACACAGTAAACAGATTGTTGAACTTGTAAGAGTGTCCCTAAGGATGCTTTTAAGGAGAAATTGTGTGCAACATAATTTGAAAGCAGAAAAGAGTCTATCAGTAGGATGGCAAAGCAGTTAGCGAAGAAAAATTATGAAGCTGATCCCATCTTTCCCTCTTTGAAATTCCCTACCCTCTAGTAACATTAATAAAGAACAACATTTAGAATTCCGATTCTCCAGCAAAAGAAACTAAATGTATTTGCTACATGCCACAGCAGAGCTAAATGATTTGCTAATAGCACACACCTCACTTTTCTTTACTGCCTTCCTGTCCTTCCTCATTTAAACAGGTTACCTCTTTCAAGGAGCAACTCTGGTTTCCTACAACACATTCTTCTACTCTGATTGCTTGGATATGAGGAAACACATGCAACATTGAAATATTTCAGGACTGAAATGCTGGCTTCCTGCTAATGAAAGATTTATAGTGAACAGAGAGAAGACGCTGAAAAGGACATTGAATCCTGCCCTGGGGACTATTTCTGCCAAATAGTCACCTGTATTAAAATGGCAAAATAGCTATCTTCAGATCAAATAATTAGAATATGGGGTTACAGTAAAGTGCTCTTTATATTTTTTACACAGAATTGATTTCTTAGACTATTTGGAGTCTGTATCCAATGACAATAGATTTGAAACAACTTGGGAGAGTTTGCAGTGACAACACACACACGTACACACCAATGAAGCTGGCATTATTCCAGACTTATATCCCGACACATTGCATGTAAGCTGATTTTGCATAGCCAAATAATATCATAAATGACCAGGGAACCGGTTATTTAAAGAGCTACTACTTATTTAGTAAAAACAGCAAATTATCTTGAAACTCATGTGACATTTCTAATTTTGTTCATTTGATAAATATGAATATTACTTTAAGAGTTAATCTATGTACTCATGAAAGAAAGTAGAATGAGAGTAATAATAGCCTTATAAATAAAACTGGTAATTAGATTACCAGTTAGATTGATTAGATTATCAGATGCCAGGCACTGTTTTCAGAAACTTCAGGGTGAAATCTGTCACACATATAGATATCCAAATTAAATGGTATAGTGTGAGGACAATATTGAGAGGAGTGAATATCGTCACTTTTTAAAGTAAATTGAATTTCCTGCCTCCCTGAAATGCCCAGGTGTTTGGATGCCCAGTTTCGTCCATAGATTATGAATGTTCATACTTTTAGGTTTTTGGTATTCTCTGATGTCCTTCATTAATATTCTAGGATGTAAGCTTCTGACTATGGGCTGATTTTGTAGCCTATCATGGACCCCGATAATGATTTTGCTAAGGGTCATACATGTAGGGCCCATTTGGGATTCCTTTATTTGCTTTCAGCTTCTATAGAATGGCATGAAGGTCAATCAAGTTAGATTGAAATTCTTCAAGAATACCGAAGAGTGATATCCTAACTTTAAGGGTCATCTGTGAGTATTATAGTAGGAATAAATCCTGGAGCATTGAGGCCAAGTAAAATATTTCTTGGAATATAAAATGTTCATTTGGGCTCAAACATCCTACTGGAAACAGGCTGAGACATTTGATTTAACAGATATTTACTACGATGAATTTCTAAGGAATATCAATATAAATAGGACAAGGACCCTACCACTAAGAGGCTCATAATCTGTTATAGGAGACATCAAACCAAAAGTCAATGTGACAAGGGGAAAACAAGGCTGAGAACAAAGCGCTTTGGAAGCTCAGAGGTAGGAGTGCTTACTTTTTGTCCAACGTGACTTGGGAAAATTCGCAGATGATACAACTTCTGTGGTTAGCCTTTGTGAAAGTTTTCCCTTTTTATGTTTTATTTTTATGGCAAAGGAAGAAGGAAGCCTAGCATTTCTGAAAATTTGTTCTAGCTTCCTTTGACCAACAAGTTCTTCTTGGCCATTGGAGTCTGGAAAGATGGCAGCTGGCATCATTCATTCAATGTCTTGGGCATAATCAGCCCATAGAGCCTGAATTCCAAGACTTTGATGTATTACCGCAAAGCTACAGATCCTAGCCATCTTATTTTTCATCTGCCCTACATATTAATTATGAAGTGCACACTGTGTGTTAGGCAAGTAGCAGAGTAAACAGACACTGATGTCTCTGCTTCCCAGAGATTTTATCAGTGGATAGAATTATAACTGACTCCCAGATATGGCTGTTTTTAACCGTCAGTCAGCTGCGTGGTCAAGACCACCATACAGAAAGATTTGCCAAGTGCCTGGTTTAATATCGTAAGTTAGATACTTTAAAATTTTTTTAAAATAAGCATTAACTCTCTGAGGGAACTGTAACGCAAAGATAAAGGTAGGATACTACTCAGTCAGATAAAAGGCACCGTAATAGCTGAAAGGCTTAATGCAGTTACATTACAACCAGGGAATACTCAGGGCCCAAAGGACCAAACTCTAAAGTCTATTTAAAGATAAGTTAATAAATAAAAAGAATAGTAAACATAATATATAGTCATGCCCTAAATTGTGGAGGTGGCCTATATACATGACAGACATTTGGGAAGAATTTAGTTCAACTTCCTCATTTTATGTATAAGAAAATACAGAATATCAAAATAGTTTTCTTCCCCGTTGCCCAAACTATTTTTATTCCTGGATTTTTGGATCTCTGTTAGTGGCATTACCAACTGTGCAGTTGCCTAGATATAACATCCTCGGATCAACTTTGACCCCTGCGTTTTCCTCACGTCCTATGTTAGGTCAGTCACCACTGCTCAAGTTCAAGTTCTCACTGTCTCTCATCTAACCTCTCAAACAGGCTTATGTCCTCTAGACTGCAGATCGCTTTCTTAATCTTTTCCTAATCTATCCTCATGCTCTGCATTCTTTTTTTAACCATAGATATGATCTTGTCATTCTTCTTACACTCTTAAAACACTTCCTTGGCTTGCATCAGTTAAGGCCCTAGCAGGAAATAGCTGACATACTCGAACTGGGAAATTTGAGGAGTGTTTGATCAAGTGACAGTTTGCAAAGGTCTGGCCAGAATATAAAGAAACCAGCAGCAATGGTGCAGTAGGCTGGGCCAATGACATCATGTCTGTTACCACCCTAGGCTGGAAGGAGGCAGACTGAGAAGGGTACAGCTGTGCAATGCATAGGGGCTCCTCATGGACCTGTCACTGCCAGCAGCTAGCTGGAACCATGCGGCAGGCAGGAGCCAGGGTTATGAACACCCAGTCCCCTCTCTCTTTCCTCCCTCAAGATGCTCCACTTTGGCCAAACATATAAATTCAGATGAATATAAATTCAGCCCGTTAACGCAGTGCATAGAGGTCAGGTCTCCAGATCCACCTTCTACCCTCTCCATCCTGTTTGGTGGAGAAGTGTAGAGGGTAGACTTGCGGGGACAGACAGAAGATAGCCAGCACTTAGCTCAATTTTTTAAACTAAGTTGAAATCTCCTTAAAATAGGCATTCAAAACTTTTAACCACCTCTCTACCATATACTTCTCTAAGTGCAATCTAATTTGTTCTCCCACCCCCATTCTATAGCTATGTCAGTCAATTTGAAAACCATAAGTTTCCACATTCTCTTTTATTTTCGGGAACCCTCTTTCTTCATCTCTGCCTGGCTTCTCCATCCTTCAAGTCTTTAGACGATTGCTACCTTCCCTTTGCAGCCCTCTTCACCCACCTGAATTGCTGGCTCCCCAGAATATACCACCTCTATGTGATACGCCAAGGCTTGCCCTGGTGCACTACTCACTCCACTCTGAATAAGAGGAGTTCTGACTTCATGAAATTCCCAGCCACAGGGTAGGGAACGGGAGTCTCCTGAGAGGAGCAGAGATGTAATCAGTTTGGGACAAAGACTCTTTTTCCTTTGAGGCCTCTTTTATGGGCCTGTTCTACCATTTCAGGAAAAAAAAAAAAAAAAAAAGGTGAGGATGAAGGGAAAAGTATAAAAGAACAGGCTGCATAAGATTCTTATTTTTAAAAAAAAGGGAGAAGAAAAAGAAGGAGGAGGAAGAGGAGAAATCATCATTATCACACAGGGTCCAATCCCGTTTTTAAGGGGAAGATTTCGAAACCCTGCTCTCCATTTGGCTTTTCTAGCTCAAAGTAGACATTTGGCGGGGGTTGGCGGAGCATGGCCAACGTATGCACAAAGGACTGAGACTGGGGGGTTCGGTGCGTGGATCTTAACAGCTGTACTTCTTGAGGGCAAGTGCACGTGCGGAGAGAGCAACGGTTCGCAAGCGTTATGAGACAGACTTGGTCATTGCTGCTAGTGGAATTCCAGTTTGCTAAGACTAAGTATTCATTTCAGGGACCAAGGACAGGCTCACTGGTGACATTCTAGCAGCAAGAGCAGCTGAATGCCTTGAGGCATAGAGTAAGTAAGGTTTTGATTTTGACTAAGAATAAATACCCATCGCTGGGCCCAGGTTAGGTCTATGCCAGGATCTCACACTGGAAGAGAAGCAAAACTTCTGCCTCCAAAGAGCCACATTATCATACAGGGTGTCAGCAGTGGGAAAGGGTCTGGGAGAAAGAATAATATTATAGAGATAGACATTTTATTTGGGAGTCAGGGCCACTTATTCATAAATCTCAAACAAGAACATCTGTAATCCTCACGGGCAGCTGGAATAGCTTTTGGGATCCTAATAACCTTCTTTCTTATCAGACATATAAACAGCAATCATTCTTTTGATCCTTTCCTCCTTCCATTTTACCCCCAAAGTATTTTTTTTTTTTACATTTCTACCGTTACACACGCCATGGTCAAATACGTATTATAATGGAGTTATGAAAGCATATAAGATGATAATCTTATATACCTTTAAGCTTTCTCAAGACTAGCACATGTTTGTGGCATTGAATAATGAGGCATTCCCAAGATCATATTCAGGTCTTATAATTTCCTAATCAGCCATCTTTTTACGGTTGCACATACATCCAATCCTATGAAATTATTTAGAAAATTTCTAGAAAAGACACAGACATATCTTATTTCTCAGCATAACTGAATGAAATAGGTTTGTTAATTTGTAACGTTTGTTAGTGTATTTATTAAATGAACACAATTTTTTAGGAGTTAGTGCCACAATGCAGCATAATAAACAGCAATTTATTGCATATTTTCCCCCAGGCAAAGATGATATAATCCAAAATAGGAAAGCTGTGGGTGTTATGTGGCTTCAGCAAATTAAGAATAAATAGTCCACTATTTATTTGTATCCTTTAATCTAGATTTCTAGGTGTAGGTTGGATTGTCACATCTACTTTGTGTGAACTGCAAACAGCTCTAGAAGGCTGCTACATTTGTTGCTTCCTCTAAAGTGTAATGAGTAAAAATCTGGTGGATTTCGGACCATGGGGACAGGTGTAGTGGACACCGTTCAGAGACCTTTCATGATGACACCCCCCCTCCAGCAGCCATGTTTGTACTATTGATCCTGCCCCATAGCTCACCCACAGTTGATTTGGCCAGAAATGGAATCTTGACCCAAGTGGGCTAATCAGAGGATTATCTTTTGGAATATGGAATGGAGACGGCAAAACAAAGATATAGTCTCTCCACAGATGTGGGGACATAATGAGTAACCAACAACCATTCTCTAGTCAACACCTTTTCGTTATATAGACAGAGAGTAAACGCAGTATGGTTTCAGAGAGAGAACCACCAAGAGTGAAGCAAAAAGCAGCAGAGATGAGAGGCAGGTGAAGAATACTGCCGGGTCCAGGCTTTCCTGAGGTCTGACCTCTTCATTCCTACCCTTGTGTTCTGGAAGACACGTGAATTGTTACACTAAATTCTTTATTTTAATTAATTTATTTAATTTTGCTGTATTGGGTCTTCGTTTCTGTGCGAGGGCTTTCTCCATTTGTGGCAAGCGGGGGGCCACTCTTCATCGCGGTGCGCGGGCCTCTCACTATCGCGGCCTCCCTTGTTGCGGAGCACAGGCTCCAGACGCGCAGGCTCAGCAGCTGTGGCTCACGGGCCCAGCCGCTCCGCGGCATGTGGGATCCTCCCGGACCAGGGCTCGAACACGTGTCCCCTGCATTAGCAGGCAGATTCCCAACCACCGCGCCACCAGGGAAGCCCTAAATGCTTTATTCTGAGTAAGGTGCTTGAGATGCTTTCTTCCCCTGCAATCGGAGTGTCCTCACTAATACATTCAATTGCAAGTAGCTAACAGAAAGGTCAGAGAATGTATAATAAAATCCAGGAACTGCATCTCTAAAAACAACTTCAAGAGTCTTGTTGCTGTGCTTAGCATCGTCTGAACACGCAGTGCTCCATCCTATGTTTTTAAGAAATTAATACAAAAACGTTTCTTTCAAGTCACTGAAGGGCCTCTTGTGCTACAGATTCTCTTTATAAAATCTAATGAAAAACCTTAAGGTTAAGGTTTATTTAGAGAGGATGATGAATTTCCTGCTTACGTTAATTCCTGCCTATCTCAAAGTTTTGGTATTATTTTCAAGGTGAGTCATTTTAATTTAAAAGTAATTAGTAGACACAAGCAATGTTTTTGGTGACGGTCAGAAGTACGGATAATGTTCAATAAAGTATAGATAGCCTTCAATGGGCGTGTATCGGGTATTAGTTATGCATACAATGCTAGAAACTGGGGATGTAAAGATACGAACTGGTTAATATGGAAATAGTTTAGTAGTAACACTACATAATGGAGCTATAACTGTCTTCTTTAGGATAACATTCTGACAACCCGGTGACTAACCCTGAAGGGATGTCAGGATATTTTTGCTTAGTATCAAAAATACATCAGTTTGTATAGCTCTGCCACGCAGAGGGTGTGAAAAGCCATGCACTTTGGGGAAATGGTGAGACTTTTCCCAAGGGTAGGGTGTATGTGGAGGGTGCAGGTGGTGGAAAATTAAACTTGGTGCAGTGGTCTTTGAACCCTGCCACTTGAGTTTTCCCTAAAATAATTTAGAAAAATATGCATCTCCTTTTACATTTTCATGTTAATATCTAAAATTTTTATCATAAGTTTAGTGGTTACAAAGAATATAATTTCTGAAATATTTTATATTGATTTCTTTAAAATTATGGAATTTGTCTGCCACCTCATCTAAATGACAAAGCCAGTCCTGCTAACTATCCAATCAACCAAATCAAACTTAATTTTCAGAAAAAGACTGACGTCATTGTTAAACTCAGATGCATATGTTAAAATGTGTCCCAGGGAATCTAAAAGAAAATGATACAAATGGACTTATTTAGAAAACAGAAACAGACTCACAGACGTAGAAAATAAACCAAAGGGGAAAAGGTGCGGGGGAAGGGATAAATTAGGAGTTTGGGATTAACAGATACACACTACTGTATATAAAATACTGTACTGTACTACTGTATAGCACAGGGAACTATATTTGATACCTTGTAAAAACCTATAATGGAAAGTAATCTGAAAAAGAATATGTGTAATATACACATATAACTGAATCACTTTGCTGTACACCAGAAACTAACACAAAGTTGTAAAACAATATAACTCAATTAAAAAAAAATCGTGATTTCAAATTCTAAGTGGGAAAGGAGAGAAAGAGGAAGAGGGGCAGAGAAAGACTGGGAAACTGAGAAGATAAATTTGGCAAAGATTTATCTCCCGTTCCCCTTTCAATATCGATTATCTCAAGTCTCTTTTGCTACAGGAATCTCTTTTCGGTAAGTTTCAGGCTAAGTGTAAGGTAATGAGGACATCTGGGAAAGAAGAAACCAGAGAGGCAATGCTCTGAGGCCAAATGCACCCTTCTTAGTCAGAAGAGAATCTGTGAAGTGTGAGCATCTGTAAATTGACCCCCTTGAAACGACTTGTGCCACAAATCCTTGAGAAGTCTCTGAGGCCTCAGGATAAGCCACCCCCACCCCGATCCAAAGGACTGGCGGAGCGATGGGTGGTAGCTCTGGGATGGGTCCCCCCACCTTTGGGCCAAGGCAGGTCCAAAGTAGGAACTTCCTCACTGTGGCCTCTGGGGCAGGGTGTGCAGTGAACAATTCAGGAGATCACTTACAAGAGAAATACAAACATCACTGTCTTGAGTGATATTTGTTTGGGGGACTTATAGGGAATAGAACAACTGTCTTGAGATTTGGGAAATCAGAAGAGAAGGTACTAGTGAGAGAGAAGAGGACAGGGCGGTAAATCAGCAGTGAGGAGCAAAGAGGAAGTGAAAGTGTAAAATTACAGAAGAATGACAGAAATGGAAGAGGGAAAGGAGAGGTGGCTCTGTCAGGCTGGGCTGTGGTGCCACCAGCGTTTGCCTGAGAGGTCTCTCCATAGCCCTGACAGTACAGGCTGTCCAATAGGAATCTGAAGAAGGTGTGAAATTTAGGGTTGTTTCTCAGGACTCCCACTGGTTGTGTTACTATGACAACTTATTTATATACTGCAATGATTAATTTTATATGTCTACTTGGCTAGGCTATGGAGCTCACTTGTTTGCTCAAACACTAGTCTAGGTGTTGCTGAGAAGAAATTTGCAGATGTGATTAGCATTTACAGTCAGCAAACTTTAAGCGGATTACCCTCCATCGTGTGGGTGGGCCTCATTCACTTATTTGAAGGCTTTATGAGTAAAGACTGAGATTTCTTGAAGAAGAAAGAATTCTGCCTCAAGACTGCAGCAGAAAATCCTACCTGTGTTTCCAGTCTGATAGCTTGTCTGGCAGACTTTGGGCTCAAGCCTGCACCATCAGCCCTTACTTGAATTTCCAGCTTGCAGGCCTGCCCTGCAAGTTTCATGCTTACCAGTCTCCACTATTAAAGGAGCAAATTCCTTGAAATAAATCCCTCTCTCTTAATATATTACATTGTTTTCTTATTAATACAATTAAAATATTATTTCATTAATATTAATAAATATAATTTATGTAACTGATATTACATAAATGTAATATATGAATATGTAATTCTTTATATAGAGATATATGTTAATTTGAGATATCTTTATAAATTATATACTGATATATTTAAACATGATAAGACAATATAACATAACAATAGTTATATAATAATTACCAATGTATTAATGATACATATTGTATAATATATTATGTTTATACATTAAATATATATTACGTATTTGATATTTAAATATATATATATACACAGAGAGAAAGAGAGAAACAATAGGATATCTAACTATCTATCTATCTATCTTATCTTTCTGTTTCTCTGGAGAACGCTAATACATGTATTTCCTACCACAAAACCAGTATTTCACTTAGTAGCTTTGTTTTTGTTTTTCCCCACTACGTTAAGTCCAGATTGATTTTCATTCATATTTGTATCCACATTGTCTGACATATTTTAGGCACATAAGAAACAACTAAAGAATTAATAGGGGACTTCCCTGGTGGTGCAGTGGTTAAGAATCTGCCTGCTAGGGGCTTCTCTGGTGGCGCAGTGGTTGAGAGTCCGCCTGCCGATGCAGGGGCTACGGGTTTGTGCCCCGGTCCGGGAGGATCCCATGTGCCGTGGAGCCGCTGGGCCGGTGAGCCGTGGCCGCTGAGCCTGCACGTCCGGAGCCTGTGCTCCGCAACGGGAGAGGCCACAACAGTGAGAGGTCCACGTAACGCAAAAAAAAAAAAAAAAAAAAAAAAAAAAAGCATCTGCCTGCTAATGCAGGGGACACGGGTTCAAGCCCTGGTCCTGGAAGATCCCACGTGCCGTGGTGCAACTAAGCCCAGTGTGCCACAACTACTGAGCCTGCGCTCTAGAGCCCGTGGACCACAACTACTGAGCCCACGCACAGCAACTACTGAAGCCCGTGCATTCTAGGGCCTGTACTCCACAACAAGAGAAGCCACCGCAGTGAGAAGCCCACATACCACAACAAAGAGAAGCCACCACTCACCACAACTAGAGAAAGCCCACGTGCAGCAATGAAGACCCAACCCAGCCAAAAAAAAAAGAATTAATAGGTGAGTAAGATCTTCTTAATAGTAATGGATTAAAAGGTCATATGTTTTTTTCTAACGAACACTATAATTTTATAATAAATTAGCCTTAATTGATGATATCAAGATTGGTGTCTGCTAATCAACATGATTTCAGACTGGACATCTGAGGAGAATTCAAGTGGGAGGCACGTACTAGTTGGCACCAACGAAAATGCAGTTATCCGGTGCTCTGTGACACAGAGATTTGCAGCAAATCTAAATCTCTGACCACAAACTCAGGTGTGCAAGAGATGATGCATTTAAAGGAGGCAAGAACATACAATGGAGAAAAAACAGCCTCTTCAATCAGTGGTGCTGGGAAAACTGGACAGCTAAATGTAAAAGAATGAAATTAGAACACTCCCTAACACCATACACACAAATAAACTCCAAATGGATTAAAGACCTAAATGTAAGACCAGACACTATGAAACTCTTAGAGGAAAACATAGGAAAAACACACTTTGACATAAACCACAGCAATATCTTTTTTGACCCACCTCCTAGAGTAACGGAAATAAAAACAAAAATAAACAAATGGGACCTAATGAAACTTCAAAGCTTTTGCACAGCAAAGGATACCATAAACAAGACCAAAAGACAACCCTCAGAATGGGAGAAAATATTTGCAAATGAAGCAACTGACAAAGGATTAACCTCCAAAACATACAAAGAGCTCATGGAACTCAATATCAAAAAAAAAATTCAATTAAAAAATGGGCGGAATACCTAAATAGACATTTCACCAAAGAAGACATACAGATGGCCAACATGCACATGAAAAGATGCTCAACATCACTAATTATTAGAGAAATGCAAATCAAAACTACAACGAGATATCACCTCACACCTGTCAGAATGGTCATTATCAAAAAATCTAGAAACCATAAATACTGGAAAGGGTGTGGTGAAAAAGGAACCCTCCTGCACTGCTGGTGGGAATGTAAATTGATGCAACCACTATGGAGAACAGTATGGAGGTTCCTTAAGCTAAAAATAGAATTACCATATGACCCAGCAATCCCACTACTGGGCATGTATCCTGAGAAAACCATAATTCAAAAAGAGTCATGTACCACAATGTTCATTGCAGCACTATTTCCAATAGCCAGGACATGGAAGCAACCTAAGTGTCCATTGACAGATGAATGGATAAATAATATGTGGCACATATATTCAATGGAATATTACTCAGCCATAAAGGAAATGAAACTGAGTTATTTGTAGTGAGGTGGATGGACGTAGAGTCTGCAATACAGAGTGAAATAAGTCAGAAAGAGAAAAACAAATACCATATGCTAACACATATATATGGAATCTAAAAAAAAAAAAAAAAAGGTACTGATGAACCTAGGGGCAGGACAGGAATAAAGACACAGATGTAGAGAATGGACTTGAGGACATGGGGAGGAGGAAGGGTAAGCTGGGATGAAGTGAGAGAGTAGCACTGACATATATACACTGCCAAATGTAAAATAGATAGCTAGTGGGAAGCAGCAGCATAGCACAGGGAGATCAGCTCGGTGCTTTACAATGACCTAGAGACGTGGGATAGGGAGGGTGGGAGGGAGGCTCGAGAAGGAGGGGATATGGGGATATATGTATGCATATGGCTGATTCATTTTGTTGTACAACAGAAACTAACAGTATTGTGAAGCAGTTATACTCCAATAAAGATCCATTAAAAATTTTCATTAAATCTTATTCTGAGCCCTTACCTCGTTCAGTTCATGGGAAAGTCAATCGCTTTCATTATTGGGGTGATGTGTTTCCCACACAGGTGACGGGAAGATGGGTACTGGGTAGGAAGCCCCAGGGCCCTGAAGGGCACTGTAGGTTGTGAGGTCTTAGTTATGAATGAGCCCAGCCCACAGAGGTGCTCCACGTACAGCAGCTCTTGGCCTCTGTTCTGTATGTTGCCTAGAACATGAGAGTCTTGGTCTGGAACACTGGTGCTTAGAGCCAGCCTCCCTAAGCAAGTCAAGAAAGGATCCCTTTGGCAGTTCTGCTGCCTTCCCGGGCACTACCAGAAAGTGGGACATCCATCACCTCAGGCCTTTTTAATTTGGGGAGAATGTCAGATTCTGTTTTCAGGTGTCATCAAAAATGTTCCTAACATAATTGGAAAAGTAAACTTAATGCTTTTTATTTAAAACAGGAGTGATTATCATTAAGTAGCTCTTGCTTTCTACTCAGAAAAATAAATCCATAAAGTATGGAAAAGTGAAGTTACCAGTATGTAACATGGGGTGAAAGGAAAATATAGCAAATGAAATGTTTCAGAAAATTGGTCTGCCACAGCAATCAAAGGCATCACTTACCTTACTGGTACTTTTCTCTTGGCAAAACACAAGACCGCTACTGTTATATGAGTCGTCAGGAAGGCTAATCCAATACCCAGGAGGGTCCATATATCTGGAATTTCAAACCAAGGAAAAATGTAAATATTCAGTGAAAAATATTAGAGACACCCAAACTCAAGTGACTGTGGTCACAATGTAACCTACTGTTCTGAGTGTCCGTGAAATCAGCAATGGGAGGGTTAAACTTGATATGGCAACGATTTCCCTTCCATCCTTGTCCACATCTGGAAATGAGATAAAATGTAATAGTTGGCAAAAAAAGAAGTGGAAACATATGTTAGCAGTATTGTCATGGAATAAAATGATGAATGTCAATAAACAATGAGATACCAGGAATGTGTGTAACTTTGATACGAAACCAAAAATATTAAACCAAAGCAAAAAGATAATTAAATTGTATTCTTTTCACATTATTGTGTAAGATGATTTTTTAAAAACTATTTATTCCCTTCTAAACTTTATCTGTAAGGTGGGGACTTGATATCTTTATCTATAAGGTGAGAACAAGGCTAATTTCTTGTTTTCAAAAATGGACTTCACTTTTCACCAGTGTCCAATCTTACTTTACTTTCTCATTTGTCTCAAACTCAAAAGCTAGCACATTTTTCAACAGTGAATGCATTTCATTTCTTTCAGATACCAATAGAGAATATTCAAATTATAGATTAACATAAATATAAATCAGAGAGTATTTTTATTTCTCGTTACAAGGGGATGATCCTTCAAGTTCATGGATTTGGAATCAGGTTAAGGATCAGATTGGATATACCATCAGTCCTAGAGGATTTCACTACCTCTGCTATATTTAGGGACATACGTGATGAAACTTGTAACACTAGGGACATCTCCTCTGATATGGATGGCCTTCAGAAAGTTCAGAATTGGAGACTAGCTTGTGCCTCAAAGGGAGACCAGGTTTATTTCTAAGCAGTGAATGTGTCAGAATTTTTCTGGTGCAATGTGTTTGCATATGAGTGTGAAAGCTTATGTATACATTCTTGTTTACCAAAAATAACAGGATACAAATTAAGAAGGGTTTGGTTGAATTTCCTGCCAAATTCATGGTACATGCTATAAAATAGGATTAAAAACTAGCTTTTGAATGTGTGTGCTTAAAAGTGGTGTGTTAGAAGCAATGCTTCTTCAGCACACAGTTAATTTTATTTTTCTCAGTCTCTCTTTTGAATTTGAAAATCTGAATGGCCAATAGCAATTTCTTCAAAAAAGCAATCGTTTCTCTAAATATAAAAAGCTTAGTGGTTCAAGGAGGCTCATAAGAATGCCTTCTTTCCTTAGTAAATACTCTTTAAAAAGTAGAAATTTAAGATAATTTGATTGTTTTTGATATCTCTGACGTTCAAATTAAAATAAATTAGAATGTTTAAGATTGGAGTATTTGTTTTTTATTCTCATAAACCTTCATATGTATTCCTTATCAGTTCTCAGGTTGGCAATGCATGTAAGGCCTTCACATTTTGCCTGGACTCCCTTAAAATCTTCCTGAATGGGGTGGGTCCTCAATCCTCGTCTTGGAACATGGAGACGTGTAGTGACGGCACGCTAGAATCCACGTGCTGAAGTTCCTTTCGCTTTGAGCAATGGTAGTGAAAGCAATGTCTCTGGTCCCATCACCCCGAGGACTGCAAGCTAGCAGTGAAAATTGAGCATCCTGTCTGCTCTACAGTATGGTGGACTCATCTCCTCCAAGGTGACCACAGATCTCTATTAAAGATCATTGAGACGTTTTAAAAAGAAAAGCCTAGTCATCTTCGCTATTACTTTTCACAGGCAATCTGGGTAGGGAAGCGTAGATATTTCACTCAACTATTTATCTCTCCTTAGCAAATCAGCAATATTAGCATACCAAAGGAAAAATAAGAGACTGACTTTTCCTGAAGAGATAATGCAAAGATTGTTGTTTTTAGTAGTAGCGTGTTGGGTAATATTATAGTTGTTGGGGCTGAAGGGCGAAGGCTCTTGTGGGGAGAAATCAGATAGGGTAAGTGGATGAGATATTGGGAAGAACTGGGTGTGCTTTGGCTAAGCGGACGACAGCCAACCAGAGGGGACCAGTCCCAGTGGCCATTCCAGGCACAGCTGTGTGAAAGCTTGGTGGGTGTTAGAGTCCGGTGGGTGTGGGGAGTGCTGCATAACTGGTGCCAAGAGTGAGGTCCCTAAAAGAATGGGGCAATGAGATTCACCTTATTTGCTTGACAATTAAGGACTAGATAGCCCTTTTTAGGTAATGTTTTAGCTACTTTATGATTAAACAAGATCGAATGCAATGGTGATTCCACCTCTTGTGTAATCCAAAAGGATCCATAAGGACGATAAACATTTAATAATATTTGTGCTAAAGACTAGGATACCTCAGTCTAAATTAGAATGCATGTTCATTTTGTTTTAATGTCAAGAAAAAAGAAATGTTAGATGTGATGAAATTATTTTGGAGGTCTTCTTTTTCATAATGAGTCATAAGAATCGGTTTAATGAAAAAAATTAACTGATAACTTGACAAAAGGGAAGAAAATGACTTGTTTTTATTCAGAAAGTACCCATAAGAAAAAGCTTTTGAGGAAAATTTGATTTATTCTGAGCTAATCTGAGGCTGTGTGTTTTATCACTTATTTCATATACCTGATGAGTGTAAGTATAACACTGGAGAATTTCAGCCTTATTTTTAGAATGATGGAAGTTCACACTACCACTTAATTATCCCCCAGATTCATTTAACCACCCACGCTCCTTCCCTTCCCTCCACCAAATCATAAGCATTTCTATGGTTGGGATGGAACCACAACCTGACCTCTAGAGTTAATCTCATTTTCCTTGGTGTAGCCTTCTGCCTCAGGACCCTGTCCGATGCATTCCTAATCAACAGTGATTGGTTCACAGAGAGACATGGACATAAGTTTGTCCAGTAAGAATTTTGTCACCAGTGGGTACATATTGATGGATATTTGTGGTAAGGAATATCCTCTGCCCAGCTCTGATGTGAAAAAGGAAGAGTATAGCCCTGTGAAGCTACCATTTTGCTACAAAAGCAAGCCTGAGGATAAAACACACAGGAAGACAGAGCCTAGGAAATCATGGAGAAATGGATGAACAACCTTAATGGCATTGAAAACTTTTCAGTCCATTCCTGTTTCAAGCCTGCTCTGGGTTTAGACTTTTTAGATACATGAGTCAATAAATTCTTTAATTGTATGAGCCAGTTTGAGTTTGGTCTTCTATTATGAGCACACACACAAAACCAGTTTTCCTACTCTTTCATTTTGATCCCTGAATTTCTCATTAAATCAATAATCCCTTATTCATCAAATATTTATTGAATGTCTACTATGTACAAGGTAGTCTGTTAGATACAAAAAGGGTGGGCAAGACATGCTTGAGAATTTGTAGGAGCATAAAAAATTTGTAGGAGATGAAAAACACATTTAAAACTAAATAAGAGACAAAGCAGAAAATAAAATATGTGAAGTATAAGAAAGGTTAAGAAAAGTGCTAAAGAAGAAGATGAAAATAATAGCTTCAAGAATCTATTTTTCCAGAGCCAGAAAGTGAAAAAATGTGTAATCTCAACTAGACATGAATGGAACAGGTGATATATTAAGTTATATTTATTCCAAAGCATTACAAATTTATGTATGTGTTATACAACAATGTTTCAGAGAAAAATGGTCCTCTAAGTATATAGAAATCATCTATGACTGATGGGATCTCGAGAGATATGTTTGAATTATGTTCAGATTATTAATGGGATGCTAAACTTACCTCTAGATTTCCCAATTCTTTACTGCAGTATATTTTTTCAGCCATACTTACTCTAATTTTATAGTTTCTTATGTCTGTAGAAGGAAAATCCCTTCAGAAAGAGCATGCATTTTGAATAGAGTCCAGATTAGATTTATCATTTAGCATTAGAGCAGTAGACTTGTTTTTCTTTTTATTAGGCATGTTTACAGCAACACGTTATGATTATTAAAATCATGAATATCATTTTCATTTATAGAAACCAATATCATCCTACAATGACATTCATGCTTCAGAAAACTACAATACACTAAGCCCCGTAGAGACTGAATTGAACACCTGCTGTGTGCTAAACAATATTCTGAATGCTTTAATGTATTACTTGTGGAACACTAATGTTACAAGATACGAGTTATTTCCCCATTTCATAGTTGAGGAAATAAAGGCCCAGAGTGGTTGAGCAGTAAGTCACCAGAGGTACACTCTGAACCAGACTTTAAACTACATCTCTTTGGCTCTCACGTGATGCTCTGTTCACTACATGGTTTTGCTTCCCATGGTCTTCCTAAGTTGGAATATAGTTGTTTATAACAGCAGCCAAGTTCTCAATTTTTGTCCGTTAGGAGAGAAACAGTGGAGATATTCCTGATCCTCACGGTCTGAAAACTCCCATTTATCACATTAAGCTTTACCTTGGAAACATCTAGGTGTAGGGGAGGCAGATGTAGAGCTGGGAAAAGAGTAAGTAATGAGAGTCAGGGCACCTGGATTTCAGGCTAGACTCTGCCACTTTCTAGCTATGTGGCTTTAGGAGAGTCAAATCACTTCAGTTTCCTATTTATAAACAGTAAGAATTACAACTCACCTAACAAGATGTGTCGGAGAATTAAATAAAACAATGCATGTGAAAGTACATTGTTAACTGTAAAGTGGTATCTATGTCAGGCTCTTTGATACCCAGCCTCTTGCTTTCTGGTGTAAATCATGGTCCTGACCATTCCCTGCCCTAACATACTGGCCCTCCAGGGAGCTGGCATCTGACAAGTGCCCTGTCTCCATCCCTGTCGGAGCATCAGTAAGACTTAGGGAGCAGTGAAAAGACATTGCCACAGCTTCTATTTTCATGACTTATTAATTATGCCATTTAAAAAGCATTTTTACATCTGAATATGCCTGGAGGTTCTTTTTTTTTTTTTTTTTTTTTTTTGGCAGTACGCGGGCCTCTCATTGTTGTGGCCTCTCCCATTGCGGAGCACAGGCTCCAGACGCGCAGGCTCAGCGGCCATGGCTCACGGGCCCAGCTGCTCCGCGGCATGTGGGATCCTCCCGGACCGGGGCACGAACCCGTGTCCCCTACATCGGCAGGCGGACTCTCAACCACTGCGCCATCAGGGAAGCCCTGCCTGGAGGTTCTTGAGCCAGTTCTGCAGGGAGGGGAAGGGAGAGCAGGTGTTTCGGATGCTCGCTGCTTGTGATGAACGTTTCTACCCCCCACCCCGCGCCGCTCCATCCTCTGTGGTTTCTACCCATCGGAAGTACTCCAAGGGGGAGAAAGTAGTGCTGTCCCAACTTGGCCTGAAAGCATCAGCTCAGACCGAGTGCTTTCTGACCCCTAGGCTGAGCCTGTGCCAGCAGAAGGGGAGTGGGACAACTGAGGTAGCCCCTCATGGGCCATCCTTGTTGTCATGGATGAATTCATTTTCACAGAAAACGAGAAAGCAGGAGAAGCCACTAAATAATCTCTGAGTCACAAAGCACTGAAATTACACATTGAGTGCCAGTGATTAATTTTCTTGGACTAATCTCCTCCTTGACTAATTAGCTGCAGCATATTTTATATCATTTAGAAGTATTAGGTAGAGCCCTCTTGAAAGAGAAGCATAAACCTCCCACTCTATCCATGCATAAGGGCCTGTTTTCTTAACACAAACAGGAGAAAGGGAGAAATAAAATGTAATTAGACTCTCAGCCAGAGCCAACACCCTAATCTTTCCTAAATTCTAACAGCTCTTCTGCTACTAATAGGTAATAAGTGAGGAGTTATAATAAAATAACAACTTATTTCTGGGTGTGCTTGGGAACATCCATTCATTACTAACACCTGGAACAAAAGATCTCCCATCCTTTCTGTCATTTGTGTGCAGGCCCCAGTTCATCTGTCTCATCGCCAGGAAAAACAAATGAGGAGCCACACATTTTCTAGGAATGTGTTCATGGATTAATTTGGTGGGAACCAGCAGAGGGTTTACTCTGTCCTTTTTAAACTACTTGAATTGTTCAAATAAGTCTAAAGTAATAAAAGACAAATTTTATTTGTCAGTTATTTCATAGCATATTGATATTTGAATATTTAACTTTCGATTTTTAATTAGCTGACCTGATCCCGTACTTTTTACTGATTCGGGATAATGGGGGAGAACACACTGGATTGCATTTTTCCTAACAATTATGAAACCCTTTAAAGGGACTCTTAATCTTGTTTTGAAATATGACGTTCCAAGCATCAGAAAGAGATAAGAATTTTATGTTAAAAAATAAAGATAGGGCTTCCCTGGTGGCGCCGTGGTTGGGAGTCCGCCTGCCGATGCAGGGGACACGGGTTCTTCCCCCGGTCCGGGAAGATCCCACGTGCCGCGGAGCGGCTGGGCCCGTGAGCCGTGGCCGCTGCGCCTGCGCGTCCGGAGCCTGTGCTCCGCAACGGGAGAGGCCACAACAGTGAGAGGCCGCGTACCGCCAAAAAAAAAAAAAATAAAATAAAGATGTATAGGATTAAAAGTTTCTGATCCCCATTACATCCTTCACGCCATCATCTCCATCGCCAACATTTCATCAATTTACCTGCGAGACATCTCATACATACGTCCTCCTGCCGCATCCTGCTTTGGCCACATGGCCAAAGGCCCTCATGGCTCCAGTACTGTAACAGGTTCCTAACTGGGTTTCCTGCCTATAGGCTGATGTCACATCATGTAACTTCCCTGATTCTAAGGCTTCACTGCTTTTACACAGCTGTGAGAATCCTGTCTAGATGAAGTGGTTTCATACAGAGGCTCGACTCCAGTAGGGCCTTCTTGATGGCACAGCAGGTTTGATCTCAGTTCTCCCTTTGCTCATACCCCCTTTACTCTTATTTGAAACCCCTTCACTTGAGATACTCTTTCACACTCCTAGGACTTTCTAGGACATCTATTCTCATTAGCTGGAAGATCGCTTCACTTCTTCTCAATCTAGCCAACTCATATTTATCCTTAAGGACACAGACCAAATAACATGTCCCCCTGGAAGCCTTCTTTATGTTCCTGCCTAACTTAAATGGACCAACTTTGGTCCTGGGACACTCTGCAAACTCCCATGACAGCACTTAACACACAGTACTGTAATTGTAGGTTTCCTTACAAATGTTTCTAGACTACAAATTTTTCTAAGGTAAAGACTATACCTGTTACACTCTTGTATGCTCCAATAAGCACAATCCTGCTCATAGATATTTACTGAAAGTATTCAGTCATCACAATAATGGTAGCTAAGTGGATAATGTGTTACAGTTACCAAAGCACTTTCATTTTAATTCAAGTCCAGACAGTCCAAATGGTATCTTGTTTAACCATGGAAACAGTCATTTACAGCTTTAGTATGCAACAGAATCACCTGGAATGTTTGCTAAAACAGATTGCTGGCCCAGCCACAGAGTTTCTGATTCACTAAGTCTGAGGTGACTCCAGAGTTCCATTTCTAACAGTTTTTTCGGTGACGCTGACTCTGCTGGTCTGAGGCCACACTTGGAGAACCACTGCCTTAGACACCCCTTGAGGTTAAGTGTTATTGTTCCCAATTTACAGAGCGGAAATTGAAGCTCAGAGAGCAATGGTTTTGTAAGTGGCGAATTCAGGTTCTCGAAACTGCTTCGCCTATGTTCTTGTCATTGCACCATATGAATATTTGTAAAATTCTTACTATATTCCATTTCCTAACAAAAAAACAGCGTATATATGATCAGATTTTGTCTTTAGGGGATGATTACTTGAAAATACAAATCACATGCTCCTGTGTGGCTTTTACTGCAATTTCCACCTGGATTGGTAGTCAAGTTGCTCAGAATTGCAAACATAGGAAGGAGGCACATTCATGTTATTTCAAATTATTACAATAGAAACAACTTTAACTACTTCAGAGAAGAAATAAAGCAGATAAAAATTGTCCTTCTTTTTCCCCTTTTGCTCATACAGATAGCTGAAGTGACACTAAAAAAACCCCAGGAAACTCCCGAAATTGATGTTTTGAGCTTCCCACTTCTGCTTTTTTTTCCCCAACTGTTAGGAAGTATTATTTCCCTGGAGTTGGATGGAAGGGGGAAAAAAGAAAGAAGAAAGAGCAAAGAAACTAAATAATTCACAAACTGGGCAACTGAAAATGGCTGCAAGTCAATAGAAACCAGTCTTGTTCTAAGATGAAGAAGATAAAGGCATTAAATTTTTGCTGTGGAGTGTAAACTAGCAAGAAATAGGTTTCTGAACTTTTTCCCCCATCATCCTATGAAGTGTGAAAGAATTTTCCTTTAAAACATAGATTGTGACTTAATTCCAGCAAGGCTTTATTCTTGTTTTCTCTCCTTCATTGAAACACATACGAAAACACACACGACGGTAAGGCTGAAAATTAGAAAGAACAAACAATGAATTGTCAGCCTCTGGAAGGAACGTCCACTAACCAGAGTACTCACAAAGCCCAAGGTGAGAATCCACGGGTGTTTAGGACTCACTTTGACCTTTTGGTGAAGTAACAAGGCCCTCTACTTGCTCCGTACAAAACAAAGAATCTTCTAATGACTTTCCGGTCAACTGAGAAAAAAGTCTAAACCCTGCACTCTTTGTTCAGTGAGTAATTACTGAACACCTTCTGTATGCTAGGCCTTGTTCTAGGTGCATCGTAATCTATTAGACCACATGTTGCCTGGCAATGCTCTTCCCTAAACACACTAAGCTTGTTCTTGCCTCGGGGACTTCATGCTTTCTGCTTTTCCTGACAGTTAAGTAGTGTGCCCAAATCTTGGAATAGCTTGAACTTTCATGGAATTGTTATCTTGACTCAAATTACACCTTCTCAGAGAGGCCTTAATCAGCAAGTTTATCTAAAATACATCATTGCCATCATCCCTTCCCCGCCCCTTCCTAGCAGCCTGCTTACCCTAATGATTTTTCTTCATTGCACTTGTTACTATTCAAATTTAATGCACACATGCACACACAAGCATATATATTATACATGTATGTATCTTTAACATATATTTGTAAGTGTAAATGTTAATATGTAACTATATATAGATTATATATAATGTATATAAAATAAATTTATGTATTATGTGTTATACATACCTATTTATATACTAAGATCTATAAACAAAAACTTGAAAACCTCAATGAAATGAAGGATTTTGCAATGATACTATAAATTATATAATCAATGTAAGCAGCAGAAATCTAGAGTAGTTCAATAACACATATGATATTGAAAAAGCCTTAAAAACTGCTGCAAGACCAGGCTATTTGGCTGTTTTGTCCTCTCCAAGTTTCTAGAAAAGGTAATTCTCATGCTTTATGTGCCGTTTCAGAGAATAAAAAGCTACCCAATTTACTTCAGAGATCTAATGCTTGTCTGGTAACAGAACCTCAAAAAATATTATGCAAAGGGCTTCCCTGGTGGTGCAGTGGTTGAGAGCCCGCCTGCCGATGCAGGGGACGCGGGTTCGTGCCCCGGTCCAGGAGGATCCCACATGCCACGGAGCGGCTGGGTCCTTGAGCCATGGAGGCTGAGCCTGCGCGTCCGGAGCCTGTGCTCCGCAACGGGAGAGGCCACAACAGTGAGAGGCCCGCGTACCGCACACACACATAAAAACAATTATGCACAGGAGAAAACCTGGGAGCAATGTCACTTATAGATGCCAAAATCCTAAATAAATTACCAGCAATCTGAATATAAGAGTACATTGTGCTGTAAGATTTTTAAACTCATGGGTAAAAGGCAAATCAATCTGTACAAGAAGCAGAGGACCCTGTGAGAGAGAAGTAAAAATAGTAGAAGAACCTATTGTTCTAAATTATCCACAGGTTCCTTTCAATAAAGTTTCTATCTCTAAATCACTATACTGATGAATTTTTTCAAGTTGTTAATGACTAAATAATCCTCATGTTATATAAACTCTTCTAAACATAGAAAATGGATAATAACAATAGAACCATTTTGTTATTGATGAAAAATCTCCTAACATATTTCCTGGTTTAGATCAGTTTACTGGTGAATTCTCTCAAATGTTTAATAAACAGATAATTCCCAGCTAATTATCTCTGCCAATTACTTCCCCTCAAATTTCTTTTTAAGATTTGTAATTAGAAATTTATAAAATTTCTAATTCCCTTCTAAACATATGAAAAAGAAAGGTTAACTAATATGCTCCATAAAGTTAGATATCTCTGCTACATAAATCAAGTATAGCACACCCACAAAATCATAGATCGATCTCACTCAAAGATGTGCAAAAATCCCCAAATACAATACAGAAAAAAATTATACACAAACACATATATTTCCATTGTTTATATATCTTTGTTGTTAGAGTATGGGATGATCTCTTAAAACTTCACAGCCTTAGACATAATGAAGAATGACGGTCCTTCATGTGTAACACCTGGTGAGGTTGGCGCTCTGGACGGCCACCTCGGCCGGCGGAATCTCTGAATAAGGACAGGGTGGTGCAGCTGGCAGCGGAAGACAAATGACTCTGTTAGAGGCTATTTCACCTTGTGAAAATCTCATAAATTTTAGGGATAATAGGTCATTAACCACCTGCCTTGGGATACTCTAGGTACATAGCAGGAGACAGAAATTGGAAAAAAGAAAAAGTCAGGGCAAGAACAAGCTGGTGATGCTGATGGATCTTTACCAAAGAGATGTTGCCTCATCTCTCCTTAGGTTTCAGCAGTTTCTGTTACAATAGATCCCGATATTAGATGATTTTGTGACACCCCATCTACAGAGCAATAAGCATTTCATGTTAAATTTTAAAAATATATATAAATGATTTCTGAGCACCTTACTACGTTTGCAAGGAAATAAACATGCACTAAAAATGGAATTTTTAAGCAATTAGAACTGACATGTAGCATGTATTGGTTGTGATTATGTTACTAAATATTTAACTATTTTTGTAGGATGTTATATTTATATATATAATATAAACACTGATTAGTGCAAAATAATTAAATATGTCTTTTCATTTGATTTGCATTGCATATTTGTATTAAATCAAATTTTTTAAAAAAAGTATTCAAATACTTGTCACGCTGTATGTCCAATTTTGTGTACCATATATTATGCATTAAAACATCTTTTTAAAAATCATTGTGAGGGCTTCCCTGGTGGCGCAGTGGTTGGGAGTCCGCCTGCCGACGCAGGGGACACGGGTTCGTGCCCCGGTCCGGGAAGATCCCACATGCCACGGAGCGGCTGGGCCCATGAGCCATGGCCGCTGTGCCTGCGCGTCCGGAGCCTGTGCTCCGCAACGGGAGAGGCCACAACAGTGAGAGGCCCGCGTACCGCAAAAAAAAAAAAAAAAAATTGTAGATCTGAACATGGGGTCAGAAACTGTGTGACCTTCCTTGAAAAAAAAAAAAAAATCATTGTGTTGTTTTGAAACAAAGATTTGATACTTAATTCATTTGTTTGAAGATAAGTTATTGAGGGCCAGGTGCTATGCCCACAGTGTTGGGATAGCAGCATAAAAGCCAAAGTCCTGCCCTCACAAAGTGTACATTTTATTGAGGGAGGGGGTTGTAGAGAAAGACAATAAGCAAATACATCAGTAAGTGCGCTTATGGTGGAATTAGAGAGGTTGCAGTGCCAATGGAAGGACCAAGTTGGAGACAGTGAGCGTGGACAGCACTTTGAAGAGGATAAGATGGATTTATTGGGAGCTGGAATAGCAAGTGGGAACAAGTGAGGGTTGTGTTGTCTTCTTTTTTTTAAGGGTATAGCTAGAGAGCATGTTTGTTGATAATTCAGTAGATATGGAGAGGTTGCTGTCTGATAAAGAGAGAAGGGGTGATGAAATTCTTGGAGTGTGGAGAAGGAATGGGCCCCAGAGCCCATGGGGAACAGAGTCTTTTCTGAGAGAGGATATGGATAAGAATGGGTCATTTGCTGATGGAAAGACTTGGGAGTTCTCTGCTAACAAATCTTATAAAGAAGTTTGAGGGTAATTAATTGGCAGAGATGGTACTTTGGGGTGGGGGGCTCGAGGAAGAGAGGAAAATGCATGAAACTGGAGTAATTTCTGACTCAAAAAGCACTCAATCTAGAAACATAGAACAGCATGTTCAAGCACTGCTGAGTGCTCATTTGAGGTCATAAATATGACCTCAAACAATTAGGGTTAGTGTGTGTGTGTGTGTGTGTGTGTGTGAGATATCAGGGGGATTTTGTTATATTTATATTTTCATTACAGTATTGAATGCATATGGTTCAAAAACTCAAGTTGCACTAAAAGTCTTAAGCTCCTAAGACAAGTACTTTCAGTCTCCTTAACTGTTTATTCTAGTGTGAACCTCTATTTTTATTAATGATACACATATGTGGTGGTTTTGATTTATCTATTTTATTGTTATAGCTAAAAATTTCATTCTGTTATAAAACCAGCAGCTCCTTACTCACTGCCTCTGAGCGTTTTCCCTTCACCACTCCATATAATTAAATCCATATTCAGAGTTTATAATATTATTACTACATAAATATTGCTGTTAACTGCTGAGCCAATAGTGTATGAAAATCAACCATCGGTTTACTTGTTTTTTTCTTTTGCTTTTTTCCGGGAGCTAATTATACAATTTATTTTAATTTGCTAATTTTTCTAGGCTTTATGGATGATTCTTAAACTCTCCAACAACTTCTTTTTCTTTCCTTTTTTTTTTTTTTTTTTTTTGCGGTACGCGGGCCTCTCACTGTTGTGGCCTCTCCGGTTGCGGAACACAGGCTCCGGACGCGCAGGCGCAGCGGCCGTAGCTCATGGGCTCCGAGGCACGTGGGATCTTCCCGGACCAGGGCACGAACCCGCGTCCCCCGCATCGGCAGGCGGACTCTCAACCACTGCGCCACCAGAGAAGCCCCAAACTGGCAATTCTTGAAGCAGCAGCTCATGGCTGTTCTCTGCTGAACCTAAACTGAGTGACACAATTTCTCCAGAGAATCTATCTCCTGAATGGGTGGGTACAGCTGGGGTTTGGATATCTCACAGCTCCTTACGGGCTTTTCAACAAGTTATTTTCCAACGTAGTGGCCCATTCTGCTACTGAGGTACTCAGTCCTCCAACTGCTGGGCCCTGTTGGGTGTCTGCGGGGTGAACGCACTTATGCCTCATTGGAAGCCCTTCTGCAGGTGCTTAGGCTTCAGCTTGTTCCACTCAGATAAGTCATCCTTCACCTGTTTCCCTCTTAAAATGTTATCAACTTCTCTTATCTTTTGTTGTCTACTCATCAGTGCCTCGTCCTTGTGGATTGATATGGCTTTTATTCTTTGTTGTTGTTACTTTGGTGAGTCTGGAAAAGAGATGGGGGTAAACATATATGCACGACCTACTAGCTTTGATAATTTTCTTCCTCTACATTTAGCTGCCCTGGTGTATTCACAGAAAAGACAGGTAGTTAGGTACCTTTAGAAGTGGAGTTTTTCCCAGTAAATAATTCAGAGAGAAATGGTGAAAAGTAGTTGACAATATTACCAAGAGAATATTTTTAATAATGGACCATAGAATTTAACTTTGGTAAGAATGCAAGTAAAGACATGAGGAAGATGAGGAAGAATGTAGAAACTAGTTTGGAGTCAATGGTTTGGGAATCTAAATCAGAACAAAGAATACTGTAGGGAATATACTAGGTAGATTATGTAGTCTGGAAGTATTAGTCAGAAGCAGTGTCATTTGAAATCTAAATAATGAAGCTGTCGGTGGTGACAGAGTCCAGGATGTGCCCATAAGAATGAAGAGATCTGCAAGTGTAGAAGGAAAGCTAAGTGGAGAGAAGTCGGAGAATTGAAAGGACCGAGAGTATTCTGAAGATAAACTCACTGACCCTTAGGCCACTAAGAATGATTACAGGACTGGAAATCCACACAGCTGAAAGCCACAATCAAAGGTGGGAAGGCAGATGCTGGCAGCAACAAGGAGTAGCAAACAGCATAGGCAGAGGGCAGAGTTCTCAAGGCACAGCCTGTTTTTCGTGGTGGCCAGGAGGTGAAGGAAGCCATTCTAGAAGCTGTTGAGGCTACGGGACATTTTGCTGACTGTACATCTAGAGACCGGGGGACAGAAGGAAAGAGTCTGGGAAAACTGGGCAGAGGTAGGGGATTGAGTCAGGTTAGCAAATATATCTTACAAAATGAGATTGAAAGTCCTTGGCCAGGGCTTCCCTGGTGGCGCAGTGGTTGAGAATCCGCCTGCCGATGCAGGAGACACGGGTTCGTGCCCTGGTCCGGGAAGATCCCACATGCCGCGGAGCGACTGAGCCCGTGAGCCATGGCCGCTGGGCCTGTGCGTCCGGAGCCTTGTTCCGCAACGGGAGAGGCCACAACAGTGAGAGGCCCACATACCGGAAAAAAAAAAAAAAAAAAAAAAAAAAAAAGAAAGTCCTTGGCCATAATAAATGACTTAGGAAGAAAAATGTAGAAATATTAACGTTTAAGCTAAGGCCCTAAATGCCTAAGTTTTAGTAGGGCTCAGGGTAGCTGCTCCATCCAGTAGTTTAAGAGGATGCGATGTCTTACAGGAGGAAAAGAATTAACACAGTCAACCCTAAATAGGTGCCTGTTTATCTACCAAGACTCTAGGTAATGGCCTTTGAATTAAGGCTAATGCTCAATGATATGTGAATAATTAATATTATTTAAAAATAACTTTTAAAATGAAATGCAAAAATAAGTTTATGATAAGATGTAAAGTACAAAAGGAAGAGTTCTGATAGTACACGGTGTAATCTTAATTTTTTTAAAAAACTGCATCTTTAAAGAAAAATAAATTTATTTTATTTATTTATTTTTGGCTGCCTTGGGTCTTTGTTGCTGCACGTGGGCTTCCTCTAGTTGCGGAGAGCAGGGGCTACTCTTTGTTGAGGTGTGCAGGCTTCTCATTGCGGTGGCTTCTCTTGTTGCAGGGCACGGGCTCTAGGCATGCGGGCTTCAGTTGCTGTGGCACGAGGGCTCAGTAGTTGTGGCTTTCAGGCTCTAGAGCGCAGGGTCGGCAGTTGTGGCTCACGGGTTTAGTTGCTCCGCTGCATGTGGGATCTTCCCGGACCAGGGATCGAACCCATGTCCTCTGCACTGGCAGGTGGATTCGTAACCACTGCGCCACCAGGGAAGTCCATAATCTTAATTTTTAAAGTAAAGGTACATCAACCTATTAATTTTGATTATTTCTGAGGTTTTCTGTTTCATGTACTTCTCAATTTTAATTTTTTTCTATAATACATACATTAAAATACTACTCTTTTATATGAAAGAAAAAAAGAAAAATCTTTAAAACTATACAACACTGTGCATTGAATCTTTTCTTTTAGTTAGATGTGTGCTTACTTTAAAAAAAAGTTATTATACAAAACCTTTAGATTAATAAACCAGTTTGCTTTGAGATACACGAAGGCTCTGACACTTCCATCCTGAAACTAAATTAACAGTTAAAGCCAATGATTTCCAAATTGGACCCATCATCGGCATCCTCCTCTGAGATCCCGTTAAGAGTCCTGCTCTAGGGCCCACAGAGCCCAGCCATGATCATACTCCTCTTCTGTGGGCTAACATGCCATGGAAGATGGAGAAAGGCCTCTTCTCTTGAGGGTTTTCACCTTGACTTTCTCTAGTACAACCTAGCCATCTCCTCAGCCACTTATCTGCAATAAGGGCTATCACGGAGAGTTTTCAGAGTAATTTTGACTCACTTTCTTTACCCTCACTGCTTTTGTGAAGGAGGTGACTTCAGTGACAGGCAAAGCTTCACCTTGATGAACCATAATCATGAATCACATTTTACTAAGTTTTATACAGATCTGTACAAAACAGCGCTAAAATTCGAGCAGTTGGAAATTTAAAAACCCAACTTTTCTCTTTCCTTGGATCACTGCATGACCTTGAGTAAATCATTTAAACTCTCAATGCCTTTGTCTGCAAATACTCACAGTATGCTTTTTAAATCTCAGAAATGCTGTAAAGGGACTTCCCTGGCAGTCCAGTGGGAGTCTTCACTTTCCAATGCAGGGGGTGTGGGTTTGATCCCTGGTCAGGGAGCAAAGATCCCACATGTCTTGGGGCCAAAAAAAAAAAAAAAAAAACCCATAAAACAGAAGTAGTATTGTAACAAATTCAATAAAAACTTTAAAAATGGTCCACATCAAAAGAAAAAAAAAAGTCTTAAAAAAAGAAAAGAAAAGAAATGCTGTGAATATATAATTGTTTCAAGAGTCGGAAAATATTTTGAATTCTTCAAAAAGAATGATGCTGTATAAACTCAACAATAATGTTTGATTTTGTTCTATAACAAGTGATGAATCAAAGGATTATTTATCTCTTTGTTTTTTTGCTCCTGCAAAGTACTGCTACTCTGAAATGTACTTGGTGTTCTTTTTTAGTCTCCAGCAAAGAGCAGGTTAGGTAGAGGCTCAACGAATATTTTCATCTTAAGGGTCCTGAAATTTCCATTCAAGCCTTTAAATAATGTTAATCTACATGTATTCAATTAGAAATACAATATAGTGCTGGTATTGAATAGTACCTAGTCAATATCTAGCAAAAATATATGATAAAGCCTTGCCCAATTATTTTTTTCTCCCTAGGACTTAGAACAGTATGTGCTAATTTTACTCTTTCATATTAAAGTAGTCTGTGATTGTATTAACAGATGCTACATTTTTTTTTTTTTTTTTTTTTTGGTGGTACGCGGGCCTCTCACTGTTGTGGCCTCTCCCGTTGCGGAGCACAGGCTCCGGACGCGCAGGCGCCGCGGCCATGGCTCACGGGCCCAGCCGCTCCGCGGCACGTGGGATCTTCCCGGACCGGGGCACGAACCCGTGTCCACTGCATCGGCAGGCGGATTCTCAACCACTGCGCCACCAGGGAAGCCCGATGCTACATTTTTAAGATACATTTTTTTTAAAGGAAATAATGAAGGGATGGGTGTTACATTGAATCCATCTGTAGGTTGGAAAGTTAATTCAAAACCTCCCATTTTCTATCTGAAGCACCTATTTTGTCCGTTGTGGCGCCAGCACCATACCAGCCATACCACAGTGGTATATGCACCGTTTCTCACAATAGAAAGTGAGGCTGTCTCCCTTGGTTTGCTCTCTGTGAGTACCTTGTTGTTAATATCAATCTGTCATTTGTTTTCCTTCCTACCAAAGAAAAATTGTTAGTGTGTTAGGAATGAAGGTATTGGAATAACTGATGTTATCTACCACCTCCTCCCACATGGAAACAAAAGAACCAGAGGAAAGATAGTTTAACAAGAAAGTCCAATTGTAAAACAGTTCTTTAAAGGACTGTGATCCCTGTAGCTAATTAGTTTCCTTTTTTAGGAAAACGTAGGGAAGTAGAAAAACCTTCTAGAATTAATGCCACTATTTTCATAGCATGCTATTTTGTTTGACTGGGAGCTTACGGGAGAAAATATTCGATGCTTTCAAGTGATTACAATTACTGTGAACTCTCAAAAGCAGAGCAAACCAAAGAAAAAACAGAACAGTTTTTTTCAAATGGAGAAAGGTGAAGGTAGCTTATAAAATAATTTGGGCATTTTGAAATGATACCTGACTTCGGTAAATACACCTGGTATCCTCTTCTTCCATTTTCATACCCTCATCACGAATAGGTAATAACTAGTTAAGAGCATCTTTTCCCTCCTGGCCTCTAAGGCCCAGGATGGCAGCAGCAATGGCTGTCTTGTTCACTGCTTTATCTGCAGCCTGGGGCAAGAGGTGCTTTGTGGTCACTCAGTACCCACGTTTAGAATTAAACTACGCTGAATGCTTATAGCTTCTCGTATGGATATCTCTGATGACCCCCTAAAAGAAGCAAACTCAGAAATCCCAAACTAAAATTGATATTCCACCTTTTGCCAGAGACTGGGAGAAATTTCTTCAAATAACAATTCAGGCAGATTACAACAAACATATCCAAGCTTCAACATCTTGTGTGAGCAGACTTTACTTATAAGCTTAGTCTGTGCCTAACAGAGAACAAGGAGTCATTTTCTTACTGCCAAGGTGTGCTTTCATCTCTCTGTCTTTTCAGTGGATGGAATCCCCAGAAAGTACTATGACCCAACGATACTGATTTGGGGGCACATCATGTCCTGTGAGATAAAGCCCTCACAGCTCAAGTCCCAGAAGGTGACTATGGAATTAGGTAGAAAATCCTCCAATAGCTCAGGCTATGCTGTGTATTTTATCTTAAACAATTCAGCATCAAGTCAGCAACACATTCATCAAGTCGGCAGATCCAAGGGCCAGTTAGCACCATGAAGGAGAGCTGAAAATGGGACGGCTTGCGCCCATCACCAAACTGCCCATGTGATTGGAGACGGGCTTCATATCACCCAGGCACAAGGGCAGTGGGGACACGGGCACCTGATATACTCCGTTTACTGACCTCAGTCCACAAGCACAAATAAATACACCACCTTAAATATTATGTTAGGAAAAGGTGAAAGGGACATTATCCTAAAGATCCAGAGAATGATCTACTGTAAGAAGAAATGGCTTCTATGAAGCAGACAAGTGGTGGAGAGAGAAGAAAATGAAATAAATACGAACAGGAATAAGGTAAGGAAGAGTATGTGGAAATTTAAAACAAAAGAGTTAAAAAATTAAAATTAAACTATATGTTGGAGGTACTGAATATAGAAATAAGCATTTCAAAAAATAGTTTATTGATAAAGAAAATCAATTTGAGAATCTCATCCAGTATGTAGAAGATAAAGATAATTACTTAATTTGTGCTTCAGTTTCCTCATCTGTAAAACACGTAAACATAATAACACCTATACCTTAGGGCTTAACTCACTTAATATATGTCAAAGTGCTTATAATTGTACTTGATACACATTAAGCATTCTATGAATGTTAGCTATTATCATAAACAAATATTTTGTTGAGCTCCTAATATATGCAGTGTGCAGGGCTAATTATTAGAAATATAAAGGCTAAAGCAACTGACATATTGATGAAAAGTCAATCAAATGACTAGCAGAGCAAATATCAAAAGACTGAAATAGATAGGAAAGAGCTCTCTATCCTAACATGACACTGAAGGCTACAGAGTAAAAAGTAGGAAAATACACAGACGAGTCATTGTCATAGTCAGTTCGGCAAACAGGCAGTTTTCTGCTTTGCCGATTAAAACACTTACAAGAGATCAAACCATTTGTCTTCCAGAGTAAACATTTAGCTCAACTGATTTTTCATTTGTTCTTTAAAAAAATCATGATTGTTTTTAGTGGCATTCCTCTAACAAAGCAGTGCAGCAATTACTTATACAGGTAAACTACCAAGAGACATGTAGAGTTTTTTCACGTGAGGTCAACGTGACAGTGAAAAATAACTGGTCTGAACTGAGAGGCTGTGCCGAGTACCATGGTGGGTAAATAGGAGAGGGCGGTAAAACTCCGCACTGAAAGGGCCCTTATTGCTCTTCTGGTCCAAGTTGCTGTCCCCGCCCCCATTTATATATAAGGAAATTGGAGATCAGAGAAGTGAATTAACTGCGTAGAAATGACCCAGTTGGGACTGCAGCCATCACAGCCCACAACTCTTGACCCTCAATATCAAGATCTCTATCTACATTATTTTGTCCAGTTCTCAAAATAGCCCTGTGAAGCAGTCAAGAGACAAACACTGTCAGCCCATTTTAAAGATGGAGAAATGAGTGTTTATAGAAGTCTCACAAGCAATAATAGCAGAAGACAAGTGTCACCTAAACTCTTAGTGAGGAGGATCATGAAGGTTTTTAATGATTCATGATGTGTACATTTTGAAAGTAGTGGTATATGTAACCGATTGTTGAATAAATGTGTATGTAATCTGTCATATTGATTCCTCTCTCTTAATTCCTTTATTTCTAAAGGAAAAAAACAAAAACAACTCTCCATTTGTCCTTGCAGTCATTTCTTGGTGACTGAAATGACTAGGTATTTCAGTCACCAAGGTGGGGCTTGGTGGGGCTTCGCCTTGACTAGGTATCTGGACCACCAGTACAGAGGTCCCGGATGTGGACACTGGAAAATGCTTTCGTTGGGTTTTCTGCAGAAGCCCCCCTGAACTCTGCATTCTCAAGAAAGAGAAAAAAGCAAAGGTCTGAGGATTGTGTGGGAGAATGCACATTGTTAGGATGTGGAAGAAGGGAATGAATTCAATGAAAAATAAAAATCCAGTTAGTGCAAAGGCCAAATCAATCAACAAAGCAAAAGTTGAAGACAGGTTAAAGAGAAAAAGGATTGGATTAGATGGTCAAGGGTGGTTGAACAACTGTGCCAGCCCACCAAAAGACACGGGGTAAAGGTATGAAAAGATTGGGAGGGAATGAGGAGAGCAGGTTGAATGTACAAATGGAGAAATTTGGTGACAGAAGGCAGGAGATACACAAAAACATTACTAACCATTTTGGCCAAACATTGATTCATATCGATACCAGTATTATATATTGATTCAGCAGCAACTATTCCCTTAGATCCTATAAATTTTAAAAAGTCTGAAGAGATAGTTCACAATAGAATAGAACCCCAAGTGTTTGTAAGCAGAGTGAGGAAAACCAACTGAGCGAAAAAGATTGAGGATGTCATACAGAGAAGAGTCCCAAAGGAAAATGGTTCATGAAGACAAGGTCAAGAACAGTGTCGGGCGATCTGATGGACAATCCTAATGAACACATTGTTGTCTGCTGTAAAATCATCACGCTACGCGTAAAGCAGGTGTATAGCTTAGAAACATTTCCTAGGATGCCAATTTTCTATCTATTTGGGAAGCTTTTATAAGATTACATGGAGGTGGCAGATAAACAAATGCATGAGGCTGGAGGCTAGTTTTGAGTCCGACAGAAAAAACAAAGTTCGTGTGTGAAATATTGCCAGAGTTCCCTAGATCACAAGAGCTAAAGGAATACAGAGAATGAATGGTGGCAATTCAGCAAGAAGAAATTGGCCATTAATAGTATTTTAAATTCTATTTAATAAAGAAAAACATTTATTTATAGAAGAGTAAACTGGAACTTTAGGTGAATTTTTTAATGTAGGTAGCGTCTCAAAAAATATTAACTATAAAAGCTATATATTGGCCATTGTGGACAATACCAAATAAAGCATTCCAAAAGAATTGATCTATTATAGATATTTTTTTCAAATATGAGATGATAAATGGTTAGCATAATTAAACGTAAAAATGACCTGGGATGCTTAGACACTCCAATATATGTATGGTAGGTTTAATATTTGGGTCAAGATGTTAGATACTCTGATTTTTGATAGGCTCTGTTAAAGGATAGAGTTTTTTCTTAGTGCCAATCTACCAAATAATTATAATAGCTGCAAGAATCCAGCACTACCTATGTACTTGACATTGTTTCAGATGTTCTATCAGTGTTAGCCCAGTTAACCTTTATACCTACATGATGAGGTAGGTTCTGTAACAATCTGCAATTTACACATGAAAATAGTGAAGAGAGAGTAATTAACTTGTCCAAACTCCTGCAGCCAGCTAGTATCAGAGCCAGGATATCAACTCAGACACCCTGAACCTTAAATTCTATATACTTAATGACACCGTACTGTCTCAAATCAAGTTCACACACAATTAAGGTAAGTTCACACACAATTAAGGTAAGTTCACACACAATTAACGTAAGTGGAAAACTGTAAGAAGGGAAATCAGAAAGGTGGTAATAGGTCTTCCTACTAGAGTCACTACCTACCTTAAAAAATTGCCTTATCCTACTGGTGTTATTTTCAGCAATGGGTATGACATATGTCTAGATACAGCTCACAGAGCCATCATTTTATCGCAGCTAGGTATAATGGGAATAATTGTGGATAAAACTACTGTCTTATCTCCACGAACGCACATGCCTTCTCGGGATCTCTAGGTTCTGTGATATCAAGTGTATCTTCAAATCATCAATAGTTACACTGAAGAAAGTCAGGCTCAGAGTAGTAAATATATGGAGAAATCAAGGCCAGAAATGGTTTATAAAATCACTTCCCTCTTCCTGCGTACAAAGGTCAAAATCCTAGAAACAGACCCTTCCAAGTCTTACTGCAGAAATTTAAAAATCCTTCAATTTGCATTTCATTTTTAGAATTAATTTGACCAGAAGACTGAGGGAGAATTATAACAACAAATCACCAAACTGAGGCATATGTTTCTTTTTGAGCTCAGGTGCAGTTGCTGTAACTTTTGCAGCATTATTCTGTCTACAGATTCCCACTATTTGTAATTTTTATCCCACACAACAGGGCAAAATATTGACCAACTATGTCATGATCTTTGTTCTTTAAAATGATTCTTTAGATTCACATAAATTCTGTGATGATTGTAAAGGTATTACCAGCGAAGAAGGACTGATTCCTTTCTGTTAAATAAACAGGAAAAAAGTTGTGGTTCTTTACATTCTACCAAAGCCAAATACCTCAAATCTTCAGAAGACTTTCGTGTAGCAGGTGGGGCAGGAAGCTGAAACAGTCCATAAATATTCAAGCCCTCAGGCCCAGCACCCGCTGCTGTGTCTATCTGTTACATTTCTTTCTTGCATCTAATTCTCTTGATAGTCACTTCCTGATTTCCTCTGTATGAGGATATTTTCAGCTTCAATTTTCATCCTGTCTCATTTTCTCTTTTACTGTATTCAACGACAGAGGTAGTTTCTTTTGGGAACTTTGTTCCCTAACCTCTTTTTACTTTAAGAACAGTGAATTTTAGATTCATCTGAAAGTTATTTGTTTTCAATTGGGAGTAAGTGAAAGCATACACATGTAGCCATTTATTACAACAAAGGTTTCCTTTCCAAAATACAGTGAGAACAAGAAACTGCACTATTTAATATGATTCTCCTTTTGGTTTCATCTATGTAGAAATATGGATAATAGTCATTTGTCCCAGCCAAAGACAGCCTTTATATCTGTTTTACCTGGTGCTTACCATATAAATCAGCAAAGCATGAATAACATGAAACAGGTCTTCACTTAAAGGCTTGAACGATGACTGTGTTTGGTGAAATGTTTTATGCTACACATCTTGTTAATAAGATGCATAAAAAAACTCCCCATTTTTTTGATGAAATTTTTTTCCCTTTTCTTAATCTTGGTTTAGTCTTTTATCCATCAGAATGGTTTCTTCCCACCGGAGGGAGAATGCAAGGGGAAACATTACTCCTGCCAGGTGGATGGCAGTGCATATGGGAGGTGATAAATCATTTTGTCATTTTGAGGAAATCACAAATTCATCTGCCCCACAGAAGACAACATTATGTTGCAAAGTCTATGGCTGCCTATTCTTAATGCTGCACATGTCAGGAAGCCACTCAGTATATCCATGATAAACCTGCTCATTGTTAACAAAAATATTCATTAAACTGTTAACATGCGACTATAGTTCCACTTGGATTTACCCATCTGGGTGACTGTTGGAATCAAGAATCGTTTCTCAGCAACAAAGACACATGTTCAAATCTCTCTCCATCAAGGATTCAAAAAAAATAGAGGAAGGAGAAAAGACCTATATGATATTTTTGGTTCCTTTCTATAATCTATACAAGTCTTTCTCTGTATTTCTATTATCCTGTTTCATTCATTATAAAGTTAGTTAATTAATTAATTAGCTAATTAAACCCTGGACTGTGAGAGCTGTAATGGTGAAAAAAAGTTACATTTATCTTCATGGTTAGCTGGTACGTCCGTGAATTGAGAGGCACCTGGGCTTAAGGGAATGACGTTCGTAATTTGTAGAATATCCAAAGGGTGCCACAGCAAACGAAACTAGCTAAAGTCTTTAGACAACTGAAAACTTTATCCTGCATACGTTTGCATATATATTCATAATGATAATTAGGAGCCACCAGCAATGCTGTGGAATTCAAAAGTTTTTTATTATTAATGGAAAAACTGTATTAAAATGGATCATCGTGGACCACCAAAGAATAACCTAGATATTATTCTGAAGTTTAGACAGACTGTTCAGAAGTTGCCTTTGAATTATCTGCATAGAGGTAAAGAAGAACAAAGTCTTCTTAAAGCACAAAGAAAAAAGAAAAGAAATTAACAAAGGTAAATGTGAATAGAGGAGAGCAAATGAACTTTAAACTCTTTCCCAAGGATTCTTCTCTGCTATCTTTTCTTCCCCATTTTTAAACCTACAGAAAAATGCAACTTTGAGGAAAACTCATATTTAGTAATTGTTTAGGCTTATTCTTGCTAGGGATCAGAGGATTCTTTGCATTTTTAAACTGAAAGCAATTTTCATTTTTAAGAAATGTCATTAGCTTCTAATATTTACCCCATATGTTTTATTTTTGAAACACTTGTCAGGTCTATATCTCATGTACCTTCCCAATTCACTGAGCCTGCTCTACGTAAGGTGGCTGGTAGCATTCTAGTTGTTCACAAGTGGACGATTTCTAGGCTTTATCTTACTGGGCTCTTCACCATTTGACAGTTCAGATGACACTGGCTGAAATTCTCTAAGATTCCCTTGTTGAATCCTCCCTAGGACTTCATGACATCAACTCTCCCGGATATCGTCCTTCGTCAGATTCTTCCTTATATTCTTTTCTGCATCCTTTGTGTTTATGTACTGATGATCCCAAAATTAAAACCTCTAGTTCTAAGTGTTGAGAACTACCTGCACATCATGATCGATACACATTATCTTGTTTTTTATATATATGAGCCCTAGAGGTAGAAATTATTCTCATTTTATAATTGAAAAACTGAGGTTAAGAGAGGGTAAGTAACTTGCCTAGGTCATACATCTAGACAATTAGTAGAGTGGTAACATTTTTTAATTACTAGAGTGGTAACTCAAACCAAAGACAGTTTGTCCAAAAGCTCCAGCGCCGGCCATCACACCACACCGCTTCTGATCAAGAATCTCATGTAAGTGCTGGACGCTCATACTGAATTCCTAGAGGATACCTCCATGTAGATATTCCACAGGTGCTTCAGAATCAGTATATCCAAGGTGGAATTCAACAACATCCTGCAAAACCTTCTAATGCACTTGCCTTTCTTAGTTCAGAGACTCTTATTCCTTGCAACCTAGGTCTAGAAATCTGAGTGTTATCTTTTTTTTTTTTTTTTGCCACACCACAGGCATGTGGGATCTTAGTTCCCCAACCAGGGATCGAACCTGTGCCCCCTGCAGTGGAAGTGTGGAATCTTAACCACTGGACCGCCAGGGAAGTCCCCTGAGTGTTATCTTAAGCTATTCATTTTCACTCATCCCTGTATCTGATCAGTTTTCAAGTCTCGCTGATTTCTCTTTTACATATTTTTATTTTTGTCGTTTCCTCTTTGTTCTCACAGCCATAGCCATCACCCAGGCCCTCATCTTTCCTCACCTGAATTTAATTCAGTGTCTCCTAACTGATCCTTCTTGCTTCAGTGTACCACTGACACACACTCTATTCCCAGAGCAACTCCTATTGTGCATAGGGATTTGTATAACATTCAGATCCAAGAATGTCCCTTTCCGTTTCTCCCAGGCTTACCCTCCTATGTTGCACACAGGAACCTTCGTGATCTGGATACTGTCTGCCTTTAGAAGTTTACCTCCCACGCCTGTCTCGCATGGGCCACGTACTTGATCAGCACGTTGAGGAAATACGTCTTTACACATTTGCTCCCTTCTTCTTGGAATATGTAACTCCTTGCCTGTTTAGTAAACATCTATTTAATTTTCAAGATTCATCTCAAAGGCACTTCATATAAGAAGTGAGAGGCACAGAACACATCCCACATCCCACTGTAGAAATTCAACACTCCAGATTTTTGCTCTTCCAGTTTCCATGGCAGCTAAGATGTCAAATCCTGGTTTTGTTTGCTGCTAATGTTGTGACTTCTTTCATTGTTCTCATCCATAACATGAGGATATCTATAGTATTACTCCACAGAGGAGTTTTGAAAATCAATTGAGATAATGCATAAAAAGTGCCCGGCAAAATGCCCGGCACTGAAAAACTTAAAAAAAAAATCATACCATCTAGATCATATGGATAACCTCCAGGAAAACAAAAATGGGTCTGCTTTCTGAAAATAAAAACCTATATTATCAGAACTGTATTTTTTTAAAACTCATGTAGAAAGGATTCTTGTCACTCTTAATGCAGCATTAATAATAAGGGTGCTTACTCTAAATGGAAGGCTCACTATTTAGAAAGAGCTATGACAAAATCCCTGTTGGCAATAAACCAACAGAATATGTTGCCAGAATATAACTAGGAATGAACAAAATAGTCACCATCTACTTATATTGTTCATTTTTTTAAAAATAGAAAAGTAAATTAAACCTTAACTTTAATTAGCCTGACTAGAGGATTTGGGGTTTTATGGATCTTTGCAAAGAGCAGTCTTTTCATTGATTTTCTCTATTGTTCTGTTTTCAAATTCATTGATTTCTGCTCTAATTCTTATTACTCCTTTTCTTCTACTTACTTTGGTTTTAATTTGCTCTTCTTTTTAGTTTTCTAAGATAGAAACAGATTATTAATTTCAGATCTTCCTCCTTTCTAATATATTCATTCAATGCTATAATTCTCTCTCTAAGCACAGCTTTCACTGCAATCCCACAAATTTTGATGTTATATTTTTGTTTTCATTTAATTCAAAATACTTTCCAATTTCCCTTGAGTTTCCTTCTTTGACCCATGTGTGATTTAGAAGCACATTGTTTAATGCCCATGTATTTTGGGATTTTCCAGTTATCTTTCTGTTACCGATTTCTGTTCTTTCAAATTTAAGGTGTGTTTTATGACCCAGAATGTGGTCTATCTTGTTGAATGTTCCATGTGAGCTTGAGAAGAAGGTGTTCTGCTATTGTTGGATGAAGTAGTCTATAAATGTCAATTAGATCTAGTTGATTGATGGTGTTGTTGAGTTCAACTATGTCCTTCTGATTTTCCTCTTGCTATATCCATCCATTTCTGAAGGACGGGTATTGAAGTCGCCAACTACAATAATGGATTTACCTGTTTCTCCTTGCAGCTCAATCAGTTTTTGCTTCATGTATTTTAACACTCTATTGTTAGGTGCATAATACATTAAGGATTGTTATGTCTTCTTGGAGAATTCACCCCTTTATCAATATGAAATTCCTTTCTTTATCCCTGATAATTCTCCTTGCTCTGGATGAAGTCTATTGTGTCAGAAATTAACATAGCTACTCCTGCTTTCTTTTGATTAGTGTTAGCATGGTATGCTTTTCTCTATTCATTTACTTTTTTTAAATCTATATGTGTTTTTATATTTAAAGTAGGTTTCTTGTAGAAAACATATAGGTGGGTCTTGTTTTTGATCCACTCTGACAATCTCTATCTTTTAATTGGTGCATATAGACCATTCATGTTCAAAGTGATTATTGACAGTATTGGAATAATATCTACCATATTTGTTACTGTTTTCTATTTGTTGCCCTTATTCTTTGTTGCCCTATTTTTTCTTTTACGCTTCTGTCTTTTTAATTAAACATATAAATAACTGAGTTTTCTTTCCTTTCTTAGCATATTGGTTATACTCTTAAAATTTTTCTTAGTGGTTGCCCTACAGTTGGCAGTATATATTTACAGTTAATTCAAGTCCACTTTCGAATAACACTAAGTGGTAACTTCACAAGTAGTGTGAGTATCTTTTCATAACAAAATAATCCTAATTCTCTTTCTTGTCCCTTATATCATTGCTGTTGTCTATTTCACTTAAATATAAACATATATAATCAAATATATTGTTGCTATTATTGTCAACTGTAATCTGTTAGACTAAGAATAAGAAAAATAAAAGTTTTCATTTTAGTTTCACTTATTCCTCCTTTGATGCTGTTCCTTATTTTGTGTAAGACCCTAGTTTCTAATGTATATTATTTTCCTTCTCTCTAAAGGACTTTTAACATTTCTTATAAAGCATGTCTTTTGGAAACAAATTCCCTCCATTTTTGTTTGTGTGAGAAAGTCATTATTTCTCCTTCACTTTTGAAGAATAAATTCATGGGACCCAGAATTCTAGGTTGGTGAGTTTTTTCTCTCAACACTCTATTTCATTCCACTCTCTTCTTCCTTGTGTGGTTTCTGAGAAGTCAGATGTAATTCTTATCTTTGTTCCTCTATAGGTAAGGTATTTTTTTTCCCCCTGACTTCTTTCAGAATTCTTTATCTTTGATTTTCTGTAGATTGAAAGTGATATGCGTAGGTATAGTTTTGGGGGCATCTATTCTGCTTAGGGTTCTCTGAGCTTCCTGGATCTATGGTTTGGTGTCTGGCATTAATTTTAGGAAATTCTCAGCCATTTGTTTTTTTCAAATGTTTCTTCTGTTCCTTTCGTTGAGTATTTGAGAATCCCCATTATGCATATGGTACACCTTTTGTAGTTGTCACATAGTCCTTGAATATTCTGTTCTGCTTTTTTTGAGTCTGTTCTCTTTGCTTTTTGGTTTTTGAGGATTCTAATGATATATATTCTAGCTCAGAGATTCTTTCCTCAGCAGTTTCCAGTCTACTAATGAGCCCATCAAAGGCATTCTCCACTTCTGTTACAGTGTTGTTTTTATTTTTTCTAGCATTTCTTTTGGTTCTTTCTTAGAATTTCCATCGCTCTACTTACATAGCCCGTCTCTTCTTGCATATTGTTTGCTTTATGCATTAGAGCCATTAGCACATTAATCATAGTTGTTTTAAATTCCTAGTTTGATAATTCCAACATCTCTGCCATTTCTGGCTCTGATGCTTGCTATGTCTCTTCACATTGTGTTTTTTTGCCTTTTGGTATGCCTCGTAATTTTTTTGTTAATAGCCAGGCATAATACGCTGTAAAAGGAACTGCTATAAATGAGCCTTTAGTAATGTGGTAGTAAGGTGTGGGGGGACGGGAAGCATTGTATAGGTCTATGGTTAGGTCTCAGTCTTTTACTGAATCTATACCTCTGGACTGTGAACTTAACAAGTGTTTTTAAGGTTTTTTGTTTGTTTTTTTCTCCCCCAGGTGAGACAGGACAGCTAGAACTGGCTGGAGCTAGCTATTTCCCTTGGTCCTGGTCAGTTAGGCTCTGGTTAACTAGTTTCCCCTGAGGGCAGGCCTTATTAAGAAGGACTGAGTGCTCTGGAGTATTCAAAGTAGTTCCTTTTCCCCTCCCTCTGCTGGAAGCATGTGTGGATTTTTCTCTGATATTTATTGTGGGAAACTCGTTGTGCTCCTGGAGATAAATCTCACAGTATTGTGGGGGCTCCCTATGACTGAGTCCCTCTGGAGTTTTCAACTCTCAGACTTGTCCACACTGAGTCTCTGACAATCTGTCAATTAAAGTTCAGGCTTTCCTACCCCAGCACTGGTTCCTGCAGTGGTTTCTGCTTGTGATTTCTGCTTGGTAAACCTCAACTGCCTGTATTTGCCTGTCTCTGTAATCTTGGGAGCATCAGTTTGCCTTGTCCTCCCCTCTTTTAAGCTCCAAAAAGAGTTGTTGACTTTTCAGTCTGTTGAGCATTTTACTTGTTCTTATCTAGTCCATCTCGAATTTTTAACTTAGTATAGGTTCCAAATGTCTGTTCTGCAGTTGTTGGGTATAGCATTCTATAAATATCATTGAGGTTAAGTCGGTTGATAGTGTAGTTCAGATAATCTTTATACTTATTAAATTTTTGTCAACTTGTTCTATCATTTACGGAGTGTGAATTTATCTATTTCTCACTTTAGTTTAGCCACTGTTGGCTTTATGAATTCTGAAGCTCTGTATTAGTTGTACATGTATTTAGATAATTAAATCTTCTTAATCCCCCTCTTATCATTGTAAATGTGTTTCTTTATTATAGTATTTTTTGTCTTGAAGTCTATTTTATCTGATATTAATAGAACCAAGCTTTCTCATTCTTTCTGTACAAGTACATCCTTTCCAATTCTGTTACTTTCAACCTATTTGTGTCTTTTAAATTACTGAGTATCACCTGTAGACAGGATACAGTTGGGTCTTGATTTTCCATCCAATCTGAGAATCTTCCTTCTAATTTGAATGCTTAGTCCATTTACATTTAATGTAATTTTAAAATTAATTAATTAATTACTTTTTGGCTGCATTGGGTCTTTGTTGCTGTGCGCAGGCCCTCCTTAGTTGTGGTGAGTGGGGGCTACTCACTGAGGTGGTCTCTCCTGTTGCAGAACACGGGCTCCAGGTGCACGTTTCAGCAGTTGCGGCATGCGGACTCCAGAGTGCAGGCTCAGCAGCCGTGGCACGTGGGCGCAGCTGCTCCGCGACATGTGGGATCCTTCCAGACCAGGGCTTGAACCCACATCCCCTGCACTGGCAGGCAGACTCTCAACCACTGCGCCACCAGGGAAGCCCCATTTAATATGACTATTGATAATGTTATTTGTTTCCATTTGTTCCTTCTTTTTGTTTTATTTTGGGTTCTTTTAATGCTTCATCCCTACTTTTGCCTTCTCTCAATTAATTGAATATATTTTGGTAGTCCATTTTAGTTCTTCTATTGACTTTTTAGCTATACCTTAAAAAAATTGTTTTAGTAGCTGCTTAGGGCTACAAATATGCATCCTTAACTTATCAATTTCTAATGAGGGATACTTCAACTTCCACTTCTCAATTAAATTTCCTATTTCCGGGGGCTTCCCTGGTGGCACAGTGGTTGAGAGTCTGCCTGCCGATGCAGGGGACATGGGCTCATGCCCCGGTCTGGGAAGATCCCACATGCCGCCAAGCAGCTAGGCCTGTGAGCCATGGCCGCTGAGCCTGCGCATCCAGAGCCTGTGCTCTGCAATGGGAGAGACCACAACAGTGAGAGGTCCACGTACTGCAAAAAAAAAAAAAAAAAAAAAAAAAAAAAAAAAAAAAAATTCCTATTTCCATTTCACAAATGTAATAAACTAACAACTCTGTTTACCTGTCTCACCTGGTCCTTTTGCTATTGTTATTTACCTCACTGTATATCTCTTATTTCCTAACTTATAATCTTACTGATTTGCTTTAAGCAGTCAGTTGTCTTTTAAAGAAAAATGAGGTGGGGGGGAAACTTTGTCTTTTATATATACTACTTAGTTGCCACTCCTAATGTTCTTATTTTTTCCCCATAGATGCAAGTTTCCACCTCATATTATTTCTGTTCAGCTTGAATGATATTCTTTTGCATTTCTTATAGTACATAGCTGCTGATGACAGATTTTCTTAGTTTTTGTTTATCTGACAATATACTGTATTTCACCTTTGTTTTGAATGATATTTTTACTGAACTGTTTCTTTTTCTTCTATTACTTTAGGTCTTGGTCCATTGTCTTACTGCTTCTGTTGCTTCTGACAGGAAGTCAACCTTCATTTGTTTCTTTATTTCTCTGTATATAATGCATACTTTTTTTTCTCTAGCAGCTTTTAAGATTTTTCTCTTTAAGTCTGATTTTCAGCAGTTTTACTATAATGTGTTTAAATGTGGGCTTCTTCATATTCATCTTGGGGTTTGCTGAGTTTCTTGAATCTATAAGTTGATGGTTTTCACTAAATTTGGCAATTTTTTGGTCTTATGTCCTTAAATATTTTTATGGACAATTCTCATGATCTTTTTCTGAGGTTCTTATTATAAATATGTTAGATAATTTCATATGTTATACTATTTAACACATCCCTAAGGTTCTGTTCACTTTATTTGTCAATCTTTTTTTCTCTGCATTTTTCAGATAGGATAATTTCTATACTCCAGGTGACTGAATCTTTCTTATGCCATCTCTAATCTCTTAATTTTATCCAGGGAATTTTTTATTCCAGATATTGGACTTTTACATTCTATAATTTCCATTCTGTTCTTTTTTATATTCTCTGCTGAGATGCCATGTTTGCTTACAAATTAAGACCATATTTTCCTTTAATTCCTTGAACCTATTTATAATAGCTGCACTAAAGTCTTTGTTAAATGCAAAAGTCTTTGTTAAATGGAGTATTTGGGTGTTGGTTTCTGTTGACTAACTTTTCCCTTGATTGTGAGTTACCTTTTTCTTCATCTCTGCATATCTGTATACTGGGTGTTTCTGATTATATATTGATGAGACTCTGGTCATCTCCCTCTGAAGAGTATTGTTTGCCTTTTTTTTTCCTAGTAGACAGCTCAATTATTAATTGATTACCGTGAAACTCATGAAGTCTTGATTTTAAGCTGTGTTATGTGTTATGGTTGATCTGTGGGAAACCTAAGGAGTTCCCCAAGCTCCTCTAACTTGGCATGACTCAACCTTCAACTTTCTCTCCTTGGCATGTTTGTCAAGGTTTGGTTTTAGGCCCTGTTGGGATGGTTTAGATTAGGCCTTATTCTGAGATGTGGTCCTTAATCCTAAAATGAGGCTTTATCTCATGTCTGATTTTATGTATCTCAGATGAATACCAGTGGTGTTAACAAGGTGTTAATGAGGTCTTTCCACTGTGACTGAATTGGACTCCCAACACCCCACTCTTGACTCTAGAATTTCTTTTCCATTTTTGACCTCATAACAGTTGTTCTCTGGTAATCCTTGAGTTGTTTCACACTGTGCATGTAGAGCCCAACCTTCACAGATTTCCAGACCTCTCATCTCCATAGCTTCCTTCTAACTGGTGCCTTGTTTTGAAAATTCCAGTAGCCTCAGTTGCCTTAATCATCATGCTCTGCTTAAACACCTGCTTTCTGTGCCACAGTTGGGAAATTATGTCCAGGCAGAGAGTCTATGAAATTGTGAGACTTGCCTCATGAGTGTCCCTCCTCTCAGGGTTTGCCGACTTGTGCTGCCTATTAGTCCCATGTTTGAAAATATTTGCATCATGTATTTTACCCAGTTTTGTCATTGTTTACAATGAGATGACTAGTCTGGTATCAGTTGCTCCATAATAGCTAGAAGCAAAAGTCCTAATATTTTATATTGTTGATTAAAATATTCTATTTAGTATATTTCTGCAGTATTTTTGATACATAAGATATCTATATCCCAGGCTAAATCCTCTTGCTTTACCAGTTGCCCAATTTACTTTGAACTTCCATATAGAAATTAGATTACTCTATGTCCTGGTGTGATACAGTAAGAAATATATATTTTGGTCTTTGTCCTTAGTTTCTGACACAGAGTTTCTAAACCCTTTGGAGTTGCCTTAGTAACAGGGTTGACAGGAGGCATCTTTTGATATTCATAACAACTCCTTTTGACCACATCTGAGTTTATGCTAATAAGGTGACTCCTGGTGGGCCCCTAGATAGCATCAGCATACGGTACGGTTGCCAGAGGAACCAACCACTGGATTAGATGGTTGGAACTTTCAGCCTTACCCCTGGACCTCAGGAAGGGGAGAGGAGCTGCAGATTTGAGTTCAAACACCAATGGCTAATGGTTTAATCAACCATGCCTATGTGTTAGAACCTTGATAAAAACCCCTAAATGATGGCGTTTGGAGAGCTTCCAGGTTGGTGAACATATGGAGGTGCTGCAAAGGTGGCATGCCCAGAGAGAGATGGAAACTCCATGTCCTTCTCCCATACCTTGTCCAAGACATGCATTCCATTTGGCTGCTCCTGAGTGGTATCCTTTGTAATAAACTGGTTATAGTAAGTAAAGTGGTTTCCCGGGTTCTGTGAACTGCTGTAAGAAATGATTGAATTTGAGGAGGACATTGTGGGAAGCTCCAATTTATAGCTGGTTGGTCAGAAGTATGGGAGGCCCAGCACTTGTGATTGGTACCTGGAGTGGGGGCTGTCTTGTGTGACTGAGCCTTTTAACTTGTAGGATCTGGTGCTAATTCCAGGTAGATGGTATTAGAATTGAATTGAATTGTTGGACACACAGTTGGTCTCCTGAGAGTTGGAGAAGTGGTTGGTGTCAGGAAAATACAACAGCTGGTGTCAGAAGTGTTGTGAGTGAAGACAGTTCAGACCTGATTTACCTGGAGCAGTCTTAGCTAATTTATCGTGCTTAAACTGTGCCCACTTTCACATTCCAACATGTTACTTACCTATACATCCCTGCTCAGGTACAGCCAAACCATAATAGTGACTTTCCTATGGAAAGTTAAATTGCCATGTACTCCTAAGGAGAATGGGCATGTGAAACTTCTTTAGGTTGGTTTTATTCAAACAGGTTGGTATAATAGTGGTGTGCTAAGGAGAACACAAAACATGATAGAAATGCCATACCTAATTTTATGGGCATCAATTATACTAAAAGAATCTTGAAAAACATTATTGTATATATGGAAATAGAGATATACCATGTATGCATCTCAGATTTTGCTAAGTTTTTAAAGATAAAGCAGGAGACTATCAGAAAATGTCACATTTGCAGTAAGCTTCTACAGGCTGTACTCCTAAATTTCTCCAGGGATATGCTTTTGTTTCTTTCTGCTACTAGGGCTTTTTTGATGAAAAATTTGAGGAACACTTACCTCTAGGTCACCTGAGGACATTTTTCAAAGCTTAGCCAGCTTTTAAAAATCTTCTCTGTGCCTTTCCTCTGTCTGCCCAGTATTTCTCATAGGTCTTTTATCAGTCAGTGCTCAGCACGGTTCTTATAAGTTTTCTGTTAAGAACTACAGATATGGGACTTCCCTGGTGGTCCAGTGGCTGGGACTCCACACTCCCAATGCAGGGGGCCAGGGTTCGTTCCCTGGTCAGGAAACTAAATCTCACATGCTACGACTAAGAGTTTGCATGCTGCATGCCACAACTGAGGATCCCGCACACCCAGCTACAGATCCCTATGCTGCAACAAAGAGTCTGCGTGCCACAACTAAGACCCAGCTCAGCCAAATAAGAAAATAAATAAATAAGGAACTACATATATATCCAGTACATTTTATGTCTTAAACAATAAAGCAGCACACACTTCTGTCCTTTTTTACTCCTGAACCAGGACAAGTAAAAGGCCGTACATAGGTAACCCCATTCAACAAACCAATGGCTTTATGAAAAAAATGTACTATCACTTGCTTTATTATTTTTTTAAAGCATGAATGTGCCAACAGTGCCCTGAGTGCCAGGGACAAAGACATAAACAGTACTCAGCTCTGTAACTGAGAAAATAACAGAAGGAAGCTTTAAAACCTACTTTAAACCTAAAATATTTTATATTCTACAAATATTTGGGGTCATTGGTTAACCAAAAGTTGGAAACAATGTAGTAGCTGAGACATGGAATGAGTTTTCCTATTAATAATCCCAGCCAGCAGCCACATGCCAGCAGCCTCCCTAATGAACTGCTGAAAAAGGAAATGCTAACCTTTGGATGTGTCTCAGAGAAAATAAACAAAAGAAGAGACACTGTCGTTTTTTCAGAAGAAAAGAAAAGAAAATTTGTGAAAACTGGATCCATATATAACTTAGCAAAACTTTGCTTTTCCTGGTTTACATGAGCTACAAAATTTGCATTTTAGTCCACAAAGAAAATGCCAATAAAGGAAAACCAGAATTTGGTTTTGTAGGAAAAAAGATACACCATTGTTTAATGTACTATTTAGGAGCTAAGAAAATAATTTGCTTCCTACCCATTTTTTAATATACTGAATTCAGAGATCATTGTTTAAGATTTTACAAGATACAATGGCACCATTAAACAAGAAAAAAGGAGGAAAATGATCTGATAATGGCCTTCAATTAGAACGGCTACATACTTTATTCCAAGTTATAATCAGTACAAGATAATTATTTATATATGGTTATCAAAATATAATTTTTACTTATCCCCAATGACAACGCATAGAATGGGTTTACCTTCTGTTGCTTGTTAGCTGCATGAATTTGGGGAAGATACTAAATGTGTTTGATCCTCACGTTCATCATCTGAAAACAACACCCTCATGGACTTTCTATTCTTAAAGTTAAATGAGACAGTGGTACCCGACCCATAGTACTCAAAAGTGATGGCCATTTATATTATTAAATAATATGTATCCACTAACACAACTGTTCTGGTCTTGTCCTGAGCTCTTGTCATGAGATAAGATCTTGTGAAATGCTAATTTTTAAGGTGATCCTCACTTAAGAACTCTGTTTTATTACATAGAATCAGATGCTGTCTTGCCTATAAACATAAAGGTCCTATATTTACATACAGCTCCCACCCCCGTCACTGTACATGATCCAGTTGAATGAACTGCTTCCCCTAGTCCTTCTCTGACGCCCACAAGCAGGGCAATTGGAAGGGTAAGTTCCCTTCAACAAAGCAGATTGATAGGCAATTATGGCGAGCATCTCCTAAACCTTGTCTCTTTCAAATGAATAACAATGGGGTTTCTTCATTAGATCACTTACCTAAAATGAGCTCAGAAGATAGTATCCCACAGGATCCCTGGTTCGTGTACTTCCAGGATCTATAAGCCTACAGAGCACTGTAGGAGAAGACTACCTTTGAGTCTTCTCCCCCTTTAAAATCAAGATTTGAGGAGGGAAGTGTTCGGTTAGGGTTTCGGCAGAAAACAGATGACATAGTCCTTTAAGTTCACCGAAGAGGGTTTAGTAAAGGGATATTTTACAAAAATGAAGGCAAGCCTAAGGCAAAGCTGCAGGGATAGAGCTGTATATCAGGACAATTAACAGTAGGAAGCTGAAGGGACAAGAGGAGAGAGCTCTTTCCTGAGCTCAGAAATAGAACTGTAGCAGAGGAGGGTTCCTGGTCAGAAGCTATGTCTTAGAAGGTACAGCCAGCCTGCAACAACCCAGGAAGTAGGGGGCCAGGAAAATAATCTCCTGCTCTCTTATCTCTACCAGCGCATCCCCACAGCTGAATTCAATTAGAAGCCAAAGGGCAAGGGAGCCTGTTGACACAGTCCAGGAAGGTCGGCATCCCTGGAACAGAGCGTGGGAACAGAGTGGAGAATAGATATGGGGGCAAATGGAATACGTGCTGCAGTGAGGGGACAGAATATGCAGTATTCCTGGTCTTGACACTGCAGACTAATAAATATGCCTCTTTTCAAAAAATCCTAATGTCAAACATTTAAATTGATCTGTTAGTGGAGTCAGGGGCCAAAATAAGAAGAATGGGTGCTGATTCTCCCCCTCTATTAACAGAATTCATATGAGATTACATTAAAAAGTATGTTAAATTTATTGGACAATGTAATCAAGTACAATTTTGGTTAACTGAAGAAATAATATGCACAGTCTTATTCACATAAACTTACATCATTTTATCTTACCCAAATGACTAATAATTACCATACTAGTTGGTATGCAAAATTTTTCCTACAAAGGAGAGAATATACAAAAGAAATGCAAAGGCAAACTAGACTTGACCATTACCCACAAGGAGATGATAAGAAGCTGTGTTCAAACTAACTACAAAATTCTTACAGCTACTAAGTCACAATATGAATCAAGTTCAGTGAGAGCTTGAAGAGACAGCTTTCTGGAGGCAATGGCAATGGCTTTGTTTGCATAACTCTGAGACCATGCCTTGAAAGCTCCCTCTAACCTCACAGCCATATCCCCTTGCTGAGGAATACATGGGTGCCAATTATCTTTAGTTCTTCCACTCTAGACTCTCAAACTTGAGGCATCTAACCTAGGACTTCAAATTTTAAAAGGCCCAAATCTTCTCACAGGAACATTACCTAAATTGAACTTGAGGATTTCTGTGCAGATTATATATTTTTTGTTCTTAGCTCTTTCTAAATTACTCAGCCTTAGAAATAGGTTTGTTCAGTTGGATTATATGTGTATTTACAGTACTGATTATTTTGATCTTTTTCCCCTGCCATTCTATTCAATAAATTTCTAGCTTGTTTTTATATTGTTTATTTTACCTTTTTTTTTTTTTTTTTTTAACTTTTACTGAAAAATTGGAAGTAACAATGTAGGAGAGTCAACTATGTAGGTAGGTAGAGTTTTAAATAATAAAAAAAAAACCTTCAATATGTTTGGTTGCTTAGGTTAGCTCTTTATAAGTAATTTCTATGACTCTAAATGGATTTCAAAAGAAGCGGTACCAAGCCCCAGTCAAAAATGTATCCAGGGCTTCCCTGGTGGCGCAGTGGTTGAGAATCCGCCTGCAGATGCAGGGGACACGGGTTCGTGCCCTGGTCCGGGAAGATCCCACATGCCGCGGAGCGGCTGGGCCCGTGAGCCATGGCCGCTGGGCCTGTGCGTCCGGAGCCTGTGCTCCGCAACGGGAGAGGCCACAACAGTGAGAGGCCCGCGTACCACCAAAAAAAAAAAAAAAAAAAATGTATCCATTTTGCTAACTCTGAAGATCACAGAGTTCAATATACCTTCACAGAAGAGTGATAAGATTAGCCACTAAGACAGTCCAATAGATTTTCTGAAAGTCTGTTATCCTGTTTCTACAATGATTCAAGCCAATATAGGGAGATGCATAAATTTACAAACAAAAACATTGTTTTGCCGGCCTAACCCTTAAAAACAATGTGGTAAAGTTTCAGTAAATTTAGTTTGGGGTTGAGTTTGACATATATCATTCAAAAATATCTTAAAACTGTGCCACAAGTGATGAAGATTAGTTTTAATTTTAAGGAAAAGTCTGCATTAACCTTTATTCACTCAAAGATAATCTCTAGTTCCTACCATTATGGACTTACTTGTTATTATCAATAACAAAAGGACAGGGTTTACATATATGGACTGTAATACTACTTGGGTCATTTAATATATGTTGAATTTACAATTTAACTCAGAGGAAGTCATGTCTAGTGGTTGGGAAATACTTTGTATATATAGTTGTAATAAAATTTTGTATCAGGCATTAAAAATCAACTGATGAGAGGGAAGAGATATGGGAACATATGTATATGTATAACTGATTCACTCTGTTGTAAAGCAGAAACTAACACTACATTGTAAAGCAATTATACGCCAATAAAGATGTTAAAAACAAAAAACAAAACAAAAACAAACAACAACAAAAATCAACTGATGAGCTTGCATAAGAGACAGGCAAACTCACATTAGATTGTAAGATAGCTACAATGCTCATTCTCTCCTAACAAAGTATTTTCACTCCAAGAATATAACAAATGGTTTCTATCATTCCTTAAAGGTCTTACTTTTTCCATAATTTGTCTGTTGGATCCTGTATGTAATCTGTAATGGAGAATTGGAGCACCACAAACAAAAGTTCTAAACAAAGTCTCATACTGTACTGGGGAAAAAACATTTGGTCAAAAAGTAAAATGAAACTATTAATGTCTTAAATGATGTCTTTGCTTGTAAGAACCATACTCTTTTATAAAGTATTATCCACTGATAATATCCACTGATAAAGTGAATTTCAGAATTCACTTTTCCTTGTGAATGTAAAGCCTTTGTCTGATGATCAAAAAGCAATGGGTGTACATATAATTATTGCTTGGTACTCCAATATATATAGTTTATTTATAATATCTTTAGTGGGATTCATTATTTACTTTAACCATTTTATCTAACAATAAGATTTTGAATGTTAATTCTAGAATGTCCTTATGTATTACTTGCTGTTTATAAGATTCATCATACTATATATGCTATCATATAAAAATATAACCCACCACCATAGGATTTATACTACATTAAACATACCTTTGGGATGTTTAAATCTGATCATTTTCTCTTTTTTCTCTTATTTAAACCTATTTTTATCTTCCTTTGGGACCATTAGTAAAAATGAATGTCCAAGATAAAAAACACAGATGGCATTAAGATGATAATAATATGAGTAGAAAGCAATTCCTAAACGATTTCTAGTTGGATATGAAAATAGAATGAAAACCACATAGCACTAATTTTTTTTTCAAAGACAAAACTCCATTATTCTGACAAATTCCTTCTTCATCTTTTTTCCTTTTCATATGAAAACCAAAAAATTTTTATAGAATTTCCACATCTCAGCTCTTTTGCTATGTAATACCATGAATACAGTTATTTCTGGATTGTGTAGAAAGGGGAAAGGGGGAAACTAGATAAGTTCAAGAAACAAAATGACAGGAACTTTTTAACCACAGAGTAACAGTGACCCAGAGAGATACAAATTAGAATTAGATGCTGTTGGATACCACATTTTCCAAAATAGTCTAGTGTTATGAGAATCCATAAAGTATCAGAATATTTTAAGTATAGAATAGGGTTAGGGTAGAAAGGAACATTAATAATATGTTGAGTGTTTCATTTGTGGTTTTTGAAATACCCCACAGACGTTTATCTATTTAAAAAATTAAAACAGACCTTCTTTTTCTTCTTCTTTGTCAGGATTGGAGACACCCTTGGATACCACAACAGGACTTCAGGAAATAGCAGCCGAGGAGTAGGACACAATGAAGTAGTACCCCCTGGTGGGCATCACACTCAATGGGGGAATTACTACAGTACTTTCAAGTTGAGGGGAGGGGAGGTGACTTGCATTAGTTTCATTTAATTTGCCCAGCTCTACTGTGAAAATCACCTCCATCTCTACTACCATCACTCCTAAAAACATCCTATATATTCTGATATATGTGATATATAGACACAAAAGCACACATTGACTCTTTAGGGCAATAGCAACTCTGAGGTTTATTTAATGGTGACTCAAACTATATCCTACCCTGCTAAGCTAAAAACATACAAATTGTCTGTATTCTGAAAGTAATATGGTGGTTAGCGGCTGGCCAGAGGTGTATACATTGCAAATATGATCAGAGAAAATATTAATGTTCGATTGTTGTATATTCATACTCTTATTTAATGCCTTCTGCCAATGAAATAATTTGTATCTGTCATTTCTCACACTGATTTTATGGTGGAAGACTAGAGATGTGTGTTCAGGGTCCTGTGTATTCAAGGAATGGAACACTGAGATCTCAGTGACCCTTTCAGGTATACTGTGGAGGGTCAAACTCGATTTTGAAGTGTTATTTATTGACTTATTTTTGCGTATTTCCCAAACGTATGGTGTGAGCTGGGGAAAAGTTGCTTTAAAGGGTATGGGAACCTCCATGTGTGGTGGGCAGAGAGTTATTTTACAGGATTCTTGTGGGGATCAACGAGAGGTGCCTGTTGAATATGAACGACTTCATTTCAGCCATTTTTCTATTCAAGGCCGTGTAAAGATGACTACATCCTGCCAGCATCCTAGAGACAAATAAGCACATGAGTTTCATCCATCTATGTAGGATTGAACGCTATTTGGTGATGCGATGGATGCTTTTTCTAAAATAAAAGCGCAGTATCAAGATTAAATGTTTTTCTTTGCTATATAATTTTTTAAAGGAGAATAACACTGCACATTTTTCACGTTGTATTTGTTTCTATGTTTGAACTTCTGGACCATTCCTCACTTTGACATCCAAACTTTTACTTTCTGTATAGTTGTATACCTTACGGAGCTCTGAGCTATTTCTTTTTTTTTTTTCTCCTCAGATAAAGCAAAGTTTAAGAATTTCGTTTTCATGAGGCTTCAATTAAGAAGAAAAAAACCCTAGCCTTCCTGTTACTCTGGTCACCCACATGACAAAAAGGAAGTTAAACTGTTTGCTGACATGTCTCTTATGGTTTGAGTCCGGGCTTCCTTCTCTAGGACTCCTGCCAAACACTCAGCTTCCACAGACAATCTTTTGTGGGAGGTGACCTCATTGGAATCTAAGAGCAAAGGCTAAAACAAATGCCATAATAATTGCAAACAAACCCTAGTTCTGGTGAAGGATCGGTTGGTTCACATTCCTGAAGGAGCTGGAAATATACTTTCTGAAGATTTAATAGAATCGTAGGGTCTCTTCTCTTGCAAACAACTCTTCTAGACTCTCAGGTTCCTGTTTACAGTACCACCACTTTCCAAGTTGTTAAAAAGGGTTAGGGTAATCTTTCATTCTTCCTTCTCCTTTATCATCTCTCTCTCATATTTAATTAATTAGTAAGTTCTAAAATCTCTTTTCCAAAATTAATTTTCTGCTACTCCCTTAATGCAGTATCACTTTACTTTTAGGTGAATGGTATGCGTGTAACTTTTATGATTAATTTCAGTCTCTTTAAGCATTCTCTCCACTTTCATCTCCACCTAACTTTTTGTCCTGTGCCTTTAACACACTTCACATGTTTTCATAGTCCATGGAGAGAAATCAATAGGGGAAAAAAAGTGTCCACTGCCATATGACCTCATTCACTGCCTTTGTTTAAACATTTAGCTTTAAATATCCTTGGCATTCCTTTTGTTGATCTAAATCTTTTGCCTTCTCTCCTGAATTCCTTGATCTGTTATGTGATGCTGTCTTTCTTGTACTGAGTGGTTCCTCTCTGGGAAAGTGATCTCAAATTTGTTTTGGAGATTACATCTTGGCATACTAGTATTGTGACTTAACCCCAAGTGCCCACCCCAGCATGTGGCTTGTATGTTTGCTGATTCATTTCTTATTTCTGTAAAGAAAATGGGACATTAACCTTCCTAAAACAGAACTTTGACCATATGACTAATGTGGTTATAAACCATCAATGATTCCCCTTTGACTCTGGATCTGGAACCAGGTAGACCCGATATCCAGTTTTGTCATTCACTAGCACAGTGGCAATCTCCTGAACCTCACTAGGAATAAGTTACTTTATCTAGTAACAATTGATAAATTCAGTTTATGAGTATTTCACTTTTGATTTTTGCCTTTGTGTTTAGAAGTAAACGTGCTCTACACTTCCTTGGAGTTGTCCTTATCCATCATTGGTATCAATATTATCCTAAGTCTCATAAGGTAAATAGGATGGTTTTTCTATTTCCTTTTATTTTTCCAAAATCATCAGTATAAAATAGGGATACTTCTTCCATGAAGATTTGGTAAAGCTCATTTTTAAAACCGTCAGATATGGGAATTTGCTTTTTAATTGTTTTTTAAATTAACATGTTTTCTTCAATTTTCTAAATATATGATATATTTCACATTAAAAGAGGAAAGAAAAAAACTTGTCTGGTTTCAATGGCCACTTGATGGGAATACTTTTTGTTTATTTGATTTATCTAAGGTGATTATTTTTGTTTCTTCATAAGTCATTTTTGAATATTTAATTTTTTGAGATAAATCCCAATTTTACGTATTTTTAAAAAGGTATTAACAATGCAACATAGTAATCTCATACTCTAAAAAAATTATTCAATCATGGAAATGAAGTTTCCTTGTAACTTGATCAATTTTTGCTATATGTATTTTTATTTTTTATTTTATTTTATTTTTTCTGTGGTACGCGGGCCTCTCACCGTTGTGGCCTCTCCCGTTGCGGAGCACAGGCTCCGGACCCGTAGGCTCAGCGGCCATGGCTCACGGGCCCAGCCGCTCCGCGGCATGTGGGATCCTCCCGGACTGAGGCACGAACCCATGTCCCCTGCATCGGCAGGCAGACTCTCAACCACTGTGCCACCAGGGAAGCCCTGCTATATGTATTTTGATGCTGTCTTGTTATGTGCATTTAGGTTCATTAGGAATTATTCTTTTATTCACCTTTATTCCTATATAATACTCTTTTTCCTTTTCATTCCTATTCTACTTTTTTGCCTCATTTTTATTTAGTTGACTTCTATAGCAGCTTTATTTTTATTATTTTTTTCCTGGGTATGTTTTACATCCCCCCTTTTTCTCTTCAAACTTTCTGTATATATCCCCTTAAGTAGCATGTAATTGGATATTTTTTAAACCAATAATATAATTGATACCATTAAATAGTCAATTTTCATCTGTTTAAATGTATTGTGATTACTGATGTTTCAATATTTTTATTATTTTATTTTGTGCTTCCTGTTTAGTATTGCTTTTATTTTCTTATGGTTTCCATTGGTTTTTGTTGGTTCTTAGACTGCCATTTATTTTCTTCTCTCTTTTCCTTGGAAGTACACATTTTATTTTTATTCTTTGCTGGTTATCTTTATATTTTAAAATATATTCATAGTTTGAAAGCAGAAACTCTAACAGATATTTGTATACCCATGTTAACAGCAGTGTTATTCACAACAGCCAAAAGGTATAAGCAACCCAAGGGTCCATTGATGGATGAATGGATAAACAAAATGTGGTAGGGGATTGAGACACATGTTACAACATAGACGAACTTTGAGGGCATTATGCTAAGTGAAAAAAGCCAGTGGACAAATACGATATGATTCCACTTATATGAGGCACCTAGAGTAGTCAAATATATAAGAGACAGAAAGTAGAATGGAGGTTGCCAAGGGATGGGGTTAGAATGGGAGTTATTGTTTAATGGGTACAGAATTTCAGTTTTATAATATGAAAAGTGTTCTGCAGATGGATGGTAGTGATGGTTGCACAGCAATGTGAATATACTTAATATTACTTAACTCTACACCTAAAAATTGGTTAAATTTTATGTTATGTATATTTACCACAATAAAACTATGAAAAAATATATTCATAACTAATATTTCTCAAGCAAATCCTAAAGTAATTTGGAATGTTTATCTTCTTCTGAAATGAAAAAAGAATTTAGCCCATATAACTACCTTCTGAACTCTCTCTTTCCTCTTTAATGTTATTCCTTTGCAGATTTTAGTTCTGACTTTTAAAAAGAGGTATTATTTTTAGAGTTAATAAATTTATAGAAGGGTTTACCAACTTCTTTATTCACCATTGTTTTGTGCATCTACACTTTCCCTTTGGGATAAAGTTTTCTCTTTGTTTAAGAACTTACCAAGGAATTGTTTCTTTTATTGGAAAGTCTATGGGTAATAAATATTCCTGATCTTCATAAGACTGACAATGTCTTTTTTTCACTCATGCCTTATTTTAAAGAGTTTACTAGGGCATGAAATTCTAGTTTGACAATTATGTTCCCTTGGCATTTTCCCTCTGTTGTCATTTGGCATCCTTAGTCTTGAGAGAAATCAATGGTCTATTTAATTGCTAAAGATTTATAAGTACTTTGTATCTTTTCTTCCAAATGCTTTTATCAATAAACTATTCTCTTTCCCCTGATATCCTGCAATTTTTCTGTGACTCATTAAGGAGTGGATTTTGTTTTCTGTTTTGTTTTTCATATTGTATGGTACTTCACGTGCTAAATTTGAAATCATAATTTTACTCAAATCAAAAATATTCTTAGCATTTTTATTCTTTCAATATTGCTTTTCTAATATTCTATTTTTCTGTTTCTAGAAATCATAGTGGTGTATATTGAAGCTCATCAATCTGCCCTTCATATATCACAACGATCCTTTCATATCTTTAATTTTTTTGTTTTTCTGTGTTGTATTAATTTGTTAATAATATCTTCCAATTTACTTATTCTCTCTTCAACTGTGTTCAACTTAGAATTGGATTTTATTTTAAATTTCCATGACTAGTTTTCAGTTCATTTTTTGTTGAATCATAGTTGCCTTTTTACTTGAAAAAAATTATTTTGCTTTTTTGTGGGTCATACTTCTTCCTTTAGGTTTTTGAGGCTCTTTAACATACCTATTTAAAATTTATTTTAAATTGCTTTTTTCTTTTTATTTCACCAGGGTTATATTTCCAAATTGTTGATTCTCCTTACTCTCTCTCTTATCATTAGGTTTTCTTATTGCCTTAGAGTGTTATTTGGTGAGCTCATCATGAATTGGAGTTCTCTCTCATGATTCTCCCCTGTGTAGTGGTTTTAAGCTAGTTTTCTTAGGTTGCCTTTCATTCTCCTATCAAGTCTTATTGTTTCAAGGCTCCTGGGCTGTCATGGTACCAGAGCTCTCAAATTTGTAGCTCTTGCTCCCATAGGTGGCTTGGCCCAAGTACTAGGTGCAAGGCAATCTGTGCTGTTTGCTGTGATAGGCATTCAGCTTTATAAAAGGTGCAGATCAAAGCCACAATTGCAATTTTCTTTTATCCTAATTTCATGAGTGCAGAATCTTGCTTTCATATCTCATTTCATGTATTGAAATGGAAGTATTTCTACCACCAAACTGGAAGCATTTCTGGTACTGATTCTTCTTCAGGAGTTAAATGTCCAGTCAATTTTGCCCATTTTATGGTACTTTTTATTTGTCTCTCACCAAATAAGTCTCTGGAACTGAACTCTTCTTACCAAATTTTTATAGTTTACTTGCCTTTTAATAGCATATTATTTCTCATAGCTGTGGAGTCACATTTGAGGACCCTGAGTCTAGTTCATCCTGTTCAATCTGCATATGAGTTCATGGGAAGAAACTTCTGGGCACCGTATCTGTTCTCTCCTCATTCTAAAGCAAACAAACAAACAAACAAAACCCTGAAAAATGCCCAACTGAAAAGTAGTAAACCTGTGCATTGCACAAGCATGGCTTTTGGAATATAATAAAAGTAAAATCCATTTTGTCTTCCATGGTCTTTAAATCCAGTACAGATGAATAAAAATTCCAGTAGCCCTCATGACTTTTCTGCTCACTTTAGGTAAATCAATAATGTGATGGTCACTTTCAGTGCCTTGTTTTGGTGATTTGAATGCTTAATCTTATGTAATAATCAAAACCCCAGACTTAAACTTGTGTTTCTTCCCCTCCCTTAGCGGGGGCCAGCTGTAGGAGGGCTGCCCCATAGCAGAAAAGGTGAGCTGGCATTTTCTTTCTCCCTCAGCTCCTCCTCTCCCAGCTGCTTCTGGTCCACCTGGCATGGGAGTCTGGGGAAGGCCAGGGGAAAACAGACAAAGTCTATTCTTACTTGAGTTGTTCTTCCAGTTCTCTGGGCCTGACAAGTGTTTAAAGAATCTGGATTCTTCAGAAGGCTGTTTTGGAGTCCTTTCTCTTCGGGGTTCCCTCAGCTTCTGGCAAAACCACCTTGAGGAAACCATTTTTAGAACCACTAGGCTGACATTACTAACATGAGTAGAACATTCTGTCTGCGGGATTTGTATACTTTTGACTTACTTGTAAGAGGAGGAATGCAGCTGTTGTCCGATGTCCCCTCTACTGCTTCCCTCTGCCCTGACACTGTAGGACAACAGCCACTACCAACCACCTGCAGGTATCTCATGTGCATGACAAACTCCAGTCTGTGAGCTCTTAAACAATAGGAAACATATCAGTGCTCTCCAAGAGGTCTCTTTGAAGCCCATTTCACTGTGCTTTGCCTTGAGGGATGGAGTGGGACTCAGCATAGCCAAGAATTCTGCATAAATTCACTCCTTCAAAATTCTCCTCTCAACAATTTTAATAGCCTCAGTGTTGCACAAGGTGTCTAGAAGAATCACAATATCTTAACAACTTGATAATCTTACTGACCTTTACCCCTTAATCTAAACTGCCCCTGAATATCTTGTCACAGGTCATTTCTTTGGAAAATGAGACAGATGTGGAAATTGTTAGGTGGGGCTTCTGGTTAAGCCTCTTTTCCCCGGTCTGTCCTATCTTTTTTTGAGTTGCCTGAAAAGGGGTCATGATGGAGGACCAGGCCCAGAATGTAAGGTCAGAAGAATCGTAGATTTGCTTTTGGCATCTTTGAAGAAGTGAAACAATGCCAGTAGTTATTTATCTCCAGAATTTTTATTTTTAAAAAATATATTTTTTCCTTAGGTTTTTAAGTCACTGTAGTGAGATCTGTATTAGTAGAAACTGGATGGGCTTTCTAATTGATACATATACTGTTGTTACTGAGTCTAAGCTCGTACTGCTTGCCGCAGGACAGGCCAATAATCGAGAGATGAGTTGTCGGGGCAAGGAATAAGGACTTTATTTGGAAAGCCAGCAAACTGAAAAAACAGTGGGCTCATGACCGAAAGAACCATCTTGCCTGAATTAGAATTCAGGCTCCTTTTATGCTAAAAGGGGAGTAAATCAAACACTTGCTGCTTCCCATCAGCCTCCAGAGGGGAGGTGTTCATGTCTCTCTCCCTGCAGTCATTCACAGGCAGGCCTGGCCAGGATGTTTCTTGTGAGCTAAACAAAGGTATTTTAGCTTAATGCTCACTACCTGGGAGTCAGGGTTCCCAGAGATGGGCCATTATGTATAATTTAAGCTTATAGGCAACATTCCTTTAGTAATTAGCTTGTAATAGAATACTACAAAAGTTTCTCCCCTATTGCGCTATGATAGAGAGAAGTTAAAAGATTTACCACCAGCTCTCACCAGGAGCTGGGTATCTATGACCTACTCCTTGTTCCCTCAGTGTAGCCTTTCTACTGTGGCTAGTCTCTTGGAGTCTCAACAACACTTGTCATTTCTTAAACCTTGCCTATACCTTCATTAAAGTAAGTATTCTTGAAAGTTTTGTTATTTTAGCCATCTGGAGTGAATTGCCTTTTCTGATAGACTCCTGACTAATACTGCTATATACTAATACTGCTATCTAATCATTAAATGTAGTCAAGGCAGATTTTCTAATTATAAGTCCACTCTTTCTTCTCTTACACCTCACAATATTTCATATACTTGACATTGAATAAATGACTAAGTTATGTATTGTGATGTTTTACCATAAAAATAAATTTTAAAAATAGCAAAATACTTGTCAATATGGATATATATTTGTTCCCTAGGGTGAGTTATCCTAGTGAAAAATATACCATAAAAAGAATATATTATATATATTATATATCATCTATCAATCATCTATATATCATCTATCAATATATCTATATATATATCATCTATCAATCATCTATCATCTATAAATCATCTATCATCTATCATCTATCAATTGTGTCCCTCCATAACCAATAGGAAAAGACAATGCATTATCACTTACATTGCTACAGAGAAAATTCTTGTCATATCATTTTAAATTCCAACAAAATGGAAAAGAATAATATATGTAAAGCCTTGTTTGCTTTACTGAAGTCTTTATTCAAACTAAACACATTCTCATTCTGACACTCTAACAAGAGAATAGTGTTTTTCAGTTTTATCTACAAAATGAAGAAAGCAATTATTAGAAAATATGCTTATTCCAAAATTAGAATTCCCCATATATATTCAGAAAGCATGCCACTTTAGTCCTCTACATTGTCACATAGTGGTGACACTAAAACGAAAGTTTTGCTGTGAAGGGATCTTCTATGTTTTCATTCTGGATCCCCAAGCAATAAATTCAAAAGAGATGCATTTCTCTTTAACACTAAAATGCCTGTTCTCTCTTTTATCTTTTTTTCTTGCTACTGCTGTGGTATTTACTCCAGGGTATTTGTGTGGTCAGTCATTGCCCACATAGAGAATGAAAAAGCAAGAACATCTACCAATACTATCATACTTTCCATAAAATTATTTGTTCCGTATTGTGTGCCACTTTTTCTAGTTTTCATATATCTGACTCTCACAAGTTTTTACGTATCAATACATAGTAAACAGAAGGATAATATGGACCTATAGACTTACTGCTTATATAAAGTCTAGCCACTGATAATGAGTAGTGATAATTTAATCCTAAACTTAGAGACATAAACAAGTTCCGTTACCTCCTTCTTCCTCCTGGTGAAAATAAGGAAAATAAACAAAGTCTTTCTCTGAAGAATACAAAAGGGATGCCCTACATCTCAGAGTTACAGACGGACAGCAGATTAAGGCAATGGCAAACATAAACGAGGGCTTTCAGAGGATGAGATAAGTCTCACGGGAGTTTCAAAATTAAAATGCATTGAACTACTTAGACGTGTCAACATTTCACTAGAAAGAGGGAGAAGTTCAAAAAGTTCTACCTCATTTGCTAGATTTTGCTTCTGTAAGTCAGAGATCAGCCACCTAGCAACACCACAAAAGACTCTACTCTGACATAGTTTAACTCATGCTGGCTTAGCAGGAAGAAAAGCTATGTAGGATCAGGGCAGAACTGGATGGCCTGTAGCTCCAGTGCCACTAGGGAGTCTGGTCTGGGAAATTGTGAAATTCAGTCTGAGGAATGACTTTTTGTCAGCATTCTTCGAAGCTCAGGTCTCTGAGCACCTCTGCTGGGCTCTTTCTCGCCCACTCAATAGACTGCATTGGAAACACACAAACACAGACACACACGCTCATCACGCAGGGTGAAGAAAGAAAAGATGTCATTTCCAATCAGTGACCACCCCATTAAAGTTCAATTGTGCGTATGCTAGGAAAAGTGATAAAGTAAAAACCGTGTCGATGAAGAGGAAACATTTTCCTATGCAGCTATTTTAGGATTGGTGAAGTACTGAGCTTTTCCAAGTTCCTGATCTTCACAATATAGACAGTTATCTCTTGTTCTCTCTTTTAAAGCCAGTCCGTTGGCATTAGATCCTGCCCCAGAAATAACCCACCACTTTTCTTCCAGGAGAAGAGAAATATCTACTTAACAGTCAGGTCATACCAGAGACTTTGGAAAATATCTGAATCACAAATCCCTGTCAGCAACGACCAGTGTACGAAATCTGGGCCATGTCCTTCCTTGGAGGATGTCCTCCCTGGATGAGTCCACAGGTCATTCAAGAGACACTTGCAACAGATTGTCAAAGCAATGCCGTTTTCAGCTGTGAAAGCTTACGGCTGGCATGGAAAGTCTAAAAACAGTTGGACAATTTAAGTGTACCAACACATCACGAGGCTTCCTTTCTGGGAAAGGGTCAGAGAAGGAAAATGAGGTGTTACTGTGCTTTTGATTTTCATGACTCTCTGAGCATATGTGAGCAGAGAAAACTCCAGCTCTGGGAGTGAGGCAGGGAGAGAGGCTTGGGGAGAGAGGTTATTTGCTTCTTCTTCAATCGCATTCCTGGCCTCCCTGGCTTGTCTGACTCTGCACGAGGCACAAAGTGTGTAATGCTTTCTGACAACAGGGGAGGAAAACCGAGGGACGGGCACATTTCATCTCAGAGCCGCTGCTGAAAGCAGCCAGCTGGCTCTGCCTTTTACTGTAAGAGGTGTCGTTATTTTTTAAATATTGTAACCGTTTTTAAGATCTTTTTGGAAAAATGCATTTCTAAGCTGCTAAAGCAGTTCTTGTTAAAATACACATGCAGAAACTAAAATTTGAAACTGCCCTTTCCTCCAGAGCCAGCCTCCTTCTATACAGGTCACCGACAACTCTGAATGCTTTGACGTGGATGCTGTTATACTTGTTTTGCATTTTCACATACTTTCTGTCCCCTGCATAGTATTTTAATACGCATATTATTTTGGAATTTGAACATTTCACCTAACAACACAATACATTCCTATGTCAGGATTTATATTTCCATTAAAAAAATTGTTACATAGTATCCTACATTTAAATTTGTTTTCAAAATAGTAGTGCACAATATCAAAATCAACACATTTATCTGCATATTTCTTGTTAATATGACAGTAGGCAAGATTCCTAGGATTGAAGTGGCTGAGTTTAAGAGTATGAATATTAAAAATCTTGAATGGATATCGCCACTTTGTCTTTCCTACAAGTTTCTTTTCCTAAATGCTGTATGTTTAGTTTCCTAAATATACGGTTTATATTCCCATAATCTGTGTAAAAGAGGGTCAGTGTTTCTACATTCTCACAAAGAGTAGATATTACTAAACTTCTTTTTTTGTCACTTTGATAGGTTAAACCAAGGTTTCAAAGGTTTAACTTTGTACTTATTTATTAAAGAGGGTTGACTTTTTTTAGATATGTGTGGACCATTTATATTCCTTCTTCTGTGAATAATCTTTGTCTATCATTTCTTGTATATTTTTTATTGCTTTGAGGGAACACTACATATTATAGCTAATCCCCATTTAGAGTATATACGGTATATCTTTCTCGTGGCCTGTAACTGTGTTTTTAGAAAAATTTGTTTATGGGGTCTTTCACCATTACTGCAGTTTTATTTTTGTTTAGGAACCATCCATGTGGTCAAATTTCCAAAGCTGTTCATCTTTTCTTTTATGGCTGCTAGTAAGCTTATAAATGACTTCTATTTGTCAAGATTTTAAGCTATTCCCTTATTGTATATTTTCTCTAAGAATTTTTGTAAGTTTTCCCTATTTATACCTTTAATAAATCTGGGATTAATTCCTTGGGTATAATGTCAATAACAATTTATATTTTAAATAAATGGCTAACCAACTGTCCTAACACCAATTATTACATAGTTCAACCCATCCGCTCTCATCAACTTGAAATGCCACCTATTTTACATTAATTTCACATAGCTACATCAACTTATTAGTAGACTCTTTACCTGTTCCAATAGTCTATTTGTCTCTTCTGTCCCAGCTCCACAATATTTATTACCATGACTTTATGACAAGCTTTACTATGAAGTACAGCAAATACCAATCCTTAATTTTGTCTTTAAATATTACATTTATTTTTCTGGTGAACATTAAGACCCATTGGTCTATTTCAAAAAATAAATAAAAATCTAAAACACTAAAAGTGTCCTTGTTAACTGTCATTTGTACACTACTGAATATGGTTAATTCTAGAAAGTAAGTTCATTTGCTTCTTTCTTATGCATTTGATCAGGTCGTTGAGTGTCCTTCATTTGTACCTTCAGTTTTCTTTATGTGGGTCTTAAACATTTACAGTTAAGTGTAGGCCTCTATATATTATAATAACACAGCTATTTCAGAATGGAGCTCTTTTCTAATTATCTTGCTCAATTATTTTTCCTACCGATGAAAAGGAAATTTACTTAGTCTTGCATATTTATCTTGTATCCATCTACCTTGCTGAACCCTTTTTATCATTCTAATAGCGTCACAGTTAATTTGCTTGAATTTCCTAGACTGTGAATATCTGCAATAATATTTGTCTTTCTTCCTCTTACTTCTTTTTCCTTGTTTCTTTGGTTACAACCTCTTGAGCAAATAGAATAATCTCAGTGGCAGCAGATCCTTTTTTTCTTATTCCTGGATTTAAGGAAAACACTTTCAGTTTTTTTAAATAGATACACAATTGGAAGAGAGGGACTACATCTTTGCCTTTTACAATTTCCACTGTGTCATTTAAGCTACTCAACTTTAACACCTCTGCTTGGGCCAATTTTGGTAATTTATATTTTCCCATAAAATTGTTTCTTCCATGTGTTGGATATGAAAAAACTACAACCACATGACCTCTTAAGCTTACTACATAAAAGATATCTAAATGCCCTCCTGAGTACTATGTTTGAAAAAATAACAACAGAGGCCATGACGTTAAATTTTGATCATTTGTTCTGTATTCCACCAGTAAAGAACTATTGTTGGTTGCTATGGAGATGATTTCAACAATGTTAAATAAGAAACTGGCAAACGGATTACTAGTGCTTCCCACTTACATACATTTTAAAAAGTGTTCTTAAGTAAATAAAATGAATTATACATTTCAGCAGTACCAAAGCTCTTTTCAATTCACAGCTCCATCATGGCAGAGAATGTTGGTTTCTTAGCGAATGTTCATTTGCCCCTCCTCCTTATAAATAGGTTAGGTAATTTATTCAAAGTCATGGAGTTAGTAAATGGTGGATGGAGTTCATACCTAAACCCAGGTTTACTTGGTTTTAGGGTCATATCCCTGTCCTCTTTTGTATACTGCATACAGGATATGAGTCATATGCATGTGGGTTCAGGAAAATAGAGAGGAGGTTCTACACAAGTTGGGACATAAAAGATAAATCTGGAGTTCTTCAGGTAGTCAAGGTGAGAAAGGGTAATATGGGCAAAAAGGAACAACATGAACACTCATAAGAATACTAGAAGTGCACAGTATGTTATAGAACAGAAACCAGCCAAATGCAAATAAAGCTTAGTTCTATAATTTCTTCAGGCATTTGATTCAAATCTATACTCATTGAATCTTGCAATCATAGAATCACAAGCCACCTAGTCAAATCCCCAAAGAGGCAAAATACCACGATGGTTCATAACTTAGGAGTACAGACACTGGCCAGCAGACTGAGGTTTAAACCTGAACTCCAAAAGAAAAACAAAACAAAACAAAACAAACAAACAAAAAAACCTGAACTCCACCACCTTTCTTGCTCTTTGTCTTTGGTAAAATTACTTAATTTCACGGTCTCATCTCCTTACCTGCCAAATTAGACACCGTATCATCTGCTCTGTAGGTTTATGTGAAGGCCAAAGGCATGTCAAACACTTAAGAGGTGCCTGATGTATGCCAGTAGCATACCTCAGATTTTTAACATTTGCGTCAAATGAAAGAAAAGCCATAGGATGATTCTAGCAACTATGACTACATATTTTCATTTTCCTTTAGCCTGCCCCAGGCAACACCTGCCCCGCCTGGTAGAAGGGACACTCCTTAACTGTTCCACATTCCAATTGTACTCTGTTGTGTGGATGTACCATAGTTTATTCAGCCAGTCTCCTATATGCGGGCATTTAGGTTGTTCCCAATATTTTGAAATTATAAAAATGCTTATAGCAAGTAATCTTGTGGACATTCATTCTCATAGTGCTGGAATTGTACCAACAGTATAAATTCTAGAAGTGGAATTGTTAGGTTCAAAAAGTAAATGAATCTGTAGTTTTTTTAGATGTTGCCAAAAAAAATTATACCAATTTACCATAAAAATATATACCAGTTTTTATACCATAAAAATTATACCAATTTGCATTTCTAGCAAAGTGCTTGTTTCTTTATATCCTTACCAACAGAATACGTTGCTCATCAGAGAGGTGGGGAATAGCATCTTAGTATGGTTTTAATTTGTCTTTATCTCATGAATGAAGTTGAATTATTTTCATATGTTTGAGCATAATTTTACATATTTCTAAACTAATCATTGTCCATTTTCTTAATGTGATGTTTGGACTTCCCCATATTTTATTTTTTAATTAATTTATTATTTTTTGGGGGGTACGCGGGCCTCTCACCGTTGTGGCCTCTCCAGTTGCGGAGCACAGGCTCCGGACGCGCAGGCTCAGCGGCCATGGCTCACGGGCCCAGCCGCTCCGCGGCATGTGGGATCTTCCCGGACCGGGGCACGAACCCGTGTTACCTGCATAAGCTGGCGGATTCTCAACCACTGTGCCACCAGGGAAGCCCTGGACTTCCCCATATTTTAAAACAGCTCTTTAAGTATCAGGGATATTTTCATTTTTCTGAGATATATGATACAAGTATTTTCTCTCAGATTGCCAGCTGTCTTTTGCTGTTGCATACTGTATATTTTGTGCCATGCAAAAGATTCTCTCTAACCAAACTTTTATGTAGTCAAATTTATCAGTATTATATTTGATTGCATTTGGACTTGAGTCATTGAAAAAAGCTTTATTCTTACATCCAGATTATAGAGGAATTCATCATGTATGTAAGTGGTTTTAAATTCACCCAGGTATGTATAGTTTCACTTTGAATTCTGATCTACCTGAAATTTATTTTTATGTGTGTATGGCATGAGGTATGGTTCTAATTTTTATCTTTTTCCAAATAGCTAACTAGTTACCCCAACAGTGCTTGAAAGTCTATCCTGTTCAGTGACTTAAGATGCCATCTTCACCATTTCCTAAATTTTCATGTGCAGTTGGATATATTTCTAGAAATTTTACTCTATTTTGTTAGTCTGAAATGTCTACAATGCCTATTCAAGTTCCTGTACCACATTGCTTTAATAATAAGGACTTAATTCTGTTTATACTAATTGGGCTACTCAGCCTCTAGTAGCTTGTCTTTTTCAGTGTTTAACCAGTTAATTCCATGTGTATATTTCCATGGGAACTTTAGTACCAAATTATTTACCCCAATTTGTGGGTATTTTTTTAGAGATTGTGTTAAATTAGGGAGGAGGAAGGTCCTTAAGATGTTGCCTCAGCTACCCAGAAAAGGAAAATGTCTTTCTACTTGTTTAAGACCTTTGGGATTGTTTTTAATCATACAGGTTTGCTTTTATTTTTAAAATTTATTCCTAAATATATATATTTTTTTATTCCTAAATATTTTATCATTTTATTTTTGTTGTGAGTAGGGTTTCCTTTTCCACTTTTTCCTCTAGTTTTGTGTATATAGACTATTGATTTCTGAATGCTAATTTTATATCCTCCAAACTTATTGAATTGATTTTAACTTTTGAATTAATATTTATGATTATTTTCTAAGGTTTTCCAGGTATACGATCATGATAATTTAACTTCTTTCCTACTTTTTATGCTTCCTTTTTTGTTTTTTTTGTCTTGTTTTGGTTTTGGTCGAATTGTATTGATTACTGTCTCTCATAAAAATGTTAAATATCAGTGAAGATAGTGGTCATATGTGCCTTGTTCCTAACGTCTTCATGGAAATGCCTTCTGTGACTCTCTATTAAGATGCTGAACTTAGGAATAAAGAATTTATATTTTATAATATCAAGGAAGCATCAATTGGATATCCATTCATATTTTCCTTAATGCTTTTTTTGAAAAGACTTAAGACTTTTTTTTAAAACCCTGGAGAAAATCATAATAGGTTTCTTTGGCTCTCTGCTTTCAGAAGTCTAATGCTTGACTAATCCCTTTTCCTTATTATTTGGTCTTTTCCCCTAGAGGTCATGAGGATATTTTTCTTTGGTTTACAGCTTAATATTTTTATTAGGATATATCTTGAGTTGCTAGGTTTGTGTCAAATTTCCCAGGTAACTGTTGGCCCTTCCGTTACGTAAATTCAGGGTTTTTTTCATTACTGAAAGTTTTCTTGGATTATAGTTTTAAATATTAATTCTGTTCCATTGTTTTGTTTTTCCTTTTTAGGGACTCAAACTGCAGCTGATTTTTGAACAACTTGGGGTTTAAGGACTCCAACTCCTGCACAGTTGAAAATTCATGCATAACTTTACGGTCAGTCCTCTGTATCTGAAGTTTCACATCTTCAGATCCAAGCATTCATGAAATGTATTGTACTGTAGTACATATGTTTTTGGAAAAAATCTGCAGATAAGTGGACTTATAATCTGCATATAAGTTGTGTGCAGTTCAAATCCATGCTGTATAAGGGTCAACTGTACATCTATATTCTTTGTCTTCCACTTCAAATACTTTCTCTTTGATTCTTTTTACTTTATCTCATTTTCATTCCCTTGGTTATTTCCCCACCTTTGTTCACAATTTCTTAATAAATTTAACTTGAATATGTCCTCCCCTGGGAGAACTGTAATTTAGTCTTTCTTTCTTTTTTATTTAATTTCTTTCCTGAGTTCTATTGATTCTTATTCGATTCTTAATGTTTTGCTGTCCATTTGTACTTAGACTTTGAATTTCTCAATTAAGAATTTTTTTCCAATACCTCTAAATGTTTTTTCTGACAATATTTAATTCACTTTGGAGTTGGGATCTTAGAGTCTTTTCTTTTTTGCTTCATCTTTCTTCCTTTATTTCCTTCTTTCTTCCTTTTTCTCTTTCTTTCTTTTTTTGGTGAGGGAAGGAGAGTGTTCATAAGCTAAATTTTATTTTAAACAGTGGTTTTGTAGAGATGGGAATTGCATTTATTCTTCATTTCAAGCCTAGGGCTGTAGTGAGGTAGTTTACAAGATTCCTAGTTTAAGAGCACCCTCTTCTGTCATTGGAGAATTCCCAGAGTTTCTTTAATGGGTGACATTTTTCTTTTTTGGTATCCATGCTGTCCAACAAACTGGAGAGTAATTTCTTTTTAGTATAATGAGCACATCATAGCCTCACTCAATATATTGGGCTGGCCAAAAGATTAGTTTGGGTTTCTCCGTAAGATGTTAAGGAAAAACCCAAACGAACTTTTTGGCCAACCCAATACTTCTTGCAGCACACGTAGAAAGTACCCAATAGTTCCTCTGTGGTTAATAGTTTGGGTTATGGTGAGGCCATATGCTCATATCAATAATTTAAGAACATATTTAAAAGTATTGATATTTTTTCCTTGAAACTTCAGAACTTTCTATTTGTATTCATTTGTTCATCCTTCATTCAATATATCATTCAAATGGTTCTTAAGATGTCAGGTATGAATTTGGTACTTGTCATGAAAAGGTATGGAAAACATACCTTCTGAAGACAATGGTCTTCAAAATGTTTGCCCACACACCCCAAAAGAGTTTTTGAAAAAACTTTGTAGTCCCTTTAATTTTAAGTCAAAGTTAAATTTTTTTCATCTTAACTTTAAGAAATTGCAAACGATGCACTCTCCAGGCTACTATAAATAAAACTCTTAGACCGATCAAATGTAGATACTGAAATGTAAATACCATAGTGATTGGATACACGTCATCTTCCAACAAAAAATACATGAAGACATTTGCCTTTAATATTTAGAATTTTTAATAGTTCCTTTTCCTCCTTAAACTAGTATTTTGATTTCCCTTTCCAAATGATTTTTATCCTTCATATTATAGATTATTCTTTAAAATTTTCAGTGAGCATAACTGTCTAAGAGTTTATCCTTACATATAGGACTAGTAAAAATTGGGAAAAACAAACTTTGATAGTCATAAAAAATAAAATTGCATTGGAAATATATTTCTTAATAGGATAGGTAGGGCAGGTTTTAAATAGGTAATTTCGTAAAACAAACATTTGTAAAAAAACATAATGAGGGAAGCAATAGCGGAGCCCAGAAGGAGCAATGAGCCATTCTTCCTGGAGGGTATGGGAAAGGGTTCCCAGAGAAAATGCCATTTATATTGGATCTTAAGCATTAAAAGGCATCCTTTGGGAAAATAAGGTAGAAAAAGAAAACTCTAGGCAGAGGGAACAGTGTGTGCAAAGCTTGGAGAAAGAGAAGACAGACCGTCAAGGCAAAAGATCTTTTTGGACGTGTTAAATTTGTGATGCCTATTAGATATCCAGATGCGATCTGGTGTCTTTTTGGGGACTGAATTTAAGAATGTGGAATTTAGTGGAATAGGTTTGGGCTGCTGATAAATTGTATTCAAAGCCAATAAATTAACCCAAGCTTAGATGAGATCATATAGTAAGTGAGGGTAGGAAGAAAAGAGAAGAATTTCAAGCACTGAGGATTGGAACACTACAATATTGCAGGAAAGAGAAGGAACAAGTAAAGAAAAGTGAGAGGGATGGCCAGCGATATCCCCCAAATCAGGTAAAGAAAAAGGGTAATTCACTCTCAAATACTCCCATGTAGAGAAGGTAAGAAATGAGAAATTACCATTTTTATTGCCTTTTAAATTCCAGGTTAAAGTGCCTTTCTAATATAAGGGTTTCCTAGAAATGGTATTTAAAATTTCCAAAAGGTATTTTTTTTTTTTTTGGTCACTTGTCTATTTTTTATTTCTTTTGGATATCTAGGAATTTTTGCTTTCTGTATTTTGTTACTATGTCATTTGATACATAGAGATTTTTGCCTGTTGTAACTTTTTAGAGTGTATCATTTTAATTTAATGATATAGCCTTTTAAAAATGTGCTTATACTATAATTCTGTGGGGTTTTTGATATTAATAAGGTCATTACTGTGTATTTTTATTAGCCAAATCATTTTTTCTTACCTTTTGTTTCAGTCCTTCTTCTAGATATATTTCTTGTTTAAAATGAAATTATGCATGAAATATAAATATAATATAAAATGTTTATGTAATAAGAATATATATGAAATAAATATATATAGTAAAATTCTATATAGGTATGTAATTATATATGTATTTTAAATCTGATGTTGCTTCCTATGTCTCTCTTTTAGCCTGGCTAACTTGATTTTCTTTTCTTGTAACCTCTTTCCTGCCCTCCATATTAATTTGGAATTTATATTACATAGCTCACTCTATTTTTCTAATAAACATATTGGTATAATTGAAATAATGATTGAGCCTCCTTAAGTGAGGAATAATTTACCTCTTTTGGCTCACGGTTTGCGTCTTCAGCCCTCAAACATGCCAAACTGTTAATGTTTCTCAAGTAATGGAAAACCATGGTTCGCCTAGTAGTTTCTACTCTTGTGGATAATTACAAGCTCCCAGCAACACAAATGACCTTATAAATTCTCTCTCCTCTGGATTATAGATAAAACCTTAGATTCCAAGAGGAAATCCAAAGGTTTTTGTGAGAGGCTTCCTCAGGAAACCATGAAATTCTTGTATTCACAATGGCCTGGATGAGAGGTGGGCTTTGGCCTTCTGTCCCTACTTCTTTGGGTGACAAAGACAATGAATTCCCACTCTTGGGAATAAGAGAATAGGCTTGACATAAAGCCAATACCTTTCCACAGCGTCCTATAGTTACTCTAAAACTATATTCTAAAGCTGTCTTCACTTAACCTTAAATCCAAAAATGAGTACCTGTATGTGACAAATGAACTGGACACTAAATTTAACGGGAAATGAATCTGACATTAAGCGCAATTAGAAATAATTTCATCGTTATTTGGCATTTCATTAAGACACATTATGCTTAAAGTAAGGAACTGTGCAAGGATAAGTCAAAGGATGGGTATTGCAAGATACTGTGAAACAAAATATTCAAGAACCAAATGACTGGGACTTCCCTGGTGACGCAGTGATTAAGAATCCGCCTGCCGATACAGGGGACACAGGTTCCATCCCTGGTCTGGGAAGATCCCACATGCCGCGGAGCGACTAAGCCCGTGAGCCACAACTACTGAGCCTGCGCTCTAGAGCCTGCGAGCCACAACTATGGAGTCTGCGTGCTGCAACTACTCAAGCCCATGAGCCTACAGCCTGTGCTCCACAACAAGAGAAGCCACCACAGTGAGAAGCCGGCGCACCGCAACGAAGAGTAGCCCCTGCTCGTTCACAACTAGAGACCCACGCGCAGCAACAAGGACCCAACGCGGCCAAATAAAAAATAAATAAATAAAAATAAATTTATTTTTTAAAAAAAGAACCAAATAACCTGTAGTAGGATTAATGGGGTTAATTAAATGAGGACAAGCCCATTTATTAAATACTGTATACTACACAGCGTAAAACAGTGGCATAGTAATACTGATGGCTAGCATTCCTGTAATGTCTTTTATGTGTCAGGCTCTGTGCAGAATGTCTTATATATATTAACCCCTTTAAATCTCATAACTGCTCTATGAGGTAAGTGCTGTTATTTTCTCCATCTTACCAAAGAAGAAACAGAAACACAGTCAGATTGAGGGATTTACCCAATATTAGACAGCTGGTAAGTAGTGGATAGAGTCATGTTTACTGACGTGGAAGAACAGCATGATATTTCATGAGGAGATTAAGAAAAACACAGCACAAAGTATCTTGCAAAGTGTAATTCACATTTCGGTAAGATATAAATGTGCGCTCGTGTGTGCATGTTTGTGAAAGGAAAGCCATATGGATATAAGCCATACTACTCAAGAGTAGGATTTAGGTGTTGGGATTTCTACTTTTTGCCTCATACACTATTTTATGCTTCTACAAAATTTTATTGCAATACACATGTATCACTTTTGCAGTTCATAATTTAAAGAAATAAACATTTGAATGAAGAGACTACCATATTATACTATGAAAAAAATGTTCAAAAGTCTTTGTTTTTCACCCCTACATAGCAGATGGCACTCAGTCCAGACTGTTATTTTGATGGTAATTACAGTTATTTAGCTATTTGCAAAGTATTATTTACTATCAAAAGTAACATATTAAAATACGTCATTAGCTTTCTGGTTAGTGAATTCCTTTAGACATTTTGCTGCATTAATTTCCTTTCTTGGGTCCATCTCTCTGTCAATCCTCCTGTCACATCTACTCCCCACATTAGAGTTTTTGCACTTGAGAGAAAGAAGTTTCGAACATCACCATCTGGATTTCAATTTTTAAAGTTTATTTAAGCACATGAGGATGTTGCCAAGGATGCAGAACTCTTTGCTTGCTCAGCTGAGACGAACTACAGTGGGAGCTTTCTTGTCTAACCATCGGGGTTGGAGAAGACAAAAAGTCAAATGTCCTCACTGTAAACAGCTGACACTAAGTAACATTACCCACTCAGTTGATGTTTAATAAACATTGACGCCATCTTTCTCAGTTTCTTCCAGGAGATTTTTAGAAATTAATATTACTTATTCTGTATTTCCATCAAGTTATAGTTTGTGGTAAGTTAATTTCCATGGAAACCGATACAGGGAAAAGTATAATTTTGCTAAGATGTTGTGAGATAAATTATGTAGTGCATTTGAGAGCCAAAAACTTTGAGAAACCCATTAATATTTCCATTTCAACAATGTTAAAACAGTGTTATATTTCATCGTAAAATTTTTTGTTGTTGTTTTACTTGGTAGAGGTTTTTGCTTTTTTTAGGGATAAACAACTTTTCCTAAAATATGAGTGTTGACTCAGAAGGATATAAGAATCTAAACAACTATTAATCAGTTTTTTTCCAGATACTTCTGCGTGCTTTGTTATGACTTGAGTATCAACCTGAAACCATATCTCTAATAAGCAAGGTAATATATCCATCGGTCTGTTAAATTAACAAGTCATAAACACAAATATAATGGAATATGCATCATTTCCTTTAGAATTTATGAAACAGTTTGCACAATTTCCTAAAGGGTGAGAGAAAAAAAAAACCAAGCCATCTTTGATATGCAGTATAGATAATTCCCAGAATAAATCACAAGGACTGTTTTTGTTTATTTTTGCCTTAAGTATGCAAATATATTCCTTATCTGTACCTTAACGTTAGCTACTCATAAGCATCCACTGAAAAAACTGGAAAAAGCTTTTATTTATAAATTAATCTTATCCTTGTCTTGTTAGAAAAGAAAAATATGGAATTTGAAATAAAAAGGGAGATAGGAAATACAGACACTAATTTCATCTGAAATAGGATGATACCCATATAAAACATTTTTATAACCTTATGTAAATATTAAAAAAAGAATAATGAGTATTATTAAAGCCATATATCCCATACAATATGAAATGTTGAGAGATATAAAATCATGTGAAATAATTGATATTTTTCTAAAATATACTCACATCTTCCTTTCTCTTATACAGACAGATAAGTGTAAATGGTGTCATTATCCACTATTTTTACCTTAATAACCACATGTTCATTCATTAGATCAGCCTCAAGAAAAATAAGACGACAATACATGTTAAAAAAAAAAAAAGGCAATGGTTCTTACCGACACAGAGGACCGTTTTTCTCCACTACACAAGTCCCACCATTTCTGCAGTAACCTCTTGGACACTCTAAAACGAAGCATCCGAAACCCCACAGTTAATTATAAATATTACTAGGAAGAAGGAGAATGTATTACTGTTAGTCGTTGCATTAAATCTAATCATGGAGAGTAAATTGCTTCTAGTTGCTAAAAGCACAGAATTCTTTTAGGTTACTTTCCTGTACCCCCCAAATTTGTTCGATGCCGCCTGCTGTCCTGGACGTGTTCATTCTCTTTACATGCGCAGTGCTTGACCACAAGAGACTTTTATTCTCCTGTGGATTAGGTACAATCTACTTGTTTAGAATGTCTGCATGACATATTTGCGATTACACTGAAATGTTTTCTTTACTGAAACATTTCTTCAGCTCCACACTGCTGTCACTGTACCACGGCAGACAAATGCTTTGCATGGGTGACTGTTATTCTGATAAGATGTCACTGGTGTGCATGCTCTTGTCCTAGCTCCACGTCCGTGACAGATGTCAGCACAGCTCAAATGGAGCCTTGATGCCCTGGCCCTGCTTATTTTGCTGCTTGTATCGTTCCTGAGTTCTAGGTTAGCATGAACCTTTATTTTCAAAGGTGGTTTGTTTATAGGCTAAAAAGAAGCTAAATAGTTTCACACAGTCATGGTTGTAGAAGTGCTTAGTGATTTCAACTCTTTCCTTTACACTGTCTCCTTGTACTGTCACTACAAAATCCTGATCCATTAAGACCTGTCAATTTCCTTACTTAATCCCCTAGTTAACTCTTCTTGGCTTTTTTAAACACCTCCTCTCTTGTAGGAGACCGTTCTTCCCTGGTTGGGCTACCATAACTCTAATACTTGATGGAAACCTACACTGCCTTTAATTTGTAATTCAACACGTCTATTCTGAGTCCCTGTTCGATGTCTGGCACTCGGCTAGGCACTGGATATGGAATGATAAATAATATAGGATGCTTACATAGCTGTTAAGGCTGCGGGCACTGGAGCCAGACCACCTGAGTTGAAATTTCAGCTCAATTTCTTAGCTGTGTAATACCGAGTAAGGTAACTAACCTCTCTGTGCCTCGGGTTTCTCCCTGTTAAACAGGGTTAAAAACAGTACCTATCTCACAGGCTTGTTGAGAATGTTAGAACACTAGGCTCATAGTATGTGTTTAAGAAATGTTGATCTAAAAATGATATAGGCACAGCCTCTGCTCTCACTGACCTTCCACCTTCATGGAGGATGCAAAGAAGTGACGAGGGGATTAAAATACAGTATTAAAAGCAGTCTAATTTGGGATGAACGTAACAAGGGTGATGGGAACACCAAGGAGAGCACATAAGGCAAATTTGGGGAATAAGGAAAAGCTTTCCAGAAAAACATTTATTTGGGCAGGTGTGTGTGTGCGTGTGCGTACCTGTGTGTAAAGGTAAGCATAGAGACACAGAGGCGTGAGAAGAAAGTGTGGTGTACTTGAGAAACTGAGGGAAGTTCAGCCTGGTTGGATTGTTTGCAATATGAAGTATACTAAGTATGAGAGAAGGTCAGAGACACTCAGGGGTCAGATCATCTGGGTTCAGTGACGAGTTTAAACTTTATCCTAGGAGACCAGGATTTTAAGAAGGGAAGTAGTATGCTTTGTGCTTTAGAAAGATAATTCTGGCTACAGAGTTTACAGTCAACAGAAGGGCCAAGAGTAAAATCTGAGAACACAGTTAAGTCTTTTGCAGCAGTCCAGGAATGCCTGAATGAAAGGGATGGGGTGGGAGCATTCACAGTGGCGGGAATTTATAAGATATTTAAATGTTGGGATTGAAACATCTTGGTGATTATTTGGGAAAGTCAAGGATGATGTTCAGATTTCTGACTGGGCTATTGGTTAATTGGTGGCTTGATTCCTTGAGTTGGGGGATTTATGGGAAAGGAAGATTTTAAAGGGAAAGATGCTGTGTTGTAGGTACCTAAGGGACATCCAAGTGGAAGTATTCAGTGGGCAGGATTTGTAGGTCTGAAGCCAAGATGAAATATTAACACACTGAGAGAAGCCATTTACTTGGGTAGAGGAAGAATGATGGTCGTGAGGCATAGTAGGAAAGTAAAGCGGAGAAATGGAAACATTACGTAGGCAATATTCATTGAAGGAAAACGTGGGAGGATAGGGCGTCTCGAGAGAGTCAGATTGTCATACCAGTCTCTGAATGTTCAGAAAGGGATACAAGAGGCATTAGGAGAGAGGAAAATAGGGAAGGAGGGAGGGTGCATTGTGGGAAAAAACTTGAAATATACCATGTATTTGGTATCTTGTTTGCTTCAAAAGTTTTCAGTGTTTTGCTTTCCCAGGGGTATATTTCCCAACTTGTTTCCTCAAATCTTCCCATTTAACTGTAAGAGGGAAGTGCAGTGCTGGAGATGAGTGTAAAGAGCTACACCCCTTAGGCTTTGGGGGCAGACTCAGCTGAACAGAGCAGATGTGAAACTTCCTTCATGAGCCAGAAATTAGCTGGTCTGACTAAAAATAGTCCATCAATATGATAATGCATAAATAGATACATACCTTGTTAGAGAAACCATTTTATGGTTATTTTGGGTCTTAGGTACAATTTTAATCTTCCTCAAATAAGAGTTGTGTTTTAGAAAAAAATCAGTAGAGTGTCTGATACTGCACAACATCAAAATACATACAGCTGCACATTTTTTTCTGGGGTCATTAAAATTTGCTTTGATGCTTGCTTTACATCAGAATGACTCTGTGGGAATCTAAATATGTATTTTCTTGCACGAGATAGCGGAAAGAACACAGGCATTGGCTGCAATGAAGAGTGAATCCTGGTGTTTGCGTGGACAGAGGATTTGTAGATTATCTCTGCGAGAAGCTTTTCTAAGTTTCTGCCTTAGACCCAGGTTCTTTATCCAGAAGATGGAAAGACACAGTACAAGTACTTTCATCTTTAATCTACTCAAAACAATTTACAGCAGAGAGCAGATGAAATGGGGAAAGACATGGGTACACTAGCTAGTAATGAAGAGACTAAATATTTTTAGTAGATAATAGTTAGGACCTAGAAATCCATAAGTGTAATATTAGAATTAGCACTATTATTGTCTCACTGCCTTGTACCTTCTTGAATTGGTTATTATGACCATGTGTCTGGAAGCCAATAGGACTCACAGTTAACTCCGTGGAAATATCATTCCGTAAAGGATTCACATTCAGTTCCACTCTGGTGTGTTACTTTGGACGAGCGGAAAAACACATATAAGCTGGACAAGTGATCAGTATAAAAACAAAAGTAACTTTTGAGCTTGAATCTAAACAATTTGCAGTTAGGCACACACACAAACATATATATTTTATTTTTTTTCCTTCCAAATTGCATGGAGACTAGGGAAGTGATGGCTATTCCATGCTGGACTCTTGGGAAGACTGCTAATCATGTGAGTCCTGGTTTTTCCCTCTGTGATACTCGGTTTAGTTAATGAGTTACGTGTTGTCGTTGGGCTAGGTATTTTAGGTATAAGGTTCATCATGTTTAAAGTGAGGATGACCTTTTTTATAGGACTGTTGGGAGGATACAATTAAATTTATTTATAACAATTTCACACTAGTGAATGGTATGAATAAAGTATTAAATGATTGTTCCCATCCATCTCCCTATATTTGGAGGTTCTCTGAGTTTGCCATGAAACCTAATTTCTATTACCACTGCTCTCTCTCCAAACTCTTCTCTGTCTTTTATTTTCCCTCTTCTATCATCATGATCACCATCCCCACTATTGTTTACTGAAGACTTGCCCTATGTCAGAGACATAGAGTTTTACTGGTGTTACTTCATTTATTCCTCACAACATTATGTGGTATATCCCATACTTAACCTTTTTTTTTTTTTTTTTTAACAGAGGAAGAAACTGGTCAATAATATAATTTGCTCAAGTTAATAGCAAGGGAGCACCAGATATTCAACTAAATTCTGGTCCTCTAATTCTAAAGCCTGTTAGTATAAAAATGTCACATAATTATTCAGTTCAGAATTTCTATCACCCCCTGTGTTTCTTGATATTATGGGATCAAGAACTGCTTTGAATTGTATGGTATTTATGCATTGTCATGGATTAAATATATATATACACAATAAACTGCATGTAGTTTCAGGAGCTCTATGGATTATAAGAGTTCGCCAGAAGCTTGTGCAGCAAACCAAATTCCTAGTGGGCACGGACTGTTTCTTTATCTTGAAATCCCAGCACAAGAACTGCAGGAGGGATTAACCATATTTCAGAAACTTGAAGTAGCTTCACAGTACTTGTATGAGAAGTTTTGTGTCATGTTTTGGTTTGGTTTTCAAAAACTTCTGAAACTTTGTTAAGCTATGTTGTTATCATTCATATATTAAGTTAATAATATCTCATCCTATACTTGTATATTTTTAGTGCCTTTCCCTAATTCTCCTTCAAATAGGTGATTATCATAATTATAGTATCACCTTAACATAACCTTTATTAACCTCTACTACTGCAAATGACTGGAAAAAGACTTTCAATTTACATTAACTCGGATGTATCCTGTTCAATAATTTTCTGTTGCCCAAGCAACCAAAAGTTGCAAATAATATGCCTTTTTAATGTAATTTGGGAATAGATAGGACTCATTGAAATATATTTAACCTGCAACACTCATGCAATGCCTGAGTTTAACCTGCAACACTCATTCAATGCCTGAGCTTGATGTTTGTGTTAATGACTTAAACCTTGAGGTGAGGGGAGACCAGATGCTCGCCATCTGTTGTGTGACCACTGGGAGAATTACTGGATGCTGTAAGTACTGGCCTCATAAATGTCTATGAAATGCTGACCTTAAAAGAATATGATGCTTGAAAAGAGAGAGGAAGGTGGAATGTGCATGGGCACAGCATGGATGAGACTTGAAGGCTTTCTTAAAAACAGTGACTTTATCATATTTGATTGACCAACTAAAAAGCATAGAAAATATAAATAAGAGAATGTATAATGTAATACGGATCTTATTTCTGAGAACTGTTTCACTAGTTCTTTATTTCATTTTAACCCAATAGCTGTGGCAATATGACCTATACTTTGTAAATGAACTAAATGAATTGGTGAGTGACAGAAATGATGGACAACAAAAATGTGTTCTATATTATTACCTATAGGTTGTCTATCACGCAGGATGAACTACAGGTCCTCTGTTTTCTGTTTCTTCGTATTTTTAAACATAGAGCGTGTCAAAGCAGACAATGAACCATAACATGTTATAATATATTTGTTCTCATATAGGTCTATCCCGAAGAAAATCTCATTTTTATGTAAATACGTTTGGGTACTGGACATAAGTGCTGTGTCTTAATATTTTCAAAGAATGGAATTATCTCATTAATATCTTTCTTACTCTCTGAAGAGATTAACAGAATTTCCTTTTGGGTATCTAATCTGATGTATAAGCATGCATAGTAGAGAAGTAATGTCAAAGAGCATTCATCTTCACATATTTTATGGAATCAGATTTGTGCACTTGATTTCCCTTTGTACTCATAAAATTCAGTGCTGCACAAGTACTCATTTTTAGTAGCATAAAAAAAGATATTTTTTGCACTATGATTTTATTTGAATTATCATGCTTTTGTCACTTAAAACATTCTTCTATCTTGAAAGATACAAAAAAATATTCTTTCCTAGTTTTGATATGAAATAACCCCAATTTATTTAGAAAATGTGATTGAATACATCTTTTATCACCAATTTATATTATTGTTTAGTTGTGACGTTTACATTGCCCCGAACTGTCTTTCATTTTATATATCTCCTGCATGAAATAAAAATTCAATTACTCAGGAGAGATGCTAACGATGGACTATAATAAATTAGAGACTATTAAAGCAGTTTTGATAAAAGTATAATCACAATAACACATTATTAGATCTTATAAATGTTCTAGGGTCAGAAGAAAGAAAAATGTTTAAAAGTTAGTCTGAAGTTAAATAAATTGACTTTTAAGCATGACTAGATCATGCAAATAGGGAGCTCTTATGAAGAAGTGAGAAAAAATTACAATTTAAAAAGATTAATAACATATTAGATTGTGTAGGGGTTTCCCTATTATAGAAACTAGCAACTTGCATAGAAGAGATTATTAAATGTTAATGATATTGAGTTATATTATATTAAATTAAAATGGTTTGATTTTTATTTCATGAACATGGTTTATGTAGAGTATACATGAATCCATTATATTATATACTTGTACGTTTTTTATAAATGTAGCAAATTAATGTTAACATTCTTCCTGCTCCCAAACCAATAACAGTAATTCAATTATTCCATGCTTGATATTATTTAGAATTTCAAGTTTTAATGTTTTTATCATGTGCAGGTTGTTATTGGCTTATATTACAAAGAATATTTTAATGGATATACAGTACCTAAGCAGCTGGACTCATCAGGATGGAAATCCATGCAGTCAGCAAAACCATCACAGCGCTTGTGTGCTGGGACACAGCTGTTAGAAGAGGCACACATCAAAGCTCCATCAGAACAGTTTTCATTGGCTGAAAAAAAGAACAATAATTATCACTGTTTTTAAAAAACAAATTTCTTCTCATAAAATCATAAGACAGTTTATTGTTTTACTCCTCATTTTTCTAGCCCTACATTTAAACTATATATTAGAGTTCTTGGTGAAGGAAACTTCAATTTATTAAATTGAAATTTATTAAATTAAAAATTTCTTCACAAAAAGTTTGTCAATAGAATCATCTCCCAGTTGTGCATTATGTAGTACTATTCGTGCACGTCTGTATAAAATGCACTGTATGTACTATATAGTCCAAACTGATTTTAGACTAGAGTCAACTTTAATATCAAGGCAGATCTCTTTATACTTCTGTTGCTCTCCTAACATCTCTATATTATGTGCAACTGAACTAACAGGGACTGTACTTTGAATGTTCATCCATTTCCAACTGGGTTATAAGTCTTGGGTAGTCACTGGGTATCTGTTAGATCTGGGTAGTGATGTAGATCACTGCAGCCCAAGGTAATATGAGTATGTGCCTTTGTAGCATTGCCAATGCATGATGTAGGTATTTTACTAATTTCAGAGTCTCTTGTTGGCTTGATTTCAAGGGACAAGCATACGTCTTGTGCATAGGACTTTGGTTGTTTCAGAAAATTGTCCTTATCAGTGAACCCATCAATGATACTGACAGTTCAATGGCAATCTAGTTCTGCAAAGTACTTGACCTCCCTTGGATGCTACCCTTAGTCCTGTAACTGTCTTCCTGTGTTCCTCCCTCTTGCTCTCTAGTCTTTCCAGGATTACAACTTCCTGTAAGGCAGTGGACTGTTCTACACTCCTTTTACGAGTTAGGGCTAAACCAGAACCCTTCATTCCAGGCCACCATCATGCATCTCCAGTCTCCTGTTTGCTCCAGAACCTGCAAACCAGCAGGCCTGGTTCTATTCCAGTTTTGTTCCAGCCCTATATTAATCATGTCCTTGAGCCTTTTTAGGGTCATTTCTTCTATCTAGCATTGTTGTGTGTTTGGAGTAGAGGGAAAGTGTCAAAGAATGAACCTACTGCACCATCTTGTCAGGATTTCTGGATCGATTTCAAAAGCACTAAATAATAATGATGTTGATCTAAGCTGCATTTCTATTCCTGTTTCTTTGAGCCCTGGGGTTCTGCAGAGATATGTGGAAGGCAGCAGTGAAGAGCCAGGGCTTTCTGGCACTTACCACAAGTTCAACAAGAATAGCTCTGCTTCTCTCTGATGTACTTAATGGTTTCATATACAATATCTTATTTTAACCCAAACCTATTGCCAAAAATTTAAAAAGGATTGACCTGGAAAGTTACTTCTACTAGAATAAAGACAATTAAGTTCAAATTTCTCAAGCTAAATTGATAGTTTAGAAGACTCAGGAGTAAATATCCCCATGCATGGGTCTTGCACAGATTTTGTCAGTTCAATCACAAATTTTTCTTTTTTTAAAGTACATTTGTGGGCTGGAAGGAGTTGTCTATTTCAGTTATCATAGGTTACTGACAAAGTTCAGTTTGAGAACTGCCTATCAAAATTTATTGTTAAGTGGAACATAAAAATGGTTTTTAAGGCACCCCAATGTACATTGCAGCACTATTTACAATACCCAGGACATGAAAGCAAACTAGATTGTCCATCAACAGAGGAATGGATAAAGATGTGGTACATATACGCAGTGGAATATTACTCAGCCATAAAAAGAACAAAATAATGCCATTTGCAGCAACACGGATGGGCCTAGAGATTGTCATACTGAGTGAAGTAAATCAGACACAGAAAGCCAAATATCATATGATATCGCTTATATGTGGAATCTTAAAAAAGGATATAAATGAACTTATTTACAAAATAGAAGTAGAGTCACAGATATAGAAAACAAACTTGTGGTTACCAGAGAATAAGGAGGGGGAGGGATAAACTGGGATGACATATACACATTACTATATATAAAATACATAACTAATAGGAACCTACTGTACAGCACAGGGAACTCTACTCAATACTCTATAATGGCCCAATATAATAATAATCTAAAAATAGGAGTGGATATTTCTATATATAATATATAATAATTTCTATATATATATATTATATATTACATATATTTATTATATATGTAATATATATTATATATTTTATATATAATATTATATATATAATATAATATAATATATAATGTATAAAATTATATATAATATATAATTATATATAATATATATAATATATATAATATATAATATATAATATATAATATATATTATATATAATATTTTAAAATATTATATATTATATATATTATATTTCTATATATAATATATAATAATCTAAAAAAGGAGTGGATATATGTATATGTATAACTGATTCACTTTGCTGTACACCTGAAGAACATTGTAAATCAGCTAAAATCCAATAAAAATTTTTAAAAAAGAGTATGTATTTCCATTGACTAAAAATGCTGGATCTGAAAAATTAAATTGATGCTCCTCATTGGGCAATTCTTCCTGCTAGAACATTAATTCACACCAATAAATATTATTGAGGTGCCACTATAAGTAAGACATTATGCCTAGCACTTGCACTGGTGAGTGCAGGAGAGAAATTTTTAAAAATAGTAACCAAAACATATACAGCAACAAAAGCAAGATAACAATACAAGAATGATTAATGGTTCAAAATATTAATAAGAGAAATGTCATACAGCCAGACTTAGTTCGAAAAGCATTGGTATAGATAAGTTTGATAAAAATAAGAGATTCCTTTAGTATAGGGAAGTCTGTAAAGGGTGAAAGTAAGAATCTTGAGATATGTTTTAAATTTTAATGTTTCCAGAGAATAGCCATTTAGCAGAGTGGGAATCAAGTCTGCAGAGTGGGAATCAATAAGTGTGATATTAGAACAGTGAGTAAAAGCAGTTTGCCTCGGACTGGGGAGTTTGTGTGAAGAGGTAGGACAGACAAATCTAAAAAATCAGGCTGAAACCGGATTGTAGAAATGGCTAAGGTGCCAGGAGAAGAGATGATCTTTAAGCTTTTCCAAAGGGTGACAACATTTTAGGATATGTAATGCATCAACAAGATAAATAATATTCCAAACCAAGTAAACTAGGAAATAGAATAATTTTCCAACTCCTATAAGATGAAGAGATGTTTGTAAAAAATGAATGTGTGAATATATACATGCCTCAATATATCCATGTATGTGTATGTATACATATTTTCTTACCACTGTTTTTCATTGCAAGGAGCTGAGGGAACATACAAGATAATAGTCTTATGGTTTTAAACAATATAATGTGTTGAAATTTGTATACAAAGATGATAGATACTCATCTACTTGTAAAGCATTATTTTGGACCCTTCTGCTCTCAGAAATACTAATCCAATCCATATTCCTTAACCTAATTTCCAGTGTGACTGAGAGCTTATTTTCAAGTTGACTGTACATTGAAGAGTTCTAACTTGTAAGCAGTATAAATGCTCTACTATGGCCCAAACAGCATTGAAACACATAAAAAGTATATAAGAAAAGAAATGGTTTCATTTGTAGAAAGTTTTACTTTTTCCTTTTTCTCGAAAGTTTAGTTTAGATAGTTAAACATTGGCCTTTCACTTTATCAAATTTGAAACTAAAATCTTAGTTTCTGTGGCATTTTAAATGGTATAACATTAAAGTTAGTATTTATTAATTTCCTTTTAAAAGTGGGTTGAAAATAAATTATGTATGCAATTAATACTTATTGACACCTATACAGCAAAGGACTGAATGCAGCAAAGCAAATGGAATCATTCGTTTCTTTTTATCCTCCATTATTAACACATACACAACAAAAACATTTTCCAAAATTAGTCCAAATAAGTTATAAATAAAATTTATAGGGAGCTCAGGTTTCAAAATGTTGCCCTGGACAATACCTACTTTTGCCACATTCTCTTTCAAACATCATGGTTTAATGTCTATAAAAATACTTATTTCAATCTGTCATATCCTAGAGGTTCATACTCTTTCTATGGCTTTTAGCTCATTCACTCAGGTAGATGATACATTAAAGATAAACAATTCATGAATGGCTCATCGGAGTTACTTCCATAAAGCAAAATCCCTTTTGAAGATTATAGTTGCTGCATAAGAAATATACACAAAAGTAAGGCATGTATGACTATGGGTGTATATCCATTTACTACTAAAATGAATCTCATGTATGTAGCAGATTAAGGTTTCTAACAGCAAAGAAACTATGATCTTGGCCATGGGAATAAAGGCTACAAGCCCTTCAAGGCAGACACACACCTAGCATGGAGCAGGATGGATATGTATTCTATCCCTGAACTGAAACCAATCACTACTCTTATTGAAATATCTTAGCTTAAATAATTTTAATAAAACTATAAATATAATTTAAAGTGGAAAGGATAATAATTTATTATGTTTGTATTATGCACTTTACCATATTAATTCATTTAATTCTCCAATACCTCTGTAAAAAAGACTTAATCTCTATGATTTTAATGCTGAGTAAACTGAGGAACACTCTTGTTAGAAGCTGTCGAGTGCAGAGGATGATCTTTACAGTGTGATGGAGAAGCACCAAAGGATGCTGAGATCCTAGCTAACAAGTTGAAAGGCCAATAATAAAACTGCTGGTGATAAAGGCTGACCCACAAGTCTTAGGAGCATGATCCATTCCCAATCTTCAGAAGTGACGCTCAACTTGATAAGACGTATTGACTACTATTGGAACATAAAGTTAGACAATAGGAAAACTATCCACTTCTCCATCTGTTTTTCCCAGTTATCTCTATTGTCGATGGATCATGTGCCTCTCCTGAGCCATCCTCCATCTTGTCTCCCTGCTCTGAGCCCTGGGAGGTTGAACTCTAAGGATACAACAACGGGCTTCTTTGCCTTCTAGCTTTGGTTGGGTTTGGTTGATAGGTAGCACCCGCAAGAGGTTGATGCAGAGAGAAGAGACAGTGAGATTACCACTGGTTAGCTGCTCCGTAACCAAATGCCACTCCTTTTATCAAGTAGCTCTCCTTGACTCTAGATTCAGGCAACTGTTCCCTCCTCTCACATCCTTTGTTCTATGGATGATAAAAGGCCCCGCTGTTATTATTCCTTATGGTTTCCCTATGCATATGATTTCCCTAATAAATAATCCCTTTATTAAAACAATCTTAGATTATACAATATCAACGTGCCATCTATTTCTTGCTAGGATATTGACCGAGACATCTGATGAAATCAAAATCTTCTTGGTGAATAGATTGCTATCAGAGGAATATCAATGAGAAGAATGTTCCTGGTTTTGTGTTATTTTCCCATATGATTAAATCATACTTATTTTTCCTTTGATTTTAGGGAAAGGAAAGATTTTTGGTAAAGTATCACTTCAGTTTATAAAAAAACATGTTTCCAGTAGAAAGACATTAAATATGAATTATTTTTAAATTTGGACTCATCACATGCTTTGTGTAAGCATTCTGATCACTGAACATGTATTTTTGCAAGAATAAAAGGCTTTCAAATATCAATTGCTATCGATTTTCCTGCATAAAATCGCAAACTTCTCAGAATTCTATTCCTACAACATTTAAACATGTGCAAGCCTCACAAAACAAACAAACCAAAGAACCAAACCTCTGATTTTATCCTATACCCCACGTGAAACGCCGACTTCCTGCAGTTTTCTGTAGCCGGTTTCCCACGGCCATTTCCCATCTTCTCCACAAAAGACTGACATCGCAACTCTGCCCTACCACTCCAAGCATGTTCTCGCTCCAAGACCACCAGCAACCGTTTTTGCTTTATCCCAGTCTGTATTTTTTAGTCCTAATCTTACATGATCTCTCAGAAACATCTGAACCTTTGAATACTCTCTGATACGTAGGCCTTCTACCCTTAGTTTAAGATCATCACTCTCTTTTGGTTGCCCTCCTATGTCTATGACCACATCTCCATGTCTTTCGATGTTTCGTTTTTCTTAACTGTCCTTTAGGTGTTCCTTAGGATTCTGTTTGCCACCTTACCTTTTTCCTCTCTCCATTAACTCATCTATATCCACAGCTTGAATCATCGTAGGCTGATAGCTATGTATCTTTATATATCTTCCTTTAGCTCATTCCTGAGCTCCCGACATCCATTTATAAACACATCCTGAACGTCTCACGTGGATGTGCCACAGACACCATAAATACAACATGCTTAAAAATGAAGCCGCAGTCTTTTTTTTTTTTTTCCGTTGCGGAGCGCAGGCTCCGGACGCGCAGGCGCAGCGGCCAGGGCTCACGGGCCCAGCCGCTCCATGGCATGTGGGATCTTCCCGGACCGGGGCACGAACCCGCGTCCACTGCATCGGCAGGCGGACCCTCAACCACTGCGCCACCAGGGAAGCCCCTGAAGCCACATTCTTACCCTAAGAGGTCCTTCTCCTCCTGTTTTTCCCAGCTCAAGGAATGGCTGATTAGCCGTCTTGTAGCCCACATCAGAAACTTGGAAACTATTTTTGATTACTTTCTCCTCCTCTTCACTTGAACGTCTCTTAAATCTATTCATAATCTTACCTCATGCCATTAATCTACTCAGTCCCTTTATATTTCCACTGTAACATCTCCTAACCAGTCCCCCATCCTCACTGCAATCCATTCCATGTATTACTTAAACACTGCTTCCTGGCACGATGGGGTGGACTCTTCAGGACCTAGTCCCCGCTTATCTCTCCCAACCTATTTCTGCAAAAGTCCCTGTACCACAAACTCTACTCTAGTTATATGAAATATGTTTCAATCAAACAACTTTTTCTCTATTCTTGGAACATTCTCCACTGGAATCAAACATCTCTTCTTGCCTAATGACTACCTGTCTTTCCAAATTTGGCTCTGCAATCATTTTTCTTGTTAAAATTTATAGACTCCCTAGCACCATAGTTAGGGAGTACCCTATGTTATTCAATAATACTGGCTTTTATCTCTGTCACAGAACTTATCACATTGTATTCCAACTATCACTAATCTCCTTCACTAATATGTAATGTAACAACCTGAGCTTGTACCATGTCATGTCCATCTGGATCGTCAATGTCCAATACAACATGTGGCATAAATTACATCCTTAATGAAGATTTGTGAATGAAGGAAGGAAGGAAGGAAGGAAGGAAGGAGAGTTTATCAAATACCATTCTAAATAAATAGGTGAGCCCGGGGCGGGGGAAAAACTGTTATGCTTTCAATTGTTTGGTAAATTGTCACCATCAGATACTTTTATTCTGTAATTTTGCTCTAGCATTTTGTCCATGGTTTATTTTCATGAAATTTTTCCGACAGAGTCCCAACTCAATAAATATTTTGGACATGGAGAGAAGCAATTCTTTTATAATGCCGTCTATTCCTAATGTAGACTTATTTCCCCTTAGAAGCAGAATTTCATATATTACTATCTCATCAAACACCAATTTGTCAACATATGTCTAAAAGTATAAGGTTACAGTACCTTCCTAAGCTGGTCTTTAAATAGCGTTGTTATTTGAAGTCAGATACCATATGACTATATTGAACTTAATCTGATGTCTACCAGCCAAATTCCATTAGAGCCTCGACGAGAGCAGGGTAAGTAACTTGGCTTCCTCTTCCTCATTCACCTCCATTTGTTTAACTTGCTCCTAAGAAAATATTATAAGACCTCACAAGTCGGCTTTATTATAGAAAGAATATACATGTAGGGAATAACAGGGAGATAGAAAGCCAATCTCCAAACCTAACCCAGCAAAAGAACTTCACTGATTTAAGGCTAAAACCTTCAAAAATCCTTTTCCTTTATTCATGTTCACCTCTTTTCCAGTAGTTATCGTAATTCTGGATGCCCACACAAAACAAGGCACTGAAATACCCTTCTATTTCTCCCAATATCCCCCTCTTACAGTTACCTTCCGAACTTTACTGCTCCCCCCGCAAAAAACAGTGGCCACTAACCTAGGGCTTAGGGAGCTCTATCATTGCGGCCCCAATACAGTAGGTTATAATGTGAAACCAAGTAAACGAGTAATTAAATAAAATGTTAGTGATGCTTTGACTTCACCATGATTATGTGCTCACCTTAAAAAATTGTGTAATTTGTATAATTACTTAATTAACACTCTTCCTTCCCTATCTGACATAGGCTAATTATAATAAAGACAGAAGTTGATGGATGCAGGACTGGGAATTTTACATGCATTCTCTCAAATCTTCACAGCCCTGTAAGTTAGGTATTACATGCATGGTCAGACTGACTCATAATGTTGCCCAGACTGTACAGGTAGTAAGTGATAAAGACAAGGTCAACCCTAACGTCCCACAGATTTACTTCTGCATTAACTCTCTCTTTTTTTTTTTTTTTTTTTAATCTTTGGCTGCGCTGTGTCTCCGCCACTGTGTGATGGCCCCCCCGACCGCGGCGAACCCCCTTTTCGTGGAGCACGGGCTCCAGGCGCACAGGCCCCAGCAGCTGTGGCACGCACGCTCCGCAGCCGTGGCTGGCGGGCTCCAGAGCACAGGCTCAGCAGCCACGGCGCGTGGGCTAAGCCGCTCTGCGGCGTGCGGGATCCTCCCGGACCAGGGCCCAAACCAGCGTCCCCCGCACTGGCAGGCGGACTCCCATCTGCATTAACTCTAATGACATAACATCTACCCAGGTCCAGGTCCTTCCCCTAGCTACATCTATTCACTACAATGGATATTTGCCCATTTGCTCGATCCATCTTCATGAACATTTACGGTGGGAAGAAATTATAATTACATGTCTTCAATCCATTCCCACAAACATTTGTTAAAAAGATAATGGATACATAAGAGCATCCCCTACACGAATGACCCAGTTGTAAATAAAAAAGGAAATCACACGCATTTAACGGAGATTAGTGTGACTACAAACAAAAAATGTTTCCAGAGATGCTAAGCAAGGACAATATGCTTTGTTTAGCAATATAACACAGACAACTATGTTACTTATGATACGATCATGGTAACACTCTAGAGAACTTTGTTTTATCTGTCATGCTCTCTCTATCATTTCCAAACAGCATTTCTCCCCCGGCACACTGAATGAATGAAAATAACTCACAGCAGCCGGATTCGTCTTCATTAAAGTGACAGTCAGGCACTCCATCACACAGCAGGAGGGATGGGATACACTCGTTGGTAGAGCACTGGAACTTCGTTTGACCACAGAGCTGAGGAGGGGGGCTGAGAGAACAATCCACTTCATCAGATCCATCTATGCAGTCTTCCTGTCCATTACATTTCCCTGAGAGGGGCACACACTGGAGTGCGTAGACACAGGAAAACTGATCAGCTTCACACAGTGACGGCTGTGTTGTGACAGGACCTAAAAAGAGAGCCCGTCATTTTCACATTAGGGGAGTTATCTCTCTGTCTCGTGTTGAAACATTGCAGGATACTCTCATTCGTGCATAAACATGAAACATTTAGCTAATTTAAGTTAATCAATGTTCTATTAGGAGTAATATGAACTCTAACAAAACAGGCCAACGTGATTAGAGAATACACCTTATCTAAACCTCAGAAACATTTCTCTAAAGGGCATCGTTACTGTGAAAACATGACACTTTCAAATTAAAGAAGAAATTTTGGTTCATGCTCTTAAATTTGACCATCAGATTTTCCTTGAGGAGTAAAGATACTTTTATACAGTAAGTTAGGCACTTTGAAAAGCTGCAGTCACCATTTTAAAATTTAAGTCAATTGGCATTATGTCATTATATCAGCATGCAGTTTAGTAACTGTTTCTTAGTGGCCTCAGCCAGGGGAATTTGGCTCCTGAGAACTTGGGGAAGACTGAGTCACAGAACTGAGGTCTGCTACGGTTTTGTCACGCTGCTCTTTGCCCTTGAGTCATGATCACATTTCGAAGGTCTAAAAAGTACAGATATGTGTCGCCATATCTAAAGTGCAGATGCAATCACAGTTTAAGCTAAGATATTACACTAGTGAGAATCTTCAAGATAATGTGATTCACACCCAACCAACCCATTTTATAGATGAGGATACTGAGGCTCATAAATTTTTAGCATCCAAAGACATGATGTAAATTTAATGAGCTTTTATCATGTGAAACTATTCCATAGCAATGGTTTAAGTCAACTCTTAAAGCATGGGCAAAGAGTGTTGACTTGCTGCTGTTTCTAGAAGTCAGGGGATATCTGTGAACATACAGGATTGCACTAATTTGCTGGAACGTTATTATACTCCGTATCATCTCTGGGACAGATGTTGACAGGCTCATCAGTATTTTAAGGGAAAAGAAAATCGAAAGTACTGGGGACAAGTTCAGGAATACCTTATTTTGTGTTTTTTACATTTTAAAACTACTATTATTTATGGATAATATAAGAATGATTTGTTTTATACATAAGGATGGTGGTGTGAATTCATTTTAGAAATGAAATTTAAAAGTTACTCTCCCTTACCACTCACTCAGTAGTGGTGACATATCTAGAATATATTTAAATTCAGACTCTGTGATGCAAGTCATGTATATAAGACAATCTGTGTTCATGGAAATAAGCATATCTAAGTGGGAGAGGGATAAATGTATGACCTTGAGACATTTGTGTCATGTTCTTATTTAACTACCTAAGTCATAGCAGTGCATACAATTGCAGTGTTCCAATGGAAGCATTCTGAATTCAAACTTAGAAAGTAAATTGGATTTCAATTTTTATAAATTTATATGTATAACATATATATATATCTTTTGATATTTAACTATTTAACCATGGAAAAATAAATAGTTTCTCTTCATTCTTTTATTAATCTCACATTGAAGACAGGGCAGACATCCTTACTTTCGTTTTATTCTCAAATATTTTATGGACTAAACTTTCATCTTTATATACTCACCTCAAGGTTGAACCTCAGCTGCAGGTTGAACCTCAACTGCAGGTTGAAAAGGCTGAATAAACGTTTTGCATGTGATGAAAATCTAGAACCAACCTAAGTAATACACTTAGCTTAGCTAAGTAATTACACTTAGCTAGTAATTACTTAGCTAAGCTAAGGTACCAACCTTTTGTGACAAAACACAAGAGAATAATTTTCTCTATTTCAAGACAAGCTTCTCACCTTATTCAAAATGAGTTGCATGTGTGTGTTCCTTTATATTTTTGCTTACATCAGATATGCAAAGTGAAGTTCTCTCTTTTATTTGGAGGCAGCAATTCTGTTAAATTCTAGAATCATTTACATCAAAAGATATTCAAACTCACTTGTTCTAGGTCCTTCTTTACAAGAAACCTGGTGGGCTTTATTGTCTGTAGTGGATTCTGTCTTGCATTGTCTGGAGTTTTCTATCAAGATCAAGGCCTTCATGCCCCCAGCTGCTGGGAGGTTACCAGATGACAGCTCACAGCTGAGTCTACCTCTAGGCTTTTCCCTCTAAAGTCACACAGCCTCTCAGGATCGGCTCCCTTCATTGGCGAGTTGGGGATAAGATGGTCCGGCCCCTATGCGTCAATTTGGGACCAATGCAGCTCCCGAGCTCCCCATGGCATCAGCGTGAGACCCCCTGTGGCACCTGTATCAGAGTTCAACCCTTCCTCTGCCCAGTCCTGCTTCCTTCACTTCACAGGGGTTGTTCCTGGGAGAATTTCCAATAAACCTTTTGCATAGGAATCAGGGCCTCAGAGTTCACCTCCCTGGGAACCGAAGATACTCTCCCACCATCAAAATGCATCTTGTTTTAAATTAAATGCTCTCCCCACACTGTCGAATCACTTCTCAAATTTTCTGTGGAAATACTTTTGATGCAAGAGGAACTTGAACTTGCACCCCTAAAGGGAGTCTAGGTAGACCCTTAGCCAGAAGTAGTTCTCCATAAGCTCAACATTTCTTTTACATCTCTTGTTTTAACTGATGAAAATTCTACATTCTACGACATAGGACAATTCCTCCAGGAATTCAAATAAAATGAATACTCTTGGAAGATGTACTATGTATATCTTCTGAACTGAATGCCTTCTACTGCATACCCTCTTTGAGAAGTTAAGAAGGTTTCCCTAAAATTTTAATATTAACGTGTTTATTCTTGGGTATCACCCATGGAGTTACCTAATTAAGATAGTTAATGTCTTTCTCATATAATTCTGTAAAAAATGAACGATATGAATTGTTCTCTTTTATAACCTGAAAGAGGTTAGCACCACCTTAAATGCATATTACTAAATGCAAACAGTCAATCTTAAAAGCCTACATATTGTCTGACTCCAGCTATATGATATTCTGGGAAAGGCAAAACAGTGGATATTGTAAAATGGTCGTTGGTTACCCAGAGATGGTAGAAAGGAAGGGAGGAGGAAGGGGGGATTTTTAGAGCTGTAAAACTCTTCTTTATGGCTCTGTAATGGTGGATACATGCCATGGCACAGACTGAATAAACATTCAGTTTATTAAACTGAATGTAAACACTCAGTTTACATCCCCCCCCCAATTTTGTATGTTGAGACATAATTCCCAATGTGATGACATTTGGAGGGTTTTTTTTTTTTTTTTTTTTTTTTTGCGGTACGCAGGCCTCTCATTGTTGGTGGCCTCTCCCTTTGAGGAGCACAGGCTCCGGACGCGCAGGCTCAGCGGCCATGGCTCACGGGCCCAGCCGCTCCGCGGCACGTGGGATCTTCCCAGACCGGGGCACGAACCCGTGTCCCCTGCATCGGCAGGCGGATTCTCAACCACTGCGCCACCAGGGAAGCCCTGGAGGGGGGCGGGGGGGTTGAGAGCTGATTAGGTCATGAGAGTGGAGCCCTCATGAATGCAATTAGTGCTCTTATTAAAACTGGCCCTTGCCCTTTGCACTTTGTGAGGACCCAGCAAGAAGGCACTGTTTAGGAAATGGTTTTGCACCAGATACCAAATCTGCCGGCATATTCATCTTGGACTTTCTAGCCTCCAAAACTATGAGAGAGAAATATTTGTTGTTTGTAGGCATCCAAGTCTATGATATTCTGTTACAGCGTTCTGAACAGATTAAGACGTGCCATTATACATTTGTCAAAACTCACAGAAATTATAACACCAAGAGTGAAGGCTAATGTAAACTATGGGCTTTGGGTGACAGGGATGTGTCGATGTTGATTAGTCAGCTGTAACAAAGATAACGTTATGGTGCGGGAAGGTTGATTACGGGGGAGGCAGGTATACCCAAACTCTCCTAATTTACACCTAATTTTGCTGTGAACCGAAAACTGTTTTAAAAAATAAAATGTGTGTGTGTGTGTATGAATCTCAGCACCAATATCCCTCAGAATCTACATTCTCGCCCAAGCTCTTCACTGGTGATGGAAAGGGTGGAGGAGAGACACAGGGCAGTGGATGTTGGATTACCTACAACACGAAGCTGTGATGGAGCTCGCTCTCTCCCCCAACACACAGAGGCTGCAGACTCGAAAGAAAATCAAGAATGTATTTTCCGTGCTAGGGAAAATCAAGAGCTGAAGAAGCAGAATATATTAAGAGGCCCCCAAAGAGTTATCATTGTTACTCAGCATCAATATTTGCCACAATGACAGGGAATTCCTTCCTAACTATGAATAGGGATACCACTGCAAATGTCTGACATTGCATAAATGAAGAATTTTCTGCCTTCATATAACCTCAAATAATCTAAAACATACATGAATGTGGAAACATATACAAAAATATGAAATGTTAGAGCAGTTGCTGGTCATTTCTTTCTTGTCATGAGGGCTGGAACCCAGAGAGACCCCAGAGGATAAGAGATACATTCCTCTTTTATCATCTCCAGATGGTCCTACACTATATTTCCTGGTCTGACATAATCTGTGCTGGTATGGCCTCTTTTATATGCAATGTTGGGCCAGGTTATGTACTTGACCTAATTTAATGCTATTGTTCACTGATAGCTCTATTCCATATTAACTGAACTTTATTTAACAGTCAAAGAATTCCCCAAATGTTAAACTCTTTAACTTCTACTTTAGGGCCAATATTATTAAATAATTCCCCTTTTAATTCCTGTTTCACATTGCTTCCAAAATACATTTCCCAAAGGAAGCATCCTGCTCAAAACTGGTTCTCCAATGCCTCACAGGGTGGTCGACTGTCCTTACCAGATTAAGGTCCACTGTCCTGTGGTTATTCAATGACATAACTCCTGACTCAGCCTCACCTATATTCTACCAATAAAGCTTAAAATTGCAGAGGAAATCATGACTATTTCAATAATGACTGTATTGTACTCTTTGCCGGCTGGGATGGGGCAGGAAGGAGAATACTGTTGGCATTCCTGTGAGTGGGAAGGTTTTCACTTACAGATACCATGAGTGGGTGTTTTGGCGCCTATGATTACATCTTCGTCTCAGTGTAGAAGGCTTGAGATGGAGAGTGGGAAGCTGTCTCTTCATCACACACCACAAATATACACAATTGAAGGAAATCTAAGAGTCTTAGGCAATCTGTCCGTGAGGGAATATTGCCGAATTTCAAGTACACGTTGGGGACACCTGTTTTACGTGTCTCAGGCAGGTCAAAGGAGAGAGAGGCAGGTACTGAGATGGAGATATCGAGGTGGGCAGTAGAGAAGACCACTCCGGAGTTAGACGTGGTGGTCTCTCAGAGATCGCCCAGCTGTACTGTCTTGACTGCCTCGATGGAAGAGAAACGAGAGAAAGTGGCTGTGATAACCCATAACTTCCAGTTCACAGGGCATTGGCACTAAACGCAAAGACAAACACATACAATTCTGTTTAACTTCATATTAACTTCTGAGGAATATGAATAAGTAGCTTTACCTAAAGTTTGGAGTGTTCTACATGATTGAATTCGTTTTACTTTTAAAACCACATAATTTTAAGACTAATTTCTGCCTTTCTAATAAAATAATTTAAAATGTACAGCTGTATAGCTGAAACTAACACAACCCTGTAAATCAACTATACTCCAATAAAAATTGAAGAAAAAGAAAAATACACTTGAAGTCAAAATGAACTACTAGAAATACTAGTTCATTCGTTGCTTAATAATCAACAAAAATTGATTTATTGAGAAGATAAAAAAAATGATTACTTTAATGTGTGTTGGGTTATCTTGCCCCATATGAAACCCTACATGAGGCATAGCCAACTAACATTACCTTAATTACACTGTAATCAGGAAGAGCAGAAAGGGCAAAATGCAAGATCTGGATATTTTAGCACTTGAACTGACCTCTTAATTGATCCATCGGGCAGAGAAGACCAACCATGGGCCTGTCATTCCTTTAGACCCCTTTTTATCAAAAACTGGTTATTTCTCTAAACTCATGCTTTCTATTTTGACCAAGTTTATATGAGTGAAAATGATAACTCATACATATAAAGTTATTTATTTACTCTTTGTTAAGCCAAGAAACTTGTTTTTGGTTTTCTGTTTTCCAATTTCCAACTATTTCCACAAAGAGTAACTGGTCTTTTCTGGGTAAATTGTTCTCATATGCCAATAAGATGCTATCAGAAAAACTGGTCATTCTGTTGAAGTCACTTGTTTTCAATGAAAAAAAAAAAAAAACCTTTTCTTAAAATAGACTTTTTTAGTGAAGCAGTGTCACTTTCTTATTTTATTTCTTAGGCAACAAACAAACAAGATTGTTTTTGTAAAGTCTGAATGTTTTCCAGATAACAACATATGTGTTCTAGGGAATCAGGAAACCCATAATAGAAGTAGACTTTAATAGCCCAAGAGAACAAAACAGGCCCAGATTGACCTTGGCTATTGAAAAACTCCCAGAATCCCTCAGCCACACTTGGTCTGGTAAAACACTGGCCCACTGAATATTTCCAAGTAAAAAGAAAAGAGTCAGCAAAGGTTATGATAATTTTCAAACATGACTATACGGTAGGCAAATGACTAACTCACCATACCATATTTTATTTTAAATATACATATATATTTATATACTATGGATACCTAAATATATATGATTATGTGGTAAACATCATTGTTCATATAAAAGCATTCACCTTTAAGACAGTGTTGGCACAGTGAACTGTGATTTATTTTCACATTCAATATGAGGAACTTGTCAAACACAGGCTAATGGAGTACAGTTCCTACTGGGACTGATTTTTCCATGGTTGTCATTTAGATTTCTTCCCCCTAATTCAATAAAATTCCTTCCAGCCTGAAGATCAGCAGGAAACCCAATAAGAACCACCTCACAGTATAACAGACAAGCTCCACCAAATGTAGTTAAGAGGGAATCCAGATCTTACTCACATAAGCCTGCTTGGTATTAGCTTTTAATACCATTTTCCAGTTCTTGTGTTTTTTCCTTCTAATCTAATGTCCCTCCAGGAATAAAGGGGAATTATCCCAACATTTGACAAACTGGGAGGACTTCACGGACTCGCAATAATAGGTTTAAAACCTAATAATATTCTACAAGCCGATAAGCGAATCAGGATTGACTGATAATCATTTTCATTCAGCTTTTTGTACATTCATCACTATTTGTTTAAAAATTAGGCCCATGGGGGCTGGGCTTCCCTGGTGGTGCAGTGGTTAAGAATCTGCCTGCTAATGCAGGGGACACGGGTTCGAGCCCTGGTCTGGGAAGATCCCACATGCCGCGGAGCAACTGGGCCCGTGAGCCACAACTACTGAGCCTGTGCGTCTGGAGCCTGTGCTCCGCAACAAGAGAGGCTGCGATAGTGAGAGGCCCGCGCACCACGATGAAGAGTGGCCCCCGCTCGCCGCAACTAGAGGAAAGCCCTCGCACAGAAGCGAAGACCCAACACAGCCATAATTAAATAAATACATTTTAAAAAGTTACCATTCCCTTACTAATATGCATTAATATACTGTGTGTGCGTAATTCCCTGAACAATATTTTTTTTTAAAAAATAAATAAATAAAAATAAAAATTAGGCCCATGAATCACTAACTGAATCAAAATTATAAAAATGACCCATGCGTTAAAACCATGTTCTAAATCATTTATCTACAGTGCTATAATATCTCTTCTGATATAAAATGGATATCTACTCTATATCATACACTTATTTCAAATTTACATTTTTATCAATCAACCTAAAGTTAAAGATACTCATACTCACTAAAATTTTCTTTAAAAGACAAGATAATGACAATGGAGATTTTTCAATGGAGAGGAACTGAAAATGACAGAAAACAAGCTACACATATCACAAAATACCATGTAAGATATATTACAGGAGAGCTGCAAACTTAAGGCCTTAACAGTCTGGAACAGAGTTTGGTTTCTTGCTGGGAATATTAAGGATAAATTCATGAAGAAGGTGGCTTTTGCTCTGCCCTTGAAAGTGAAAAAGGATTTACACAAGAGGAAATAAAGGGCAGGGCATCTCCAGCCTGAGAGCAGTAAGATTAAAGTCAATGAGATGAGAGGACAGAATATGGGACATGACTAGAGAAAGGCAAGAGGTCCTATTTTAAGGGATCATTTCATAACCAGAATCAGAGAGATAAGACAGGAGCTGCGACAAAGGATAAGAAACATATTCAGTAGGCAATTGAGAGCGTCTAAGAATTTTTCTTCTTTATAACTTGCTACTTGAATTTATGTATTTTGATTAGTCTCAGTTTTATTTCATCTCTCACCATTGGAGTATAGATAGAAAATGTATTGTTTCTGGTCAGCTTTGCAAATTGGTCTAAATGGTTGCAGAATATTCAAGCTCGATTATGATTTTTTAAAAAAGAAGAGGAAAGGTCGTCAGCCAGAAGTGGCTGATGTGGAAATTAGAAGTGAAAGTGTAACTTACAAGACTCTGAAGTGTAGACGTATGATTTGGGCTTGGTCCAAAGTATGCTTCCAACCAGCTCCTCTAATTTTGAGAGAGTGACAAAGGGACGATTAGAGATTACTCATAATGGTGGCAGGAAAATAGGTAGCCCAGCTCTGAAGGAAGTATTCACAGGCAGTGGACTTAGGTAGTTTCAACCTCCGGTTTACTCAGTCTTACTCACTTCCCACTTATTTTTCTGTCTTAGATTCTTAGTTTTACATTTAATTTTTGGAGCAATCCAATATTCTTTCAATAACCTTATTTTCTGTCTTTAAGTTAGCCCAAGTCAGGTTCTGTTGCTTGCAATAAAAAATTCGTTTTGTTATTGTGGTGAGTAAGAAAAATGTTCCTCCTTTTCTGGAACTTACACTATAGTAGAGACTAGAAGATTAAGTTGGTAGTTACGTGTGTGTGTGTGTGTGTGTAAATTAGATAAATCTGTTATGCAGCCGTAACGGCGATTCCGATGAGTAATAAGAAGGCCTTGAAGTAGAGTTTGAGCTGTAAAATGGAACTGAGGGGGAAAAAAGAAGGCAGAATCTCTGGTTTCAAAGTGGATATTGAGAAAAAGATAAAGGCACTAAAAAATTGATGACATCTCTTTATGGTTCATAACCAAGAGGTTTTTGAGGCTTTTTAAAAAAAAATCAACTCATACAAATGGTACAAATATCCTTATTATGAGATACGCTTTCATTAGCAAACTCTTCATCCATTATGAGAAGTACATGTGCTCATTCTTTGCCCTGGACCACAGCCATAGTTTTCACTCCTCTGTCCAGCTGGGAGGAAGGGAGCGTCATTCACCCTGAGGCTCCTGCCTCTGACGTGTGTGTATGGCAGCCTGTTGTACTGCTTCAGCAAAACTGACTGTGTGCTTTTCTTCTCAAATACACTTGCAGTGAGGTCATACTGGCAACCTGAAATTAACCATGCTGGGGTATTTAACCAAGAAAATAGGGAAATGCTACACATCAGGGATTTTTTCCCCCTTGAGAGCTAGTCTACCAACACACCACTGAATATTTCTTATGACTATTCATTGATGGCTCAATAAGTGACTTCCATATACTCGATGCTGCCTTCAAGTCACATGAAATCATCTTAGAACTATCGTTTTAGAGCTGAGAGAGTTTCAAATGCACTTTATAATATTTTAAGCTTCCATGCATGCATCGTTATCCCAATATGTCCTTAGTTTGTAAATTCCTGGAGAGCTGGCGATATTATAGGCACATATGTCCTTCCAATCTAAATCCAGGGCAGCACACAGTAGATTCTCAACTTTGACGAGATGAAGGGCAGGCTTACTCAAGTTCACAAATACAGCAAGTAGCAAGAAGTCTTCTGTGTCTTCCTGCAATGACATTTCTGCCATAACCCTAGATCACTTTGAACTCCCTCCTCATTCTCTCTGGACTCTCTTCTTTTCTATGTCATTCTCTATGCCTTCCTTCTGACTTCCTGAGCCTCTTTTACAAACCAAGTCCCATATGATCATAAGACGGTAGACCTGAAAGGGACTTAAGAGATTGTCTATATCATTACCCTGATGACAAAACATGGTCTAAGGAGTTTAAATTAGTTTCTTAAAAGTATACAATTATTTAGTGATACAGTCATGATTTAGGCTCATGTCTCCAAATTTTTAGTATAGTTGTCATCTTTCTATCACTCAATATAGCCACACAGAATCTATTGGATTCTCTCTGTGTCTCTCTTTGTCTCTATCTCTGTCTCTCTTACCTCCCAAACAAGGGTTTGAAAATAAGACTGGAGGCAGAGTTCATTGGTGGTAGTAAAAGGAGGTACCATATGTTGATAAATTCAGTTGATGACCTTTACTTATTCATCTACTCATTTGACATATTTCTTTATTCATAAGACATGTTTATTGAGTATCTTCTATATAACAGGACTCTTCTAGGCATGTAGAATACATCACTGAAGATGATATAAATGTTGAAGATGATGAAAACAGACAAATGTCTCCATCTTTAAATAATTTGCATTCAAGAGAATATACCTGTCCTAGAAATGCTCCAGAGTAATACTTGCTGCTCAAATTCAGAGATGTGAAACAAGAATGAAAATCTCTATTCCAGAATGACGTGAGAGACACTGTCGTTTAGCAGTGATAATATGAACAAGGAGAACTTGTGGCTGCTTATTCTCCTTGAATGCTTTATGAATTTCATTATTTGCTTGGCACCTTGCTAGTTGCTGTCATTTTATATTTACCAAGTCAATTTAAAAAAGGATGCCCTAGGATAATATTTCTTTTCTTTGGAATTGCATTCACTTCCTGAAGATCATTTTCTTTCAATTTAACAAAAAAATCTAGTTGGAAAGTTTGTTCATAAAGTTAATCCCTAAAACTGGAGTTTTCTTAGATTTAAAATCCATAGCAGCATCCCTTGTTATTTACTGTGTATTTAAATAATGAAGTATCAGACTCAGTACATTTCAATTAGGAATGTTAATTAGTAGAAGATAAGATGTTGCAGAATTATTCTTAGGCTTTTTTTGCCTGAAATAGTTAATGCTTTACAAAACAGAAGTCATGGATGTAGAAAACAAACTTATGGTTACCAGGGGATAAGTGGGGGGAGGGATAAATTGGGAGATTGGAATTGACATATGCACACTACTATATATAAAATAGATAACTAATAAGAACCTGCCATATAGCACAGGGAACTCTACTCAATACTCCATAATGGTCTGTGTGGGAAGAGAATCTAAAAAAAAAAAGAGTGGATATATGTATATGTATAACTGATTCACTTTGCTGTACACCTGAAGCTAACACAACACTGTTAATCAACTACACTCCAATAAAAATTAAAAAAAAATTAGTTACTGCAACTATTTTCAGGAAAGGCACATTTCCTAAATCTCGATGATAATCATTTCATGGATAAGAAAAAAAATGGGGTCAAATGGGTAGTAAGTGTTTTAATGACAATTTGAACCCAGTTCTTGGTTATAAAGTAGACATCAGTGTTCCCAGTTGTATTACTTTCCTAGGGCTGCCATAACAAAGTACCAAAAACTGAATGGCTTACAATGATAGACATTTATTCTCTCACAGTTTCATAGGCCAGAAGTCTGAAATTCAAGGTGCTGACTGAGACACACACACTATCTCTGAAGGCTCTAGGGGAGAACCCAGTCCATTCCTTTCTCTTAGCTTCTGGTTTTCCTGGCCATCCATGTCATGCCTTTACTCAGAGATGCATCACTTCAATCTCCGCCTCCTTCATCACATGATGTTCCTCCTGTGTGTCTGTTGCTGTGTCCCTTCTCCTCTCCTTAGAAGGACACCAGTCATATTATATTAAGGGCCAACCCTACTCCAGTATGACCTCATCTTAACTCGCATCTTAGTTACATCTGCAAAGACCTTACTTCCAAATAAGCTCACATTTTGAGGACCTGGGAAGGCCACGGATTTGGAGGAGGACACTATTTAACCCAGAACACCAAAATAATCTGCTTCTTACCTATCATTCCCCTTCCAGCTGTGTCTACTGGTATTTTCCCCCTTATTAGACTCCTGAAAAAAATTCTGTAGAAATGCACCCTATCTTCAAGTATGCTACATTTTCTCACTCACTGTTGCTTCAAATACTGTACAATGTCTTGTATAGTTTTAAAGGCAGAAATGTCCTACCAGCCTTGTAAAATGTTTCTTCACCAGGCAGAAAAATGTGTTCTTTCTTGTTTCAAGTTATAGAACAAAAATAGAAAACACCTTCCACCCTGGAAACTCACATGATTAGAAAAACCAGACTCTATGAAAATAAATGCATTTCTCTGCTGACTCAGAATTGCTGGAGATGCTTTATTGCATCAAGGATGTCTCCATTTAGAAAATGTTTCCCTGGGAAACCTGAAGTAATTAAAGGAAGGACAGAGAAGTAATAACGCAGAAACTAAAGATCTGTGGGGTAGGGGAGGGGTCGCCATTATAGGACAATCTTCTAAATGGAAAGAAAACTACGGGTAACTTATGGTGACAAATGCTGTAGTTCTACATCCCTTCATATTATGGGAGAGTGTATCTTATTGGGGGTGTGTGGGGAGAATGGTCAAAACAACCAAAACACCTAATATGAGGTTAAAATGAAGTTGAGAGGTTTTACTGTTAGGATGCTGTTTTTAATCTTAGGATGTTAATCTGGACATCAGAAAATGTAATATGCTAAATATAAAAATCTGGATGTCTTATTATATACAGATTTGGAGAATATTACCTAAGTTAATTTAGCTTGCTTAGTTCATTTGAATCGAGACTGAGTTAATTAAGGAAAGATGGAAGCAGCAAGTATTCAATAGTTTTGATGGTAGAGAATTTTTCACATTCTCTGAGAGCTGAATGAAGAAGGACACACGTAGATGAATACTGGAAACACTTATCTAATCTTTCTCTTGCTTTGTTCAACAAATATTCATTGCAGAAGGCCCTGTACCATCTGAATTTTAACATTTTTTTACAACTATATTCCATTGGAAAACTGCGTCCCATCCTGGGCATTTTCATTCAACACAAATAGAATATTTGGAGAGAACTTCATTGAAATTTGATCAGTTTTAAATTTTACGTGATAATAATGTTTCCTTTATATAGCATTACAAGGAAATGAAGTTTTCCTTGCTAAGTGCTAACACTTAAAAGACCATTTTTACCACACCTTTCTGAGGTATAAATATACAATTGCTATTTTTTTCTTTTTAAAAAACCTTTAAAAATTCCGTGTGAGGAGAGTGACACCAGAAATATGGTAGAATAGGAGGTCCCTAGCTCACATCCCTCCAACCCCAAACAGCAAACTAGCAGTCATTCATGGACAAAAGCGCCTTCGTGGGAGCTTTAGGAGCCTGGCAGAAGCTGCGAAACTCTGGTGAAGCCCAAGACCAAGGAGAGCTGCTTTGAGAAGGGAGGCCCATGCTCTGGTGGCAGGTTCACTGAACGTGGTCCTGGATACAGACCAAAAGTAGCCCCATTTCCCAGTGGACTCAGCTACAGCCATGCTTGGCCACAGTTCTACAACCAGCCCAACCTGCCAAGATGTGTGGGAGGAACCATGCCTGTCTGTGCCCCATTAAGAGGCCGGCTGACCTTGGAATTGATTGCAGATCCGGCAGCAGTCCTATGACCCAGTTCCAGCCCTGCTCTACTGCATTCCAGGAGTTAGTCCTGCCTACACACATTTGTGCCCCTGGAAGCAGGCCCGCTGACGTCAGTCCTGGCTGTGGACCCTGGAGCTGTCCTGTGACTCAGTTCCAACCCTGTTCTGTCACGGTTCAGTTCCTGCTCACTCAGGAACCAGGAGGAGGACTGTGTGTGCTCCCAGTAACAGGCCTGCTGGCTTCAATCTCACTATGGTCCCTGAGGCAGCCTAGTGACCTGGCTTGAATCCTGCATCATGCGATTTCCAGAGAACAAGAGAGAAAGAGAAAAAGGCAGAAGGTTTATCTAGAGAAACAATGGTCCAAAACATCCTAAATCTTGGAAAGGATATAGAAATCCAGACTCATGAAGCTCAAAAGTGCCCAAACCGGATCAACTCAAAGAAGTCTACCCAGACACACATCATAATTAAATCATTAAGAGTCAAAGAGAAGAAAGAATTTTGAAAGCAGCAAGAGCAAGGTAACTTGCCACATACAAAAGAACCTCCGTAAGGCTATCAGCAGATTTCTCAGCAGGAGTTTTCAAGGGTTTTTTCCTGAGACGAATGGTGACAAAAATAATTTGGTTGCAGATGCAGGTACATTTGGAGGAGGGAAAGAGAAAATTAAGGAAGTTCATTATAAACGGGCTCTATTTTCTGTTTAAAGGATATAAGAACTTTGGCAGAGTGAAGAAAGTTCAAGGAAGAGATGAGGATTTGAGGATTGTTGTAGAAAAGTAGTGCCAGGGAATGGTTGTAAACTTGCATCTAGGACTGTTGGGAGTCCAGCTAACGTGAAAAGTTGAAATTTTTAGTGGTCCCAATGAGTATGAGCGTAGCAGTTTGGAAAATGCAAATAGCTACAGCTACTGTAAGTCAAGTTCAAAGACTGATAACGCCATTATATGGAACATGAGCTAGATACTTGTATCTATTCTACAGGGATGGTCTGATAAATAAACGTGTTAATACTTGCAAAGTACTTAGCGGAGTTCCTGGCACATAATTAGGACCCAAATTTATGTTAAAATGAAAAAAACAGGACAGAATTCAAAGTGCTTGATTAAGAATGGAATTGAGGTGTTAGATCATTAAATCTGAGACCATTAGGGGAAAAGTATAAAGAGGTTGTTTTATGGAAAAAAATAGGAAACATTGCAAATCTAGAGTTGTATCTTTTCTTATTACTTACATTGGAAAACAGGTTTAGGAGGAGTAATCAAAAAGTAGAAGACATAATGATTAGATTATATTTTTCAACCCTAAATTTTCAGAGGAGATGATAAAGTTCGAATATAACTATGGGAGTTGGTTAATGAGGAAAAATATTTATGAAAGTGACTAGAATTTAAGAGGCCAATGTTTCACACAGTTTGATTCACCTGGAGGTTGAGATTGCCCAGGATTGAGAATCCAGAGGAAAACCATGAGAAAAAGAAGAACCCAGATGTGTGGCTTTAAAAGAGAAGAAAATTTTGAATAAAGGCTGTAAGAACAGAATTTTGAAAGAGGCATGGATTAGTCTGAAAGGCAATGACCCTACTCTCTAATGTTGATAACGTGAAGAATTTATAAGAGAACAAATAGCCACTTAAGTGGAAGCATCTTAAACATTAGAAATTCAGATTTCAGTTAAGGGGATGATTTCTAAGAAAAGGAGGTACTGACAAGATTTTTTTTTCTTTATGCAATAGAATAAGAGTTCTAGACTGTAGTGTAGAAACAGAAGGGAAATGGCCCAGGGAAAGGGAAAAGCTAATATGGATGGAAAAGACAGTCTGGAAAATGACAGGTGAACAGAGGAATCATTACCTCGTGCAGTTGTTGTGAACCTTTGGAAATAAAGAAAGTAGACAATAAAGCTATACTGATGGAATTAAATTTTCTCTGGGTCTCTTAAAGAATTTAATCAAAGCTATTTTGTTGCCTAGAGGATGTGAAAATTTCATGATAAAGTTTCATGGGGAGAAAAACGTTACCTCCAACAGTACATACTGTTCTTTCTACAATGTATGAGTAGGACCGGACGTGAAAAGAAATGCAATGCCTCAGAAATTCCCCATGCTTCTATATTCAGATATTTAAAACAATCCTTGCACATCCCATTTTCTGAAGGGATGGCTTACCTCCAAATACACATTCTGGGGTAAAGGAGATGTCATCAAGGGCAATAAAGATGTTCTCTTTTCCGCTCAGATCAGCTTCAAATGCCACCTTAAATGGACTGTTACTGGAGAGAGGAACATGTCCATACATCCAACCGGTTCTTTTATTGCCAATCACTGACCACACCAGGATGTTTAGTCCAGATTCCTCAACAGTATACACCTAAAAATGGGGAAGAAAAAGAAACAAACAGAGAAAAATCAACTCTTCATTGTTTGGATGTTAGAGGCATATGGGCAACCAGGTTGTTGATGAAAGAATGGAATCTAGCAATGAAACAGCTCAATAATAATACTTTTAATCATCCTTGATGTACATTCTGTTCTATAACACAGTGGGCAAGATCCAGCTTATACTCAGGCAAGCTGTGGTTATAAAGTGAGACTATGGATGTTATATTTCCTTTGGTGAGTTAGACCTTTGTTTAGTTTTGACATATCGATTTCTGTGTACCAAATTAGACATGGCCCCAAACTGTAACTATCTCAAGTATCTAAAAAGCTGGCGGAGGTGTAAAGCTAGAATTTTTCACCACTTAAAAAAACTTCATCCATCTCGACTAAGGTGTGTTACTGTAGAAAATCCTCATAGTAAATGAATATGAGAGTAAACAAGTCATTTCAGAAACCAATCTGTGGAATATATTTAACATTTTGACAGACAGAAAATCTACCTGAATTAACTAACATCAATATTCAGGACTTTTTAAAGGATAAGGACTAACAAATTCAAAAGGAAGAGAAATAGAAATAGAGCTTGTTTTGAAACCAACCACCATGACAAGTTCTGATCTTTTTTTAAACAATAAAAACAATTCAGAACACAACAAAAACAGACATTTCCTAGTACTCTTCAAAAAATTCTATTTAAACAACAAAAAAAAAAGTTGAAAAGATACTTTCCTACATTTTTTGTACCAAAATTTTATGATTACCATTTCCTTAGTTGCTATACATATGTATAATATATACATATATATTATACATATATAATGTACTTTTAAGGTACTTCAGCAATCACTTATACAATCCTTTCTTTTACACGGGAAAAATAAGACTCAGAGTAAAGAAAACTCATGGATAGTAATTTTCTTCTATTGCAATATTCTTTTTCTTCAATGACATTTCCCTTTACTGAAAAATCTTACTTCCTCACTTTTTTCTTAGTGTCAAAATTTATCTACAGATAATTTATCCTATAAAAATCTATCCAAAATTTATACTATTAGAAGAAAAGGACAATATCACTCATTCTGTTACACATGATATTATATTGACATTCTAGGAGTCTTACCAAAAACAACCAAATAATTCAGACCAGAAAATAAGCATATTGCCAATGTGCACCACTACAAAAAGTCTAAGGTCAAGTCAGAAATCCAACTCTTAATGGACATTAAACATAATACCAAAAATAAATCAAGATGACAGACTAAAACAAAAAAGAAAAACTTGCCTGAAGCTTGAAAACCTGAAAAGTGAGACTTTAACACCAACATTTTAGAAAAGCAGACAGTTCTTAAGTAAAAATTACCGTTTATATTTGATTTCTTGAAAAATAAAATAAGCTAAGATTCAATATGAAAGGAATTTGGGTCAGTTGACTGTTTCCCGTCTCACACATAAGCAAACACTCAGTCCAAAGAGTCTTCAGCTCCAAGATTTAGGGAATACTTCGTTTGCAAACTCATACAAAATTTCCCCATTTTTTAAAAGTTAAAAATAAATATGTATGAAGCTTCTGACCTTGATAACAGGACAACTCTACAAAATCAAACTACGTTGAGCCCTCTTTTTGCATAAATCCTGCATTACATCACAGAGATTAAAAAAGAAATAGCTTTATTTTATTTATTTTATAACTCTTTTTCTGAGAAAATCATCTCAGAAAAACAAATTTCATGAAAATATAACACAACCTTTTCTGGTTTTATCCAAAACTCTAGCACACGTGTGTTTTATTTATTAATGTATCATTTTTATTGTTTTAACACTTCATTTTATTCTCTGCTTTCAGTCTTTTTAATCTTCAGTCGATCCTACATGCTCTTGACAAATTCCCTTTCTTTCCATTCTCCTTTTACTCTGCTTCTCAAAACCTCACCATGACATCTCCTGGCCATCCCTCTTGTATCCTCTCATCATGAGCATTAACTCTCCAATATGTGTCAACCTATTTTTATCCCATTATTTCATCCTACTACAGTCCAAATTAATTCTGGTTGAGTTTAGTAACTCACTACTTAATTTCAACAAAACTTTTTGACAAGTTCATTAGTTGTTTCAACAGTAATATGTATTTATGGAACCACCAGTGTATTAAATTGAACAACTGCATGTCATGTAAAGTGATTTTTGTAGCCACAGTGGCCAATGGAAAAACTAGAAGAATCATTTATGGACTCCTTTTAATGCTGGATTTTATTTATGGCCAATGGGACACCCACTAAAGACTAAAATTATGGTATGCATTTTTTGCCTTTCAACAGAAATAATGCTCACTGTCTCCTGAGAATTTTTTTGTGTGTATGTATATGATAATGCTCAGCAAAGTATTTATTTAAAAAAACTTTTAAACAACTATCACTTTGAAAAATTAAAGTGGCTAATGTCTTCAAAGCTAATTAATTCTAAATTCATTTGTTTCTAATTTTGTATTTTATTACACAAATTTTCCTGAAAAGCAATTCATGTTGCAATAATAACATTATTTGAAATAGCTTTCTAAAAATCAACTGCTAGATAAATAATCTGGTTACTTCTATTTTGATAGTCTACATTTTGGTTGAACACTCACCGTTAATATAATAATTGTTAACATTATATACTGTAAAACAACCATTGTTACCATGATTTTTATTATAAAAGCAAAATGTATTCAAAGAATATATAAAGATATAATGCAGTTTATATACTGATATTATAATCAAGTTTATATTATATTCAAAGGTGATATTATAATCCAAGCTTATAATGTAGGGTAGGAAAAACTTAAAGAGAACTTGCTAAATCAAAAACATAGATAGTCAGAATAAAATAATATTATACCATTTAAATACAAATATTATAACATTAATCAGTTAAATTTATGTCAAGGATTTGAGAAAGCAACTCCTCAGCATTTATTTAGAATGAACATTCCTCTGAAGGAAAACACTCAGCAACGGGTAATAGAAAATATGGTTGATGATGATTAAATTCCAGAAGAGTATGGCTCTTAGAGACCAGCTTCCTCAACAATATCCATGTATCTAGGTTATCCAGGTAAAGAATTAAAAGAACTCAACCTGTAGCTTTTCCTAAAGTTCCTCTCCTGCAACTAGTCAGTCTCCAGGTTCCTGAAACATTGAAGGCAGGCCCCAGTGCTGATTTAGAGACTCTGAATGGACACTTTTGGATAATGGAAACATTTATCCATTTCATCACATACTTAGCTCATTAAAGTTAGGGTGTAAAATGCATCAGTGAGAGGAAACCTTGGCTTTACTCGGCCCTCAGTTACTCTCAGCTGTTCTGCTAGGTGTCTGCTCTTTAATCACTACTGATAGGGCAAAGCAATGAACTGAACTGTGCTTAATCCTTAGCAATGCACAATTTCTCATGTTGTCATTTGAAAACACTCAAATTTTAAATGAGAGGAAAGAAAATAATCAAAAGTAATGAAAAGGGAAATTTCCCTCAAAAGAGAGGTTATAGGCTTTACATTCATTTAATAAAGGATATAAATAACAATAATATTGCCCATATTGATAAAATTTAGAACATTCAAATATGTTATGTTACATGAACACTACCACATGTGTAGATGTAGGGTAAGACTATTAACTTCCCTTTACAGATCTGGGGTAAGAGATGTAGAGAGAGGTTAAACAATTCATTACATGTGCACAGCACAGACCTCTAGTCTCCAGGACAGCAATGTAAGGAGCTTGGAAATTGTTACTCTAGTCCTCACGACAAGAGAAAAGCTGAACTGAAAATCAACAACTCTTCTTAAATTCTTCAGTGAATTGAGGTCACAGAGCAGTCATAACTGCTGCCTCCAAAATTGGAGAGAGAGACAGGCAGATGCTGAGAATCACAACTTACTAAAGCAGAAACCAAGGGACAGAAACCCCTGTGGGGATCAGTAATGAGGTCGAAAAGCCTAAACTGTAGTTGATGAATTGCTGGAGACTCACTGCGGACAAGTTTGAAAGTTAAAATATCTTGGGTGGCAGGGGCCAGTGGGGAGGATCTCCAAACTTTTGTGAGTTAGACCTCCAGGAGTCCTATCAGGTCTTCACAGGGAAAAATCACAGAAAAATTTCCCTCAATTTTTTGGCAGGAGGAGGGGAAAATATACCCAGAAATATACCTAGAGGATTCTGTTCTTCTCAGCAAGGCCTACCCTCAAGACAAATTATTTTAAAAGAGCTTAACTGACTAGATTCATCAGAGCCTAACCGAATTGGGGAAAAGAAAATACCCAACTCCAGCCCCTGGTAGGGGGGAAATTACCAATTCAGCTCCCTCTAGTCTCCTTGTATTACCTAAGGAGTGAAAAAAGTAAAAATCTGAGGGGAAATTATAAAGAATAAAACCCAGGGGTAGTAAAGGACTCACTAAAAAACTGAGACTTAATTGTAGTCTTACAGAGAGCTTTCTCTCACCCCACAACTTACCAACATATACGTAGGGCTTCTATGTAATAATACGGGGATTCAACTTAAAGAACAGTACATTGTGACCTTATTTAGGAAGAAATCTCTCTGGGAACCCAAAGACAGAAGAGGAGACAAAAACAAGGACAAAAGGGAAAATTAGAGCCCTGATCCTACAGTTAGAGCAAACAGCAAACACAGCTTAACCTCTAGCCAGATGAACATAAAACCTCGTACTAAAGGCCTAATTTTTACCCAGTACATCATGTCAGGCTGTCAAAGCACAGACTAAGCATCAGAACCAGATTTAGGTATGGTGGAGATGTTGAAATTATCAGACAGGAAACTTAATACAAGTATGATTAATAAGCTAAGGGCTCTAATGGAAAAAGTGGGCAACATGGAAGAACAGATGGACAATGTAAGCAGAGAACTGGAAACTCTAAGAAAGAATCAAAAGGAAATACTAGAAATTTAAAAAACAGCAACACTCTAACAGAAATGAAGCATGCTTCTGATGGACTCATCAACAGACTGGACACAGCAGAGGAAAGAATCAGTGAGCTTGAAAATACTTCAATAGACAATTCCAAATCTGACATGCAACAAACAAACAAACAAACAAAAGAATGGAACAGACTATCCAAGAATTGTGGAATGGTTATAAAAGGTATAACATGCATAATGTGAATACTAACAGGAGAAGAAAGAAAGAACAGAAAAAAATATTTAAAGTGATAATAAATGGTATTTTCCGAAACTTAATGATAGACAACAAACCACGGATCCTGGAAGATCTGAGAACATCAACATGATAAATATCAGCACTAGAATTTATCTACACTGAGGCATGATATTCAAACTTCAGAGAATCAAAGGTTAGAGAGAATCTATCTAATGAAAGAAGCCAGAGGGAGAAAACAACTTATAGAGCAGCAAAGGTTAGAATTACATCAGACTTCTCTTCAGAAAACATGCCAACAAGAAGACAGTGAAACACAATATTTAGAGTGACGAAAGAGAAACTCCAACCTGGAATTCCACATCCAGAGAAATTATCCTTCAAAATAAAGGAGAAAGAAATATTTTCTCAGACAAATAAAAATTGAGGAAATTTTTTGCTAGTAGATCTGCCTTGCAAGTCAAGTTAAAAGAAGTTCCTTAGAGAAAAGGAAAATGATATGGTCAGAAAATCAGATTACATTAAAAAAAGAAGAGTGTTAGAGAAGGAATAAATAAAGGTAAATAAAATATTTTACTTTTCTTATTATTAATTGTTGTAACAGATAATAGTTTAGTCAAAATAATAATAACAAGAATGTATTCAGTGATTTTAGCTTTTGGGCAAGTGAAACGTATGGCAGCACATTTATAAGAGAAGGGAGGGAGGAATTGAGAATACTGTGTACTTGCACTACTGGTATAGTGTTATTTGAAAGTGGACTTGGATTATTAGTAAATGCATGTTTCGAACTCATGGGCAAACAATAAAAAAGGTTTAAAAAGAAGACATGCTAAGAGAAGAGAAAAAAGGACTCATAAAAAATGCTCATTTAAAACAAAGGAGGCAAAAAAGAGTACAAGACACATGCACACAAAAAGATCAAAGTTAACAAATGTAAAACAGTAACAGATATGCTAGGTATTGACTCAACTATCAATAATCACTTTAAATGTCAGTTTTCTAAATATACCAATTAAAACACAGAGATTGTCAGAGTAGATTAAAAAAACAAGACTTAACTATGTATTGTCTATAAGAAACTTAAATATAAAGACACAGCTAGATTAGAAGTAACAGGATGGAGAAATATATACCATGCTAATACTAATGAACAGAAAGCTGGAGAAGCTATATTAATTTTGGGCAAAACAGACTTCGGAGAAAGAAAACTATTATGGATGAAGAGGGCATTACACAATGAGAATGTGGTCAATTCTCTAAGAAGACAACAATCCCGAATGTGTATGCACCCAACAACAGAACATCAAATGCTTGAGACAGTACAACTTGAAAAGTGGTACAACTGCAAGAAGTAGATGAATCCACTCTTACAGTTGAAGATTTCAACATCCCTCTCTAAGTAACTGACAGAGTGGGAGGCATTAAATCAGTAAGGGCATAGTTGAACTGAATAACATCAATCAACTGGATCTAATTCATTGGTAGACTACGTCATCCAGAAACAGCAGAATACACATTCTTCTCAGACTCATAGGGAACGCTCACCAAGATTGAAGACATCTAGGCCATAAAACACACTATAGCCAATTTAAAAGAATAGAATCATACAGTGTATCCTTTCAGATCACAGTGGAGTTTAACTAGAAATAAGTAACAGGAAAATAGCTGAAGAAAAAGGCCAAATACTTTGAGATTATACAACAGGCTTCTCAATAAAACATGGGTAAAAGAAGGAGTTACAAGAAAAACTAAAAGTATTTCAAACCAAATGAAAATGGAAATATAATTAATCAAAGTTTGTGGGATAGTGAAACCGTGTTTACAGGGAAATTTCACAGTATTAAATTCATGAAGTAGGAAGTAAGAAAGATCTAAAATCAATAATCGAAACTGGTCCTTGGAAGGGAACAATAAAACTGATAAACTTCTAGCTAGGTTACCTAAGGAAAAAAAGAGAGAAGATACAAATATAAATATCCAAAATGAAAGAGTAGCCATCATCATTGATCTCCTGAAAGAATAATAAAGGGTTATTAGTTATTAACAACTCCATGCCCACAAATTTGATAATCTAGATGAAATTGATCAATTCCTTGAAAAGTACATCTATGAAAACTCACACAAGAAAAACAGATAATGTGAATAGGCCTTTATCTGTTAATGAAATTGAATCAATCATTAATAAACATTCCAAAAGAGAAAGCAATAAACCCAGATGGGTTTGATGGTGAATTCTACCAAATGGAAAACTATAGGCCAATATCTTCCATGAACATAAATGCAAAAATCCACTACAAAATATTAGCAAAATGAATCCAACAATGTATAAATGAATTATACACAACCATGAGGTAGAATTTATTTCAGGTATGTTATGTTGGTAAACATTAGAAAATAGATTAATGTAATCTATCATATCAGCAAGCTAAAGAAGAAAAATCATATAATTTTATCAATAGATGCAGAGAAATCATATGACAATTTTTTTTTTTTTTCGGTATGCGGGCCACTCACTGTTGTGGCCTCTCCCGTTGCAGAGCGCAGGCTACAGACGCACAGGCCCAGCGGCCATAGCTCACGGGCCCATCCGCTCCGCAGCACGCGGGATCCTCCCGGACCAGGGCACAAACCCGTGTCCCCTGCATCAGCAGGCGGACTCTCAACCACTGCGCCACGAGGGAAGCCCATATAACAAATTTTAACATCCATTCATGATAACAACTCTTAAGAAGCTAGGAATAGATGGGAACTTCCTCAACTTGTAAAGAACATCCTACAAAGAACCTATAGCTAATCTCATTCTTACTTTTATGTCACCAGTTTTTATTTTTATTTTTTAATGAAGAACATAGATGTTTTATGTTCTGAGTTCTGTTTTTCATTGTCATCACACATTCATTTACCATTTCATTCATTCAGTTAATAAATATTTATTGAGTTTTGGCTAAGTACCAGGCATTGTTTCATGTACAGCAGAAAAATCTTAGCTCAGTCTTACAGTCTTACCATAGTAGTTAATTTGTTCTAACCAACTTAGATAATTATAAGCTTCTTTTTCAATATATTTAAAGTTAAATATATATTTTTTCAATATGTGTCTGAAATTGGAGTTCTTTAAATCACTTTTGCCTGGTATATGGTGAGAAACTGGAGACTTTCCTGTTCAGATCAGGAACAAAGAAGGATGTCTTCTTTCACTGCTTCTATTAAACACTGTACTGGAAAACCAACATAATGCAATAAGAGAAGAAAAGGAAATAAGAGGTATAATGATTATAAAGAAATAAAAATGCCTTTGTTTGCAAGTGACATGATTGTCTTTGTTGAAAATTTCAAAGATGCAACAACAATGAAAAAGTTCCTGAAACTAATAAGCAATTATAGCAAGGTTGTAGGATACGAGGTTAACGTACAAAAGTCAATTATTTTCTTATATTCCAGCAATGAACAGTTGGATTTGAAATTAAAAACATAATACCATTTATATTAGCACTGAAAAAAAGAAATATAAATGTAAAAATGTAACAATAAAGTACATGGTCTATATGAAGAACACTACAAAATTGATGAAAAAACTATCTAAGTAAATGGATGATATTCCATGAGGAAGAATCAACATTGTCCAGATGTAAGTTCTTCCCTACTTGATGTATAGATTGAATTCAATCTCAGTCAAAATCTTAGCAAGTTATTTCAGGGCTATTGACAAATTCATTCTAAAGTTTATAAGGAAAGTCAAAATACTTAGAATAGCCAACACAATATTGAAAGAGAAGACCAAAGTCGGAGGACTTTGTTTTTAAACACTACCTGACTGTATGACTTTCTATAGAGGTACATTAATTAAGACAGTGTGGTATTGGTGAAAGAATAGACAAATTGATCAAAGGACCTGACTATAGAGCTCCAAACAGACCCACATAAATATGGTCAACTGATCTTTGGCAAAGGAACAAAGGTAATTCAATGAGGAAGGTTAGTGTTTTCAACAAATGGTATTAGAACAACTAGATCCATGTGCAAAAAAGTGAATCTAGATTCAGAGCATCCGTTTCACCAAAATTAACTCGAAATGGCTCACAGACCTAGATGTCAACTGCAAACTATAAAACATCTAGAAGATAACATAAAAGAAACTATAGGTGATCTTGAGTTTTGCAATGAGTTTTTAGATAGAAAACCAAAATCATGAACCATGAATGAAAAAATTGGTAATTGGACCTCAATGAAATTAAAAGCTTCTGCTCTGTGAAAGACACTGTTATGGGCATAAAACGATGACCCAGAGATTGGAGAAAATATCTTAAAACACATATCTGATAAAGGACTATTACAAAATATACAAAGTACTTTTAAAACTCAAAAATAAGAAAACAACCCAATTTAAAAATACACAAAATGTCCAACAGATACCTCACTAAAGAAGCAATACAGGTGGCAAATAGGCATAGGATAAAATGTTCAACATCACACGTCATCAGAGAAATACAAATTAAAACAATTATAACACATATTAGAACGGCTAAAATCCAAATCACTGAAACTACCAAATTTTCTCAAGGAGCAACTGGAACTCTTTTTCATTGATGGTGGAAATGCAAACTGGTACAGCCACTCTAGAACACAGTTTGGCAGTTTCTCACAAAACTACACACATCCTTACCACACGATCCAGCAATTGCACTCCTTGATATTTACCCAAAGGGTTTGAAAACTTATATCCACACAAAACCCTCCATATTAATGTGTATCGCAGCTTTATTTATAATTGTCAAAACTTGGAAGCAACCAACAGGGTTTTCAACAGATAAATAGTTAAACTTTGCTACATCCATACACTGGAATCTTATTCAGTGATAAAAGAGAAATGAGCTATGAAGCTACAAAAAAGACATGGATAAATGCATATCTCTAAGTGAAAGAAGCCAATCTAAAAGGGCAACAGACTGTATGATTTTAAGTGTATGAATTTCTGGAAAAGAGAAAACTGTGGACACAGTAAAAAAATGATCAATGGTTACCAGAAGTGTGGGAGAGGTAGGGAAGGATGAATAGATTGAACACAGGGGAATTTTAGGGCAGTGAAACTATTCTGTATGAAACTGTGGGTACACATCATTAAACATTTGTGAAAACCCATGGAATGTACAGCATGAAGAGTGAACCTTAATGTAAACTATGGACTTTAGTTAATAATAAAGGGCTAATATTGGCTCATCGACTGTAACAAATATACTAGAGTAATGCAAGATGTTAATAATAGCGAAAACTTGGAGCTGGGGGTAATGAGAGTGGGTACTGTATACAGGAACCGTCTGGGCTTTCTGTTCAATTTTTCTGTAAACCTAAAACTGCTAAAAGAAGTAAAGTCTACGAATCTAAAGAATATTTTAAAAAACCCAAAATATACACAGTAGAGAATGACAGAGTTAGTGTGGAATTTTCCTGATTTGCTTCGATTCACTCAATTGCCTATCCTGTTGGGAAAACACAATTGCCTCATCCATTTCAATGCCAAATAAAGCAATTATTCAAATGGTCACTTGGTCCTCTAAACACATTTACTCACCCTCTCTTTCCTCCCTACCTTCTTTCCATCATACTTTCTATTTCCAATTTTGGACATTTACAAAGTCAGGTGGCGCGTCACCTCTAAGCTTGCCAACGTCAGCTCCTTTTCCCAACTCCCTCTTTAAGATCAACCTCCTTTGCCTGATCAGAGGCAAGAATTATCCAAGTACCAGGTATATTAAGCTATCAAAGGAGGCAGTTAAGAACTCAGTAATAGCAACTTTCTAGAACTGGGTCCCACAACAAAGGTAATAAGAACGTCCTTCCAATGGTATAAAAGTTTTTTCAAGACCTCTCCCCATTCCCCTTCCTCTGTGTCTTCTTACTCTCTCCTCCCTCCCTGTGCTCTAGCCACAAGACTCCCTTGCCCATCTCCCTAAACCCCACGAACACTCCTGACTTGGGTCTTGGTACTGTTTTTTTTCTCTCTGACTGTTCTCCCACTCCGGACCCTGTATCTGCATGGCTCACAGCCTCACCTCCGTCAAGCGTCTGCTCTAAGCTTACACCCTTAAAGCAGCTCACTCTGACCATATCCCGCCCGACTAATCCTCTTACACTGCTTTACTTTGTCACAGAGTCTTGAAAAAGACTACTCAGCTTACTCGCTGATCTCATTTCCTGCTGTTTAATGGCAGTTTCCCCATTATGACATAAATTCTACGGGAGCAGGGAGTTGTCTGTTTTGTTTATTTATATATGCCTTGAACACTGCCAGGTACATAATAGGGGCTCAGTAAATATTTGCTAAAGAATGAAAAAGCTAAAGATTTAAGAACTTCGGAGTTGGACAGGATCTTGGAGATCGTCTAGTCAAAAACTTTACAGGGACTAGAGACCGAGTAACTCGCTGAGCAGTGGTGGAAGTAGAAGCAGCATTCTCATTGTTTCTCACTGCACAAGTTCTACCTTGGCAAATTCATCATGTTTTCTGATAAAGAAAACATTATCTACTTATAAAAATCAGGATTATTCAGGTGCTTCCGTGAGATTTAGCAATACCCTAAGCACTGTTTTTTACAAATAGTTCCTTGTTCGCTCTAAAACATCACCACAATTTTCTTTCTGGGTTAGGCGGTGAGTTATAAATAAGCTATGGTGTCTTAAAATTTAAAAATACACCATAGGTAAGTAGGGGAATGGATGATTAAAAAAAAAAAACTTTAGAACAATCAGAATTTGAACTGCAGAACAATCTATTTCAGCTCTGTCCCTAAAGGCTGAGGAAATAGATCACTCTTTTTTTCTTTGCCTTTCTCATTGGAGATGGGAAAAAGGGAATTCAGTTTGTTCTGTAACATCTCAGAGCAAATTAATTGAGTTCACTGACATGAAAATCCTGTTCAAACTAAAAAGGACCAGCCAAATTGGCTGGGGAATATTTGTGGTAAAAGGAGGAATTTCTGGTCCCTTTATCATATTTAAAAAGCACATAACTTTCCTTCAGGGTTTTGCCTCCCTATAAATAAGAAGGCTGAACAGTGTTATGGTCAGGGGCTAGGACCCAGATTCTAATCCTGGCTCTGCCAATACTAACTGGATGTCTTAGGCTAAATTATGTAATCTTTTCAAGCTTTGATTTCTCTTTCGTTAAATGGAAGAAATATTGACATCTTCCTGATATGTCTGTTATTAGGTTTAAATTAAAATAATGTATAGGGCTTCCCTGGTGGCGCAGTGGTTGAGAGTCCGCCTGCCCATGCAGGCGACACGGGTTCGTGCCCCGGTCTGGGAGGATCCCACATGCCGCGGAGCGGGTAGGCCCGTGAGCCATGGCCACTGAGCCTGTGCGTCCGGAGCCTGTGCTCCGCAACGGGAGAGGACACAACAGTGAGAGGCCTGCCTAGCACACACACACACAAAAAAATAAAAATAAAATAATGTATATAAAGTATCAAGACTAAATACATTTCCTTTTTATTATTATTCAAGAGCTTGCTATTACATATCATATATCATCCGTTCAGAAAAAAAGAGTTAATATAGTAGGATGAGTCATGTTAATAAGAAAGTTAACTAGGCAATTTCACCATAACGAGCTGACACATTCATGGGATTTAAAAAAATGATTTCAGGGCACAATTTCAGGTTTTTCAGATTTTTTACAAATGCATCACTAGGGTGCTTGTAAATAAGGGGAATGAGAACCAGAGAGCTTTAGAAACTCTCTAAGTTTCTAGTCATTAGCAACTTAGAAAGCTGGGTCTAGGACATAGGTTTCCAGTCGACTGCCTTTCCTGAACATCACTTGGTTGCAAAAAACATCACTGGCTGTATCAGAGCAAGAAGAGCTGAGAAAAATTACAGCTACTATGCATGTGGAAATTGAAGTGGCTGATTTGTATTTAGCTCTACAACATTAACTTCACATTCTTTGAAAGAGACAGACTATTTAGGAGTAATCAGAAATAAAGCACCAACCAAATGTTTCTCAATAGTAGAATGACCTGTGTAGCATTCAGTGTTAGCCTGATACCTCCATGTTTTTTCTCCCAGCTAATCACTGTACAGACTACCTTCAAAATGCCTTCAAAATATCTTCTCTCAAAATGAAGGAAATTTTAGACTGTAAAACAGCAAACAGAAAAAAAAAAAAGGGAGTTTATTTTTTTTAGTGTATACTGCAAAATTGTAAATATTTGGAAAAATGGTTCCTGGTTCTGATGGCTAACTGAAAACATATGTTTACTTATACACCTCAAGAATGTTCCACTGCAAAGACAGGAAAAATACTGAAAGAAATCCACAGAAGCACAGGAAAATTAGGAGCACATCTACCAACATACAAAAATAGTAAGGACTTTCTGGAAGTTTTAAACCAAATGGAAACTGTTGGTTGAAATTACATAAACAAAACTGAGGAACTTGCAAACATCTATAGGTGAAAAAAAGACCAACAAAAAAGTGACTGTTCCAGTGGAATTCTGGAATAACTCTAAGAGGTGGACAGCATAGAGAAGAAGCTATGCATGTATCACCAGCTCATAATTAATCAAAGAACTCCATAAAAATCCAGATCAGTCCATATGTTAGGAGTTACTGATGCAGGCATTCATACCTAGGACACACAGGGTGGATAAATACTGCTGGAGTGGGAGATCTGACACAGGAGTTTTCACGAAAGGGCACTGAGACCAAAGAAGTGAGGTGGTGGCCTTGTGACTGCCACAAAGTACTTGTACCTCCCTCAACCAACAAACAAGCCAGCAGTACATCAGAAATGTAAGTCCACTAGAAAATGCATCTCCTTCTTTACACCAGAGCAATAAAACTGGAGATCCTGAATTAGAATGCATATTGACTGCTAGGAAAATAAAATTTCTTACTTGGTCTGATGCAATAAAATACACATGGTAATATTATCCAATCTAGACTCATCCACATATAGGAATAGAAAACCAATGGTAAGTAACCTGACAGTTGAGGAAAATTCTGAAAGACAGGAATTAAATTGAGACCAGTACTGAACACCATGAGAACAACTGCTAATAGAATAAATGGGGAAATATATAAAGAAATGTAATTAATTCCCTTGAGAGACTGAAGTGTCCATCATATCTATAAAACAGAACAAACTAATATTAAAAAAAAAAAGCATTCAGAGTTCTTGGAAATTAACGAAATGATTGCTAAAGTAAAGCCCCCAGAGATGAATTGCATAGCAGAATCAATACAGGTTAAATTTCACAAAGTGAACTGGAAAACTGAACCAAGTGATCCTCCCAAGACCACAGTGTCAGAGGACCAAGAGATGAAAATTTTGAGAATATATGATAGGGGATAGCAAGGATAGATCCAGAAGTTTCCACATCAATCTAATAGACGTCTTTAGAAGGAAATAATTAAATAAATTACAGATGAAAACTTCCCGGAGGTGAAAAATTATGAGAGCCCATCAAATTCCCAGGAGAATTTATCAACTCCAAGGATTAAAAGAATATTTTACCCACTTCCTGCGAGAAAAGTAGGACATGTGAAAATCCTGGAGGAGAAAGAATCAGTCAGACAGCTGTCTTCTACATGGCAGATAGACACTGGACATTAGAATACAATGCAGGAGTGCCTTCAATTACTTAAGGAAAAATAAGTTTGAACCTAGAAGTTCATACCCAAACTATCTTTCCAGTATGGATCCATGATATGTTTCTTTCAGCCAATCAGGAACTCAAAAAGCTTACCAGCCATGCACTGTTTCTGAAATACCTATGAATAAAACATGCTATGGGCTGCATGTGACCTCCAAAGTTCACATGTTGAACCCTAAACCCCAGTACTTTAAAATGTGACTGTATTTAGAGATAGAGCTTTTAGAGAGGTAATTAAATTAAAAGGAGGCCCTTAAAGTGAACCCTAATCCAATCTTGCTGGTGTCCTCGTAAGAAGAGGAAATTTGTACATTGGAGGAGATATCAAAAATGCACCCACGTAGAGGAAAGACCAGGACATGGTGAGAAAGCAAACATCTGCAAGCAAAGGAAAGAGGACTCAGAAGAAATCAAAACTGCCGGCTCCTTGATCTTGGACCACCAGCTTCCAGAACTGTAAGAAAATAAATGTCTCCTGGTTAAGCTACCCAGTTTGTGATATTTTGTTATGGCAGCCCTGAGCAAACTGCTATACATATCAAACAGAAAGAATCCAATATAGTGGACTGCAGAGGAATTAATAAAGAGTAGTGAGGAAAGGTAACTGTAAAACATATAGTTTTACTTGATAATTATATACCGGTGAGGTCTAAGGCATTTTAAAGAATACGACTGCCAGGAGAGTAGATGAATTATTTACACAATGAATCTAATGTTCCAACAAATCTTAGTAAGTCATAGAGCTGTTTGGGAGGATGAACCAGGTCAGTAAAATTTTGCCAAAGGTCTTCTTTTATTTGAGGGGTGGGTAGGTTAGATGTATGCAATTAATTTTCAATAAAAATGGATAAATACTTTGAATAGATTTACTAAAAATTAAATGTCCACTTTAGAAAAAAGATACAGCAATTAAAACTTACAAACACTGGGAATAAGGAGGAATAAAGGAAATACAATCACTCTAAAGGCAGAGGTAAAGGGGAAAATAATGAAACAAGAAAAAGACTAATAGAAAACACACACGAAAAATGTTTTGTACATATGTGAAAGGACTGAATTGATTTATTAAAAAAAACAGACGCTCAGATTATGGAAAAAAATAATCCAGCCATATGCTGTTTATAACTGCCATAACAAAAGTCAAGAGTCATGGGATTGTTAAAAATAAAGGGATGAGTAAGATCTTAAGGCATTTATTTATTTTTATTATTTTTTTTAACATCTTTATTGGAGTATAATTGCTTTACAATGGTGTGTTAGTTTCTGCTTTATAACAAAGTGAATCAGCTATACGTATACACACGTTCCCATATCTCTTCCCTCTTGCATCTCCCTCGCTCCCACCCTCCCTGTCCCACTCCTCTAGGTGGTCACAAAGCACCGAGCTGAATTCCCTCAGCTATGCGGCTGCTTCCCACTAGCTATCTATTTTACATTTGGTAGTGTATATATGTCCAGGGCATTTATTTTTTAAATGGTAAGAATGTCCATATTATTAACAGACAAAATAAGATTTCAGGAAAATATAAAGGGGGTACTTAATATTGATAAAAGTTATAATTCCTTGAGCACCTATAACTGTCTTGAATCTTCATGCATTCAACCATATGGCTTTGAAATATAAGGGCTGAGACCAATAAGAACAGAAAGACAAACTGAGACTTTATACTGGAGGAACTTAAAATACCTTTTTTCCCTAAATTGACAAATTAAGTAGATACGAGTGAGTAAGGATGTAGAGGATTATGACTTAATTTATCTCTGTGTTTCTATCATCTCTCTGTGCATCTATCTTTGTATCCAATGAAGAAACAATCATTCTTTCATACATCTGCAGAAAATTTACAAATGCATATATAAACTTAGCATATTATGAAAGCATGTCAAATCAACAGGGGGAGGACACAGTACTGAATCAGTGATGTTGGAAGAACGAGCTTCCTATTTGGAAAGAAAATCATGAATTTCTAACTTCTCACCATACATATGCAAAATCAATTATAAGTGGATGAATTAGTTAAATCTAAAAAATCAAAATTATGCGATAACTTTAAAAAACGAGAATATTTTATTTTATGACAGGAAAGGGCTTCCTAAGCAAAGTATTAAGGGCAAAATCTATAAAGAGAATAGAGACTGACAGATTTCACAAAATAAAAATGTAAAAGAAAAGTTGCTTTAACTATGAATCTGTTAAATGTTTTTTGTTGTTGTTTTGTTTTAGTTTTTTTTTTTAAGAAGCGATATTCAGCTTGGGACCCAGACTTCTAAGCAAAGCTGACTTTTGGTTCTTTCTCAAGGTGACTTTGCACCCTAGCCTGCTTGTAGGCAGGGGTAAGAAATACCTTCTTTTGCAAATTCCCATGTCTCTGTCCTAAAACTGTGACTTGATTTTAACTTTTAGCAGCATAACTCTTCAACTTGAGGTCACTTTTCTTTTCCTGCTTTTATTATATTCTAAAGGGAAAGTCTAATTTGAAGGTCATATTCGATTAGTTCCTTCTCCTGAGTGTCACCCTTTGCATTTCATGTAGTGCCATCCCAACCTGATAAGTTATACTTTAATAGAAACTTGCAGCAGTGTTTTTTACCATCCTGAGGTTTATTTTTCTATTATCTACAATAAATGATACACAGCACATGTCAGTATCGTTTCCTCTGTCTGTCCGATCCAAGTATCTTTGCTGTCAAGGTCTGTGTGCCCACCTTTGCTAGGTAGTTAACATAAGCTCATGATTCTCACTATGTGATGGATGATACGTTGTGTTTGACACACTCTCCTCGGTGTCCCTCATCACATGGTCCTTAGGGTCATACAAACTGCTTGACAAAATGCCTGACACATCAGATACAAACTTACCTTTCTTCTCTTCTATTCAATAAGACCTGTCAGATTAAATACAGCATACTGATATAATATAGGGAGAATCTTGAATCTATACTCAAAAAGGGAGGAAATCACTAAATAGTACTTGGGTTCATTTTAACTACTGTTCTTGTGTATTACCTGTGTCACATCTTACAAATGACTGCAACACAGCAGTGTGTGTGACACGTTGAGAATTACTGGCCTAGTACATTACTAGTCATGTTTATGCTAAATTAGTATGAAATCTCAAATGTAGGGTATAATCTCGAGCTTTGACAAGTCTGTTTAGAGGGCAGACATTTGCTAAGTATGCTCAATGACTCCTACACATACTTCCCACATTTTATGCCTGGGGATATCTGCATATATTATCGTTTCTGTTTTAAACACTATCGAATGTTGTTCTCAAAAGCTGCTTTTGATAAGCAGTGTACCACCACCTGTGGAAATAATGACCATGAGGTTTAGCATGTGACAGGAATGAGAGAGAACTGGTTAGTCTGGGACAGTGAAAATGCATATAAAAACAGAATAAAATTATTGACCGAATACTGATAGTACCTCTCAACAACTTTCACAATAACATAACATCATAAAAAATGCATTGTTAAACTAAGCACTAATAATAAAGGATTAAACAAAAAAATCTGATGTGTAAATTGTCTTAAGCATATGCCATACAAACTAGTACCTATTTAATTTTGTATATATATTTCTATATGAATACAAGTACATATTCAACTTTTTAAAATATATTTTTTCCTTTTTGAAACTGAACATTTTTCTCCTTTCTCTCTTTACTCAACATATCACTGGAAGAATTTCTAGAGCACTAGTGATAATTAAGAAATGGGCCAGGTCCTCATCTATGTGGTAACATCCTATGGTAATAACCAGAACCTTTGGGGCAAGTCATTAACACAGGTTACCCTTTTGTAAATTACTACTTCATTGCACTAAGTGGTAACCCAGTGCCCCGATTAAGTGAATGCAAATCTAAAATGCATTTCCTTTGTTAACTAGGAACTGTTTATACACAATATTTCATTGATTCATTATTCAATGATTTCTGATTATATTATTATGTATAGTGATAAGGGTAGTTGCTGATGGATGTATCAGAGGTCCTTTCCAGAATATCTCGTAGTACCTGGCCCTCGCTGGTGCACTGCGCCTCTGCACCATCCCCCAGAGGGCCCAAGGTCATCCTGCATTTAAGAAACAAGGCTGAATTGAAGTGAGACTCTTTTCCTTCTCTGCTAAATTTCCTATTCTGAAGTTCATGTGCCTGGAAGCATCACAGGGAATAAACAGAAGTTCCTCCTGCATTTATCCTAGAAAATGGGCCCCTGAAAGGTCCAACTCTTCTAAAAGGAGAGCTATAGTTCTAATGAAAGAGGATGTAGTTGGTAGCTCTTATCCATGGTGAACGGCTCATTCACAAGTTAATCATCAAAAGCAGCAGCACAAAAGGATTAAATGGTATGTCACACGGGCAATTATAGGAAAAAGAACTCACGAAAGCATCTCCCACACCACCTTACACACACTACACATTTAGGGAGCACATTTAGGAGGTCAATTTAAATAACTGTTACACCAATTTTTTTTGGTTTTTGTTACATTTGTAATTCAAATCAAATTTATACTGAAAACTACAATATGTAGAACCGGAAATATGCAAAGCACCTTTTAAAGAACCAGATTTCAGTAACTATTGGTAGGAAATAAAAGATGATTTTGAATAATAAAATATGGAAAATAAAATACGCCATAAAAAACCCATCGAGTTCTGAGAGGCAGTAAGCATAGTAATTAAAAGCATATGCTGTAGCCATTTTGTAAATAGCTCTGTGACCTTGAACAAGTTCCTGAAGCTTTCTGTATCTCATTTTCCTCATCTGTTAAAATGTAGGTAATGTCATTACTTGCCTCATGGAAGGTGTGAGGATTAGATCAATCAATACATGTAAACGACTTCAGTGTATGGCATACAGTAACCCTCCGATATTATTCTCAGCTTTTTTCTTTTCTTTTCTCTGATCTTACTATCTTCCTAAATATCACATTAAAACAAAACAAAGCAGAATTCACAAGCATGTGGCTACCTCAATAATGGCTTCCCGAATGGAATATTTACATGCTAAATTCCACAGGTTTTAGCAGAAATCATGTAGCTCTAAAACTCAACTTTAAAATAAAGACCACTTCAACCTGGTGGCTAACTGTTCTGATATGTGAACAATAGCCTTCTAGAAGCCCATTTAGATCTATTACCCCATCTGTTAACACTGAAAAAATTTTTAGGAAATAGTTCATTTTTCCCCCCCTGAGCAATTGGAAATTTCTATAAATTACAAAAAGTATTATAAAAAGTACTAATTATAAAAGTTCACTTCCTTTTTGTATCTTTAAAAAATGAGTCTGGAGTAATAAAAGGATATTAGTCATTTGCAGAGACATTCTCTTGTCCTGTGTCAAACTTTACCTCTTTCCATAGATATTAAATAACTCACCTGAGATAGCATTAAATATCAGAACAAGCCAAAAGCTAGAAAGATGAACTACTGAAACTAAATCTCATGGGAAATTAATTTGGTTTCACTTAGGGCTCTTTTGGCAATGTGAATCAGAAAGAGACCAGAACCATTTTAAAGAGTGCTTTAAATTTAATATGTAGGTAGGTAATTGAAAGACAGAAAGAAACTGACCTAGAAAATAAAGTATGTATTAGCATTGTTCCATAATTTGTGAGCCTGTGAATCAAGGGATACTGATGCCTGTATAGATATCTTATTATTCTGAATATTATTCATTTACTATCCTTAATATTATTCACTTATTATACTACCAGGCTTTCCAGTTCCCGTAAAACATTTCCTCCATCATGCAGCACTCTACTTTACAGTCTGGGATAAAACTGAATTGTTTGGCTTTTTACCCTAAAAAGTAATAGGGACATCATAATTGAATTTCACTTTGATCTCATCAACTGTATGTCTTCTTTGACTGCACTAGCTTTAAATAATGTCCTTCACTAATATACTAATAAAATTAAAGTGTGCTTTATTTAGAAAATAATCTTAATATGCCAGTGAAGATCTAAGCCACGTTCATTATTTGTAGCAATTGTTTTCCAGTTTATCCTTATACTCCTCTTTAAACCAAGCCATATCTTCTCTGCCAGAGACCCCTGGAAATCATCTTCTAACTTGTCTCCCTGTTTCACTTCCACTTTCTGGCCTCCTCCTACCCCCAGATCCTGTCCTTTTTCCCCTCAGCAGCCAGACAGATCTTCTAAATTTTCAAATGAGGTGTTATTATCCCTCAATTTTAAACTCACTTAATGAGTCCCCTCAAATTCATACGTTGAAGCTCTAATTCCCAATGTTTTGGTTTTGGGAGGTAGGGTCTTTGGGAGGTTATTAGTTCATGAGGATGAGGTCCCTGTGAATGAGATTAGTGTCCTTATAAGAGACACAGAGAGATGATCTCTTTCTGACAGGTGAGCACACAGTGAAAAGTCAGGAAGAGGGTTCACAACAGGAACCAAATTGGCCCATACCTTGATCTTGAACTCCTCAACCTCCAGAACTGTGAGACATAAACTTCTGTTGTTTGAGCGATCTAGTCCATGTTAATTTGTTATAGCAGGCAAGCTAAGAGACTCTCCAATGACTTCCCGTGATTCTTACAATAAAATCTAATCTCTTTACCATCCTTACAAGGCCCTGAAGGAGCTGGTTCCTACCTATCTCTTAGCATCTCTTGCTCTCTTGCTTATTTTGTGCCAGCTATACTGGACTTCAGATACCTCCCGCTTTTGAGCTTTTCCATTAGCTTGTTTCCTCTGCCTAGAACATTCTTGCTTCAGTTATTCACAAGAATGGATCTTTCTGGTTTTTCAAATCTAAATTCAAACTTCATATTTTTCAGAGAGACTTTCTTACCATTCAATATAAAATAACTCTCTCAGCAGACCATGAGTAATTATTTATAACAGAAAACAGTTTACTTTGCCCCAGAGTATTGTATCACAAATTGAAGTTTTCATATTTGTGTTTCTTAAATTTGTTTTCTGTTTCCCCCTACTAAACAGTAAGTTTGTAATAAGTTAATGTAAGGAGGAGAAGTTTAAACTGAATGAAGCTCACTCAAAATTTTTCATTGTTTTATCAGTTAATGTCTTCAAAAGATTTGTGTTTTCATTGGGGTGGGCAGTTAGGGCTGAGTTAGAAAATATAAACTAACATATTTCAAATAGAGGACCTTTAATATAGGGAATGGGTACAAAGTTTATGGAGGAGATGAGAAACTACCAAGGAAATTATGAGGCAACCTCTAGATTAGTATGTACAGGAAGATGTCTCCAACCCGAAAACTAGAGGGTCAAAGGGAGGGAGTAGTGAAGTTAAGTTGCTGGAACAAGATGGCATTTGGCAGGCATCCTTGGTGGGAGCCAGAGCCAGGGAAGCAGGGACTCTCTAGGGGAACTGAGTCACAGATGAGATGCAGTAGAAACTCAGCCAGAGAGACAGAGACAGAGACAGATATAGACATAGAGACAGGGAGAGAGAGAGAGAGAAGGAGAGGGAGAGAGACAGAGAGAGGAGGAAGGCTTGTCTCCTCTTCCTGCCCTCAGATCTTTGGCCAGTACCTTCGGTTGGCCAAACTTATTCAGGAATGCAGACAGCAAAGGACTTGGGAAAGTATAGTTCTCTGGGATACAGAACAGAGCACAGAAGGGCAAGGAATACATAGCATTTAATACAATTTCACAAAATTTGTGATGACACGAAAGCATTCTCGCACGATCTGCAATTTGAAATCTCTTTTAGGAATACCTTGCTATTTTTATGGCCTCATAGGTACTCTATCATGAAACTTCACTTTAGGTATTTTCTTTGCCATATCCTTTCTAAAGGATTTACGTAATCACTGTAAGAAATAGTTTCAGATTAGCACAGTTATAATCTACCATATGCTCCAGAATTGTATTTGCTATTTATTAACTCAAGAAGTCACCTATTTATGGCATATCCTAGAGCAGTGTCTTTCAACCGTTTCAAAATGAAGACCCTTTAGAAATATATATTTTGCACATTAGAAAGGTAATACATGTTTAATGTAGAAAAATTATAAAATAAATAAGAGTAAAAGTAATGAAAAAAAATCTTTTCATTTCACCATCTAGAGGTAATTACTTTTACCATTTTAGTGTCTATCCTTCCATAAGCATAGTAATTTTATATATATATATATACACACACACATACACACAGATACAGATATATGTTAAATTAATATATAGATATAGATATTCATATGTTAACATATACAAAATTAGATATATTTTTATATGGCATTCTAAAATACATATTTGTTAATTTGGTTACTTTGGTTATTAATGAATCATAAATACTTCTCTTTATCATTAATTATTCATTCATAGAATTAATTTCTCCATAGTACTTCATTGTAAGAGTGAATGTACTATATTTCACCAATTCTTAATATTTGACATACAGGTGGTTTCAAGTATCTCCTACTATAAACAACAGTGAGATGAAGAACCTTATAAATAAAACATCATGCACATCTATCTTTATTTCTTTATAAATATTTATAGATGTAGAATGTTTTCGTAGGTAGTATAAAAATTATAAAGCTTTTAATTTCCAACATGCTCTTTATAATTGCATATTGATAGCAATGACTATCTATTTCTCCACATCCATGCCCTCAGTGGATATTATCATTTATTTTATTCTTTAAAAATTTCTTTTTAATATGAAAAAGAGGAGGTTCTTCCTCACCACAAATCCAGATAATATTAGTTGGACTTCTGGTTAATTTAGAAAATACATGCACAAAGTTGGGTTCTCAGACCTTCTGTAAGAAGCTATCTGTCCATCAGACTTGCCAATGCTGTAACTACAGATGGTTCTTTCAAATGCAACACATCAGTTGAAAAACCTCACCGTAGAAAATGTTGTAAAATGTGACACTGTTATACCCAAATTAGAGATTAAAAGAAAGACTAAACTTGCATGTGAATGAACAGCATGTTGCTGGAAAGCCTTGATTTAAAGGGTAAAAAGAATGGGTTTCCACTTAATTGATTCATTCACATATAAAAATATGGCATATTCAGGAAGTTTTTCAGTCTGGGAATAATTCAATATTAAAAGCAATAGTTGAGGGCTTCCCTGGTGGCGCAGTGGTTGAGGGTCCGCCTGCCGATGCAGGGGACACAGGTTCGTGCCCCGGTCCGGGAAGATCCCACATGCCGCGGCGCGGCTGGGCCCATGAGCCATGGCTGCTGAGCCTGTGCTCCGCAGTGGTAGAGGCCACGGCAGTGAGAGGCCCGCGTACCACAAAAAGAAAAAAAGAAAAAAAAAAAAGCAATAGTTGAGAAAGAGACTTGCCACAGGAACTGTGATCAGTCAGAGACATAAGGATACATTATGAAAGCAGTTTCTCCTTGGGTGCCTGTCATAGTTAGGAATTTTTCAATAGCAAGTAACAAAAAGAATTATACTGGCTCAGGTAAAGTAGGCTCCAGGATTTAAACAAAACAGGCACAATTCTGTTTCCTCCTTTTTTTTTTTAGTCCTATGTCCCTCTGTGTGCTAGCTTCTTTCTCACACAATCTCTCTCCCCATATTGGGAAAGATGGCTTCCAATAGCCCCAGATTTAGCCTACTTCCTTGTGACTTGCAACACAATAGAAAGAGCAAGCCTCTTATAAACATTGCATCAAATACTGTAAATGACTATGATTGACCCCGCTTGGGTCATCTACGGAGGCGGTAATAAAAAAAAAAAAAAAAAGCCATGGTGACAGTGAAACCTACCAAGACAATCTGGAGTAGGGTAGAGCAGCTCCTCTACAAAACCTGGGTGTCCACCTGACTACTGCTGGCCTCCACTGTTCTTTCCAGTAGACCTCTCTGAAGGCAGACCAGAGTATAAAAGCATTGCTACACTTAACTGCTGGCCTCCAGTTAGAAAAACCTGTACTCACCAAAAGCAGGCTATCAGAAATTAAGACTTGAGGCCAACGTTTCCATTTCAAAGGTTATTTGTAGAAGCATGGATTAAAGCAGTGGGCCATTTAACTAGGTAACTGAACTAGTTGACTGTCTTAGTTAGACTTTAACATTTGAATTTTGGAAGACAAAAACATTCAGTCTATAGCACTGAATGACCAGCTGGTGAAGAGCGAAAGGATATACGGACACTGTTTTTGAATTGAGGAAGCACCATTTTGTTAGAAAGTGACGAATCTGTGTGCATTCCATTGAATGGTTCATTGGCCTTTCCATTTCTTATTTGCTTCCATGTGTAACAAATAACCACTGACTAGTGTCCTCTTCAATTGCAGCATCGATGTTTTAAAATGTTGGTAAAAACAACATGTTAGAGAGTCTTTTTTAAGATCAGTAGTTACAAATTACCCTGGACAAAATTTAGCATAAGCAAAAGGCTAATCTACTGAATATTCACATACTATATGTAAAAACAATGAAAAAAAATGCAAAATTTTCTCATGATCTACATAGACTCACACATATTGAAACTATTAAAAATGAATCTCTTTTTCTGTTGTTTTTACTGGCTTCTCTTTAGGAAAATGGACATTTAAATCGAATCTGTATAACTCTTCCACTTTCTTTGCATGTTTTTATTTTTACTTGATAAGAGCTCTCTTTCCTATCAATGGCTAGAATTGATAAGGCCAGTTATTCTTTCTTTCCCTTATGTTTCTCCTTAGATATCTCTGAATACTGAAGAAAATCTGAGAGCTGGATCAAGGATGTCAGACCTTTGAAATCAGATTTTTGGCTAGTTGTGTAATCATGGAAAAATTACTAAGCCACTTTGAGTTTCGGTTTCTTTACTAAAAATTTGGGAAAAAGATACTACCTCATCAGGTGAATGTGAGAATTAAAACTGATAACACATATAAGGTTAAAATGAAAGATAGGAATCATTTAATAATAGCTGTTATTATTTATAAGGGACAATGTTTGAGATAAAGACAACATTCCAAATTGTATTTATCCCAATAATAAATGACTGTATAATTTCAAAGCAATAACATACATGTTGTGTTCTGATATACAATCTTTTAATTAGAAATTAAGATTTCAAAGTTGGTTCCTAATGAATGAAAAGCTCGTTCATTGATCTCTCATGCAATAAGAAGTATAAATGCAGTAACTTGTTTCTTTAAAGACATTTGCATTTGGTGCAGATTCTTATATTAAATTAGTTAAAAATGAAGCAGGTATGTTGTTTTTAGTGTGAGCTGATATATACTTATAATCTTAAGTGTGCTTTGCTTTTACTTTGTGGAAGGAAATTCTTTCCCTTATTATCCCTCTTATCACATTTCTTCATTGTCCCTATCTAAGTTGTTATTAGAAGATATATGTAGAATCTGCCCATAATCTTTTATCTCTTGATAGTCTTTTAAATAGCATGAGCCATAATTGAGTTCAGGTGGCAGCAGTGAATGAGATAAATCTTGAATGAGATTAAGATGAATGACAGCACTGTTTGCCAAAGTCCCATCGCCCCAGAAAGAAATGAGAAGTTAATAGAATCAGGATGGGTGTTGTCTGACTACCCCCCCAAAAAAAGTTTAAACACATGCTCTGAATATTTCAGTGAAAGACAAATCTCTGTCTTTCTTTTTTACCTTTAATACTCCCATGCTCCTGGGATCGACCATGTAGAACCAGAACCGAACAGTACACATTCCAAGGCTTGCTGGGAAGCATTGAGAAGTAGTGATCCTTGCAGTGTATCCTTCTTTGGGGCCAGATGAGTTGACATACAGGAAGTGCTGGCCACTACCTTGTAACAGATGAATATATTTTTTATTTAGTGAAATATGTTTTATAGCATGAGGCAGAATATATTTAAATCAAGTACAGATTTCATTTTTTTCCCCAAACACACACACACACAGAGAAAATTAAACACAACTCATTTTCTTTTTCTTAGTTATATATTAATAATATTTAATTCTTTGAACCAATATTAAAAAGAGTGTCACTATGATTATGTGATTCATAAAATTCACCTCGGTATGCGACTTGTGCACAAAGTGATCCAATAGTTGTGTTGACTCTGAAAGTGTATTCCTTTTCTCCTAGTTTGCTCAAACCTGTCTGTCAGTTTCAAGTACATCAAATATTTTGTATGCTGCATGTAAAGCAGGTTCAGAGGCTGCTGGAGCTGATTGATATTGTATCTCATTTTTGGTTGTTCCAATTCCCACACTGACCAAAGTAACAGTGAATGGTTGGCAAGAACTGAAAAGTGAAATGTAATTCTTATAGTCACCACGTTATTTTTCTGAGCAATAGATAACTTCTGTTCTTCTCAACTGCATTAGTATGTGAAAGAGCTCTCCATTTAAACACCATTGGATTTTATTTTTCTGCCAACATCATCAAAATTCATCATCGTTATTATTCCCTCTGTGGCGTTTATTGGGGGAGAATGAAAAAAATATATATATATATACACTTTCTTATGTTAAATATTTATTTGTAGTTCTAAACTAAGGCTATTAACATATTTTCTAATTAAAAGGATTTTTTTCCTGTGGTATTTATTATTGTTACTGAGATATATGTTCTTAAATCATAAATTGTGAGTAAACATATGCCTTTTCCAGAATGTCATATAGTTGGAATCATACACTACATAGCCTTTCTAGATTAGCTTCTTTCAGTTAGCAATATGTATCATTTTCGGTTCTTCCATGTCTTTCTGTGGCTTGATAGCTCATTTACTTTCATCACTGAATAACATTCCCTTGTATGGATGTACCACAGTTTGCTTATCCATTCACCTATGCAGAACATCTTGGCTTCTTCTCAGCTTTAGCAGATATGAATAAAGCTTGTGTAAGCATCAGTGTGTTAAGCTTTTGTGCAGACAGAAGTTTTCAGTTCATTTGTGAGTATACCGAGGTGCACAACAGCTGGATCTTACAGTAAGACTACGTTTAGTTGTGTATGAAACTGACAACATGTCTTCCAAAGTTGGCTGTCCCATTCTGCAGTGCCATCAGCAATGAATGGGAGTTCCTGTTTCTTCTCATTCTCATCCACATTTGGTGTTATCAGTGATTTGGATTTAGCTATTGCAATAGCCAATACTTATTGGTGTTCTCTCTTGAGGGCAGGTCTTGTTATTAAGAACACACCTTTCTGGGTAAATTTCAAAATGGCTACCTTTCCCCTCCACCAGCTCAAAGCAGAGAGGAGGTCTAACTATCTTCACTGTGAGAAATGGCAGGACTCCTGAAGCTAAAACTTACACAAGTGTGGAGCCCCCTAACACTGAAACCCTGGGATTTTTTACTCTCTCAAATGTGTGCACATTGAGCCTGCAACAATTCATCAGTTATAGTTTAGGATTTCCTACCCCAGTTCTGATTCCTGCAGAGGTTTCTCTTCAGTGAGCTTCTCCTCCAGGAAGCTGTGATTGTTTCTCCTGTTTGTCTCCAATTTGGAGGCAGTGGTTTGCCTTTGACCTCAATTCTCTAACAGATCAGGAAGAGTTGTTGATTTTTAGTTTATTCAGCTTTTTGTCTTGTTATGGGGATGGGAATAATGACTTCTAAATGACTTACATGACAGATGAGAAACTGAAAGTGACTTGTATCTTTTTTTCTTTTCTTTTTTTTTTTTTTTTGCGGTACGCGGGCCTCTCACTGCTGTGGCCTTTCCCGTTGAGGAGCACAGGCTCCGGACGCGCAGGCTCAGCGGCCATGGCTCACGGGCCCAGCCGCTCCACGGCACGCGGGACCCTCCTGGACCGGGGCACATACCCGCGTCCCCTGCACTGGCAGGCGGACTCCCAACCACTGCGCCACCAGGGAAGCCCGACTTGTATCTATTTTTTTAAAAAATGTTCCTTACTGAAAATAATTCTCTTTGCTAAGAGCCCTTATAATGTCTGGCAAAATAAAGAAAAAAAAAATCTTAATCAAGAAACATAACCAAGGAACACGACATGTGAATTACTATAGCAAGATTTTCCTCAATATAAAAGAGTGGTAGTGGAAATAATTTGAAAAGTTGAAAAGTCTCCCTATTGCATCAGTGAACAGTCTTCTATCTTCATTGTCTTATGAAATATATTTTATGTGCTAGCAAATATTGGATTAGGAAAATTGTACACACTATTTTAATTCAGCAATGAAACAGTTTTCTAAGTTTTCTTTCACATTTCTTTGCAAGGATGTCACTTGTTTTCTTGTTTGGAAAATGAAGACATATACGTGGCATGCACAACCAAGATACACCTACACTCCATCTGTCAAACCTACCAAGAACTGTGGCTTATTCATTAAGAACATGCATTCTTTAAACCCATGCTATTTTTAAAAATTTAATTAATTTATTTTTTATACAGCAGGTTCTTATTAGTTACCTATTTTATACATATTAGTGTATATATGTCAATCCCAATCGCCCAATTCATCCCACCACCACCACCACCCCCGTCACCTTCCCCGCCTTGTAAACCCATGCTATTTTGATTAAACAAGAACATCTAAGTTTTCCTTCATCTTATTACTTTTGCCACTCTTGATGACTTCCAGTACATTTAGACTACACTTTATGAAACATGCTTTAAAACATTACCCTAAATGAGGAAATATAATACAATTAGCTATAATAATTACTTTTTTATATAGTTAAGACTTTATTGAAAATATGGAATCTATTCATCCTATACTGGATGTAAAGAAATAGCCTTGATCTAGTTCCAAATAAGGTAAATTAATGTTAACTATGTTTGTATGAAACTATTCCGCATTTAGTAGCTCAGCTCTTAAATAGTATGGCATACATAATGAGACTGATGAACTTCTAACTCAGAAGCAGATTATGTTTAATTCAGACAGCAAATATATTTCATTCTATGCTTTACTGCTAACCTGAAGCTGAAGGTCAAATATTTAGAGCAGTGGGAAAGAAGTGATTGTGTTCACTACACAAATTTCATCTGTTTCACAAAGTTAGGAATTCTGATTTAAAACCCTGTATTTCAGTAAATGTATTCCTCTAACTACAAAAATACATGAAAACTTCACTAATTTGGATGTTTCTCTTGAATAATTTTCATCAAAAATATTTAGTTTTAAAAGGTAAATTTTAAGTTTGCCCAGCAACCTGAGTTCAGTCGAACCAAGTTCTCCATTCTTAGTCTTTGTCTATAGGCTCCCAGAGTGACTTAGATCACAGCATCCTTAGTGTCCCAATACCTTTTTCACAGCAGCCGAGGTGGGGCGCAACATTGCAGTTTTGTTTATTAAGTATTTAAGTCCAAAGAACTTAATGCTTATTGGTATTCCGACAATATTACAGGCATTTAAAAACTAAAACACACAAACTGAAAACAAATGATTTCATTCTTAATTAGCCACAGTTACTTTCTATTGGAATGTGTGTATACAGCGCAACATCAAAGTTAGCAATTCCAACTATTAGTTAGGGGACTGGGGTGAGTTTCCAAAACACACCCCACCTAGCCTCTTCTGATTTGCATATTCAATTTTGGTCTTACAAAATCCCACAGTCAAACGCAAAAATTAGAAAGTCAATTCCTGTGTGATGTATTAGTGCATGTAAATGTAAAGTTTTATCCATTAAAAAATTTAAGATTGCAAGACTGTGCATGGCAATTTAGAAGCCACCATTGCAAATTTGGTCTTTGGGGATTTTAAATTCTAGAACTCAAGCATATGTAAGTCTGACTTTGTAAATGGAATAGACTTGTTGCAATGTCATATTTTTTCTGGAGAATCATCAAGGTGAAAAGTTGCTTAGCCTCTTAAAATTATTAATAGAAATTTATGAATTATCCAGGAACTATGTACTGTATCACAAAATTATAAAACCTTACACTGAATTATATTTTCAGAAATAGACTCGTTCTTTATCTAGCAAGGTCAGACTAGACCCACTTTCGAACATTTATAAACTTTCAGTTGCTTCATTGAGAAGCACCTAGTTATAGGTAAATTACCTATTTATATCTAGCAAAATCCTTGGGGAAGGTCAAGGGGAACCTAGCCTCCCACATAAAGTTCAGAACTTGTTAAAGCAGATAATAAAACTGAGAAGTCTCACTGCCACAACATAGTTAGAATTTAACGATAAATCATTAAACCAGTTTTATTTAAATGTAACTATATGGAATGATCAACAACATTCATTCATGGGACAGATTTCTACAGAAGCGGAATTTTTTGTTTGTTGGTTTGATTTTGGACTGTTTCACAACTTTCTACTAGGCATTTAAAATGTTACTTAACTCATAACTCATGCATAGACAGTATGCATTCAATTAAGGTTGTAAAATCTATCATACTTTAATTAAACACTACTAGATGTAATACTCTAGAACATAGGCATTCACTAAATATTGTCTGAATTTTACCTCTCCCCATACTTTCTGCCTCCTGATTTTTCTGTAAATTTTCAGATTAGTACTTCAATTTTGCTTGTACAGGTGTAATGATTACAAGTTCTTAAGATTCTTAGGGGATAGCTTTTATATTTCACATCTTAATTAGTTAAAATAAGAACTGGATAGAAATTTCTCATTAATGTTCAATTTTTTACCTTAAAAACTTTAAAGAATTGGACATGTTTTCAAAAATGGACTTAGTGTCAAATAGGGCAAATTCAGCATCAAAGTGTGCTTTGTTCAAATCACTACTGTTTCTTGACATTAGAGGCCAAAATATATTAGCCACATTCAGAATCCATCACCATGCTTCATGGACATCCTTTTTTAACTTTGGTGTCTGTAGAGAGTAAAGATGCTAATATGTCTTTTAGATGTTGTTAGCTACAATCTTGAGTTTTCAAAAATGTTTCATTGAGTTCTTATGCCATAAGGTAATAAATTTAACATGTTTTTAAAAAATACACAGTTAATACTTTTAAAAGAAAGCTGTATTTTTAAAGTTCCAGTGCCCTAAGCAGAATCATACTAGTTTGCACTAGGGTCAAATCATAAAAGACAATTTCCCACTTCAAGTGATCTGAATTCATTCCCTGTTTTAAATTGTAGGCAATTTTCATCTTTTTTTTTTTCTTGCTCATAAAATAAAGCTGCCTAATGTTTTCATTTTTTTCACACAACAAATATTTATTGAGCACTTACTGGCTACTAGGTGCTGGAGACGGCAGTGAAAAACAAAGAAAAACGACCAAATTTCCTGTCCTCATAAGGGCTCACATTCTAACACTCACCACACTGAATCCAAACCATGCCTATCCCCTGTCACAAGCACAGGCCACATCTTACTCATCTTTACAGCTCCAGTGCCCAGGACAGAAACTGGCAAAGAATGCAGGTGCCAAGTGTAATTGAATTCAACTGAATGGCCCATCATAAGAACATCAGTTCAGGATCCCAGCTGCTCACTTTCCTTCCTCTCTTTATAATTCTACCCCGTTTAGTTACTTGAAGATTTCTCCTCCACTAGATCACAACCCTTCCTTCCCCGTGTGCCCCGAATCCTGTTTACTTAGCTAGACAGTTGCAAATATCCAAACTATAGGGCCCTTGTATATCTCACCACCTTTCTTGTCCCCCAATACACTGAAATGGCACCTTTAGCCGGGTTCTACTTTATCACAGATTTCAGCTCTCCGCTACTCTGCTGCTGCAGTAGCCTGCTGCTAGTAGTTATGAGTCATCTCTGCCATGAGCCAGGAGAAAGTAGGAACGGGATAACATAGAAACTGCCTCATGAAAGGAATACCAGGGAACTCCCTTTACCTCCTGAACCTTATACTCAATGGAATCTTTTTACCTTTTATGTTTTTATGTTATCCTTTTATTTCCTTTCAAAACAAACGTTTTCCAATGCACATTACTGTCTACAAGTTACCCTCATCTCCATTCTCTTGTTTGACCCTTTCGACAATGCTATGAAGTAGTATTATTATCCCCATTTTACAGATGAGGAAACCAAGGCTCTGAAAGGGGACGTGAACATCTCAAGACCTCAACTGCTTAAAAAATGACTTCGGATTCAAACCAAGATTTTTAACTATTAATAAATGATTTCCACTTCATCATGATCAAGACACCTTCTACCAAATGGTCTCCCATCCCAAAATATCCCAAGCTAGTGACCCTTCACCCACAGGCTCTAGAACTAACCAAAATGAACCTACTGGGAACATAAGGCCCTGGGGCTTTGCCTTCTTTGCCCGATCAGCTTGAACCTAAGAGGGGACTGCTACAACTGCTTGTAAATCTGAGGCATCAACTCTACATATCGAGGGCCTGGCTCTGGCCCATGCTGGCCACTGGGGAGAGTCAGTACTCCTAGCTGGAGCTAAGGAGTGAGGAAACAGGGCTACCATTACAGCCATTTAAAAACAACACAACACACGGTAAAAACAAACAAACAGAACAACTTTATTTACAGTTGAAAACTTAAACACAAAATCTTGGCTTCTGAGTCTGCGATACTTCCAAGGTCTTTCGAGCAAATGGGGCAGCAGCAGGCAGGGGAGCAACCACAGGGGCCAATCCAGCTTATCTTACTCAAGAGCATCACCGTGAGCAAGGCAAGGCCTGCCATGGCAGATGTGGAGGGTCTGATTCAGTCTTCCTCGGGACTACATCTCTCCACACTGTGAGATCACCACAGGCAGCGTGGGTTTATTGTTGGGGCCTGTGGGAACATTCTCACTCTTTCTCATCACCAGAAGTCCATCAGTGATTTTTCCAAACACCACGTGCTTCCCATCTAGCCAATCACATTTAGAGCAGGCGATGAAAAACTGGCAGCCATTGGTACCGGGACCACTGTTTGCCATGGAAAGCAAGCCTGGAGCTGAGTGTCTAAGCTTAAAATTTTCATCTGCAAATGGCCCCCCGGTAGATACTGGCGACTCCAGTACCATCTCCATTAACAAAATCTCCACCCTGAATCATGAAATCTCTTATGACCCTGTGGAAGGTGCTCCCTTTGTATCCTACTGGAACCCCATCTTTTCTGAATTCTCCACTGCAGAACTGCCGGCTAGTCAGATGTCCAGACACTCAGGCATACAGATGAACAACGTAAATTGACACGGGAACAGTCAAGAATATTCAGAGCGATACCCAGAGGAATCAGATCTCAAGGGCAGTGAGTGAACGGACTGAGGTAGGCAGACGATTCCCTGTTTGTTTTTTTTTAAATGTGATGCAATATGTCTCTCTTTCAAGATAGCAAATTCTCCCTTCCTCAGAGTCAGCCTTACTTAGCTGGGCTCTACATTCTCTATAATTTCTACCTGTCTCTCACTCTAAAATAGAAGGGTGCATAATGACTATCAGTTGAAATGCCCTCAATCTCTTTTTTTACTTTCATTCCCCCCCACCCCCGCCCCCAGATTTTCAAGGTGCTGTCTATTTGCATCTGAAAGTTTTACAGCCTGTGAAATGTAAACGTACTCAGAGAACAAAAGTTCCCTGAAAGTTGTCAAAATGGCAACCACAGATACAGCGCCTCTCAAGTCAAATGAAATTTTCTCATGGTATTTGATAGACACTGTCTGTCATTATATCACTTCTGTTTGCTTTTTGTAGAGCTGTGTAAAGAATAGGTTTGGCATTTCTTTATTTTTACCCTTTCCAACAGTTTATTCTACAGACATGATTCTCTTGAGAGTCATTACTACCTATTTTTTAAAACATGTTTTTCAGCTGAATGTCTCATTTCAGTACTATTTACTATTACCAAAATTTTTGCTGCAAGATTTTCCCCTCAGTATGCAATGTTCTGATATAAAAGTGAAGCTTCTAGTTGTGACATGCCAACACAGGGTAGATTCATCTTATTTTGAAAGTTTCTAATTTGCTCAGAAGCAAGAATGTCTCAATCACACGAAGATGAAATATGAATGGAATTGGCTGGTTCTTCCTATAAGTATAGGAATTTCAAAGGACTCTGTAGTTCTTAATCTTTATACTAAAAGAACACTGAACAACATCTTTATGTGTCTTTTCTTGTCAAGATGCCTTTGGAAACATTATTGGCTTAATAGCAGTTCTGTAACTTGATTTCATTTGCCAAGTTGAGATTAAAAAGTAAAATAAAAATATAAATCATAAACCCTTTTCTTTAAGTAAGTGAGATATGGTAAGAACTTTGATTTTGTTTGATCCATTATATGGAAAGCAGATAAGAAGAGAATATTTATTTTTATGGAAACAGAAAACGGGATTATCATATTCTTTTAATAAATAAATAGCAGAAACTGTGGGCTGGATTTCCCACTAGTTAAGCCTGCAGGTACTGGAGGCTTTGATTCGAATCCTGACTCTTCCACTTATTAGGTGTGTGACCTTGGGCAGCCTATTTAAATTCTCCAGGACTCAGTAGCAATAAGATAATTATAGTAGGTACTTTAACCTCATGGGGTTGCAATAAAGATTAAACGATACACTACATGTAAAGTGCTTAGAACACAGCTGCAAATTATTGTTACTCTCATGAAAAATTTAAAGAATAGATATATGATTTTAGCAGTGGAAATAATCATTTAATAATTGATTAAATAATCAATCACAAGTTACTGATTGGATAACTATTATATAGAAGACACCATGTCTTGCATCTGGATGTTAGGGAGGTGGACAAGTTATGATTGGGAAAACATGAAACACACCCAAAAGACTCTAAGAAAAAAAAGCTAACAATATGTACTATTTAGAAGATAAGCTCTGGGTCAGACAAGCTGGGTTCTAATCCAAACTCTGATACTTGTGAGCTTTATGACTTTGGGCAAAACACTAAATCCCCACTGTCTCTCATATTCATCATCTATCAAGTGGGGATGATAATAATAATAATAATAATGATATACAGCTCACTGGGGTTACTGTGAGCATATAATACCAAGTATTGACGTAGATCATAATTGCTATGCAGTTCAACAGATAAAAGATGGCTTAAATTTGGTGGATACAGAAAGACTTCATAATAGATGGTAGATTATATTAGTATATTAAAGAATACAGTGGAGATGAAGTAGGCAAAGAAAGTTGTATAGGAGTGGGAAAAGATTATTCTAAAAAAAACAATGGGCGAAGACTTCTGGTTTCCACTCCGGCATGTAAGGAGTTTCGAAAGCATCAGTTTCATCTTCACAGCAACAAAAACTCAAAAAACTCTTCTTAGATCCTTCAGAGAATAGACATCACAGGGGAAATTGCCGCCCCCAAACTGAACAGACAACAGGCAGATATAGACACTGACAACTTAGCGAAGCAGAAACTTGGGGAAAAGAATGGGGGCTGGAGCCTGTACTGGGTGAGGAAAAGGTAAACTGTAATTAACAAATTGCTGGTGGCTCAGTGTGGGAAAGCTGGAGGGATATGAACTCCAGGGGGACCAGTCTTAGGGCCACCCCAACAATGTTACCTCCAGGAGCCCTACCAAGTTCTCACGGTGAAGACTGGAGAGAAAAATCTCCTCTGCTTCTTACAGGGAGAGGGGGAAAAGTAGCCATTTGGAAGTGTGCCTAATTTTCTTGGCAAAATCTCGATTTCCTATCTCACCTAAGGGGTCTGCGGTGGGGTCGGGTAGGGTGAGAGTAGTCACAGTGAAAGGACGCAGACTCACTAGAAGACTGAGCTCAAACCATAGGACTGTAGAAGGCTTCCATTCCCCTGACCTTACACTCAGCACCTCTCCACCCCATCATCACATCCGTAGGGCTCCTACATACTAACAGGGAACTGTACTGAAAGAGCATCATCTCTCAGACCTTATTTAAGAAGTTTGGGACACGAAGATACAAGGGAGACAAAAACAAGGACACCAGAGGAAACTTTACCTTCTGTCATCTATAGCTGCAGTAACTAGTAAACACAACCTTACTCCTAGCCAGATAAACAAAAAACCTTATACTACAGGCCTGCTTACCTTGATTCCTTCAAACCAATTCATCATGTCCATCATTGACACAAAATGACAGGTCATACTAAAAAAATGATATGGCCCAAAGTTGACATTTATAATACCCAAAGCATATTTGAGGGACAAGAACACAGTTTGTAGAAGAATAATAGATGAAATCAGAAATGCAATTTGGGAAAGAACATAGGATGACTTTGAAGCCAATTAAAAGGCAATGAAGAGCTTCTGATGATTTGGAGACCAGGAGTCATTATTTAGGGATATTAACCCTGCATCAATGTGAAGAGTGGCCTGGTTTAGGAGAATATTTGCATGGAGATGAGTTGCCTTGACATGTGCAATATTCCAGGAGTTAACCAAGATGACAGAGGTGGAGATGCAAAGAACGAAAAGGATATAAGTTGAGAATGAAGAGGTGACAATTTGCAATTCAGAGAGAATTAACTGTGTTGATGATAATGTCAATAACCGAAATAATAAAATCAGGAGTAGGAGATTCTTTCTTTCTTTTTTTTTAACATCTTCACTGGAGTATAATTGCTTTACAATGGTGTGTTAGTTTCTGCTCTATAACAAAGTGAATCAGCTATACATATACACGTTCCCATATCTCTTCCCTGTTGCATCTCCCTCGCTCCCACCCTCCCTGTCCCACCTCTCTAGGTGGTCACAAAGCACCGAGCTGAATTCCCTCAGCTATGCGGTTGCTTCCCACTAGCTATCTATTTTACATTTGCTAGTGTATATATGTCCCTGCCACTCTCTTACTTCGTCCCAGCTTACCCTTCCCCCTCCCCGTGTCCTCAAGTCTATTCTCTATGTCTGAGTCTTTATTCCTGTCCTGCCCTTACGTTCTTCAGAACCTTTTTTTTAATTTTATTTTTTAGATTCCATATATATGTGTTAGCATACGGTATTTGTTTTTCTCTTTCTGACTTACTTCACTCTGTATGACAGACTCTAGGTCCATCTACCTCACTACAAATAACTCAATTTCAATTATTTTATGGGAGATTCTTTCTTAAAGGAAGGTAAGTATGAGTCTGAATATGTGACTTGGAGATACCGGCAATTGAAAATATGGGACAAGGTTGTGGAAATAAGAGCTACATAAATGCAGGAATGAGCAAATTTTGAGCACTGAGAGAATAAAACCTCTAAGTAAGCAAAATATGTAGGAAAAGACATAAAAAGGTCAAAGTCAGAATATTGGGTGAGACTCACAATTAGGTCTTAGAAGGAGAAAGAAAAAGCACAAAATATGAATATAACATTAGGGGGAAAATCACAGTCCACTGTACTGAAAACACAGATGAACACTTCAAGAAGGTGTGGATTGATCAAATGCAGCATTAGAAGAATCAGGTCATTATGATTATGAAATCAGTAAAGTCCTCAAAGACGGCTAGAATACAAGCTCCATGAGGGTCAGGAATGTATTTGATAAACAATTATCTCTACAGTTTTACATCAGTGACCGAAAGTCAGTGACCAATAATTATATGTTGAAGAAATAATATTTTTTGCAAAAGACAGATTGTAGGGAGTCAAAGAAGATGTGTGTAGTGAGGTAGGGGACACAATGTGTGGGAAATGGGAATTGGAGATTAAAAAAAATTAAAAAACAGTAATACTTAGATGGGAAACAAAGTTAAGGTTAGGTAGTTAGGTATTTCATTTTGTTTGTTTTTTAAGGTAAGAGAGAATTGTGATGCTTGAAGGCACAAAGTAGTGATAAAGAGGCAATTTAAGGACACACAAAAAAGGAAGTAAATACAAGGAGACAAGGTTCTGAGAAGATAGAAAGGGATAAGCTTAATGGTTCATTATTTTATTGAGAAATAAAGTCTGTAAATAAATAAGCATTTAGTAAATCCCTTTTAGAGAAACTATGATTCCTGGATACTTGTAAAATGATAACTAACCAGAAAGATTTTCAGATTATTCATTCAGGGTTTAAGGATTCTTTTAGAATCCTTGCCCTACAGGATTCTAAAAGACTTGCTTCATTCACATGCCTTTCACTGAACACCATGTCTCACAGATGATACCTCCTGGCATTTCAAAAAAAATAAAGCATCATCTGGGTCCTACCTGAAACAATTATTAAGTATTCCTGGAAGTATTTAAGTGAACACAGACAAAACAAAGACAAAGAAAAGAAAAACAGAAATTAAGATTTTGTTTCTCCCCAGAGGCAGAAAAACGTGATATAAATTGGTTGGGGTATTGATTCAAACAGTACATGTGGGGACTTCCCTGGTGGCGCAGTGGTTAAGAATCTGCCTGACAACGAAGGGGACACAGGTTCGAGCCCTGGTCTGGGAAGATCCCACATGCCGCAGAGCAACTAAGCCCGTGTGCCACAACTACTGAGCTTGCACTCTAGAGACCACGTGCCACAACTACTGAAGCTCGCGCGCCTAGAGCCGTGCTTCGCAACAAGAGAAGCCACTGCAATGAGAAGCCCACGCACCGCAACGAAGAGTAGCTCCGCTCGGCGCAATTAGAGACAGCCCACGTGCAGCAACAACGACCCAACGCAGCCATAAATAAATAAATAAATAAAACACAAATGGTACATGTGGATGATTGGTAGTGGTTCAAGGTTTGACACCAGCATTGCTTTTGGGCAACAAAATGGAAATCACTGTCAGATCATGAGAGTTTTTGAAGACACATAGAGGACTTATAAATGATCTGGGCTTGTTCTTGCTGTCTAAACATCACCAAAGTCAAGTTTACCCTTTGTCTCAGAGTAAAATAAGGAAAAGAGGAATAACCCTGGCTTAACCACTCACTTCATGAAGAGAACTGCCCTTGTTTTCACTTCAGGAAGATGACGTGAGAAAGAGAATTGCCTTTATTCTAACTGTGGTTGACAAACAAATGATGAGTGTCATTCATTGCCTTTTTGCAATGGTTTAGAGAAATCTAAACCTGCAAGACATACTCTGAGATTTATCAGCCAAAAAAGTCTCCTGTTTTTTTTTTTTTTTTCCCTTGGCATTGCTGTATATTTGGAGTGGAATGTTTGTAGTTCTAAAAAGTAACACAAGACAAAGAGAGTAGAAATGATACTGAACTGTGGTCAGAAAATGGCAACTAGAGTAAATAAGAAATACAGAAAAAAGTACTTGTTTGCTTTGAGCTATTTTATACTGATGAAATGCCATCTTCCAACATTTTTATGTTTTAGAAGAGAAACTACTGAGTAATCACTTATCTGATCATAACATTTTACATTTCATATTTATTCTCCCTGTGCACCCATTTCCTCTGCTGTAAAACTTCAAGGCATTGTGAGGATTAAACAAGAAAGCCAGAAGAAAGCCAGGGACCTGGTGATCAGCACTCAGTGAATACCAGCTACATAGACACAACAATTTTTGACAACAAGACTTGTTCTATTTAGTTACATTTAACAATTATCAATTTTTAGTAGTAAAAAGAAATAAATGATAACAATAAAAAAACCTCTCTTCATCTCTACTGTATGAAAGTAGACTCTTTAGTACTCTTTCATTCTAAAGTATATAATTACTGACTTAATACATTTTTAGAAAATATCAGAGCCAAACTACTTTTACAAGATGATATTAAAGGTTACCAAAAGTTATAATAAAGCCAGAAAAATATGTGATGCTATTTATTATTACTCATTTTATCCTAATATTCTATGTCTCCTTTTACCTAATGCTTATATGTTTTGGGGACATCACAGGAGAAAAGTAAAGGGGAAAGAAAAAGGAGGTACAAATAGCAGGAAATGAGAAAAAACACTAATATTTATAATTTACATACATTCTATAATGCATAACTTGAGCATAAAGAAAAATACTGACCATGAAAGAAAGTTAGAATAACTACATAAACATTTTGTAGTTATGCTAAACATAAAGGGATCCGTCTAGGCCAAGTCAAAGAAACAGCTCTAAAATTAAGAACAGAGAAAGCTTTCAAAAGAATCTGAGATAAATTCAGAGATCCCACATGATACCAGATCCAATTATGGGGATAATGCTGTCTAATTCATTGTTAAAGCAGAGCATCCAAAGGAAATCAATTTATATGACCAGTAAAGGCCCAGGTGGCCGCGCTGGCCACGCGGATGATCATGCTGATGGTGATAGTTGTGGTGATGGTTGTAGTGGCGGTGGTGTTCGAGATTCATGATGCAGTGCTTGCCACTATTTTCAACTCAATTCTGTAGTAAGACAAAGTTCTTCCTATTCAAGAAGCTTCAGAATATGGCTGTCTAGTAGTGAAGCAACTAAATATCGTAAGGAAAGCATCATTCTGCCAACAAAAATTATTGCATTATATAGTACTTAAGAAAAACTTTTAAGGTGATTACTTGATAATGTAGGTCCTATAAGAATTAATACACAATGTATACATACAGATCTGGGATCGTTTTGTATAGTGAGTTATGTAGACAAGACCTGTCCTCATAGGGATGTTATCACACAGTCATAACTCTTGTCCAACTGGTATTTCCCAACTCTGTCATTTCATAAAAGCAATAGACTATCAACTTTGAACCTTAACTACATATTAGAAAAAAAAACATATAGAAGACAAATGAAAGAAGATATGGAAATAAAGAAATAAAGAAGCAGTATTTTTAACATAGCGACTACTGATAACACAAGAAAAACTGCATAAGGTTTAATTATTAGGATGTAATATACACAATATAATACTATGAAGATAATCACCCCACTTTATGTTTTATATGTTCTTTTTTTTTTCAAAGTACCTTTTGCTTAAAGTAGACTTGAAGTTAAATATAGATAATTTTTGCAGTTTCTAGTGGCAAATGTGTGAATTCATAAGCAAGAGATTGCCCATCTTCGAAGATATCCAGAGATGGATACTTTTCAGTATTTCTTTAGTCAATTCAAGTGGTTCTTTTTCACTTGAGAGACAAGAAAGCCTTCTCTATGTATGCAATGTAATATTGAACAGAACTGTCCAACAGAAACAAACAGTGAGTCACATATGTGGTTTTAGAATTTTTAGCAACACATTTAAAAAAGTAGAAGGAAATAGGTTAATCTTTAGTAATACGTTTTATTTAACCCCATGTTCCCCAAATGCTATCATTTCAACATAGAATCAATGCACAAATTATTGAGATATTTTTAAAATTCTATTTTCTTTCGTACTCCATCTTCGAAATGCAGTGTGTATTTTACACTTAAAGCACATCTCAATTTGGACCAGCCACATTTCAAGGATTCAACAGTTCCATGTCACTGGTGGCTACCATATCAGACAGTGTAGGCTATAAAAGAAAGCCTTTTCGTCAGAGAGTTCAATATTCCAATACCCCTCCCACAAGGGTATTTACTTACCCTTGTGGCTTGGTCAAGTTTTTTAACCTTTCTAAGAATTTAGTATCTTCTACACCACAATGTATTAAAAGGATGAAATAAGATAACAGATGCAAATCTTTTACCTTTTCTGACTCTTAGGAAACATTTCCTAACTAACATATGTTAGTTCTCTTCTTCTAAATCCCTCTGAATTTTCTCCTTATTTTTTTTGAAAAAAAAAATCCTTTTGTTTGGATTTTCGTGAATGGATAAGAACAACAACTATTCAACATCCATCCACAGCCCTTTAGGAAACAGCAATGCAGGCACCCTCATTCTAGTGGCTAAACAGAAAAATGTCTAACTTCTAGCACCTTCTCACCCTTGTAACTCCTAGGCTACTCTCCACTGGTTCCTGGTTCCTGGTTGATCCTTCTTTGAAGGCTCCACTTTTCCTTATTTTCCTCATAGTAATTAACTTCCCAGAAACTATACAAGCTTTTTATTTATAATGCTTGATATTGATTTTCTATTCCCCTCTGCTACAATGTCAGCCACATGACAGCAGAGATCCCTTTTTGATTTATTCAACATAAATTCCAAATAACTAGAACGGCAGCTAGCAAAAAATGGGCTCAACGACTATTTGTTGAATGACTGAAAAAACACTTTTTCACCATGCCAACATAATTCATTTTATTTGGGCATCACGCACGTGTAGAAACTCATTCATTTAGTCACATGCGTTTTTAAAGGGGTGGCTGAAGCATCACACAAATCCGAGCTGCTTTCCTTTAACACTCTTCTCAGACTTTAATGTGATGATGATGATGACGACGACGGCGAAGAGTACTAGTATGTCAGTAATTAACTTCCCTCGAGGCATCCAACAAATTCCCATTTTAAGCAGAAATTTGCTGTGAACCAGTACCATAATAAATTCCAGTGTATTGTTTAAGGATCAGAAAAAATAAAAGAAGTAGATATTTACAAATCATATACGTTGATTCTCTGAGTATCATTTGAAAATCTAGTGAAGAGATTATTTTTATTATTATTTTCATGTGTTCATTTCTACCTTGTGTACAAATCCCTTAGTGTTTTCTGAATATCCAGTTCTTATTTCATGCTAGATGTCATACTGCCAGGGCTTTTTCACTTAAGTTGCATTCACATTTTGGGGGAACTATTTTTAAAAACATCTTTATTTTGGGAAATTTCAGATTTATACCGAAGTATAAAAAATACTATAATGAAATCCCATCTACCCAAAACCCAGCTTCAAAAATTTCAACCCATGAGCAGTCTTGTTTCCTCAATATTACCACCCACATCCTCAAAACCACTAGATAACTTGAAAGTAACCCTAAATATTAAATTCCATCATCTTTATATACTTCAGTATATATTTCTACAAGATTAGAACTCTTTTTTCATAACTATTATATCACATTTAAAGATGAACTATACTTCCTTACTATAATTAAATATTTAGTCAGTAGGAAACATATTTTATATGTTAATACAAACATAAGTATATTTATTGGAACATATATGTATACATGGGAATATATATATATATTCCCAACTTTTTATGTAATGTTGCACATAGAAATGATTATACTCCTACAGCATGCTGCAATAAATGGAAGAGGGTAATTGCTGTTTGCTTTCAAATCAAAGTCTTCCACATGGGCAACTGATTGGCAGTTTTCATCCTAAGCACATGACAAGTTGGGTGATACAGGACTCTAAAGGCTCAACAGTAAACAGACAGAGCAGTAGCTTTCTAAAGAGCGATAAGAACACATGACAAATGTCTACTACACTGAGTTATCTATTTCCTCCAGGGATAACTGTTCTCTTTTCACGTCCTTATCTTTTTCTTTCATGACATTGGTTTTCTTTAAATGCCTGATAATTCTTGGTTATCCATTTCAACTTTTTTTTTTTGTTTTTTTCTTAAATTTTTATTGGAGTATAGCTGATTTACAATGTTGAGGTAGTTTCAGGTATAGAGCAAAGTGAATCTATTAATACATATACATAAATCCATTCTTTTTTAGATTCTTTTCCCATATAGGCCATTACAGAGTATTGAGTAGAGTTCCCTGTGCTATACAGTAGGTCTTTATTAGTTATCTATTTAATATATAGTAGTGTGCATGTGTCAATCCCGATCTTCTAATTTACCCCCACCCCTTACTGCCAGTAACCATAGTTTATTTTCTACATCTGTAACTCTACTTCTGTTTTGTAGATAAATTCATTTGTAGCCTTTTTTCAGATTCCACATATAAGTGATATCATATGATATTTGTCTTTCTCTGCCTGACTTACTTCACTCAGTATGACAATGTCTAGGTCCATCCATGTTGCTGCAAATGGCATTATTTCATTTCAACTTTTGAATGAAGGCCTTTGTTGCTTAGTATATAGGTAACAGGAAAGAATTTCCGCTGCTGTTATACAGAACTGTTTCCCCACCGAGCTCTCCTTTGATTGGAAGAATGAAGAGAAGGTGCTGGACAGGTGGGTTGGACATGTAGCCACAAAGACGTCCCTATGGGGCAGTAGTTCTCAACCTCGGATACACATTAGAAACTTATGGGGAGTTCTTAAAAATCTTGCTGCCCAGGCCACAGCATTGACCAATTCAGTCAGAATCTTTGTGGGTGGATCCAGATATTAGTACTTTGTTTAAACTCTCCAGCTGATTCTAATATTCAGCCAAGGTTGAGAACCACTGTCCTTGGATGTGAGACCAAGGGGTCGGCAGGCATGCAAACTGCAGTGCTCCAATTTTTTATTCTTGGACAGTTATCTTTATTTCCCCCTGCAAACCTATAGTGTTGATCCTGTGCAGCCCCATTTACGGCCTTGTCTCTTTTTCAGGATCTAATTATCTCATGATAATCCTTTCCCAGGCAGGCAGATGCCCAGTTTTCTTTAGATGACGGTACTCTGATTTTATCCTGGGAGAAAAAGCTACTTCTGTGAGCAGCTGTGTCTGAAACACTGGTCCTGGCAGGGAAACACGAAGGGTGGGGCCGGGTCCCCAGCTCAGCCAGGTGTTCTGAGCACTGTCCCTCAGTCAGTCACTCTCAACAATTCTTCATAACATTTCTCCGTATTTGTATTAGCTCGGGCTGACATAACAAAATACCACAGACTGGGTGCTTCAACAACAGAAAGTTATTTTCTCACTGTTCAAGAGGCTCAAAGTCCAAAATCAAGGTGCTGGCAGGGTTGGTTTCTCCTGAGGCCTCTCTCCTTGCTTGCAAATGGCCACCTTCTCTGTGGGTTCTCACAGGGCCTTTACATTGTGTAGGTGCCTCCTGGTGTCTCTTCCTCTTTTTATAAGGGCACAAGTTCTACTGGATGAAGGCCCCAAATTTATGACCTCACTTGACCTTAAAACCTCTTTAAAGGCCCTTTCTCCAAATGCAGTCACATTGGGGGTTAGGGCCTCAACATCTGAATTTGGGGGGGGGGGACACAATTCTGTCCAGGACAGTGCTTTTGATTTTAATCTTAGAATATTTGCGTAGCTTCCTTGGGAAGATCTACAGTGAACCATGTTTCCCTAGGATGGGATTTCTGCTGTTTTTACTCCATTCGTTTTGATCCCATCAGCTTTTTTTATTCCCTTCTGGAATACCTCAACCATTTCTGGTCCAAGGATTGGAATTTTAAAAAATGTGTTCCAGTACAGTTATTATCTCTTTCTGCATGTGTATGTATGTGTGCATGAGTGTCTGTGGACGTGATCAAAGTGAGTGGTCTCATAAACATGTGATCGAGGGCTGGCTTTTGTGTATAACACACCATATCCCTGACCAAGCCTCCACCCTCCCTACTCTATCAGAGAGCAGGGTGAGATGCTGATATAAATCTAGAAGGAATAGAGGTTAAGTGGCCCCAAATATGGATGCTAAGGAGATTCAGACAGAGCTGTATAAGGATGAAGGAAGATAGTGATGTTCTGGGAACGGGCTTGGATGAGGCTCCAAACACCAGGGGTTCGTTTCTGGCTTGGTTACTCCGTATACAGGCTCAGAGAAGACCTTTAACTTCTCTTGTTCCTCATCTCTAATGCAGGAATAATAATATCTGTCCTGTCTGCCCAATAGGAAGTACAGTTATCACGCGTTAGCCCGCAGGGCTCTGTCAACCAAGTACCAAGTAAGTTCTGTTTGTTGAACACTTAATACTTTAAACTGCTGTCATACACATTAGAGCATTAGTGTCACTAAGATTGTTTGCGGGTACTTTTTGACCTTGGGCTGTGAACACAGAATTGCACAACGGTAAGCATGTGGGTTATATCAGGCAGCATATTCCATTCCAGTTACCTTCCAAACATTTACTTAATTCAGTTCCCAACACATTGTGTGTGGTGTTTAGTAGGCACTCAGGAAATATACGTTGCCTTAACTAATCCAAAATATTTGCAATAAATACAGAAGGAGATAGATCCAGGTCACATGAATACACAAGTATTCATCAAGTGCTACTCAAGTTTAAATGCCGGAGAGAATATAAAAATAGCAAAAGATGTGACTTCTGCCCTATCGGAGTTTACAATCTAATTGTGGAGATGGTTAATTTATGATAACATTAAAAAGAAAATAAAGTTATGAGGGAAGGGAATAAAAAAGAGACAGCAGCCTTTTGAATTTTACCCCTGTTAATTCATGTCACGCAAATGTCATTCTTGCCATTAAATCCCATATATACTAAGCCCAAACACTATTTATTCATGTGCAGACTGGAGAGTGGATTAATGCTTGTAGTTTCTCTCTTCAACTTTGGCAATGGCTCCAAAAAGACTCATAAATAGGCCTGTGATGGGCATTGAAAATGCCCTCCTTATGTATCTAATGCTTCATCTCGGTAACAATAAGTGAAAAGATCCATAAATGTAGCTTTAATTAACAGCGATGTTGTGATGCTTAGAAACAGACTGTAGGCTCTTTGAATCTGCTGGCCTTCTCATAAAGAATTTTGTTTTTTCCCAGAGGGTCAACATTAATTAATGTCCTTATAATCTATTTAGCAGCCCATTGTCTCAGTGATGTCTAAACAAGTTTAGTGAGCCGTAGTGCTGTAGCCAGGACGATATAATCAGAGTGCTTTGAAAAGAGCACTCTTCAAAAATATACTGTCTTGTGTAGTGATTAACAGGGAGGATAATAAAGTATTCTGTCAGAATGATTAGTTTTCCTTATCTGTGGGTGACATTACTTGTATACCATATTGCATAAATTAACAGATGGAAAACTTTCCATGTGGTCTTTAATGAACTCACACGGTTCAAAATAAGAAAATAAACACAACTATTAATAGTCCTTGATTGTTGCATTAAAAGGTATCGATAGATTACTTATGTTTGTCTTTTGGGACAATGTGTGGAAACTTTCTCATGTCCATCGATTATACTTCTACTTTTTCTTAAACTGAGCCTACAATACTTTTTGTCCCATTCGTTGTATTATACAAGCAGACGTGCTCGGTAATTTTCAAATATTGTCTTAAGAGAAGGAAAGATTGCTGCAGATGTTATCAGAAGAACCCACCAGCATTTGTTATCTAGATGTTTGTTATAAGATGTCTGGATCTTAGTAGGAAATAAATATTGGTTTATTTCTCACAGTTTCTTAAGGAACAGAAACTAATATTTATCCTTAGGAACTATCAGAAAAGTAAAAAAGTTCCATCTAAATGTACATTGATTACTGTGATGTTTAATATTAGGAAATAATTTAAGAATTTACCATGAGATAATTTGATTAATTATGGTACATCCAACAAGTAGAATACTATGATATAATAAAAACTATGTTGCTAAACATATTTCATAACATAAACTTGTTCACACTATGTTTTTTTAATTACTAAATCAAGTAGAAGCTTTCTTTTTATTGGCCAATATGTGCATTAAGAAAAATGGCAGGATACACAAATACGAAGCTTAAAGGTGGTTATATTACTCTACTGGAACAACTAGGGTTTTCTTTTTTCTGGTTATTTATATTTTTAAAATTTTAGAAAAAGATGTATTACTCAGTAATGTAAAATTGATGAAAAGAAATACTGAAGAAAAAAATAAATATTAAAAGAGTGAAATACAATAGTTCAGGCTTTTTAAGGAGTAAAACTTAAAAATATCCACCACATTTTCCACACACACGTAAGTGTGCTACCATCATGTACGTTAGAGTTTCTTTTGAGGTGTGATTCCTGGTTTCAATTATGTTCTTTTTCTTTTTGGATTTATTCCTCCTCTCCTCTACTCCAACCTTATCACCCATCCAAGTAATTCATGTTAATAAACGAGTATGTATCCTTTTTCATCCTCTTTTCCACGTTCACATAGTTATTCTGGAAATATCTAGGTATGGAGTTATACATATGCACAGATGGGGGGGCAGTCGTTGTTTGTTTTAGAAATATTAGATCACACCATACCATCATTTTGCATGTTTCTTTACTCCTTTTAGAATATCTTTTGGAAATCCCTGCAAATCAGCTGTATGGCACTAAACTCTCTTTTTAGTGGCTGCATGATATTGTGTGTTGTGGACGTAACCAGTTATATCGGCAGTTCCTCTAGGTTCTCAATTTTGGCCCCTTGGGGATAGTTGTCAATTTCTGAAGACATTTTGAGTTGTCAGCACCCGGGAGAGGAGTGATGCTGGTTATCAAGTGGGTAGAGGCCAGGGATACGGCCAAGCATCACACAGCGCACAGGGAAGCCGCACAACAATTAATTAGATTTCCCAGAACATAGCTAGTGTCCAGGCTGAGTCACCCACCAGGCACACTCTGATCTCAGGGTGTTTGGCACTGGCTGTCCCTGGGGCTGGAACACTCTTTCCTTAGATACCTACCTGTGTCACTCTCTCACTTCCATCAAGTCATTTTTCGAATGGCATTTTCTCAGTGCAGCCTATTCTGACCAGCTTATTTAAACTGCCATCCTCCTCCAACCCATCCCCTGGCCTTCCGGATCCTACTTCCTCTATTCTTTCTTTCCTCTCTACTTCTAACAGGCCATATCACTTATTTACTTATTATGTTTATTTATTATTGTTTCCCTCCGTCTAGAATGTGAACTCCACTGTGGCAGTGATTTTTGTCTGTTTTATTCACTAATGTATCCCCAGGACCTAGAACAGTGCCTGGCACTTAATAAATGAATAAATAAAAGAACAAAGGAATGAATAAATGATTGTATGAATGATGCATGTTCATTTTATTTCTTTTTTTTTCAACTGCAAACAATGCTGACGTAAATATCCTTACACACATGTACTTATGTTTTGGTCCTTGTATTACTATGTGGCCAGAATGCTTTCCAAAACAGAAAATTTCCCATAACCATGAATGAGTATCCTTCTGTTCCCCCCCATTCCATCTCTCAATCATCTGTAAGTGGCTTTTGAAAATCTCTTCCCATCTGATTATTTTAATTTGCATTTTTCTGATGAGTTGTGAACTTGAGCATCATTTAATATATTTGTTGATTATTTGAATTTGATCATCTGTGAACTGGCTAGGCAAATCTTTCCTGGTTGTTAAAATTGCCATTTCTAATAAGTTTGTGAGAGTTATCTGTATATATAGTCTACCTGTAATATGTAAAGAAAAAAACTTCAAATCTATTATATGCCTGTTGATTTTGTTTATGAAATATTTAGATCATAGCTATAATTTTATATCTGGGCTTTCGGAAGTTAGATACCACCTTTAAATTGTACATAGTTTACCCTATGTTTTCTTGGTAAGAGTTTTATTATTTTAATTTTTTACATCTACATCTTTAATCCATCTGGAATATATGTTGTATATAAAATATATAGAAGAAAAACTGGAATTTAATTTCATTTCCTTCCAGGTGGACAAGCAGCTATGCCAGCATCATATTAAATAATGCAACTTCTTCCCACTGAATTGGCCTTTGTTATATACTAACTCCTCCTAATTACTTACCTAAGTGTCTTGATTCTCTGTCTTGTTCCATTAACCTATAACATGGTGTATACTAATCTCATTTTTTTTTTTAAGGAAAAAAAACTTGATGAAAGGTAGAAAAAATACAACTTGACAGGTCAAAAGGAATAGAAATATTCAATCTGAAGCTGAATTAGGAAACAGCTTTAAAATAAGAATTAACCTCTATGCTGTAATTGAATATCATGATATTTTCAATCTGCCTGGAATATATAAATGCTAAAATTACTGTTCTCTTTTCACTGGACATAAAATGGCGGAGCCAAACTTGTATACTTTTTCTATGAAAACTTATTTTAACTCCATGTGTTCTTGTTCTTTTTCACTGTTCTGTGCCTCAGTTTTTTTGAGGAGGTATTAGCTAGGGTTCTCCAGAGAAACAGAACTGATAGGATGTTGTGTAAATATAGCAAGGCATTTATTATAGGAACTGGCTCATGTGATTATGGAAGCTGACAAGCCCCACTTTTGCAGTGTGGGCAGGCAGGCTGGAGACCCAAGAAAGGCAACAGGGCAGATATAGTCCAAAGGCAGGCTGTTGGTGAGTTACCTCTTGCTCAGGGAGGCTGGTCTTTTTCGTGCTATTCAGGTCTTCAACTGATTGGATGAGGCCCACCCACATTATGGAGGGTAATCTGCTCCAAGTTCACCAACTTAAATGTTAACCTCACCCAAAAACACCCTCCAAGTTGACACTTAAAATTCACCATCACAAATATTTAAGATTATTTTTTTATCCCAAAGGAAAGCTAGATTTTATCCCTAAGAAAAGTTTTGTTCCTAAGAAAAGTTATCACTGAAAAAAGTTATTTTTAATTCCTAAGAAAGTTAGATTCCTAAGAAAAGTGTTGAGTATCAGGCAAGATTTCAGGGTAAAAGTAAACAAGAATACAAGCTTCCTTCTACTCTGACTCTATTAATTGGAAAACCATTTAAGATTACATTGAGCTCATGTCACAGGCAGGAAGCAAAACTTGTTCAGAGTTTGCTGATGCTCATTCTTTTTATCACCACTTACCTTTTAAATCTCTGCCCCTGTACTTCAGAGGGTCTGGAATGAAATCGGTGGCAAGCTAGCGATCATCGTGGCAGCATGCCAACTGTATACCTTTGCCTACTCCATGCATTAATCTGAATGTTCCCTACTTGTCCCTGCCCCAGTTGGGAACTTTAAGGCCACCTTTAGGGTAGGGTAAATAAAATCTGAGTCTCTTAAATAGAGTCATTGATTTCCTTGTTGTAGCAATATCAGTTCTAGGTCTGTTAAATAATTCAGGGGTTAAATGGAAGGAACTAACTCTCTTTTCATAAAGGCTATTGAGCTCTACCCCCACAAAGACATAAGGAAGGTGCTCTGACATTCACTCAAATAGTTAAAGCAAATTTCCAGCCCAGTGAACTACGTGGCCTATCTCTACTGTACTTACCTGGTGTATGATCAAGGTCTGGACTCAATGCTTCAGTAGGAATTCTGCTGCCAATGGCCCAATCCAAGTCATCTTGAGAGTCTTGAGTAAGACTGCAAGCTGTGGTCCAACTTCCTGAAGTTATTTCAAAATTGCAGCTTCCTGTTGTGCTTGTATACTGGCCTAAGGAAACAAAAATATTAATGGAATGTTGTGGAAATGTATGTCACACTTGATATTATACTACATTTGTGATGATTTAAAATTAGTATTTGCATACTCTATTTAAAAATTTAAAGAACCAGGGTATTTGCACTCATTGGAAATATCAGTTGTACACTGAAACTTTTTTGATCACAGGGTCTAGAAGCAGTGCATGAATACTGTCATTTAGCCATTAAGGACTTACATGGATTGACTAATAACATTTTAGATGACAGATAAAACTGTATCTACACATGAACAATGTATAAAACATTATGATAATATAGATTATTCAGGTCAAATAAATCAATAACTCCAGTTGTCTGGATGTTTAACTCCGGCCCTCTGTCCACTCTGGTATTTGAACAGCATAGACCATTAGAGAGGAAAAGTCATTAACTAAAGAAAAGGTGCCTTTGGTAGAAGTAGTAAACCATATAGGATGCAAACCCTTTCCTCATTCCATACCCATTACCCACGTACAACATTTCAGAGCCAGTCACTAAATAATGAAAGAAGTTCTCTTCTAAAAGTGTTGATTCATAACTCATTAAAAAATTAAGTTGTTCACAATGAGAAAAATTACTAGATAATAACTGATTGCCTACTACCTAGGCATCTGTGAAAAGTGCCTTCATAATACCCTGATACTGCTTTCATTTTTCTTTCATTTTCTTTTTGCATAGCAGTTATTATTTTTGAGCATTCACTGTAAAAACTGTGTTATAGAGACAGAATGAATTATTGGATGGTTTAATCAGTATGAATCAACTGAGATTGTCATTGACTTTTTTTTTTTTAGAAAGATGAAGTTTGTATTATTTTTAACGTTTCTTCTCCAGATGGTGTCTTGTTCATAACTTTCTCTTAACATAAAACTATTATTAGCATATATAGAAACTTTGTGAGCAAGGAAAAACTTGCTGTTAAAATGGATGCCAAACATTTGGCGAAAAGAAGCTTTAATATTTTTATAGAAAATTTTCTGGATCTCTACGAGTATTTTCATAAAATCTCAGCATTTTACTTCTCTGGCATGATTGCATCTTATCCTTATCCCTAAAAACTAGAATCGTTTTTAATTATATACATTTCTTCCATTCATTCTACAGGACTTATGCTCCATTGGTTTTTATATACTTATTTATGGGCTCTGTATATCCTTTTTATGCCGTGCTTATACATAGGTTTATATCACGCTTATATAATATGGATAAAAGTGAGGAAAGTGGTTCTCCAGGTGGTTAGTTAACACAACCGCAAACATGTAGAATCTTCCAATGTTACAAACAAGATAGCCATTGTGTGTTTGTTAGAATGATGTCACACACAGGTTCTATAGTATTTCTGTGTAACTGACTCCCTGACACATAGGCCCTACAATAATTATTCCTTTTCTATTCTCTGTGACCACTCTTGTCCTCCCTCTTCCACCGTATTTAATATATGACTTTACCATTGACTCTAAAGATATCTACACAATCAGGATTCATTCTCTTACATTTCAGCCTCTCTAACTCAAATTGTATCACTTTTACTTTTCCCTTTTCTAGGGTTAACCTTAGTTTCTGGTCTCAACTGCTTACAAAACACTGTTATTAGCATTCCACAGCTGCATTTATTTCAAAGTTATACAACTTTTCCACATCTTTCAATCACACATTCTCTACTAATTCCTTTCTTATATTGCAGAGTTAGCTGGGGTGTCCCTCTTGTTAAAAAATTACATAATTAAAAAAAGTCTCACTCTATGTATCTTCACTCATTCTTTCCCGTAGCCTTTCATACTTTTGTGCAGATGACCTACAAATCTAAAGCTACGATGAAATACAGGTGTTTATCTACAAATGTCTGTTGAACATTCCACTTGGAATATGCAATTATCACCTCAAAACCAACAAGCCTAAAATGAACTCATCATTTATCCCTCCAAATGGGTTCTTCTCTCTGAGATTATTGATTAATTTCATAGCATGAATCTTCTCTCTCTTTCTAAAGATTCAAACTATGAAGTTATCTTTGATTCTGCATTCTTTATTTCCATATCTAATCTATCACCAACACCTATAGATTCTCCCTTCGAGAACTTGTTTAGTTCATTCCTTTCTTTGCAGCTCCATAGTTCCTGTTCCAGCTTCATTGGTTCAAGCCCCTGGTTTATGTTAAGAGCCTCTTTCTTTAGTGTAGCCTTCATCCTATCAACCTTATACACCCAAACCACATTATTAATCTTTAAGACTGCTCTCATGTTATTTCCCTTGCTCGAAATATTCAGGTGTTCACATTATTTGACAACGCCCTCAAAACCTCTAGCCTTGAATACAATAACCTTTCTGTTGATGCAATGTTTTTTTTAAGCTGAAATCTGTCTTGTCTCCAAAACTGCCTCTACTTCAATGAAATTTTTCAGAAAAATTTCTTTTGAATAAAACTGACTTTTTTCAACTTTTATGTTGAAGTACTTCTCTCTCTCTCTCTCTCTCTCTCTTTTTTTGCATATGTTCTCTAGCAATTGGTTGCTCATTTGTCAGTCCTTCCTTCCCTCTCTTGTTCAGGACAGAACTGCAGTTTTATCTAGGAATTCAATTCACCTTCTTTCACTCAGATATTTGTTTGAAGAGTGAAACGGCCCCCTGTAACTCCAGAGGCGGCTCATGGTTTATCTAAGCAATCATGATGCGATGTTCAAACTTCCCTTGTCTTGACTGGTTTAAGATAGTCTCGGGATGCTTTTCTAGACAATGAGACTTACTAGGGAAAAGACACCTAGGAAAAGGTTTCTTTATTCTCAAAAATAAATCAAAAGGAAGAAAACCTATTTGTCCTTTCTCAGGATATCATTGCAAAGATGCGATGCTTGGGACCAAAGAGATTCTATGGGGAGCTGACTTTATAAGAAAATCCATTATCTGAAGGTGGCAGAACATAAAGAATGAAGGAGGGCATATAGTTCTATACGTTTGATGACAAAAGTTACTAAATTAACCAACTCTAGAGCTCCCTTGCTTTTGGACTTCTTGCTATTTGAGAGAATACATTTTCCTTATTGTCTGTATCAGTTAGAGATGCATTTAGTTTCAAGTAACTGAAAACCCAAATAATAGTAGCTTAAACGGCTACTATTCATTTATCTCCATTAACAATATGTCAGGAAGATGTCCATTTAAGGTCGGCATTGTGAGGGTGGTTCAGATGTGTGGTTGTGAAGCACATATTTTCCATCTTTCCTTTCTGTCATCTTGCCATCCTCATGTTCATTCATGGTTGCAAGATGCTGCTGCACCTTCCAGCACTGAACAATTCAAATATTCAAGGCATTGAAAGGAATGGGAAGGGGAAAGAAGAAAAAAGCGTTTTCCTATTCTGGTGCTTTTTCTTTTTGAAAGTGATACCTTCCCCAAATTCCCACGTATATCTCACTGGCGGGCGAGTGCTCACGGGCGCCTACAAAGAAGTTTGGAGAAGATGGTACCTGTGGCTGGTCATAATGTTGCCCTGGATAAAACTGCAGGTCTGTTTCTAAGGAACAAAAAGAAATGGATAGGCAACAAGCAGGGACTGCTATGATGTCTACACCTGTCAAGGTTGGAATTTCTGTTACAAGTGTATAAATTAATGTATATTCTCCATTCCATCTAGCAAATAATACTCTTTTTTTTTTTTTTTTCTGGTACGCGGGGCTCTCACTGTTGTGGCCTCTCCCGTTGCGGAGCACAGGCTCCGGACGCACAGGCTCAGCGGCCATGGCTCACGGGCCCAGCCGCTCCGCGGCATGTGGGATCTTCCCGGACCGGGGCACGAACCCGTGTCCCCCTGCATCGGCAGGCGGACTCTCAACCGCTGAGCCACCAGGGAAGCCCCATACACTTTCTTGAATGTCCAACTTATGTACTATCTTTCTCTTTCCAGAACATGTCAGTTCTCAGGGTCTGTGTGTGTTTTATACCAGTAATCAGAGTTATTACTATTCGTTTGGCAACTTATTACTTCTTTATTTTGCACTGCCACCTTAATTGTTGTTTACCGTTGAACTACTGTAAACATTTCCATGTGATCAGGTATTATTATTGAACTGCATTACATAAGCTGTGATTCCATACTAATTACTGAATGAGAGATGATACGAAGACTTTGTAATGTTAATATTTCTTGATGATTAATATGTATCAATATTTTCAAAATGGCTATTGCTCTAGAAAAAATATTTTCCAAATTGTGATCTTTATTATGACCCCTTGAATGGATTCAAAGCATTACTAACACTGTTTTAAATGACTGGCATTTTTCCACTGGTACAATATTCAGCCATATTGTTGTAGGTCAGTATAAATATTAATCAACTCAGTTATATTAAAGCGATGCCTCCGTAATTAATTATTTTTAATTCTCCCATCCACATAGCAACCTTATTTTGCCATACCATGATATTTAACATAGAACTATTAAACAGTTTCTCCTCATTGTGAAATGCCTTTTTGGAAAGCTGCGCTGAGAAGGATTTTGGAGAATCTGAGTACAGTGGGGAAGAGTGACATGACTGACTAATGATGTTCATCACTGTAAGATGCAGGAGAGAAAGTACCCATCCCATTCCGTGCATCCCTAGCCTAGAATACAAGGCACACTTACTACATGTTTTAGGTAATAATCTCCTCCATGAAAAAAAGAGCATATTTTCTAACTTAACTGTTTCTTTTCAAAAGAATTGATCTTCTTTGTTACCAACCATGCATTTTTGCGACAAGAGGTAGCGATGCAAAAGAAGAGTTTATCTTTGCTCATAACCTAAGGTAAAAATTTAGTCATGAGGAATAGCTGCATTTATTGTCTGATAAGTATAAAGGACATGTAAATAAGGCATTCACAATGACTGACAAATTTCAAGAGAATATAAAAATAATGGCATGGAAGAAGCTAACATTAATCCTGAAAGACTGAACAAATATATTCTTTACATTATTTCATTTAATTCTCAAAGCACTCTGTATGTTACTATATGTACTATACAGATAAGGAAATTGAGCCTCTGAAAATTTAACTAATTGCCCAACAAATGATGGTCAAAGTCAAAATGAAGACTTCAGTTTAATAACCCAAAGGTCAATTGTTTCCTTATATTTCTCCAAAGGTCACTTTGAAAATGTTGTAATTTATTCTATTATCCACGATAGATTCTCTGCCTGCAGGAGTCCAGCCCTGATGCCTCCAATATATCCAAAAGACCATCAATATAAAATGTTGATGGAGTCAATTTGTAGCATCAGTAAGTCACCTGTATATCTCTGTGTGCTGTGCAATGTTCCTTTTGGAGACGAACAAAATCTATCAAGAAGGTTTAAGAAAAGTGAATATTTCATTCGTTAACATATTGCTTTTATTTTAATAAATTCAAATACTTCTTGCAGTTGTCCATCAAAGTCATGGGTAACACTAATAGACATGGATATGTAACTGACTTCAGTTTCTGATAATCAAAACTGCCTTTGTGTGTTTTATATCAATACCTCAAATAGCTGTGGGAAAAAATAAAAATCATATAAGGTACTCTGAGAAGAAAAATGAGTGAAGCAAAAAGAACATGGGCAGCATTCACATTTGAAAAACCAAAACACCTGTAACTCTTTTATGTTTTTAGGTCTATTTTTATATTTCATATACAGATGTACATACACACACAAGTATTTTTCTTCATATGTACTCCCCACATAAGCTGTGATAACCTTATTCCTGATAGCACTTGTTACACTTAAAAAATAATCAGGAATCTTTTCATTTACTAACTACCTTTTCAAAAAGTGAAGAACATTATATTTAATACATTTTTCCCTCTAGTTTTACTTTTTTCCACAGTAGAGAGTGAATTTCTGAAGCCTAACACAATGTCTTGTTCACTTTTATATACCCAATGTTTAGAAAGTTGTTCCTAGCCCTACTAGGAATAGGAATAAACAGAAGAGTATAATTTTTATATAAACATTTTCAATATATGTACATTTTTACATGAGAGGAAGATATTTACTGTCTGTAATAAGTTTTCTATATGCCTGTGATAGCTGTCCTTCTCACGCCACTGGATTATGTATGTCAATGCCATCACAGTCAAATTATTTTTTCTTTAGAACCTTCACAAATCTGGCCAAGTTTTTAATGTTTTACTGGTGATTATTAAATGCTCTATTTGTTATGTCTTGTGGGGAAAATGGTGATTTCAAAATGCTTCAGAGCATTGTTTTAGAACTCCATTGAAATCAATTCCTAACAGTCAATATAAAAAATATATATATATTTTTTGGTGCACTTAAAAGAAGCTAGAAATAACACTAGAGAGTATTATTTAATGTATTATAAATTTCATTTGAGAATATATATATTATAAAGGAAATATTTTATGAAATTAAGATTATAATACTGTAGTATTCAAAATACAGTTAAAAAAAGGGCCAATCATTTTCACTTTCTTCTTTGCTTGACTTAAAATTAAAAGATGGGATGAATGTTGAGGACAATATGCTAAGTAAAATAAGCCAGTCACAAAAAGACAAACACTCTGATTCCACTTACACGAGGCACCTAGAGTTGTCAAATGTATAGAAACAGAAAGTAGAATGGTGGTTGTCAGGGGCTGGGGGTGGGGAGAATAGAGGGTTATTGTTTAATTGGTACAGAGTTTCAATTTTTCAAGATAAAACAAGTTCTGGATATGGGTTCTGGATGCCCTCTAAGGGAAAAACCTTTCTGATGACACGCAAGCTGGCCTTAAGTGTGCGCTGTGGTGTTGGCTGCACAACGATGCAAATATACTTAATGCCACTGAGCTGTACAGTTTAAAAGGTTAGAATAGTAAATTTTATGTTATGCATATTTTATGTATACTTTACCACAATTAAAAAAAACAGCGGTGCTCGCTTCGGCAGCACATATACTAAAAAAAAAAATAGCGAATGCAAGAAAGAGAAATGAACACTTCAGAAGCAAACATCCGGAGGAATAAAAATAACACTGAGCTAAAAATAAACATTTAAACGTGCCTTGTGTAGTACGCCTTCCCTGTGCCTGTGTGATATTTTCCCACTGAGCGCAATGGAGTCTCTTCCCTTCCTCTCTTTGAATCTAGGTTAGACTTTGTTATTTGAATGACAAAGAAAGAAGAGCCAGGAGGGACATGCTGGAACTTCTGAGGCCGAGTCATACAAACTCTTTGCTATTTTTCCTCAGGCTCTTGGAATGTTTGCTCTTGGAACTTGCTGTGAATGAAGAATGTTGCCTGCCACAGCAGTAAACAAAGGACACTGTAGCTGTCAGCCACTGCCCCCGCCCCCAACGGTGAGCCCTGAGGGAACTCTGGGTAGAAACGACAGGATGCCAGCCATCAAGCCCTCAGCCACTGCAGCACCCGCATCGGTGCACCCTGAGGGGATTTAGGATGGGAAAAACCTGGATGCTGGCCCGAGCTAGCTAAGGTGTATAGCAAAGCAATGACGTCACTGATCGCCGGCTCTTGCATCTTCCCAAACACAGAAAAGCAGTAAATTCCGTAACTTGAGCTATCTGGTTTTCTTTAATTAACAGTAATCTTTTGGTGTTTGGGCTCCCTGGTCTTTGCTGCAAAACTCCTGTATATCCTGGCTCCCCCCACCTCCCTCTTGGGAGCAGTTCCTCAGAGGGATCTGAGAGGCTGCCTCCTGGGCTTAAGTCCTCAGAAAGTCTGCCAATAAAACACACTTCTTAACTTTTAGGTTGTGCATTCTTTTACAGTCGACACATGGTAAAAGCCAATCCCATGTAAGATGTCTGACTAACCTGTGATAGCCCAAGCCACAGGGATTGCCCTGGAGGTTGATTCCATGTTGATCCAGACAGAGAAACCAAAGAGTACACGTGTGCCAAACATGTAGGGGATAAAGGCATCTTGGAAGTGATCCTCCAGGTCCAGCTGTACCAGATTGAGCCATGTGGATCAGAGACAAGCTGCCTAGCCAATTCCTTCCTTCATGAATGATCCACAAAATTGCCAGCAAAATGAAAATTGGCCACTAACTTTTAGGGTAGTTTGTTATGCTGCAAACATTAACGGCAACAGGCAGCCTGTATGGTATCAAGATTCCATATGAATGCTCATCAGTAAGATATATGAAAAAAAAATTCTTTGGATTTAAATATGTGTTCATATTTAAAAATTACACACTTGGCTTTATACATGAATTTAAAAATCATCTGAATTAAAATTTGAATAAAAAAAAACAAAGTGGTTCTTGTATTCCTCTTTTTCCAGGGCAATGTAATGATTAAAATTAATCATTAAACTAGTATTTATTCAAAGTGTTCTTTTTTCACCTCATCTATAAAATCAATCATTTGGGGGGAAAAAGGAATGGAATCAGTAATGAGAACTGATGAAGAAATGTAGGCTCTGCTAGTTCAGTTTCTGACAATTTTAACCCTGACTCTGCACAGAGATGTATATAATGATACGATGGGAAATTTCTGTAACATGATTTGCTATAGATTTGTTGCAGTTTTTAGTCTGGGGGTAAAAAGGATGGAAGGGCTGCCATTTAAATATTTGCATAGAGAAGTTGGAAAAATGTTTTGTCTATTCTAAATCTACTCTGGTGCATGAAAAGAACATTTCTTTTCAGTCATCAATGCCAATAAATTACTCTGCTAATAAAAATCTGTGAAAATCTGTGCTGAACTGGCAGCGTTAGAACAGACAAATACACTTACCACAGTGAGTTTCATCAGACCTATCAGAGCAGTCCGGTTGATAGTCACAGACCAGGTGGGATGCAATACATTTCTTGTTGTGGCACAAGAAATCAGTGGCTTCTGGGCAAATCTCAGAAGTCTCTCCCACTGGGGGGAAAACAAAATAACAAACACAAACATCATTTGGTAATACTTTCATCAAATCTGAATACTCCTTTTAGTTCCCACACTATTAGATAAGTTAAAGATTTTAATTGTTGTCCAAGGTAGACTTGTAGACAACTCCCCATCTCTCAGTCCCACCTGGAACTGTTCAACAAGTAACATAGATCGTACTTCCAAAATATCTTTTAATCAGTCAAGGGCTGACCATCGTCTATTACATAAACCCCAACTCCCAATCAAGGCATTAAAAATATTTTGGTTTTTGGCTCCAGCTTAGTTTTCCAGGCTCATTTTCTGCAACTCTTCTCTTAAGCACCTGCAGGTAAACTATATCCTAGGACTGAGGGCTTCACAAGTATGCCACTTAGTCTGCATTTTGCCACGTGTTTACAAATGCTGCTTCCTTTACCTGTACTGACCATTCATCCCCTCTTGTGGTCTTGGTGGTCTGTTCAACCCTAGGACTCAAGGAAACAACTTCTCTTTCTACCCTTGTCTTGCCTTTCTCTTTGCCATCCAAGCCTCTGGTCGGACATTCCCTATTTCATGCTGCCTAAGGATACTTTTATTCCTATATTAAAAGCTTACCATCTCGTATAAGAGCTGTTTACACTTCTGTCTGTCCTCCCAGGCTCTAAGCTCCTTTGACACAGGAGTTTCTGCTGTGTTTTCTTGGGCCTAACACAGCACCTAATATACAATTTGTGCTTTACAAATGCTGGTTATAATAACTGAAGGCATAATGGTTTCATCTAAAGGGGGCTTAGAAAAGCAAATTGACATAGAAATTTCAAAGCAATTCACATGTTGGCATGTCATTTCAACTGATATGAAGTCTAATGATAATATTTTATAGCTTCAAAGTGATATACATTAAAGGTCTGAAACTATCAAATTCAACAAATTAAATAAAGCTCAGCAATTCCTTTGTTACATAGATTAGTATGGGTTCAGGATAGGGTGTCTGTGGTGGGGGGAGGTTACTCAAGGTTAGGGAGTATTTTCATGAAGGAAAATAGTAAAACTCTACAGATTTCATAAAAGTGCATTTCCATAGTCTTTCCATAGTCATCCCCATAATACAATTGCTAAAACCTCAATAATTTCCAGGGGATTCCCTGGTGGCGCAGTGGTTGGGAGTCCGCCTGCCGATTCAGGGGACACGGGTTCGTGTCCCGGTCCAGGAAGATCCCACGTGCCGCGGAGCGGCTGGGCCCGTGAGCCACGGCCGCTGAGCCTGCGCGTCCGGAGCCTGTGCTCCGCAGCGGGAGAGGCCATGACAGTGAGAGGCCCGTGTACCACACACAAAAAATAAATTTAAAAAAAATAATAATGACTTCCAGAAATAATTTACCAGTAAAATGTAGTCTCAATACGAAGATTGAGAGAGGGCATCTAAAAGAACAGCCAATATTTATTAGATCGTGGGTATCAGTAAGGTGAAGAATGAAAGGTCGTGTTCTTTGAGTGATTTAGAAACTTTGCCACATAATTTTAATTAACACTAGTGAGAATTTACAGTTAACCCAGAGAACTATGTGGACTTTGTTTAGTATGCAAGTCTATGCATTGGAGATTATTTTATTTTTCTATGCCATAGGCTGTGGAGTCAGAAAATTACTCCACAGAGGATAATACAGGGTTAATAGTAATACAGGATAATTACAGGATAATACAGGATAATACAAGTCAGAACAGGGTTTTGACTTATAATCTAAATAATTGGTTCTTTAGTTTAAAAAAAAGTGACGGAAATAGACTCCATCTTATTACCTTAACGATATAGAATAGAAAAAACATGAAGAGGAATCAAGTCAATGCTTTGAATTATAGTAAACTGAGCATAAACCAGAGTATCTATGGTATATGGGCTGCACGGATGAAAAATAAAAAGAGACTGCAGTTATAGGAAAAGTAGATCTTCTTTAAGACAAGAATATAGTCAGTCAGACTGCTGTTAGCAAAAACATCATGGTAAATAGAAGAGGAACATTATTTTCGTGAGAATGTCTTGCATGTGTTTAGCCATTTTCAATTTCTTCATTTAGCCAAAATGATAAAGACAGTACCTATTAACCTGGTCAACAAATATATGAAATGAAAGATAATATATACTATACTATATACTATATATACACTATACTATATATACTATAATATATATACTATATATATACTCTCTATATATATACTATATATACTATATATATGTATATATACTCTATACATATATATACTATATATACTATATATATATACTATACTATATACTATATATATATACTATATACACATACTATAGTTAATGATATGAGAATGGACAGAGCATTGGTGCTCATAAGAGCAAGCTGAAGATGACCTGGCTGGCAGAAGCACATGAAACACACTAAATATTTATTTTAGCTTAAAAAATAAAGGTTGACAGAGTCCAAAAGACCTAAAACTAAAACATGATAAATGGAAAAATCCTAGGAAGAAGAAAATGTCTGCAAAATAATGTAGCCGTAAGAATCGAATATTTAACCCACTAAAAGCACGAGGAACATATAGGACTAATCCACTGTGGACTTGAATACTCTGTCCCCAAAGTTAAAGTGATGTCAGTTGAAAACTCACATTATTCTTCTTTGAAATAGAATTTACAGTAAAGAAATCCTTGCCCATATAAATTTGTATTTGGATTAAAACAGCTTTGTGCACAGGATTCATTACATAGAATTAGATATAATCATTCTACAGATTATATTTGTGGGTGCACACTTGTTTTATCCTCTCCGTCAAGGGATGATATTCAGCATGCTCTGGGATTTCAGACAGTAAATTTCACGTGGGCACACATTTTTGGCACCTTTATATTTTTCATGGACCTTTATTTCTCTTATTGCTCTTCTATGTCACATGAAGGACATAAAAGACGTGACGGCAATGGCCAGACTCCCCCTCTTTGAAGACCATGGCATTCAGGCTCCTTAGGCTGAATAACCAGGACCATGTCATGTCTCCTTAGGCTTCTCTTCACTGTGACAGTTTCTCAGATTTTCCTTGTTTTTGATAACTTTTACAATTTGGACAGTACTGGTCAAGTATTTTGTAGGATTTCTATTGGAATTTGATTTTTCCCACCTATAATTTAGGTAGGATTATGGATGTAGGGGAGGAAGACTACAGAAGTAAAGTGTTATTTTCATCACGTCATGCCCAGGGCACGTACAATGACACAACTTGTCACTGTTCATGTTGACCTTGTCTATCTGGCTGATGTAGTTCTTCATATTTCTCCACTTTAAAGTTACTTTCTTTTTTCTATCCCTTTAAATACAATATTTCTTTGGAAGGAAGTCACTGTGTGCAGACCACATAGTGGAGTGGAGATCTGTGCTTCCCTCCTTGAGGGTAGAGAATCTACATAAATTAGATGGGAGTTTGGTCTTTGCTCTCCCATTTATATATTTATTTAGTAATTTATATCAATATGGACACAAGGATATTTATATTACAATTTGAGTCATAATACAATGCTACTTTATTTTTTTATTGCTCAAATTGGCAAAGGGGAGATCTTTCAGTTGGCTTCTATGTCCCTTTGACATACTACCATCAATGTAGCCTTTTTTTTTTTTTGCACACTGCTTTCTGTTCTAACACCGTAAGTTGCTTCAGCCTTACCTTGTATTTTTCCCAGCCCAGTCCTAGAATCAGCCATCAGTCATTTCTCCGAGCAGCCCTGGTTCCTTTTATTGGAGAATGCTGTCAGAAACCAAAACCTGGGTACTAGGTTGCCCCCTCCTACTGGGGTGTCATTGTTTCTATGCTATGATAACTTGAGGAGTCATGCCATTTTTCAATTACAGAAAATGATCAATTTTATTTCTTCAAGTACTATCTTGCCCTAAGTCTCCGTTTTCTATTTCTGGAACTTTTTTTTTTTTAACATCTTTATTGGAGTATAATTGCTTTACAGTGGTGTGATACTTTCTGCTTTATAACAAAGTGAATCAGCTATACATATACGTATATCCCCATATCTCCTCCCTCTTGCGTCTCCCTCCCACCCTCCCTATCCCACCTCTCTAGGTGGTCACAAAGCACCGAGCTGATCTCCCTGTGCTATGCGGCTGCTATTAGAAGTGTTAGATTCACTTATTCTATCTTCAATGTCTCAATTTCTGTTCATATTTTTTTTTTCTCTTTACCTTGCTGTGCTGCATTTTGGTGAGTAAGCTCACGCTTATTTGATGATTTATCCTTCAACTGTGCCTCTAATCTGTTTGTTTAACTTTTCTATTGATATTTATTTTCAGTTATAATTTCTGGAAGTGAACTTTAATTATTTTATTTAGTAGCCTGCCTATTTTATCTTATGCTTTCCTTTTTCTGTATCATGATCCCAATAGCATGTGGTCCCAACAGCATAAATTTACACTGGCTTCATGCATTATCCTTGAAGTGGTTCTAGAAATTTTAATAGTAATGTGTTATTTTTGAGTTCTCATTCTCACAGTATGTACTATCCTATATGTGGTGTGGCACAAGTTTTAGGGTTTTGGTTTCATGCTGGTAGCTCCTGTTCGGTTCATTTATTTTTCTTTAATTTTTTCCAAGTCCCTGGACAGACAACAAATTTCTCTGGAAAGGACCAGGCTTTATGCAAGGGTACATGTCTAGCTCTCCTATTCTGATATAGGGTTAAAACTTCCAGTCTTCAGATACCATTTTCTATGTCCAGGTTCCCAAGTCCTTTAAGCCACTGGGAAGTTAGCTTCCATCTATGATCTATGTTTGAGTCCGCTCTTTGGTTCTGGAACCAGTATATTTTCTTTTCTTTTTCAAATTTCAGTTTGGAGTATTAAGAAGTACTTTTTAAAGATATTTTTATATGTTTGTAGTGAGTGAGAAGCACATCCTATGATACAATTTTGTTAATTTTTCTATAGTCTAATTTTCAATATAAATTTAATATTTAAAAACTGTTAAAACCTTGTATCATGAATTCTAAAAATAATCTCAAGAAAGTTCCATAAAACAATTTTCTCCAAATCATGCTCCTTATTATAAAAAGAAATCCTCTGAAATTGGCATATATCATTTTCTTTATCTTGTGTTCCTATAAAGGTAAACATATATGAACATTTGAGTGCGTTCATTGAAACAGAAACATAAAGATATATTTGCAGTGGCTAGAAGAGGGAACTTTTTCATAAACACAGTTTCTTTTTGTTTGTTAATATATACATTTTCCTTGTCATTTATCTGTTTTAACTTGTTAATAAATTATCTTTGGATAGTTTTTATTGTAGGTACGCTTCAAAAGTTTTATCATTCTAAGTAAAAGTTTCCCTCTAGTTAAAGCTGGTAATACTGGAAAGTAGATATTGATTGCTAGTGGAAAGTCAAAATATGTGTGGCCAAAGTATTGATCTGAACCTCCATTCTCATGAAAGCTCTGTAACCTTAGGTAACTCATTTACTATCAATCTCTAAGTGAAAACAATGGTAATCACTCCCTCATACAAAGTACTATACCTTTAAATCTAGTGACGTCATCCATTTAGTATCTTTACTTATTCATCCTAGAAACATATTGAACAGTTGTCAGACACCATGGTGGATAGTTCTTACCATCAAAGAATTTATAATCTGGTAGTGAAAACTTAAGTGTAAAACAGGCTGTTTAGTGCGTAATGGAAGATATTTAATGGCTTGCTGTCAGAGGACAACAAAATGTAGCCCTAGTTTGCACTGGTGTGTTAATAAATATTTAATACATTTACTCAGCGCTGACCTTTCAAAATGCGTATCATCTCAGCTTGTCATGTAGCCAATTAGAAAAAGAGGCCAGACCACTCAACTGAGAAGAAGCAGGTCTTTTATAAAACTCCATTCATTTCAGTTTCCTTATCAAGTACGTTTGGCCACATGTTGCAAATACGGAAGATTCAATGTTATCTGAAGAATAACACTTGGGTAAAAAAAAAAAAAAAAAAAAAAAGGTTGGTGGGGGGAAATAGGCTCAAGAAAAAAATATTTTGGGAAAGATCACGAACCTGAAATCTTCCTTCACAGATGAACTACTTATTTCACCTGACTGCTCTCTTGTTCTAGAAATAGGATCAGGGGCAAGTTTGCAAATAAAAGGAAATTTCAACACTGCTGATGACTACATATCTCATGACCAGGATTTTTAAATGTCCAGAAAATAACAATAAATACCTATCATATTTTCTATTCAGGGTGAGTGTTTAAATCTATCTTATGTTAGAAAAATTGCTAGGTTTCAAGAAGGTCACTGCACATATCAGACAACTGAGAGCAACACATCTGAATGTATAACCTCTGTGAGCTTAGTGACAGCAAAGTTCAGTTTGTGCCAAAATTATCAGAAGTGTTATCAGAGTTACTGGACCATGTCTTAGAGGATAGCAAGGGCTTAGGAAAATATAAAAAATGCAAATCCTCTTGTGCTACACAGAGGCAAGGTGTATATGAAGTGGAAAATATCTTAAAGATCAACTTTTCAGCTTTTTAAGCAAAAAGGTGACTTTATAAACTGATTCTATATTTGTTTGAAAGAAAATTATATATGTCAACCTCTCTTTTCAGGCATGCAACTCAGATTTTTATCTTTAGCTTTTTTTAGATCTGGATATATTTTAAATATCTAGTTTTCTAAATCATTAATTTAAAGGTTTAGACAAAAAACCTGTTTAGAAGGTTTACAGTGAAGGAAAAGGAAATAATAAGAACATAAAGCAAAATCAACAAAACTCAGAAGTGATGCATTTGACAATGACCAGTATGCTTTTCCGCTTGAAGAAGCAGTTTTAGTGGGTTAGTGATTTAAAAGTCCGCATCCATCCCTCATCTCTTTTCAGGTCCTAATGCTCCATTAAAAGAAGAACCCTTGCTTCATTTTCTGGTAATTTCCTAACTACCATTTTAAAAGAAATGTTGACCCTTTCCATTCTGGATTTTACTTCTGCATCTGATTTACCAGAAATGTCTTCCTTTCTGTGACCCTCGATTCCTTTAGCTCCTGGACACCATGTTCCTACTACTCCATCACATCTTAACCCTCCTTCTCTCTCTTAGCTCTTTTTCCAGTCCAGGCCTTTAATGCCAATGCAGCCAATTGTGACCCTTTGTTCTTCTTTGGGCATCATATTTACTGTCATGATTTTACCTGACATCTGGGGGTTGATGACCTGATATCTACAACCCAATCTGTCCCTTTTCCTGAGTTTAGTAGCTTAGGATACATTTCCTGCTGGATTTCTCTATAATATATCAGACACACTAAACGTGACCCAAAAATGCACTTTCTTCTCTCTTTTTGCCTCCTACTTTATCTTTCTCTACTTCTTGACTCACACTAAACCTCACAATGTTCATCTGTGGGTGGTCCACAGAAGCATAACATCTTTTATCACCTACTTTGGTCCTTACTCTTGTTTTTACGCCTTTATCCCATCTCATCCATGGGGTGGAGATGGCTGGCTGTTTACAACACATACCTTCAAATTTCTACAGCAGACAGTTGTTGCTGGGTCGCAGCTGCTCAGCCAGGCACTTGACTTCTCAACACCATATGCAACCAGGTGGGGCCACAAGGGTGAGTTCTAGCCAGTGGAGTGTGAGTGGAGGTGATACTCACCACTTCCAGGCAAAGCCACACAAACTTCCACGCACAGCTTGTCACGTTCTTTTCCTCTCTCGGTTGGATAGAAACAATGTGATGTTCACTAGGGTGGACCTTGAAGGTCAGAGACTAAAGATCTGCCTAGGTCCCTGAATAAATGCGTGAGAAGAGTGGTCCCCCTAATCTGTTCACCTGCTGACTACTGCAGGCTGAATAAGAAGGGAACTTGGACTGTGATCTAGCTGTAGCCTCCCCTACTACAACTGGTATACAATGAGGATGATTCTGTTGATGAATATGGCGGCTCTGACTCTTAAGGAGACTAGATTGCACGTCTCATCCTGTTTAAGCACATTACATATATAAACTCATTTAATTCTGAACATAGCTCCATGAAGCAGGTACTATAACTTTTTGTCTTATTAAAATTACTGAAGGTCACACAACTACTTCATAGCAAAGCCAGAATTCATGCTTTGACTACAGCCTTTAGTCTTAACCAATAAACCCCATTCCTCCTCTCATCCTGCTCAAATATCCAATCCCATAAGCCACAAGTTAAGTGTTACTCTTTCCAAGTCCCATTTATCCATCCAGCTCTGTTGGTACTCTGGATAATATCAATTATAGCACGTGGTATTGAAATACAGTACACTGATATATTTCCTGTTGGATTTATCCACTATACAACAGAAAACTAGACATGTTTCTTCTGGAAAAAATGGAAAGAATCCTTAAAGGAAGGAACTATATTGTCTTCATTACTACATCCCTAATACATAGCACAGATCCCAGGGACCTTTTGGTGATTAAGTAACATTTGCTAAACTGTGTTTAAATTTGTAAAATTGCCTGGACTTTACCACTAGAATCAGAATAGGTGGTTAATTAAACATTAAAATTAATTCTAAACATGCTATGAGTACTAAGGACTAAGAATTACATTTAATGAATTTAAACTATATTGGGCAAAATCATTCCTATAGAACTTCACAGTTAAAAATGGTTATAAGAAAACTGTCAACTCTTGAAAACTGTTTAGAGGATAAATAGGCTGCAGGATAATTATTGTCACTGCCTAAGATGATTTCTGAGATGTAATATATACTGTGAGCTTGATAGTCTATATAAGCACGGGTAATGATGCAATTTATTGGTTTCTACACAGACAAGTAGGCCCATGGTGTGTGATGACACCAGACAGAAAGAAAAGATAATCTAAAGAGAAGTGAGGCACAGGAACCTGGAGTATTGAGACAGTAAGTACTCTTTGTGAGGAAGATGACTTTAGTGTGAGACACAAAATTGTAAGGAAAGAACAAAACTCACCCAAGGAAATTGTAATCATCATTCACAAGTGACCCTTTATTAAGGATGTCTGTCTACATGCTGGATTCCAACTCTAGCTTGAAGAAGACCCATAATGGATGGACTATGTCATCTGTTTAGACCTAATTAAAATGTTCTAATTGCTGTATTAAGAGGGGAGTACACACTTTGCTCAAGTTTATCTCCATTCCACTGGAGATGAGGTGTAAGAGGAAATTTGCACATCAAAGCACCAATGTCGTATATATCTGATAGAAAATGGCACCGAAGGCAAATGCAATGGCTTATTTAGCTTTTGTCTCAGAATACTATTTGTTTTCCTCTGCTCAGGTGACTTTTGCATAGAAATTATATGGAAGTACTTGCTGACTTGCTTGAAATATTAATACATAGTAGGGATACACGCTTATTTAAATATATTTTATAATAAATAGTTGATTCATTTTGACCATATTGAAAACAACTATTTTTACACCTCTTCCTACCCAAGTCAGTAATTATCATGTGTGTTTGCTTCTCGTTCTCCTACACCTACTACGGGGTGACAGAATAATCATTAAATTGAGAGGCAATAAGCTGTATTTCTGTTCCCACTGTGTCAAACGTCCAAGTAAGCTGGAATGAAATCACTCAAACACGCTGGATGCCCAAGGCCTTTCCACTCTAATGTTCTAGGGGTTTTGAATACTATCGCAAAGACACTTTCTTAGTTAATTCACTAGAAATTCTCTGGTTGTTTTTTAAAAGTATAAATACAAGTACAAAAATGCTGTAACAAGTAATCTAAGATTATTATTTTCAGCCACCCCAAAGCACATTTCTCTTACGAGCTAAAATGTAAGATGAAAATTCCATCAAAATTGTTGGGCATTAAAGAGTTAAAAGTTACTCATGTACAATGTCTCAGCTATAGGCTGCCCCACTCCAATATCTATACTTCCACTAGAATGAAGAAATCAAGAGTTGCATGAAGCCCAAGAGTTTACCAGCATTGATCCTACACAAATAAAATGTGAGAATATGAATAATTATGAATCATCTGTGTTTAATGTGTGAGAATATAGCATATGGATATAAAACATGAATAGTTAGGGCCATAAAATATGTTATAGACTGATGTTCAAAATAAACACGAGGTGAATGAGCTTCCTGGTTCAAGGTGATGACGCAGCCTATGGCAATAGGTCCACCTTTAACATGCACAGGATCTGCAGTGGACACCCCAGTCTGTAGGTACAATCCCATCTTCATCTCCATAGTCATCTCGTAGTTAACCTTGCAGCTCAGGGTATGCACACCAGCAGTGCAGTCCCTCCATGAGAAGACAGAACTGGGGAAGAGGTGAGGAAAGACCCCTGAAGCCAGCTTGGAGCTGCATGATCAGAGTAATCTGAGATTTAGAACCGGGAACATAGGCTCTGAATGGGCCTGTCCTTTTAGCTCTCAACAGACTCCTTGCCAAACGGGGTGGGGTGTGGCCTGAGGAAGAGCAGAAAAGATCCAGCTAATGTTCATCACCCAGAATCTCAGTGTGGTATTACACAGCTGATTGACCAAAGGAGAGATAACTGATTAAAGATAAGCCAACAGGATTATTGCATTTGGGATTGAATGTTGTACCAAGACACACAGAAATAGCAGTTCTGGGGCCACAGGTGTCTAATGGGCACTTCACTGGAGCAACTTCCCACGAGCCCCTGTTACTTAGGTCCTTGGAGCTTATTCTTTTCAAGGATGGCTTACACAATTGTTTCTTCAATTCTCTGATCCATCCCAGAATCTTTAGAAAAAATGACCTCTATTTATTTGATTGGTAAAATTGGTTTCTAGTACATGCACTAAAAAAGGATATAAACTGTTAACAGCATCTATTATTACCCTATCTTGGTTCTACTTTAGTAGTGCTGCAACAATAATCAATGATATGTGTCATAAAGGAAAACAATACCACTTCAAGGAAATATACAGCCTCCTAAAAATATAAGATTCTAGAACCTCATTGATATTGATACCATTAATGAGTTTTAATGAAGAATAAGAGATTTTGAAATGCTGAGCAATCTGATTCAGACTTCTGAATTAGTTTGTTTTTTCTATTATTTGTACAGTAAGGTCACTGCAGGACACTGTTAAATAATTTTCAATTTACATGCAAATTCCAGCATCAAACTGTGATCAAGTTATGTTTTTCTGCATAAAATGAATAAAAATAAGTCTAATCACTGCATAATATTATCTTTGACCCTTTCCTTTGAACTCTGTCATATATGTGAGATGTATAAAAATTTAATTTGCACTGTATTTTTGACATAATATTTCATTCAAATCTTCAGAATTTAATAAGTTTACTGTGGACTAAAGAAAAATAGTTTGATGCACTTTTTAATTGTTTACAAAGAGTTTAGCCACAACAAAGAAACTTTACGATATTTTTTAATAAAATCTTAAAATCTCCCTGAGTAATATCTCTACCAGTTGTGTCATTTGGCTAAATTAATTAATCTCTCTGAGGCTCAGATTCCTCATCCGACGAGTGGAGATACTGAAGTTCCAACGTGAATAACAGAGTTGTATGAACATTAAATGAGATCATGTATGCAAAGTTTTCAGAACATGCTTGACATTTAGTAATTAGTTATTTAATGTTACGTTTTCCAAATTTTTTCATGATTCTTGAGAACCTGCCCTCTCAGAACCTTAGTTTCTTTATCTATAAAGTGGGTTCTTATAAGATTTAGTGAAAGGACTTCCCTGGTGGCGCAGTGGTTAAGAATCCGCCTGCCAGTGCAAGGGACACAGGTTCGAACCCTGGTCCGGAAAGATCCCACATGCCGCGGAGCAACTAAGCCCGTGCACCACAACTACTGTGCCTGCGTGCCACAACTACTGAAGCCTGCGCGCCTAGAGCCAGTGCTCCATAACAAGAGAAGCCACCGCAATGAGAAGCCTGCGCACTTCAATAAAGAGTAGCCTCTGCTCGCTGCAACTAGAGAAAGCCCGCGTGCAGCAATGAAGACCCAACGCAGCCAAAAATAAAAATAAATAAGTAAATAAATAAATTTATATGTAAAAAAACCAAGATTTAGTGAAGATAAAGCTGGTAAAACTGTCCTTGATTTAGAGATATTAAAAGTTCTAATTATTTTTGTAGTCATCCTAGGTCAGCATTCTCTCTACAACAAAATGCTTCTTTGAGAAATCATTAATAATTTTACACTATCATTTACTTTCTAAATAGTGTTAGAAAATGCTATCAGTATTGAGATATTAATTTTTCACTTACAATGGATTGGGTACTGGTTTAATCACTTTGCAAGGATTAAATCAATAGACTTCCACAATAATTCAATTGTATAGAAAAGGCATAGAGTCGTGAAGTAACTTGTCCCAGGTCACACACCTGAGAAACAGTGAAGTTAAAATTCAAACTGAGCTAATGATTCCAACGCCTATCATGTTATATAACCTCTAAGCTATTGCTTTTCCAATCAAAATGGTGATGAAAGAATATAATTTAAATTGCATATCCCATGCTTTTAAGGAAATTTGAAAATGTTTAAAAGTATTTAAAAATACAGGATTTCTTGGAATATGAGATAATTCTTAGACTAGAAACACCTGGAAGCTCACTTGATCCATTGTCAAATTCAACCTAATGTTTAAATTGCTTAATATGTTGCATAAGTTATTTTAAAGATAAACTCACCAAATAGTATATTATGTCCAAAAGAATAAAGCGGGACTTGACAACTTGAGAAAAGATGTACATTTTAAGTAGCTAAACATTAAAAAATGATATAATTTTCCATAAAATACATTATAAAACACTGCAAAATACCTTTGTGTTAGTAATGTATTTTACATTTACATTTTTAAATATTTTAAATAATATTGATAGAAAATCTTTTTTTTACTTCCTTTTTTTGGCAGTCTGAGATTTTAGTCACGGTATTAAGGCCAACTGAGAGAAAATATCTACAATCTGTAATAAAATACTGAAATATATTTTCGAATGCAAGACTCTTCCAAGTCAGAAATGAAATGAATTCAGCCAACTGGAATTTATATTGAAATCTGGAGATAACTTCACAGGTTAAGGACTACCCAGGGCAGGAGATTTACTGGAGGTTCCCACACAAAACTGGAATCAACAGGGTTTATATCTGCAGCTTTAGAGTAAATGAGAAATAAACCTGCCTCTCAGAAGTGGTGGAGATATAGATATACATGAATCACCTGAATATCTATCTCTCTATCTGTCTATCTATCCATCTCTATAGATATATACCTATAGGAGATCTCCCTCTCCCTCTCTCTCTCTCTCTCTCTCTCTCCCTATATATATATATATATATATATATATATATATATATATATATATATATGTATATATCCTGAATCTAGAATTTATACAGAATAACAAAAGGCTAACAGGAGCCAAGACACTCCTGAAAAAGAAAATCAAAATCAAGAGACTATATACTTCAGGTAACAAAACTTATTTAAACCTTATAATAAATAAGAGGTGTGGAATAGCAGAGATAGACTCATAGAACAGAGAACATAATAGAAGACCTAGAATTGAACCCCATGTGTTTAGATATTTGATTTTTGGCAGACTTGGCATGCACATCAGAAGGGAAAGAATGGACCTATCATGTATAAGCAGTCTTCAGGCTAAGTTATGGGTGCATCAGAGAGTACATAAAAATTGTTGCAAGGGAGATAAAGGCATACAGTTTTAAGGAAATCAATTTCTAGATCCTCATTTCCAAATATGAAGCTTCCTGAAATTGATGTGCCAAGAATGCACCTATGATCATCTTGCTTCTCCTTTACACACTCTTTCACAACCGCACTCCACGCTTTATAGAAGATAGAGCTTTGCATCTTTCCCTCTATTTGACATTCAAAAGTATACATGGGCAAGTTGTGACACAAGAAACATGATAATGTTTAGCTCATTTAAAGTCTCACTCCTTTTATTCCCTATTTTCAAAGAATGTTTCAGCCTGATGGAGTTTCATAAGATTGAAGGGAAAAAATATTAGCATGAAACAATTTTATGATACAATGCTATTTACTAACAATGCATTCATAACTAAAAATAAAGCTATATTTTAAAATTAATAAATCTGAATATATAAGTACAAATATAAATAACTTTGATATTTTGAAGCTCCCATCGAAGTATGAAAGTTTGATACAAATTAGCATCGTTCACAGTGGAAGCTAGGGAGACATGCACATCCATGGAAAAATGACTGATGTACTGTTAATAGCCAGAAGTTAAATGCTCGTTTCAGCATATCAGAAAGTTGGTTCCCTGTAATGACATCACTGTGCTTCATGAATGAATGTGATGGCAGAAGCTATTGTTCAACAGAGTGCATCAAAAATCATGATAGATTAAAATAATGCTACACCTTAGAGCAAAGAAAGGTATGTTACTACTGAGATTACAACAAGTGAAGAAGAGCTTGTTGAAATTTAGACACTTTTGCACAAGTATATTTGGACTTACATTGGGGATGAGGTATTTTTGTAAATGTTTATATATTTGTATTTACATTTGTTTATTTTCTTCTGATATAGCTGCTCAATGACTAAGCAGAAGGGTGCCCTTATTGCTCAAATTCATTCCTTTACTCTTTTTAAAAGTATTTGCTTAAAATTCAACAGCAAAAACACCACACAAATAACATGGACACAGGACTTGAAAGATATCCCTCCAAGAAAGATATACAAATGGCCAAGAAGCACTTGAAAAGATGCTCACCATCACTAACGCAAAAGAAGGATATGCAAATCAAAACCAAAATGAGGTGTAACTTTACACCCATTAGGATGGCTACTATATTTTTTAAAATGCCAAAGACAAAAAACTCCAGGAAAGAACATGTTTTGGTGAGGATGTGGAGAAATTGGAATGCTTGTGTAGTGTTGGCTGGAATGTAAAATAGTCTAGTCACCATAAATAATATTCAGTTGGCCCTCAAAAAATTAAAAATAGAATTACAATATGACCCAGCAATTCCACTTCTGAACATATACATAAAATAACTGAAAGCAGGAACAAGAACAGATATTTGTACACCCATGTTCATAGCGGCATTATTCACTATAGCCAAAAGGTGGAAGCAAACCAAGTGTCTATGTTTTTCTTTTAAAGATTTTTTTGATGTGGACCACTTTTAAAGTCTTTATTAAATTTGTTACAATGTTGTTTCTGCTTTATGTTTTGTTTTTTTGGCCGTGAGGCATGTGGGATCTTAGCTCTCCGACCAGGGATCGAACCTGCACCCCCTGCATTAGAAGGCAAGATCTTAACCACTGGACCGCCAGGGAAATCCCCCAAGTGTCCACTGACAGATGAATGGATAAACAAAAGTGGTATATACATATAATGGAATATTATTCAGCCTTAAAAAGGAGAGAAATTCTGATATATGGTACAACAGGGATGAACTTTGAGGATATTATGCTAAGCAAAGTAAGCCAGTCACAAAAGAACAAACACTCTTATGATTCCACTTGTATAAGGAAAATAGAGTAGTCAAATTCAGAGAAAGAAGGTAGAATGGTGCTTGCCAGGGGCTGAGGGTAGGGGAAAATGGAGAGTTATTGTTTAATGGGTACAGAGTTTCAGTTTTGCAAGATGAAAAGATTTCTTGGGTGGACGTTGGTGATGGCTGTACAACAATGTAAATATACTTAACGTTACTGTACACTTAAAAATGATTAAGCTGGTCAATTTTATGTTCTGTGTATATTGCCACACTGTTTTTAAAAATTAAAAATATTTGCTGATTGTCTACTGATAGGCACTGTTCTAGGAGCAGGTATTATGGCAGAGCCTGACTTTATCCTCTGCTTAAATTTGGGAACATTTTTACTGACAAACAAGCTTTGGATTGCCGAAAACATTTAATAGAATAGAATATAGGATATTGCCATTAAGATGGCAATTACATTAAGATGGAAAATACTATTGTCTAGGATATTAAATTTTCATATTTTTAAAAGAGATATATAGGAATAAGGGATAAATTAATATTCAGCAATCATTGCATCTAGAAGTGGGACAGCTGCCGTGAGGATGCGTATTTACGCACTTATGTGAATTTTAAAAATATACGCAGGCTTATTATGATGAAAACCAGCTGGTTTGAAAATGAGAACTGTTTTGAATTTTGTCTAAAGTTTTTCTACACCTATTGAGACGATCATATGATTTTTTTCCCCTTTATTTGTTACTGTGTGTATCACATTGCTTGATTTGTGATACTGAACCATCCTGGCATCACTGGAACGAATCCCACTTGATCACGGTGTATAATCTTTTTACTGTGTTGCTGAATTCAGTTTGCTAGTATTTTGTTGAGGATTTTTGTGTCTATATTCATCAGTGATATTGGCCTGTAATTTTCTTTTTGTGTGATGTCTTTGTCTGGTTTTGGTATCAGGGTGAATACTGGTTTCTTAAAATGAGTTTGAAAGCATTCCTTCTTCTTCAATTTTTTTTTGAATAGTTTGAGAAGGTGTTATGTCTTCTTAAAAGTTTGGTAGAATTCACCTGTGAAGCCATCTTTTCATGTCCTTTTGTTGTTGTTTTTATTACTGATTCAACTTTATTGCTGGTAACCTATTCATATTTCCTTTTTCTTCCTGATTCAGTCTTGGCAGACTGTATGTTTTAAGGAATTGATCCATTTCTTCTAGGTTGTCCATTTCATTGGAGTTTAATTGTTCATAGTACTCTCTTACGATCATTTGTATTTCTATGGTGCTGGTTGTAACTTCTCTTTCATTTCTGATTTTATTTTATTTATTTTTTTAAAAATAGATTTGTTTATTTATTTTTGGCTGTGTTGGGTTTTCATTGCTGCGTGTGGGCTTTCTCTAGTAGTGGCAAGCGGGGGCTACTCTGCGGTGTGCAGGCTTCTCATTGCGGTGGCCGCTCTTGTTGCGGAGCTCGGGCTCTAGGCACACGGGCTTCAGGAGTTGTGGCGTGCAGGCTCAGTAGCTGTGGCACACGGGCTTAGTTGCTCCACAGCATGTGGGATCTTCCCAGACCAAGGATGGAACCCGTGTCCTCTTCATTGGCAGGCGGATTCTTAACCACTGCGCCACCAGGGAAGTCCCCATGTTTTATTTTATCAATTTGGGTGCTCTTTCTTTTTTCTTGATGAGTCTGACTAAAGATTTAACAATTTTATTTATTTTTTCAAAGAGCCACCTGTTAGTTTCATTGATCTTTTCTTTTTTATTTTTTTAGTTCCTATTTAATCTATTTCTGATCTCTATTATTTCTTTCCTTCTACTAACTTTAGGTTTTGTTTATTCTTCTTTTTCTAGTTCTCTTAGATGTATGGTTAGATTGTTTACTTGAGAATTTTCTTGTTTCTTGAGGTAGGTCTATATTGCTATAAATGTCCTTCCTGGAACTGCTTTTGCTGTGTCTCATAGATCCTGTATTGCTGTGTTTCCATTTTCATTTGTCTCCAGGTATTTTTAAAAAATTCCCTCTTTGATTTTTTCAGTGACCCATTTGTTGTTTAGTAACATGTAAAGTATGCTTGAATCATGTGGTGAATAAACTTATTTTATCACAAATAATTGACAAAGGTATATTATTTGTTTCAAATTTCTCACATCTTTGAGTATATTATGTTAAAAAAGGAGCCACTAAATGGAAGAGTAAAAAGGATTACTAATAGTGTCTTTTTAAGTCTTGTTAGGTAAATCATTCTTGGATATTATTCCCAGAAATAGAGAGAATGAATAATTCTACTGACTATATTGTAACAAATGCTTTTATAAGTCAAGTGGTTCCTAATTTTTCGCTTCCAAAAATTTGAACAGTGACTTAGTTTTCAGATGCTAGATCAAAAAATAATTTTTGATTATAAAATATTGTGATGTTTGACTTATATTTTTGGCAATCCAGTTCAAGCACTTGAAGGACAATGCTGTAATGAAATCCAATCTTAACAAACATCACAATCTTATGTGAATAAGGTTTCTTAGCACTTATTTCAGGAAAAGCAAAAATTAGAAATAGAATTAAATTATTTCTTATTCTAGGAATATTCATTCATAAATACATAAAATTGAGGTAATGAATGAGTCACAGTTTCATGCATAGTGAAGAATCTCAAAAAAACTTTAGCTAAAAAAGAAGCAAGTCACCAAAAATACATAAAATTTTACAGTATGACTCTATTTACATAAAGTATGAAACTGGACAAAATTAAATAATATGATTTAGGAATATAGTTATGCCAAAACTAAAATTAAATTCAAGAAGATGATTATCATAAAAGGCAGGGTAATGATTTCCTCTAGCAGAAAAATATATGATTGGAGAAGTGCATATAAGGATTTCTGAAGTACAGGTAATATGCATAATTTCTGTAGAGTAACTTGGGGGAATCATTTTATTTTAATATTAAGCTAAAAATACACATTTAAAATATACTTTTATATGTATAATAAGGGCTTATATAGCTGGCTGCACATTAGAATTATCTGAAGCTTTAAAAATTATGGATGCCTGGAACTCACATTCAGAGATAATGATTCAATTGGTCTGGAATGGGGCCTGAGAAGAGATATTCTTTTAAGCTCCCCAAGAGATTTTGGTGTGAGGCCAGAGTTAAGGGCCACAAACACTGATGCATTTCACAATAGGAAGTAAACATGGTTGGGGGAAAAAAAGAGAGAGAGAGAGAGAGAGAGAGAGAAAGAGGTTGACCAATCCTGGAAAGTTGGAGATTCTGAATTTTTCAGATCATCTAAACACTGGGGCTATGTTTTATGCCTTTTTGAAGGCCTCCATATGCTTTACTGAGCATGTTATGTTCTCATGATCTCTTTCAGACATTGCATAACGTATTGGGCAATCGCATCCAGTGCTCAAAGAAAGCTGTATTCCACTAAACTTCATTTCAATGTGTTTATAATATTTAATATATGAGATAACTTTCAATGATTCAACCCATAAAAATATATCTAGGCATAAAATAACACACTAAAATGACCTAGAGATATATTAACAAGAGTAAAAAATCAATTAATGAATAATAAAATTATTAATTTATTAATACTTTCATATTTTTGTTTTCTTTTTTTAATTAGTTCAACCATCACATTTAGCTTTTTATAGATTAAAAGACCCTTTTAATACTTTGGACTATGCTTATATTTAAAGCAATTAAGAAAATGAAAGCATCACCCTTCCAAATGAATTCCCATGAGTCTTTGATAATCAGGATAATCACCTAATTCCACATTTTAATTTCCACTAGATTGGGACAATTAAGAGAATTCTAATTAACCACTAAGAACTAAACAACTGAAATGAATGTAGGGTGTTTCCTCAGTGCAAAGTACAACAGATTAAAAAAGAAAAGAGTAGATTACAATACTAGGAAAGTAAAATGTACCAGCATGTTGCAAAGGAAAAAGCAAACAAACAAACAATCTTACAGTGACTTTTCTTTTTGGTAGAACACTTGGGAAGAAGGAATAACCAAAAATATAAAGCATAATCAAAGTTAATAAAAATATATGTGGTGATGAAGTAGTATGGTTCAAGAACATTTAAATATAAGCACCAGGGGCTTCCCTGGTGGCACAGTGGTCGCGAGTCCGCCTGCCGATGCAGAGGACACGGGTTCGTGCCCTGGTCCGGGAAGATCCCACATGCTGCGGAGCAGCTGGGCCTGTGAGACATGGTCGCTGAGCCTGCGCATCCGGAGCCTGTGCCCCGCAACGGGAGAGGCCACAACAGTGAGAGGCCTGTGTACCGCAAAAAAAAAAAAAAAAAAAAAAAAAAAAAAAAAAAAATATATATATATATATATAGGCACCAAAATGTAAAGATGGAAAACAGAAAGAAACATGAAGAGTATTTAATCTGAGGGTGTTTCTTAAGCTAAACAACAAAGCAAACTTATAAAGTAAAATCTTGATTAAATTAGATTAAATAAATTGGATGAGGATGTTTTCATCAAAAGTACCATAAACAATATCAAAAGACAATAAAAAGCAAGAAAAGCATACTTAAAATATATCTTATAAAAGAATGTTTATATAATTAGTGAAGAAAAAGCATGTCCAAATCAATACAAGAAGCAAACAGCTCAACAGAAATTTTTGACAAGGAAATGAACAGGCAGTTCTCAAAAGATGAAATGTGAATAACCAACAACAGTGTTGCTGGTTTAAAGAAAAAGATTTAACTGCATTATTAACCACATATGTAAATTAAAATGCTATATCATTTCACCTACTAAATTGGAAAAAGAACTCCTTGCAGAAATCGAATGAAAACCAATGTTGAGCAGGATTTAAAGAAATAGATAAATTAATTTATCTAAACTAAAAAGGGAAAGGAATGTTGATGGAAGAGATGGGGGTTTAAGAAAGGTTCAAGGTGTTAATTTATGGAGACAGGCGAACATGGCCAAGGGCTGAGGAGAACTAAGCAATAAGCAACCTTAACAGGTGGCACGTGAAGAAACAGCAAACAACAGTGGATGAAGGGTTGCCAGTGGAAATTTACATTTTAATAATCATTCTTATTGACAATATATATTAAAGTCATAATTTTGTATACCCTTAGGCTGGGATATTACCTAGTACGAACTGGTGATAGGCTAGTCATTCTCTAAACAAATGTCCATTTCCTTCCTCATCCTTAGTTTTGAATAAACACATTTCCTAGATTTCCTTCCAGTTTGACAATGCAACAAAATTTTGGCAAATTAGTTATAGGTGGAATTGATGTGCAACAGCTTCAAGGAAACCTTTAATTTTTTAAATTTTTTTATTTTTTAATATATATATATATTTATTTATTTAATTTTGGCTGTGTTGGGTCTTCGTTTCTGTGCGAGGGCTTTCTCTAGCTGCGGCGAGCAGTGGCCACTCTTCATCGTGGTGCGTGGGCTTCTCTTGTTGCGGAGCACAGGCTCCAGACGCACAGGCTCAGTAGTTGTAGCTCACGGGCCCAGTTGCTCCGTGGCATGTGGGATCTTCCCAGACCAGGGCTTGAACCCGTGTCCCCTGCATTGGTAGGCAGATTCTCAACCACTGCGCCACCAGGGAAGCCCCAGGAAACCTTTTAAAGGACAGTTGGTATGCGCCCTTTGCTGTTTTCTCCTAGCGTATTTTTTTCCTGCCAGCTGGGAGGTTGACATCATGACTGGAACTAAAGCATCCATCCTGAACTAGTGTCCCCCCCGCCACTAGTTCATTCAGCCATCTTCCCCTCTCTATTTCTACTGCAATACTCTAGCGCAATTTATTATTTTTTACCTACTCCATTAGACCAGCCATCTATTGGAATAACCAACTCATCTTTGTACTTATTTGTGGAGGTACTGTGTTAGTACTCGTTGAATGAATACTATTCTAAGAATACGTGTCCAGTGAGTCGAGAGTGGACCTGTTTACCCCACTCCCTTCATCTGATGACTCCCCCTCATCCCCTCATCCATATGGTCAGCAAGGTGGGAGCTCAGTAGGCATGTTCGTACATATCCCTGACCTCAGAGTAGTTAACTAGTCTGAAGATGGCTGTTTGACCCAAGATAGGTCAATTGTAATCACCTACCAGAGAATTTAGAAATATAACTACTGGATTTTTGCAACAGTGTTTTGAGGCTCTTTAATCCTGCAGTGTAGTCACATTTTCTGCCTATGTATGGTGAAGCATAGAAAGCTGGTTCCACAGAGAGGGGCCCGAAACAGATGTGCAGAGGGAAGCAGTTAAAAGAGACAAGAGGGGGCTTCCCTGGTGGCGCAGTGGTTGAGAGTCCGCCTGCCAATGCAGGGGACGCGGGTTCGTGCCCTGGTCCGGGCGGGAGGATCCCACATGCCGCGGAGCGGCTGGGCCTGTGAGCCATGGCCGCTGCGCCTGCGCGTCCGGAGCCTGTGCTCCGCAACGGGAGAGGCCACAACAGTGAGAGGCCCGCGTACCGCAAAAAAAAAAAAAAAAAAAGAGAGACAAGAGGCACCGAAAGATCACAGCTCAAGTTCCCTCTTTTCAACCCCTGGTTTTAGAACCTTCCTGAAGCTGAACTGCACTCCTGAGCTCGGGTTTCCTGAGGTTCCTCATACCCTTAAATAAAGTCTTTATATTTGATGCTACTGGCAATTAAACTAGACCTAATTAAACTAGAGGCTTCCCGGAAATGATCATGAGGATGTATAAAGACTGAAAGGCCAAAAAGTAAATGAGTGGAAAGAAATCCAAACCACACTTTTTTTCTTTTTTTTGCTGAGTTCCTTCCTGACCTTTTAATCAACAGTTTAAAACTATATTTCCCAGTTCCTCTGAGGCAACTTTCCAAACAATTTGTATGACTCATTTTGCTCAAATCCCTCAAGAACCCCTTCTGTATTAAACATCTTTATTCCCTTCTTAAAAGAGGTGTGCTGGGTCTAGTTTCATGATGTCACCCACAATGGTAGGTATTCAATATATATTAGTTTCCTTCTATTGTCTTGAAGTTCATGTATGCTACGCAGGTCTCTGTAAAACAGTGAAGTTTGTATGCAACTAATCAGCGAAGGAATTAAGTCAATAAAACACAGAACTTGTGTGAGGGCTTCTCTGGTGGCTCAGTGGTTGAGAATCTGCCTGCTAATGCAGGGGATGCGGGTTCGAGCCCCGGTCCGGGAAGATCCCACATGCCGCGGAGCAACTGGGCCCGTGAGCCACAACTACTGAGCCTGCGCGTCTGGAGCCCGTGCTCTGCAACAAGAGAGGCCGCGATAGTGAGAGACCCGCGCATCGCGATGAAGCGTGGCCCCCGCTTGCCACAACTAGAGGAAGCCCTCGCACAGAAATGAAGACCAAACATAAATAAATAAATTTTTAAAATTCATCCTTTAAAAAAAAAAAAAGAATTTGTGTGGATGCGTGCATGATTCTGCCCTCTACAGTAATGTCTCGTGCCTCCAAGGCATAGCAGATGAGAGGGAAGGACACTAACACAGCTGAGCCGGAGAGACCCAGAAGAACCACGGGCTGTTGAGTATGCACCTCACCCCGTCTTTCTTTTCTGTTTCTCCACATGCTCTCTTTTGGAAATGCTATTTGCTGTATGTTTTAAAAAAAATTTTCCTGGTCTTTTGTCACTTTTCTCATGTCTCCATAATTAAACAGCCTTAAACTCTTTCTTACACCACCCTTTCATCAAGATTCCTTGCATCGTACCCTACCCACCTTTTTAGGTAAAGTAGTACGTTTGCTGAAAAGTTCTTCTATTTATTAGGATTTTAAAATGCTTTAAACTGTGCCTGTATTTTTATTATGGTTGCTTTTGTTTATACTAGTGCTATATAACTCGGTTATCTATGCTTATAGTGGTTTGACCTAATCCTGTTTTCCCATAAGCCCTTTTATGTGATCATTCAAAATAGATTGTTTAGAAACTCACGCATGCCTCTGTGTATATGTATGTGTGTGTGTGCTTCATCAAATAGACAAAAAATTGGTTTCTGGCCCTGGCCTAATATTTGTGCATGTATAAATACCTGTGGATTTAGTGGAAACCTATTTATGTTTGAACCACCTGGATATAAATTTATTGAGTTCCACATCTACTTATTTTGAGTACACCTGTAGCTTGTATATCCTACATATATATATATATATATGTATATATATATATATATATATATACACATTTGTTTCAGGACTGAAGAGTTTATCTTTCAATAGTGTAATGAAAAAAAATATATATAGCAGTGTAAAATGGAAGTCTCATTGATAAATATTAATATTCATTTTGATTAGAAAATAATTAATAAAACATAATTCAGTAAAAATTGAAATGCCATATTGTCACAAATTCTCTATGTAATGGTCTTACTGACCTAGATATTAAGTGGGGAAATGTTCACTGTAATTGAAACAAATTCTACTTAGAATCTGCATGAATAGAGGATAATGTTAAGATTCAGATTTACAGTAGCCTCCATTTGAACCTAGGGACATTTCAAGGGCTATTTCAGGCTTACTAAAACGTATGCTCAAGTAATTATATTTTCTTAATATTATGAACGAGCCAAGTTATATCATTGTGCTTGATTATAATCAAGTATAATCACATTAATTATAATATTCAGTTTATCACTATGATATGATTACAGTTACATCTTTAAATGTAGACCTTTTGACATTGAAATGCTAATTTTATCAAGATTATTGAAAGGTAAAGTAATATCTGATATTTTCTAGGTATATAATAATGGTTGCCTTGAACACAACATTAAAGTAATTAGATCCTTTCATGGTTTTGATTTTTTAATTTAAAAGAGCTGGTTAAAGATATAATAAACTCAATTACTTAGTCCTATTGTGTAAAATATGGTCATGGAACCGGGAATAAGAATCTATTACCTGATTTTCCGAGAAGCAAATAACTTGGCTCTCAGGCTTAAGGAAGAACAATGTTGTTGGTTGACCATGACAAGTAAGTCTCTCCCCTGAGGCCTGGCTCAAATCAATTCAAGCAGTAAAGCAAAGTGAGCGCTACAGCTGTCAATGACTGGAAGGAGAGGGTTCATGCCACAAGGACTCTCTCTACTTATTGTTTTCTGGAATTTTGTTTAGTGGGGACTTCATTTTCTGACTATTTTCCCCATAAGACTGGAGCCAGGGATGCTGTTAGATGTTCTTTCTTAACATATTTGGAGTATTAGAATCTGAAGGGTACATATATTTTTTATATCATAGCCCTAACTGTAAATAATATTTTTCTATTTAAGGTAGGAAATTGCATGGTGTGTTAGTTAGATCTGACTAGATTATAAAACACTTAAAAAATAATCTCCATATCTCAAAAACACCATTTTGGGGGTCACTTGCTATATATGTCTAAAACAAGTTGGCAGGGGGACCTTCCTCTACAGACTTAAGGGGACCAGGCAGATGTAGACACATCAGCTGGACAATGAGGTGTCTTCTGCCACAGCAGCAGAAGGGAGACCAGGTGGGTTGTACACCAGCTTGGAAATGCTTTAACCTGGAAGTGACACATCTCACTTCCTCACAGCACTCTGGCCAGAGCTTTTTTACACAGATCCACCTACCTGAAAGGGTCTGGGACACATGGGGGAGAAAATGGATATTTTGAAAATAGTAAATATCTCTATAATGCACAATGGTAGGTTTAAAAATTTTGTAGTAATTTGTTTATAAATCAGTGAATTGAGATCACCATTCTTCCCTTTTGATAAAGAATTAAACTTTTGGATCAATAAAAATTAGTTACCTCTCTTTGACAGAAAAGTCAAAATGCTTAATTTCTGCATAATATACGGTATATACTTAGTAAATATGCATTTATGTATGGATGGATAGCTTATTGATACTGATAAGTGAGTTGGGAGAGGAATATAATCAGGATATATATTTATTATAATGAAATATTTTTAAGCATGACTTTGATACTTTTTCTTAATCAAGAAAAGATATTTGCAGAAATGTAAAGTAGTTACTTCAAGTTAAGATTACTTTTTCATAGTCTTTTTCAGGACTATTTGAGAACCACTGGGCATTTCACCAGCCAACAGATAAAGTTTCACAGAAAGTATCAGGTTTAATTTAAAGACATGAATTGGCTCTGACACATAGAATATATTTAACAAATTACATCAATTCTTGGCAGAAATTTTTAGGCTTATGTACAAAAGGTGCTTAAGAAAACCTAGAATAAAAATAGTTATATGTAATCAGATTAAGAAAGAAACTGCTGTGAACCGGATCTCATTCAAGTCCTATAACATTCGTTCATAAAGTCTGTTTTATTTTCCCTCCCTCCTCTTACTGAAAACCTTTCTGAATCCAAAATTAAACAAGTCTGTAACAATGAAGACTGGTTAAACATTAATTTTTTTAAAAACAGGATTTACCCTGTTTAAAATATTTCAACTAGTGTTACTAAAACACATCATTGTTAGGAGTACAAGTGATATGTCTGATATGCCTGTTTTCTTTCAAGTGCATTTGAAACTACTGGTAAACTAGATGTGGTGGGTGTTGTCTGATTGCTTTCATGCCATAGTATTCATCGTGATTTTAGTAGTATTCTATGCTGTTACGGCTAAATATGGCTGTCTCTGTGCCATTAAGCATCCGTAAAGAAATCAAGCTGGCTGGTGTTATTTAGTGTAACCTCTGGATCCCTCAATTTTCCGGAGTTGTAATGAAGATTAAATTAAACATGATGGTGAGGATTTCAATGATAATCATGTCTAACATTTACTGAGTAGTTACTACGAAGAGAGTTACTGTTCAAAGCTCTTGGCATATATTAACTTGTTAAATCCTCACAATTACCCATAAAGTAGGTTCGATTTTCACTGCCATAAAGAAACTGAGGTAAAGAGTTGATAAGCACTTATTCAAGGTCACACAGCAACTAAGTGGCAGAGACAGGGTTTAAATCTAGGAAGGCTGAGTCTGCTTGCATACCCTCTGTGCTGTGAGATGATTGTTAGTACAGAGCAGGTGTTTCTGATGACAAAGTTCTGCATGTTGAGGCCCACTGCCTTCTCCCCACCCTTACTTGCTTAGGCTCCAGCAAAACGCTCCCTCCTAGTAAGTCTGCCTTGCTGGTCCCAAGACCTGGAGTGCTTTTTTCAGGGCATTTGCGTGGTTCCCTCTTAGTACATTTAAGCCTTTGCTCAACTGTAACTTTCAGAGACTGTTTCTGACTAATCAGGGTAATGATTCTCCCTATGTCATTCACAGCACCTAATACTACATGACACAATATTACACATTACTTTGCTTATTGTCTGCATCTGCCAGCAGAATGTAACTCAATGAAGGCTCTGTTCTGAATCTGCACACATATAACAAGATTTGAACAAATGTTTTCTGTTAATCCATCTGTCTGCCCATCTATTTATCTATCTGTCTATCCCTCCATCCATCCACCCATGCATCCATAACTTATGTACCCTTACATTGTACAGCGCTACATATTATCTAGCCATTAGTTATTAAAAATAAAAGTCACTTTTAATTATTTCATCAGGGTGAGATATTTATGTTTTCTACTGACTATCATCTTCCTTTCTTTTTTCTTTTCTGACGCACATTTACTTTAAAAGGAAATTGTGGGGCTTCCCTGGTGGCGCAGTGGTTGAGAATCCGCCTGCCGATGCAGGAGACACGGGTTCGTGCCCTGGTCCGGGAAGATCCCACATGCCGCGGAGCAACTAAGCCCGTGAGCCATGGCCGCTAGGCCTGTGTGTCCGGAGCCTGTGCTCCGCAACGGGAGAGGCCACAACAGTGAGAGGCCCGCGTACCGAAAAAAAAAAAAATAAAGTAAAATAAAAGGAAATTGTGGGAGACCTAAATGCAGCGCTTGGAACACTCACGTGTTGAGAAGAAATACAGCTTTTCGTCTAAACTAAGTGAAGCAGCTAAGTTTTGAAGTCGCTCTACAGTGTTCTGCGTATAGATTTATGTATTTGGGAACTCTGTATAGAGCAATCACTGTTCTGTGATCTCCCAAGTTCAGTTTAATTCAGAGTGATGCTGCACTGAAATCACTATCACCAAGCCACTATTTTTCACTCCAAATCAATTACTGTTGACAGTACACTTAGGAGTCATACATACAGTTTTTAAGGGGTTACAATAAAAAAGAAAGTCTTTTCAAGTTATGTGTGAAGACAATGTACTAAACATCTGAAATTATAATGACTCTGTCTTCTCTTACTTTATCCCCAAGGTATTTCCTTCCTTTCACATGTAGGATTATCTGCGGAACACGATGTGCTTTGCTCTGTATGCATTTAGAGACAGAGTAGCTACTGTGCTACTGTCTACTTAGGAGATTTTGTTGACTTCTGGAAGCATTTGCTAGTCCCTGAATTATTTCTTCCTTTTCCCCCAATGGAAAACTGGTTATCATTCAGTTGGATCTTCTAGATTTTTCAGTGGAAAAGGCAATGTCTTATAATGTTATCGGCTCCCACCCTGAGGTTCTGGGTTTACCAGTATCTTGGAGACTGTTCACAGATCAGTCCTGGCAGAAGGCATGGTGGCGGGGGAGAGGCACACGGGGAAGAGGAGGAAATGCCGGGCATCAAGAAAGAGGCAGTGAGAGTGGAAATGGAAAAATCCAGAGAGCCAAACGCTGTGTGACACAGGCATTTCAGCCCTGCTCCGAGGAGGTGAACACAGTTCATTGCACAGAGTTTTCTGCAGGCTAGCCAAGCGATAAAGGCTTGCTGGGCAACAAGCTTTTTAACGTTGATATGTTTAAAGGTGTTGTGCCTAGAACAATGTCAAGTTTTTTGCCAATGCTGTTCATCTATATTTTAGCCAAAAATATTCAGTGCTTTCTGTACCCCATGCATTCTTCAAAGTACTTAGTATAAAGTAAATGATTTAATCCTTGTGAGAGTTCTTTGAGGTGGAAGCAGTATTCTTACCATTTTCCGGCTGAGAAAAATAAGACAAAGGAAGATTACATAACTTACCTAAAACCATGGAGCAGGTAGCAAGTGCATAAACCAGGATTTGCACCTAATGGTCTTGTTGCAAAACTGACATAAATGCTATTTAGTATTAATAGTAGACTCAATAAGTATCAGCTGGATGATTGTATGTAATAAATGAGTGCACTTAATAACTAATGTTGATTGAAAATGAGTAACCATTTAAATTTAGAATGGGCACTTTTATAAATTACAGTGATGGAATATTCTTTTCCTCTCTATATGAATTCTCTTTCTACTTTTCTATTCCATAGAATGGTGGTTGAATTTTATAACATTTTTGTACAAATCATCTTTAAATCAACTTGAATTTAAAAAGAGGAAATACTGAATTCATAATGTCACTTTTTAAAAATGAATAAGCTACTTGCTTCCTCAAAGGAGATAGGCTTCTTAATGTATCTTTGGACAGAACAAAGATATGCCTATTCTTTTACTTTATTTTTCTTTTTAGAAAAATACAATCAATTTGCTAGTAAATTGAAAATAGCACCATGATGTCTTCAGAATGCAAAGAAATAAAAAAGCATATATCTAGCTTTATGTTGGCCATGTACTAAATATTATCTAATAAACTGAGTTATGTGTTTTTGAATGGAAAGTACAAAATAAATATGAAGCTCAAGTAGCATTCTTATTCGCAGGTAAGTAGATAACCATCAAATATATATCTCATCTATATCCTCTACCTTCTCCACTTTCACTCTTAATGAATTTAAAACTTTGTTCTGCATTACTTTGAAGTCTAAAAAATATGCAAAGATTACAGAGTTGTCAGAAAGTCCAAGGAAAATTTCAGAGGTGGCCTGTTAGGACCCTAAAAAGGATTATAAGTCTATAGATTCTATATAAATCTATAACAATATGATGATTTGCCTTTTGAAATTTTCTGGCTCTATTCCCCTCCACCTCTTTGATGTGGGTCTTCACTATCCTTCATCTGTATTTAGTCTATTCAATTTTGATTCTACTCCCAGCAATGTTTTTATTTGTTTGTTCATTATTTGTTTTCTTTTTGAATGCGGGCTACTGTCCTAGAAAGGAATCCTGATGGATACATTTGAGTTTTCATGGGGTCTAGACTGCTCTAGCCCCACACACCTAACCACAGACCCCCTTGGACCCACTTATTCTAAAAGTGGGTGAAACCCCTCCCAGTTTTACCTGTCATTCTCAAACCACGTGACTGCATTTTTCCAGTGACTATCTGTTGGCCCTTTCATGATTCTCCTGGCTTCCCTCTTATAGACATAAACAGCATACAGATCCTGTTTATACTGGGTATTATAGGGATGTATTTTCACTTAATTTTGTTGCATATGTTTTCCATAGCTTATAGGCTTTGTTAACTCGGCTTTGACTTAAAAAAATTATTTAAAATACTTTAAAAAAATTGAAGTATAATTTACATACCATTAAGTTCACCCATATAGAGTTTACAATGTAATGGGTTTAGTATATTTATGAAATTGTATTACAATCACAATAAAAATTTAGAATATTTTCATCACTCCATAAAGAAACCCCATATTCATTGGCAGTCACTCCCTACCCCATACTCTTTAGCCTTAAGTAACCACTAATCTACTTCTGTCTCTACATATCTGCTATCCTGGGCATTTCATATAAATGGTATCATACAGTATGTGCTCTATTGTGATTGGCAGGATGTGACAGAGAAATGAACACTGTCATTTTTTAAGTTCTTCATCTCAAATGGGGAACAGCAACAATTCCATGATAGATTTTATGGTGACCTGTCTGCATATGATTTGAAGCTGGTTTCCTAATATAGGGCAATAAAGCACCACCTGAAAATATGGCATAGTTAATAATAATGATGATGGAATATATCAATAAAATGGAATACATAAATTTTACTATGTGCCAAGACTATTCTAAGCAATTCTCATATATTAACATATTTAACATTCACAGAAATCTAGGAGGGAAGTGCTATTTTTATCAACCCTATTTTATTGATGAAGAAACTGAGGCAAAGTGAAATGAAGAAAACTCACCCAAGCCAGTCGGTGGCAGAGCCAGATTCCACATCCAGGTGGTCTGACTGGACACCTTGTTCCTAACCACTATTCTACACTGCCTCTCTGATGTTTAGGTGTTTTGTCAGATACCATTCTCTTCCAAATTGGCAATACTAGAAAACAACATAGGGTAACTTATGCTCTAATTTGCTTTCTCATTGTTACTCATTTTTCACAGCACTGCTATTTTACTGGCATATAATTTAAAACTGGGGGACCAAGAAAATCATTGTTTTTTAGTTCCAAACATAGTCTTTTAAACTTCTTCAAAATACTTTTTTTTCCTATCTTAACTAAAACATAATCTGAAAATCCTCGTTATTTGTAGCAGGCTGGCTATTTAAAAAATGGTTACTTCTTCCTAAAATATATTCGACATACAGTTGACCATAGTCACTACAATTAACCAAAATTTGCCTTTTTATTTATGACAAAGAAAGTCTTAAAGTAGTATATCACTAAATGTATAAGACATTCAAGTATTAGTCAGTACGGTGAATGTTTGATCAACTTGAACGAAATGAGTCATAATCATGTAAATTTTCACAGGACTTTAAGAGAAGAAGGGAAAGAAACAGTCCACATTTCTACATGAAACTTGGCAGAGCTGGGATAATAACGCTCAGTTTCCTTCTGTCCTGAATCAGCCCATCCAAGAATCATTCTGCTTCCCTTGAGAGGAAAAGAATCTCTCCTGTTTAATAAAAGCTTCTTTCTTTCTAAAAATCTTAGAAAAAGCTTTGAAGAATTTTTCCTTTTGAACTTGCCAGAATCATTTATAAGTTAACAAACCATAATAGAAATTTAGCATATTACTAGGAAAGTTACCAGAAAAGAGTTTAAAAAGCATGTTCGAAGGTACCTTTTCATGATTATATTTTCAGATCCCATTTTCTGTGGTCCAGGAACCCTCTCCTAAACATCTCCAAGCCCAAACCCTGTCTTTTGCTTGACGTAGAGACCTGGGGCTCTGTGCTCACCTAGGGTGCACGAATTCTGATTTTATGTAATATATATGTACCTATGTATATGTGTGTGTACGTATGTGTATATGTATGCATGTATGTATATACATATATATGTGTGTGGGGGAGAGACTCAAACCCCAAAAGACTGACTTCTAAGCAGAATACTTTTCACCAGCCCTGGTCATAAAGAGAGCAAATGCTTCAACAGCACCAAAAACCAAAGTCACATTTTTGAACTGCCTTGGTGTAGTGATATTTTAATATGAAAGCAGCAACAGAATTAAACAGCATTCAGGTTTAGCTCTTCAGTCCCAGGGGCTTGCCTCTAAGTGAATCAGTGTAAGAAACCACAGAAGGTATATCTTTCATGGGCACGATATATCACACTGTACTATTTTGGAAATCAGATAGAATGACTCCTCAGAAAGAAACTTTGCCAGCTGTGAAACTGTACAAATGTATTTATAATTATTTTTGACATTTTCTGGGTAGTTTTGTAAAGAAAATCTAAGTGTAATTATACTTCACATTTAGAAGCATGATAAGTGATAGCATATTTTTTCAAGTTACTATTCGCTTGCTAGGGTAGCATTTTAAATCCCTTAAGCATAGCTCTCAATTTAAGTTCTGCTTGAATTATACCTGGTTGTATGTATTTCTTATATATCCACTAACTTCCAGCTTTCTAACCGTTTTTAGTGATTCACTTAAAATTAATTAAATTACACAAATGTATGTGAATATTAGGCTTACATTTTAAATTTTGTTGAAAATGAATTCAAGGGACAGCACTGCTGCATGTTAGAAAGGGGATGATGCAGAAGGAAGAGAGGAATTACTTGTGTAATTAAAGGATGGAGAAACTATTATCTCTTAACATGTAACTAAGTCCAACCATTAGGAAGTTATCTCTTTTGACTGATTTTTATGTATGTACAAAATACGCAACTGCAGAACATTTTATAAATATGAAGCAAAGATAAAATGGCTAGATTATAAATGTGCTTCCAAATGGCAGTGCTTTCCAGAAACTTACCAGTCATGCAGTTTTCAAATTCAATGTCATCAATTGCAGCTCCTCCTCCCAGATCCCTTGTTCTGATACCTTGAAATATGACTTCAAAATTCCTTAACTTTCCTAGAAGGATGACAGCCTTTTGCCAATGATCACCAGAGTTCTGCTTACTTTCTTGCCATACTTTTGATAGTCCTTTCTCTGTCTGAAGGGAAAGAAGTTTGCATTAGGCAAATAATTAAACACAAAAGAAGGAAAAAAACAACAACAATTATTTAGAACAGAAGCATTTGATCAGTGAAAACTAATTTTAAAAACTGATAATATTCATGATATACTTTACCTCATCAAAACAGAGGCTCATTAATAAAAGGATTCCCAAAAGCAATACTAGCAAGATTAGCAGTCAACTTGTTTCGCTATTTTCAGAGACATCATTATTAGAAAGTGGCCCACTCAGTTAAATCCACTTCTCCTTGCTTACACACAAAATTCTCAATGGATATTTGATGGAATCTGAACAGTTTACAGATGCCCTGGGTTTACAGCTCTAGGTACCCTTCCCACCAACTTTCTACTCACATTCTTGAATCATTGGTAGTGCACCTTCCTTTATAGAGCTTAAATAACTTACATAAGGAAAGAGAAAAGAGAGATAAGAGGAGGAATATGTGGGAGAAATCACATATCCCTGATGGATATAAGAAATTGTGAAGTGAATTGAGCACAGAGGGAAAGTGAGCATTTCTAGGACCAGATTTCAAAAATTCTATTATATGATTATATGATTTTGGATATTTATAAAATTCTACTATAATTATTATATGAGCACCAACAATAATTATTTTACACCAAATTATTCAATGGTAAAGGAAAAATTAATTTTCTAAGAAAAATTATTTAAATATCTCCTCTTGAGACAAAAGTTTCCTTCAGCAACAGAATACAAACAAACTATAAGGGACACATGTGTGCACAGTTGGGGCAAATTATGAACAGTAAGATACAAAAAGACTGAAACCCAATGGCCACTTCTGAGGTGCCAGGAGCAAAAGCAGGGGACTGTGCATGATTCCTGCACACAGCACCACCAAGGGGGTGGGCAGACCACCTAAGTCATTCCTCCAGCCCGACCCCATACCCTCGCGCCATTTAAGGGACCCGCCCCCCGGCTCAGGGAACGAGTAAGGGAACCTGGCACTTGTTTTCACTCGCTTGTGCTGTAGCATGAGTCCCAATAAAGCCTTGCCTGAATTTCTTGTCTGACCTCTTATCAATTTCTGTTGATTAAAGAGTTCAAGAACCTGGGTGAGTAACACTCTGAATGTCTAAGGTTGGTCTGCTAGCAGTACAATACCCTAATATATGAACAATCCTGGTATAACATGACAAGATATGATATGACATGTAGCATAACCCTAATGACACAAAAAAAGGACACCAACAGTCAAACAGAATATAAGTCAGTCAAGCACAAGGACAAGGCTTAAACTGTATATGTTGCTCTTTGCTATTCTGGGCATAGCCCTTATTGGGAATTAGAGGTTAACACATCATGATGATGGATATATAGCAAAGAAAGAGAAAAAATATATATAGAATTATGCTTATGGTTAGGCCCCCAAAATTAATATTTCAGGGTCCAGTATTGTGTTTTCATGATGAATGCACAAGTAAACTTTGTCACTGAAGCTTATAATCAAAACAGTGGAATAGAAGAGAATATTTAATGGAACAGCAACTAGAAAAGCAAGCAAGATGTTCCAATTGATTTATAGCACACAACTGTGATATACATAATTTATGGTTTTTTTTAAAAAAACGTACACTAAAGAGAAAAAGAGAAATGCTTGAAGAGGGGATCCAAAAGAGTTACACATTCATAGATCCATGCTTTAGGGGAACTAATGTTAATAAATGTGGCTGACACCTTGTTCTGTTAAAGGAGATACAGATCAATCAAGCGGGGTCTTCTGTAGAATAAAAGAGAGAAAGTAGAACTCTGTATCAGTTACTCTAAAACTAACTTTGCAAAACAACTAACAGTGCATAGATAGAGCTTTCAACATCCTCCCAAAACAACAAACACATTTTTACACCCAGACACACGTAGCTTCTTCATTGAAGGGGATGGGAAAGTCACACCTTATTAATGGAATTTCATATCTTTTTAATGACTAAGGAAGAGAAGCTTTTTCAACGTTAGTCTTTGACTGTCAGTGATGTCCTAGTGATTTGGAACCAAAGGAATTATTAGTTAAATTAAAGATTAAAGTAGTGGGCATCTAACACTTAGCAATATAACAGGCATAGATAAAAGTCTGTTTTAATTAACAAACTTAATTCACTTTGCTAATTTTTCCTATTAGTTGGTTTCAGCAACTCATACGCTATGCCAATCCCCAAAAGGGTTTTTAACAAAGAAGGTTGTGTGATCACTTTAACCAATAAAATACAAACCATTTCTTTACTCTGACAACTGGCTTTCTAATAAATGAGATTTAAATAACATACTCATTGTCATTTTATGTGGTAGGTAAAAAAATGAGGGTTAAGTCTTTAGAAAACCAACCATGGATGAACCTAATGATGGTTTATTGTAATATATCATTCTAATATATTTGCTCTCATTCAACTCTGGATATAACATACCAAATCATATTCCCATAATTATCAAAAGTATTAACCCAAATGTGCAATGGAGATTTATTTATTTATTGACTTATCCAGCCAGTCCTTTTCATCATTTATTCAACAAATATTTGAGGCTCACACAGTTGCCATATACTACATTAGACACCAGGAATAAGAAGGTGAAAAGAGAGGAAGCCTACCCTGTGATGGCAATCATTTAATAGAGGTGAGTCCTAAAAGTAAATGACCATAAAATTACTATAGAAACATAAAACAGAGCAACTTTTAAAGAAGTGGTTATATATCCATTCCCCCAATTGTTGTTCTGCACACATTGTTGCTTTATTTAGTTAAAATTCTGATATCAATTCTTTCTAAATACTTTAAGAAAGAGAAAAATCTCTCAATTCCAATCATGACTTTGCTACTGCCCAAGGATACATTTATTGTGTTCATGTGGTTGTTACGTTCGAGAACCCAAGGCAGTAAACATTTGAAAAGTGAGTAAACACACTAATAACTGTAAAACATAGACATTAATACAATAATGGTTAAATTATAGAAATTGAAAAAATACTTTCTTCTTACAATTCAACATGTTACCCAACTTTGAATTTATTTCCCAGAAGTATTATGCATATGGATGATTTACCTTATGTATTGCATATCTGTTTTGGCAGTATGCTTGTCTTCCTGCTTTATGCCAGTTTCATTCCCTTTGGGTTATGTAAAGAAAGGCAATAAGAAATGCTAAAAAGATAGAGCCACTTCAAGTTATAGATATGTATTAATGAAATATAGCCACTTGGAATTTGTTTCATATGTTTGAGGTAAAGATATAAATTTTCCCCAAATTATGAACGAATATTTCCAAAACCAATTGATCAAAACTCTTTCCTCCACTGACACCTTTAACATATTTTGAACCTGTTTCTACAGTTCCTAGATGAATTTCGGATTTCTATTCCTCCATCAATGTCAGACTTATTAAGCCACTAGATTTTCTTCTTCTGGGAGGATTTGAGTGGACTTCCTTTTCTATATTCCTCCTGCTATGAACAACTAAAACCCCTGGAAATCATATATAATTACGTATAAACAGAAGAAGACTCTGAAAGTGGAGAGAAGGCAGATTAGCTAGGGACCTTGGGACTCAAGGGAACACAAGGTGGTGAGTTTCCTAGCTTTTCCTTTTCCATCATATATTCCAAAATTGACACGAAAATCTGACAACCTGGAAATGAAACATGAGCAGACTACTTTCTTTAGCCAAAGGACCAGGAAAGGGGAAGTCCAGCGAGAATGAAAATATTTAGATAATAATAGCTCTATAACAGCCAAATACCATAGAAAAATTACTATCTGACCCCCACTCCCAATAGCAAAGGCTGACCAGAGAGCCTAGACTTTCACCTATATCATGCTCCAAGGGCCCCAAGACCCCTCCTCCCAAGATTTTTTTAAATGAAGGAAAACTAAAAGAATATACCACCTGTAGACCTACCCTAAATGAATGGCTAAAGGAACATTTCAAACAGAAAGAAAATGATTTAAAAAAAGAAATCTTGGAACACCAGGAAGGAAGAAAAAATAGCAAAGATATTAGTAAATCTAATAAAATTTCCTTATCCTCTTTAATTTCTAAGTTATGTTTGATTGGTTAAGAAAAAATTAAAACACTAATATGATTCTAAATGTATATAAAGGAAATAATTAAGGCATAAATATTATAAATGGGTGAGAATAAAGACATGTAAAGGGAGTTAAGCTTTCTACACTTGAGTTGGTTAAACCTTAATGTTATAATTTAATAGGTCACATTTTTATCCTCAAAATTTTTTTTTATTCTTTTGGTTTTCTCATACATTCACTCTCCCAAATGAATCTTAGAATAATTTAATGCATAATTGAAATATTTAAATATCGAATTATTTTACCCTGAGATATCATTTATGTTTCAACTTGTTTAGGTCTCTTTTTATGTTACTAACTAAACTTTTATAGTCTTTAATATAACTTAACACTTATTATAAATTTATCTCTAGATATATTACAGTGTGTGTTATAATGGTGATACTTCTCCATTACTGTTTTCTGACTACTGATAATACAAAGAAACAATCATATTGTCAGGATGGTGAGCTAATAATGGCTGGTGGCTCCATCACCCACTATCAATCCTGAAAAACTACAGAATCTACTGGGAAGGATGGATTTGGGGAACAGTAAAAGGAAAAGAAAGGGGGGGAAGGAGGGAAGGAAGGAGGAAGGAAGAAAGGAAGGAAGGAAGAAAGAAAGAGACAAAGACTGAGAAACACCTGGGAAGGCTATATGTTGTCTTGAACATTGGTGTAGAATAGTGGGGGTGGTGATGGTGGTGGTTTGCAGCAGCCTGGGGAAGAAGGTGGCTGGAAATAGCGATAAGAGCGTAGGTTGTAGTCGAGAGCTTCTGTATGGTCATGTTTGCCTTCCTCCTTGCTTGGAACAATGATTGCCAGACTCTTCAGAAACAGTAATTCAACTTCAGGCTGTAATATCTGTGAGGTATCAAAGCAGTTAAAAACCTTGCTCAAATGAAGAGGTGATAAGTCCACTCTTCCTACCCAATTCCCCTTCAAATTCTGAGGGATGTGAATCACAATCTACAGAGTTTGCCACCTACACTTCTGCTTCCAATATTTAAAGGTTCAAATGATGATAGGAGAAGAGATGCTGCCCAGTGGAAACTAATGGAAGTGATCAATAGTTGTTTTGTGGTACTTAGGTCTCTCTGCTGTAAGGCTCACCCTTCATTCACATTTCCTTAAATTCACCCAGATGGACACAGGCAAAGGGCTGGTATTCTGCTTTTTCCTAAATCATCAGAGAGCACCTCATGTTACTACAGATGCAAGAGTTCACAGGCCAAAGTAACTAGACTCTAAGAGGCCAAATATCTACTAGAGGATGACAATAAACTGAACAACATATAACATCTAAAGCAGAATTTTAAAAACAGATGGAATCAGAGTTTTAAAAGGCTTTGTGCAAGGTTTCCTTTGTTGGGCAAAGGCTTTTAAGTTTAATTAGGTCCCATTTGTTTATTTTTGTTTTTATTTTCATTATTCTAGGAGATGGATCCAAAAAAATATTGCTGTGATTTATGTCAAAGAGTGTTCTGCCCAGTTTTCCTCTAGTTTTATAGTATTCGGTCTTGCATTTAGGTCTTTAATCTATTTTGAGTGTATTTTTGTATATGTTGCTAGAGAATGTTCTAATTTCTTGGATAATGATGCCTTTTAAGATACAAAACACCAAGGACATGAGCTATGAAAAAAACAACTGTGAAACTGGAGTTCATTAAAATTAGAAACTTCTAGCCTGTGAAAGGCAAAATCAAAAGAATTAGAGACAAGCCACAAACTGGGAGAAAATATTTGCAAAAAATATTTCTGAGAAAGACTGTTACCCAAAATACACAAAAACGCTTAAAACTCAAAAATAAACAAACAACCTGATTTTAAAATAGGGCAAAGACCTTAACAGATACCCCACCAAAGATGATATACAAATAGTAAATACACATATAAAAGGATGCCCCACATTATATGTCATTAGAGAAAAGCAAATTAAAACAGTAATGATATACTACTGCACATATGAGAAAGACCAAAATCCAGATCGTTGACAACACCAAATGCTGGTAAGGAAGTAGAGCAACAGGAATTCTCAAATTGCTAGTGGAAATGCCAAATGCCAAATAGTAGAGCTACTTTGGAAGACATTTTGGCAGCTTCTTACAGAACTAGTCATACTCTTATCATACGATCCAGCAATCTCACTCCTGAGTATTTATCCAAAGATTGCAAACTTATTTCCATACAAAAACTTGCACATGGATGCTTATAGCAATTTTATTCATAATCGTCATAACTCAGAAGAAACCAAGACATCCTTCAGTAGGTGAATGGATAAATAAACTGTGGTGCATTCATACAATGGGATGTGTTTTTTCAGTGCTAAAACGAAATGAGCCATCAAGCCATGGAGGAAATGTAAATGCATATTACTAAGTGAAAAATGCCAATCTGGAAAAGCTACATACTATATGATTTCAACTATTCTAGGAAAGGCAAAATGATGGAGACAATAAAAGGATCAGTGGTCACCAGGAGGAGGGGGAGAAGAGGTGAAGAGACAAAGCACATAGGATTTTTAGGACAGTGAAAATACTCTGCGTGGTATTACATATACCACTATATACTTTTGTCCATACCCATAGTACGTACAACACCAAGAGTGAACCCTAAAGTAATGGACTTTGGGTGACGATGACATAGCCAAGTAGGTTTAATATACTTATTAAAAAAAAAAAATGCACCATTTTGGTGAGTGACGTTGAGCATGAGGAAAGCAGGGGGTAGATGGGAAATCTCATTTGTTGTAAACCTAAAATTGTTCTTTAAAAAATAGTTTGTTTTTTTTTTTTTAAAAAAAAGAAACTATCAGACATCTTAAGGAAGTTTAAGAAGTAGTTGGAATGGGTAATTTGAGAACATGGAGGATTCATGGATATTAAAAAATAATTGATTTCAGAAAAAAACTGAACTAGGATTGAAACTTCTAGAAGCCAAATATGAGATATGAAAGATGAAATGGAATTATTATCTCAAAATACAGTATGTGTCATACAGATGTGCCTCCAGGCTCTGAAGTCAGACAGTCAGGTTTAAACCTGAGCTCTGCCCCTACTAGCAGTTATTTCATCTATAAAATGGAGAGTAAATGTGTTTACCTCACAGCATTGCTGTGAGCATTAAAATAAGTAATGTTAACAGAGAACCTATACTAGTTGTTGGTATTATACTGTATAATATTTATTATTAACAAATGCAAAAATGCTAAATGCAAAAATAAAAATAATTAAACATTATGAGTGAAAAGATAAGAGACGTGAGTAGATTTAGAAAGTCCACATTTGAATGCAAGAGTTCCAGGAAAAAAGAGAGAATAGATTTTGGAGGAGCAATAATCAGAAAGAATAATAAAAGAAAATTTCTGAGATAGGAACTCAAGATTTTAAGATCAAGGCACTTCCTGGTGAAATCTCTAAACTCAGAGTTTAAAAGAAAACATCTCAAACTTCCAGAAATATGAAGTAGTTTACTTACAAGAAATGAGAATTATATTGGTAATCAGGGTCCTCTCAACTAAAATATTAAATGTAGAAAACAGTGGAACAAAATTTTCAGGCTTCTGAGGAAAACAAAGCAGAAGCAAAAGAAAACAAAGGATAAACAAAAATGGTGATCCTAGAACCTACACCTAAGCCAACAGATCTGTGTTAACTACAAAGGTAAAAGCATAAAAATTGTGTTCTTGTCCTTTTGAGGGGCTTGTCATTTATTCCTGCTGTGGAAAGGTCTAGAATAAATCCCACTCCCTTTGCCAATATTCATAGCACCTCTCATGTTAGAAGGATCATTATATTCACTCTAATGTACTCCTCTAGAATACCACTGCCATGAAAACTGTCATGACATTCTGGAAAAGCCAGAACTATAGAGACAGTAAACATATCAGTGGCCGCCAGTGATTCAGGGTGTGTGAAGGGAATTGAATAGGTAAAGCATAGGGGATTTTTTAAGGCCATGAAACTTTTCTGTAGAGCATTATAATGGTAAATGTAAGACACTGAGCATTTGTCAAAACCCACAGAATTTTACAGTAAGAAAGTAACCTTAATGTATGCAATTAAAAAACCGTCTTTAGGAGGTTGCAATATCCCAGGAAGGAAGGCAAAATGTGACCAAACTATATAAACGTATTACAAATGTATGAAACAAGGTCATTGAGGCTAAGACTCATGTCTATTGCAACAGAAAAATGATATTAAGGAAAAATAGAAGATCTGAATAAAGTATGGACTTTAGTCACTAATAATGTATTATACTGGTTCATTAATTGTGACAAACATGTCATCCTAATGTAAGATAATAATCGGGGGAACTTGGGTGTGGGGTATACAGGAACTCTCTGTGCAATCTTGGAAACAATTACATGAACCTAAAACTATTCTAAAATAAAACATTTAAATAACTGCCATTTTAAAATATATAAATGTATATATTTATATGAAAATATATAGTGTAATTCCCATGAGTAACTAAAAATTATCAAGTCAAATTTGAGAAAGTCAGAAAAAGTAAGAACTATTAGAACTATTTGATCTCTACTCATTTTTAAGATAAAGAGCACAGCTTCCAAATATTCCACTTAAATAAAACTTACTTTTCTGTGTTTGGCATGTTCATGAGTTATTTTTGCTATTATTTTTTTTTTGAAATTTCATCAACTTTTAAAAAATGTAAAATACTTTTAAATAAACATAATGCTCACGAAAGATTAAGCACATAAATGACACATAAAAAGGATGCAATGTCATACAGGAATCATTCTGAACCAAACAACAACAACAAAGTCATTTAATACATGTTTGGTCCTAATCACTGGTATAGCAACCAAAATTTGTCTTCTGCCACTAGATAAGACTAAAATATTGATTAATGATGCCACATGGTATTAAAACCCTTCATTGCCATAATAAAATATTTTTAAAATATCTTTTAAGAAATGAAAAGGAGTGGATAGAATTTAGTATAATACCTGTATCTAGCAGATAAATATTTATAATTCTTTAAATCATCTAAATATTAAGTATTTGTAAAAGTAAATACTAGAAATTTATAGTCTTTAAACCTCCAAACATTTTCAAATGTTGAAAGTTCATATATAGTTTAATCCTATTTTGAATTTTCAAACATAGAATGAAATCAAGTACAGGCTATTTTAAATGTGCATCAACTCTCTTCCACAGAAATATCTTGCAAACAGCTATTTTTCTGGGAGTAAAATCTGTGGTCAGTGGCTCTTGTGTTTACAGGAGGTTTTCTGCCCTGACAGAATGATTTTGAAGTTTTGACTAATACGCTCACTGAATAGACACGTGTGGTTTTAGACGTACATTCGTTGAAAACATTTTAAACAGTATGTCCTCATGTTTTCCTAGAATAATGCTCCTTTAAATTTAAAACATTTATTTCTTGATAATTTTCTTTAAAATTTTAGGCAACCAATATGGGGGTCTTAGGCAATGTAGGCAGTTTAATGCAAAGCATAGAGATCAATAAAGCTGCAGTTGTATAATTTCTTACAATCAGTTTTTTTTTTTTTTTACCATTCCAATCTTTCTGTTTTCCAGGGTTTCCAACTACAGAATCATAACATCATTTACACTGTACAAGATAGAAAGTTTAGTTTCTCTTTCATTCATACACATACACAAATTTGATATATATATTTCTCTGAGTGATTATATTTTTCCCTTCAAATGCCACCTTGGAGAAGCCTTCCCAGGACCTTCAGGGTGGGTTCCATTCTCATTCATATGACATCACCCTGCTTTAATGTTTATTGCACTTTCACCCCTCATTTTCCAATATCATCTCGTGTTTTAATTATTTCAATAATTCTTCATTGTCTGTCTTCACCACTACAATTTAAAGTCCATGAGGACAAGAGCTTTCTCCATCTTATTAACCTCTGCATCTCCCATGCCTAAAATAAGTTTGGCATCATGTAGGCACTAAAAAAGCATTTGTTTAATCAATGAATACATACTTAATTCAAACTGGTGAATTAAGATGTTGCATGGAATTGTTAGTCCTGGCTGAAAATTGGCTTCTTAAAAAAATTCTACTGAATTTCAGATTCTTTCTCTGATATAGGTAAAAACTAGTTTTAATGGGTTTAAATTGCATAGCTTGTCATAACAAACATTTAAAAATTCACTAACAGATATGTTCTCTAAACAGTGAGTTACTATATAGAGGTAATTTCCTCAGACATATTGTAATTGTTTTAAATCTTAGATGACACAAAAAGGAATAAGAATTATTTATAATAAGAAATAGGCTGTGGAGCTGATTGTTCTGACAAAGTTACATTCAGAATGAGTCTTGCAAGGTCTTTACTCACTTTAAAGAAAGGGCTCGTTAACCCAATTAAACTTCCCAATGTATTATATTCAGGGTGATTTCCTACTTAGTGGTTGATGGCTTGTTTCTACTGTCTTTCACACTACCTTTGGTTCCTGAAGGAGAAAAACATTCATATGGTTGAACACGGAAGCGTAATGGGAAAAAAATTAAAAATGAGGAATATTTAGGAAGCATCTGACAGGAAGAATAATAAGAGGTGGCAGCAAGGTCTGGAGCAGAATGTCAGTCATGAATGATTGTATGGCATGCTGCCATTCATGAGGGTTGATTACCACTCGATGCAAACAGAACAGCATTTTATGACAAAATTATTGGGCATAACTCAGCTCACTGTCTTCCTCCAGTGGGGAATAATGAGAGAGAGAATAAAACAAATATATGTGTGTGAAACAGCAAATGTGTACAAAGCAATGACAGACCTCAAGGTAAGATCCTGTGCAAAGTTTTCTTCCAAAAGGGACACTGGTATACAGTGTTTATACAATGTGAATAATGGTCTTTCAGTAAAGTATTTAAAAAATAAAATTATCAATTTAAAATAGTAAATAGTAGGCACAAAGTTATAGGTATAAAGGTATTACTACCCAGAAAAGTATATATTATGTGTGTATAAAGAATGAGAATGTTCTGACTTGCATAAATCATTGGATTCACCAAAACAGGAATGCTGTTTGGCATTTAACAAAGTCAAATAATCCACACTTTTACTCTGAAAATATATTAATGAAATAAAAAGTGAATTGAAAAAAGGATTACAAACCTAAAATCGGAGCATAAAGATGAAAAGATAATACTAGTATGAGAATTAAATCAATAACAAAAGAATAAGTCTAGTCATCAATTCACATGGGATAGGAATTAAGTAGGATAAACAAAGGTTTATTAATGACAGATTAGAACCCCAACATGATAAAATGAATTTATCATTTTTCTACTTACTTAACCCGTATACTGAGTATCAAGTCTAGGTCAGACACCCTTCTACCTGCTGATAAAATGTTATAATGATAGAAACACAACCTAATATTCAGCTTGTTTTATATAATCTTAAAGCAGACATGTTTAACTTGCTCACTACATTTTAATATTCCCTATTGCAAGTAATGAAAGAAATGAATAGCTATGATTCACATGAATGTTGAATTTTAATTTCAATCAATTATTATTAGGTTCTTGTATAGGCCATTAATTGACACGGGTGTCAAGAAGAAAAATAAGAAGCTGTTATGATTTAAGGGACTCACAAATAAATGGAAACAAAACCACTATGCAACTATTTAACTTGAATGTGAGCAAATCCTATTATATTACAGAAAAATAATATAGTACTTTGGTGGGATTGCAGTAAAATGAAGGACCTGTGTGAAATTAGGAAGGTGTAATAAAGATTATAGTATTTGAACTGGTCTTTGACTGAACAGAATATCACCAAGTAAATAAAGTATATGAGGACATTCCAAGAAAATCACATGACTGCACACAGTGGGGTATGGAAGTACTGGAATATTTGGGGAACCCTGAATAGTCTGATATGATTAGAATATCAAAAGTATGTTAAAGACTGAGGAGGTAAGACTCAGACATAGAGACCAAGACCATACAATGGAAAGTATCTTTAATTCCATTGTGAGGGTTTAAGAGCTCAATCCTATAGCCAATGGAAAGCCACCTATAATTTTTTTTTTTAAAGTTCTCCTAACTAGGGATCAAACCTGGGGCCCAGCAGTGAGAGTGCCAAATCCCAACAACTGGACCACCAGGGAATTCCCTACAATTTTTAAATAAGGGAGTAACCTGACCAGATCTGCTTTAGAAAGATCTGCTCTTTAGTAGAGAAAGAGCTGAAGGCCCTGGGCAGGATGGATTCATGGCAATTAATCCTGGAGCTACAGAGGAAAGAAATGGATGCAATATATAAGTAGACTGGGATAGGGCAGGTGTCATCAAGAAGGTATTAAATGTGGGGAGCAAAGGCTGAGGTGTCTAAGAGTAGATATTACTATGGAATGAATGGGAGACTTACGGGGCTGCATTGAAGATCTAGTTGAAATTGGAAATCAAACTCCTAATGGAACTGATCAATATAATACACAGCTTTCTCAGTAGTCCAAAAGCAAAAACTAGCAATCAGATAAAGATTGTGGAAAATGTGGATGTAAAATGTGTAAAGCAGAGCTGAGAAAACTTAGGGCTACAGCATTTGTCAGAAGAAGGCACATGCTTAGAAATCAACCTCTACATACAGATTGACTCTGTTTGAATCTTAGCTATGTCACTTACTAGTGTGTGACTTTGGGCAAGTCACTCAATTTATTCCAGCCTCTGTTTCCTTAGCTGTGAAATGGAGATGACAGCAAAACTCATTCACAACCCTTTATTTCAAACCTCTATGACAAAAAAATGAGATTTTTTTAATTAAGAATTTTTCAAAATTTAGGCAGACATTATGGTTCACATACTATATTTTACGTGTATATCCAGCAAGTTTATACTATCAATTCACTAATAAAATATATGAATACTTTGGAAGTATAATATATGACTATTTACGTTCAATGGGATAAATAAAGACTACCAATAGCCTCATGTCAGTTTGTATCAGGTTTTCATGTTGAGTGAGTTAAAACATTAAAAAAAAATTTCAGAGCTTTTTATATTTTGAATTTATGGGTAGGGTAGTGTGTGAATCAGTAGCACCTAATTCATAGGGTTGTGATGATTAAAAGAGTGTGTAAAGTATATGTAAAGGATTTTGAAGATCACCTACCACATGGGAAATGATATGGTAGGTGATCATGACAAAGAAGGGGCAGAGATTAAGAGAATAAGAAGGATTGGGGGTCACCATGAGATAGAGGATGATGATTAGTAATTTGAGAAATAAAGTAACAAAAGGTAGTATTCAGAGATTCGTATTTCAGAGTTAAAGAATTCAGAAATAGAGCAATTTCAATTAAAGAAATGTTTTCCGAGGTGTTGCAGGAAGCAGGTAAACATATCGCTTGTGCTTTATAAAGAAGGAATACCTTTGATGAAGTTAACAAAAAATGTAGCATGCAGTGAAAAGTAGGTAAAACTGTTAGAGACTATCCATCCACTCATCTCCTAATCACCAGCACTTCATCTCCCAAAGGCTCTCTCCCTACCTGAAGAAGACATGAAGGTAGTAAGGGAAAGTGATATTAGGTCAAACTGTTCTTTATTCTGTCCACAAGGTGGGGACATTGACCTAGAACAGTTGACACTGGTCGGAGCTTCTCGACAGGTGGTGAGAAAGAGGTCATGTCTTTCTAGCTCCTGATGTTCCTAGTTCAGGAAGTTATTGTATGTGATTTGATATTTGGCCATCTTGCACATGTATGTGTATGGTTCTATGTAGTATACATATGTATCTTTTGGGGATGCACTCATTCATGGGAAATTCCATGTCTTATTTCTCTGTGTTCCTCTATCAAAGATGCCTAGTACAACTTGTCTTATATAGAAGATGCTCAATAAATCATAAAATAACTGATCCTCTTTGGCTTTCATGCATATGTACTGCATATAAATTATAATAATATTAACATAGGAGCTACAATTATACTGGGGCCTTAGATACAGTCTCCATGATGCTCATAACAATCCTGAAAAGTACCTATAATGAATCCATTTTATAAATAAGAAAACTGAGGCTCAGAGTACTTAGGACTCTTGAGACTGAGAACACGTACCAAGAAATATAAGGATAGAGCAGAGGTTGGACTCAGACTTGTCTGAATCTAATGCTCATGCCAACACCTGCTACCTGGAACAGGAAAGCCACGCTAACAAGAGGCCTAATGCTGCATGGTTTAAGCCTCTGCTAAGCCAAATGGGATATTTCTCTTTAAAAAGGTAATAACAACACTCAGTCTATAATTTATTATCTGGACATTTTAACTGCCGAGATGCCAGGGTAAGAACTAAAAAATGAAAGTTTGATTTGGTTTAGCCTTTCAATTTATTATGCATATAAAAAATATGAGAGACATGCTCATTAAGGTTTAATATAAAGAGCTGTGCATGTCCCTTGAAGCCTCAGGCAACAGTACCGAGACCCAAATGCCCATGAATGGTGGATTAATTACTCAGCAATAAATGGTAAGAAGTTTACGAAGGACAAGAATGAGAAATAATTATTGCATTTATTTATTCATGTCCTTGTTCCAAGGATGAAAGGTGGGGATACTAGAGTATAACAAGATGAAACTAAGTGATAAAAATGTGGTTAAGGGAAAACTCATGCGGTAAAAATTGGGCAAATCCTAGTACACTGACCTAGACCTTGGCCGCAGATATTCCACGTAGCCGCACCTGTTAGTAAAAAAGAAGCTGCAAACACACACACACAGACGCGTGCGCACACACACACGATCTAAAAGAGGAGAGTAATTAGAAAAAGGAGAACATATATATATATATATATATATATATATATATATATTTTCAGTACGCGGGCCTCTCACTGTTGTGGTCTCTCCCGTTGCAGAGCACAGGCTCAGCAGCCATGGCTCACGGGCCCAGCCGCTCCGCGGCACGTGGGATCCTCCCAGACCGGGGTACGAACCTATGTCCCCTGCATCAGCAGGCGGACTCTCAACCACTGCACCACCAGGGAAGCCCAGGAGAACATATTTAAAAGGATGAAAAAACCATAAAGTTCTATCCATAGATTTGAGGTGCTAGAATTTCTTCTCATCTATTAAAGACTAGTGTTCCAAAACTGCTTGTGGGCTTAGCAGTAAAGAATGTCACAACTTCCAAGAATGAGGTTTGGATGGGAGGACACTGCTGCTTTCTGTAGGTATTTCCTATCCCCCTTAAACCATATGGTAAGTGATAAATGAATTAAAATCTCTCGCTATTTTCAAACTTGCCTTATCTATACTTACTTTATCCTGAGCACAATGTAGTATAATGGAAATAACCGAGATCTATACGAATTAGGTATGTTTTTCAACCACTACGAGCCTCATTTTCCTCATCTGAAAAATGAAAACTATCATATTAACCTTGCAGTCTTTGTAAGGATTGGAGATCAAGTGCTTGAAGCATCTAACACAATGTCTGACATAGAAGACATTCACATTTTACCAATATATGTTCATACATGAATATTTTATTATTAAGATCTCTAGCAAATTAAAAATATATTTTTAAAATATAAATCATAATTGTGTAAACAGTAACATCTCTCACCCTATTTATTCCCAGTGAGATGTTTTGGGAGTGAGATGAAGAAAAATAAAAATAAGAAAAAAAATATACATCTTCATACTTAAGAATTAGATTAGTGCTCTAGGACTTGGTGGCGAGGGGAGACTAATGAATGGGCTGGTAGCTTGTGGCTCAAAGGAGACTCTAAGGACAAAAAGTTTCTGCAATCATCCCACTCCACAATGCCCAGGACCACAGAGGTCTCCACGTAAAATCCATCTGTCCTCTCAAGAAGTAGAGCCAAATACCCACTGAAGGTCTTTTCCCTCTTATTTCCCTCTCCAGTTCTAAGCATCTCAGGACAATGTACGGAGCTCTTCTTATACAATAGACAGAAAAGGAACAGAATCATTCATTTTTTGATTCAGTCTTGCAGTTCACGACAACCTACCAACAATGACCACACCCTTTTTCTGATTCCACACTTGTCAACTTCTAGTTAAAAAAAATATATATATATATAAATAAACACACGTAGATACGTATGTATACACATAACATGTAGATACACATAACACCATACTGAGTATATATATACACACACATGTATATCTACCATAACTTATTCAATGCTACTATTTCTTGAGAGTCACTAGAAGCCATTCTTTCCACAGGGGTGAGGCATGAACAATAAAGGGAAGAAGGAAGAAATCATAAATAACAGGTGAAGTTAAAACTGAGGTAAAAATCAAAACAAACAGCCAAACCTCCACTATTAGGCTAAGAATAAGGAAAAGATTGATTTTTTTCTTGACATCTTGATTGGGGTATAATTGCTTTACATTGTTGTGTTAGTTGCTGCTGTATAACAAAGTGAATCTCCTATACATATACATATATCCCCATATTCCCTCTCTCTTGAGTCTCCCTCCCACCCCCCCCATCCCACCCCTCTATGTGGTCACAAAGCACCAAGCTGATCTCCCTGTGCTATGCGACTGCTTCCCACTAGCTATCTATTTTACATTTGGTAGTGTATATATGTCAGTGCCATTCTCTCACTTCGTCCCAGCTTACCCTTCCCCCTCCCCGTGTACTCAAGTCCATTTTCTACGTCTGCGTCTTATTCCTGTCCTGCCCTTAGGTTCTTCAGAACCTTTTTTCCCTGCTAGATTCCATATATATGTGTTAGCATATGGTATTTGTTTTTCTCTTTCTGACTTACTTCACTCTGTATGACACACTCTAGGTACATCCACCTCACTACAAATAACTCAATTTCTTTTTAAGGCTGAGTAATATTCCATTGCATATATGTACCACATCTTCTTTATCCATTCATCTGTTGATGGACACTTAGGTTGCTTCCATGTCCTGGCTATTGTAAATAGTGCTGCAATGAACAATGTGGTACACAACTCTTTTTGAATTATGGTTTTCTCAGGGTATATGCCCAGTAGTGGAATGGCTGGGTCATATGGTAGTTCTACTTTTAGTTTTTTAAGAAACCCCCATACTGCTCTCTGTAGTCACTGTATCAATTTACATTCCCACCAACAGTGCAAGAGGGGTCCATTTTCTCCACACCCCCTCCAGCATTTATTGTTTGTAGATTTTTCGATGATGGTCATTCTGACCAGTGTGAGGTGATACCTCATTGTAGTTTTGATTTGCATTTCTCTAATGATTAGTGATGTTGAGCATCCTTTCATGTGTTTGTTGGCAATCTGTATATCTTCTTTGGAGAAATGTCTGTTTAGGACTTCTCCCATTTTGGGATTGGGTTTTTTGTTTCTTTGATATTGCGCTGCATGCACTGCTTCTATATTTTGGAGATTAATGCTTTGTCAGTTGCTTTGTTTGCAAATATTTTCTCCCATTCTGACGGGTGTTTTTTCATCTTGTTTATGGTTTCCTTTGCTGTGCAAAAGCTTGTAAGGTTCGTTAGGTCCCATTTGTTTATTTTTGTATTTATTTCCATTTCTCTAGGGGGTGGGTCAAAAAGGATCTTGCTATGATTTATGTCATAGAGTATTCTGCCTATGTTTTCCTCTAAGAGTTTTATAGTGTCTGGCCTTACATTTAGGTCTTTAATCTATTTTGAGTTTATTTTTGTGTATGGTATTAGGGAGGGTTTTAATTTCATTCTTTTACATGTAGCTGTCCAGTTTTCCCAGCACCACTTATTGAAGAGGCTGTCTTTTCTCCATTGTATACTCTTGCCTCCTTTATCAAAGAAAAGGTAACCATACATGCATGGGTTTATCTCTTGCCTTTCTATCCTGTTCCATTGATCTATATTTCTGTTTCTGTGCCAGTACCATACTGTCTTGATTACTATAGCTTTGTAGTATAGTCTGAAGTTCAGGAACCTGGTTCCTCCAGCTTGGTTTCTCTTCCTGAAGATTGCTTTGGCTGTCCAGGGTCTTTTGTGTTTCCATACAAATTGTGCAATTTTTTGTTCTAGTTCCGTGAAAAATGCTATTGGTAGTTTCATAGGGATTGAATTGAATCTGTAGATTGCTTTGGGTAATATAGTCATTTTCACATTGTTGATTCTTCCAATCCAAGAACATGGTATATCTCTCCATCTGTTTGTATCATCTTTAATTTCTTTCATCGATGTCTTATAGTTTTCTGCATACAGGTCTTTTGTCTCCTTAGGTAGGTTTATTCCTAGGTAATTTATTCTTTCTGTTGCAATGGTAAAAGGGAGTGTTTCCTTAACTTATTTCAGATTTTCATCATTAGTGTAAAGACATGCAAAAGATTTCTGTACATTAATTTTGTATTCTGCTACTTTACCAAATTCATTGATTAGCTCTAGTAGTTTTCTGGTAGCATCTTTAGGATTCTCTCTGTATAGTATCATGTCATCTGCAAATAGTGACAGATTTACTTCTTCTTTTCCAATTTGGATTCCTTTTATTTATTTTTCTTCTCTGATTGCTGTGGCTAGGACTTCCAAAACTATGTTGAATAATAGTGGTGAGAGTAGGCAACCTTGTCTTGTTCCTGATCTTAGTGGAAATGGTTTCAGTTTTTCACCATTGAGAATGATGTTGGCTGTGGTTTTCTCATATATTGCCTTCCTTATGTTGAGGTAAGCTCCCTCTATGCCTACTTACTGGAGAGTTTTTATCAAAAATTGGTATTGAATTTTGTCAGAAGCTTTTTCTGCATCTGTTGAGAACATCATATTGTTTTTCTCCTTCAATTTGTTAATACGGTGTATCACATTGATTGATTTGCATATATTGAAGAATCCTTGCATTCCTGGGATAAGCCCCACTTGATCATGGTGTATGATCCTTTTAATGTGATGCTGGATTCTGTTTGCTAGCACTTTGTTCAGGAGTTTTGCATCTATGTTCATCAGTGATACTGACCTGTAGTTTTCCTTTTCTGTGACATCTTAGTCTGGTTTTGGTATCAGGGTGATGATGGTCTCGTAGAATGAGTTTGGGAGTGTTCCTTCCTCTGCTATATTTTGGAAGAGTTTGAAAAAGATAGGTGTTAGCTCCTCTCTAAATATTTGATAGAATTTGCATGTGAAGCCATCTAGTCCTGGGCTTTTGTTTGTTGGAAGATTTTTAATCACAGCCTCAATTTCAGTGCTTGTGATTCATCTCTTTATATTTTCTATTTCTTCCTGGTTCAGTCTGGACAGGTTGTGCATTTCTAAGAATTTGTCCATTTCTTCCAGGTTGCCCATTTTATTGGCATAGAGTTCCTTGCAGTAGTCTCTCATGATCCTTTGCATTTCTGCAGTGTCAGCTGTTACTTCTTTTTCATTTCTAATTCTATTGAGTCTTCTCAACTCTTTTTGTCTTGATGAGTCTAGCTAATAGTTTATCAATTTCGTTTATCTTCTCAAAGAACCAGCTTTTAGTTTTATTGACCATTGCTATCATTTCCTTCATTTCTTTTTCATTTATTTCCTATCTGATCTTTATGATTTCTTTCCTTCTGCTAAATTTGGGATTTTTTTTGTTCTTCTTCTTTCTCTAATTGCTTTAGGTGTAAGGTTAGGTTGTCTACTTGAGATTTTTCTTGTTTCTTGAGGTAGGATTGTATTGCTATAAACTTCCCTCTTAGAACTGCTTTTGCCTCATCCCATAGGTTTTGGGCCATTGTGTTTTCATTGTCATTTGTTTCTAGGTATTTTTTTATTTTCCCTTTGATTTTTTTCAGTGATCTCTTGGTTATTTAGTAGCATATTGTTTAGCCTCCATTTGTTTGTATTTTTTATAGTGTTTTTTTCTGTAATTGATATCTAGTGTCATAGCATTGTGGTCGGAAAAAATACGTGATACAATTTCAGTTTGCTTAAGTTTATCAATGCTTGATTTGTGACTCAAGATATGATCTATCCTGGAGAAAGTTCCATGAGCACCTGAGAAGAAAGTGTATTCTGTTGTTTTTGGATGGAATGTCCTATAGATATCAATTAAGACCATTTTGTTTAATGTATCATTTAAAGCTTGTGTTTCCTTAGTTATATTCATTTTGGATGACCTGTCCATTGGTGAAAGTCGGTGTTAAAGTCCCCTACTATTACTGTGTTATTGGCAATTTCCCCTTTTATGGCTGCTAGCATTTGCCGTATATATTGAGGTGCTCCTCTGTTGGGTGCATAAATATTTACAGTTGTTATATCTTCTTCTTGGATTCACCCCTTGATCATTATGTAGTATTCTTGTCTCTTGTAATAGTCTTTATTTTAAAGTCTATTTTGTCTGATATGAGAACTGCTATTCCAGCTTTCTTTTGATTTACCTTTGCATGGAATATGTTTTTCCATCCCTTCACTTTCAGTCTTTATGCATCCCTAGGTCTGAAGTGGGTCTCTTATAGACAGCATATATACAGGTCTTGTTTCTGTATCCATTCATCCAGTCTATGTCTTTCAGTTGGAGCATTTAATCCATTTACATTTAAGATAATTAATTATATGTATGTTCTTATTACCATTTCCTTAATTGTTTCGTATTTGTTTTTGTAGGTCTTTTCCTTCTCTTGTGTTTCCTGCCTACAGAAGTTCCTTTAGCATTTGTTGTGAAGCTGGTTTGGTGGTGCTGAATTCTCTTAACTTTTGCTGGTGTGTAAAGCTTTTGACTTCTCCATCGACTCTGAATGAGGTCCTTGCTGGGTAGAGTAACCTTTATTGTAGGTTTTTCCCTTTCATCACTTTAAATATGTCCAACCACTCCCTTCTGGGAGTTCAGCTCCTGGGGTTCAGCTTTGGATTTGGCCCTGCCTCTGCATGTAGGTCGCCTTAGGGCGTCTGTTCTTCACCCAGACAGGAGAGAGTTAAAGGAGCAGCTGATTTGGGGGCTCTGGCTCACTCAGGCCAGGGGGGGAGGGAGGGGTATGGATGCGGGGCAAGCCTGCGGCGGCAGAGGCCAGCATGACGTTGCACCAGCCTGAAGTGCTCCGTGTATTCTCCCGGAGTTGTCCCTGGATCACGGGACCCTGGCAGTGGGGGCCTGCACAGGCTCCCGGGAGGGGAGGTGTGGAGAGTGACCTGTGCTCGCACACAGGCTTCTTGGTGGCTGCAGCAGCGGCCTTAGCATCTCATGCCCGTCTCTGGGGTCCGCGCTGATAGCCGCGGCTCGCGCCCATCTCTGGAGCTCCTTTAAGCGGCGGTCTTAATCCCCTCTCCTCGCGCACCAGGAAACAAAGAGGCAAGAAAAAATCTCTTGCCTCTTCGGCAGCTCCAGACTGTTCTCCTGGCTAGCTGTGGTGCACTAGCCCCCTTCAGGCTGTGATCACGCCACCAACCCTAGTCCTCTCCCTGGGATCTTACCTCCGAAGCCCGAGCCTCAGCTCCCAGCCACCGCCCGCCCCGGCAGGTGAGCAGACAAGCCTCTCGGGCTGGTGAGTGCTGGTCGGCACCGATCCTCTGTGCGGGAATCTCTCCGCTCTGCCCTCCGCATCCCTGTGGCTGCGCTCTCCTCCATGGCTCTGAAGCTTCTTCCCCTCCGCCACCCACAGTCTCCGCTCATGAAGGGGCTTCTAGTGTGTGGAAACCTTTCCTCCTTCACAGTTCCCTCCCCGTCCCTATTCTTTTGTCTATTTTTTCTTTTGCCCTACCCAGGTACGTGGGGAGTTTCTTGCCTTCTGGGAAGTCTGAGGCCTTCTGCCAGCGTTCAGTAGGTGTTCTGTAGGAGTTGTTACACATGTAGATGTATTTTTGATGTATTTGTGGGGAGGAAGGTGATCTCCACGTCTTACTCCTCTGCCATCTTGAAGGTCCTCTAATTTCTTATTTATTTATTTATCAGCTGATAGGAACACTGAAGCTCAGATGCTCTCCTCAGAAAGTTCAAGATTCAGATTCCAACTATGGCACAGATAGCAGCCAACGGCAAGATGGCACAGAGGCAAATTCCGCACCTGTCAACTTTACTGCCTGTTGGGGGGGGGCAAGACTCATTTTTAAAGACTAATTGAAAGGGCTGAAGTTTACTTCACATTGTCGTTAGCTGTTTAAGGGTAGGTCACAACTGTCTTGCAAAGCCCCTCTAGCAGATGAAAAGATAGGGAGGAAATATCCCCCGATCAGTTTTTTAATGCTGTGATTAAATATACAACTACAATATGTAAGAAGACAGGGCCCAAAATAATTCAGGACAACCATTCCTACGCTTTTTGGAAAAGTGGTCCCCCTGTTCCAATCCTATCCTCTTACCCTTTGTTGCATTATTTTTAAAATTTTATTTCTTTGAATCTCTTGACATTCAGTTTTAATGAGCCATCCTTTTGTCAGCTAGAGACCCAGACTTCTCTGGTACCTGATGTTGATCTGGTGGCTGGTATTGGCTGCCAAGCAAACTCAGCTCAGAATTTTATCACTTTTGGATAAAGGCCATTTCAAGACTCAGAGAGCAAGAACTAATGTGATTTTTAAAGCAAATGGTAATACTTAAAGCCAATACAATTGGGGCAGTTTCTGAGTACAAAAGCAGATTATGGTGAACTGTCCATTTCACAAAAGCAGCAAATGCCTTTCTGTAATATTTTAATTGTGGCACTGAAAGTGACTTTAGCTCTGGTTTTTGAAGTGTCCCAAGTAAAGAGGCAAACCTCATGATAATGTATGTTTCTGTGTAGGACAGTCAGTGATGTCTCTATTTTAGTTTTGTTTGAGTTGAAATCAGTTAAGATTACATTAAGGAACAATTGTCATCATTCCAGAAATATGAACTAGATTTCCCAACTCTTGGCTCAATTGATTTAACTGACTGTATATTCTAAACAAATTGCTTTTCTTGTTTTCTTTTGGCTGTACATGTTACATCAATCTCTCCTGTGACTGGTCTCATCCATATTTTTATGTCATCCCTGTTAGATGAATGCCCAACGTAAATGATTCACATGACATAATCATCTCACTTCACGCTTATTTTTCATTCTGTTCCTATGTCAAACTGCGTTCATTGTTAGAATGGCCGTCCTTATGCTGAATGCAATCCGACTTCCTGGTGCATCCTGGCCCCCATGAATGACAGAAGGAAGTGCTTCAGGGTGACATGAAGCCCCAAGGCTTTTTCAGCCTTGTTAATAGTTAGGCTCTTCGCATCACGTTGGGAAGGAACACACAGCCTTCCACCCGAGGCCTCAACCCCTGATTTCTCCTCCTTTCATTATTGACACCGAGGTTAGTTGTCTCATCTCTCTAAAAGCATGATGACCTGCCACTAGAGTCCCGCAATACTCTGATATTCTTCCATGGACACTCAAAGAGCCACATGTACTATACCTCTTGCAGGCAGAATGACTCAATGCTTACTGCACTTAGTTTAAACCTTAGCATCACCATTTGCATAGAGAACTTCATTGTAGGGTCATTTTTTTGTGATTTTAGTATCATATTAACTTGAAACCCTATTACTCCTAAATCATGATCATTTGAGTTAAACTACCTTAAAGATAATAAAAATAATTATTATGATATTTGTGCCTAGAGTAGTAGTAAATTTCTATCTCCTGAAGAAACAGTTTTACTTAGTAAAACTAAGTAAATTTCATTTTACTGTGGAATGGTGAGAATACACAATAGCTAGATCTGTGCTTTGTTGGAAGAGTATAAACAATTATAACTTTATAAAATATTCTAAGCCAGATTTAGCTGAACCTCATATAGCAATTATCAGGCTTCACAAAACTTCTTCAATTGGAATGAGTACTTTTTTGGGTCAAGTCTCAGTCTTTCCATTCTAAGGGGCATCTTCCAACCTGACAGCGTGGCCCAGGCAGCCTGAGTGCACAGTGAGCACTGCACGGTCTCAAGAATCCCATTATGGGCTCCACTCTCAGGAGTGGATTAGTTACAAACACTACCCATAGGAGCATAGCCTGATTAGTGATGGAATTGCCCAAAAGTGGCACAGAAAGTGAGTGCAGACCCAAACTACTTCTCCTGAGCTTCTTGGAGCACACGAGTGAAGAATGAAAATGCTATCGTTATTCTGCACTTTGCATTTTAGAAATGTCCTGCCCAATTAGTGAGGCTTCATAAACTTCCCACATGGAAAGGAAAATGGAAATTCAGATGAATAAACTTCAGGAAAGCAATCTAGAGAGAAAGTGAAATCTGGCTTAGAAGATTATATAATGCATTAACTATTTTAAATTGTTGCAATAAACCATAGATCCAGAATATTCTACATCTCATCACTAGGTATAAAAAAATGCAATTCTCATTTGGTACATTTCACTCTGAACCTGTAGCTTTGGAGCCAGAAAGCAATTACTACACTACGCACAGATATTATGGGGTAATAATTATCTTTGTCATTCTTAAATTCTCTCTAGCAGGCTGGCTCATAAGCCTTCAAGCTTTCGTTTCATGATTTCTCCAAAAAATTGTAGCTATCCTGGTTTTAGTCGATGTGTTGCTGTGTTTATTTTTTGCATATGGCGTTTTTAACAACTAAAAGATATTTATCTTGCTAATACTTTTATTATTGTTTTGCTCGAAATTCATTTCTCATACATTGATTACTATGTTCTGGAATAAGGGTATTTTATTGATCATAAAATTGCAAAGATATTGCAGAGTGACATTCCATCTCAGGGCTTCACCATCAGTTTTAATGAATATTATTAGTGCCAACATGAGGTTAGGAGAGAATGTAAATGTGACAGAGCCCACAGAGAAGCCATAAGACTTTAAAAGTTAAAGAAAGGGATTTTCCTTTTCAAAATTTCTTCCTGGAAGAAATGTTATGTTTTCTGCACTAGCATCTTTATCGGTCTTCCAGAGGATTTTGTTCATGACTGGAATCGTTCACTGTTCTTTGCTGTGTTTTCGTGATTTTTTTGTCGCATCATCAAAGGCAGTTTGCTACAGATGGGTCCAGTCATACGCTCCTTCCACCCTTCTTCTTGGCACGAGCACCTAACCTCGGCTCTGGTCTTTGAAATCACGGTCTCTAAGCCAAACGCTGGACATGTCTTTCAAGTTAAGGGTTTTAACCCTGTCCTGGTCCCCCCCAAAATGCCATAACAATCTGTCATTGAAGACTAGAGATCGATAGGATGAAATACCAAAATATTCTTTCTTACTGACAAGCTGGCACTCTGATAGTAGAAAAAGCATAAATGGTATATTTAGCTATATTAATTTCAGTGGATTATACAGGATATTTTAACTAGAGCAGCAATTAATCATTGATGCCTTTGGTCAGATTTGCAGTCATAAAACGTGTTTCTTTCTTATACTCGTCAGTGTGCAAAGCTTTTAAACATTCTCTACTTCTGGAGTAATTACCCAGGGACACAGTAATTATAGGACTTTGGTGTCTGTAATACCTTGTACTCATTTCACTGTGGCCTCTAATCAAGAATGAAAAGTGCTCTCTTTTACGACTGCCTGTCTTGTCCTACAATGACTTCAGTGAATCCGGTATTACTTATTATTCCCTATTTAAGTTAGTGAGTTTCTTTACACATCTCCAAAGCCAGGATTATAATGTCAGTGCTTAGAACCAGAATGCATTAGACAGCCAGGGTTCAAGTGCTATCTCTTATTAGCAGAGTTTCTGGAACATAGTGTATAACAAATTCTAGGTTTAACACACACACACACACACACACACACACACCACACACACGCAGACAGAGCCATCAGAAACATCTATGGTGACAGGAAAAGATAACAATGACTATTAAAACTTGTATTCTTCCACTTAATAAAGGGCAGTGAAAGTAACAGATACGATTCTGATTATTGAAATTCCTACAAAATGAGGACTTGCCTTATTCTATACATTAAACACAAGCAAAAGTTTCTTTCAGAGTCACATAGAGAAGATGTCTTCTCCTCTATGTAAGAAAAAAATGTATATTTCTATTCCCAAAGTCATACCTAGAAGTAGTATATTAGGCTGAAAAATATAACCTTTAACTATTTTTAGTTTAGAATCTTCTAAACCATGGCATTTATGTTTGAAAGCAATGTGTACGTGTGTGGCAGTGAGGTGGGGCGAGTGGTGTGTATTTTATCCATCTACCTATCCATCTATCTATGTCATTTAGCTAACTAGGTTACTAGATGGCTAGCTGAATATATCTATCTCCTAAGCAGAAATATAACGATAGCTTATCAGCACATAGTTATTTTTGGAGATCTACATTTATACTAAGATTTTGCATTCTTTATGATGAACTCACAGGAGTTCATGAATACAGAGTAAATTGTCAAGACCTTTCATACGTTAGTATGTTTGCCTTAAGAGAAGTGAATCCATAGGGCAGGGGTGTCTATGCATGTGTTTGCTGTTGTAACCCCAGTGCCACACACGCTACAGGTAGCCAGTAACTATATGTTGAAAGATAAGGAAATGGTATTTCCACTACATCACATATTTACATGATGTGACATAATACATGTTACATTACATATATACATATATCTAACATGTATATACATATATGATGTATGTACACTATATATCTAACATATATATACATATATGATGTATGTACACTATATATTAGATATAAATTATATATATTACATATACATTTTATATCTGTATCTGTATACAGCCACTCTGAATTGAGATCTCTACACTCTACACTGTGGTAAAGGAATGAGTAAAAATAGCACTCAGCAACTCTACAAATCATACACAAAAATGAATGATGTCAGTCTAGAAAAAGCATATTGTATTCATTTAAAGATATTTCTAAAGCATATTCTATCCATTTAGATGTGTTATGTATGCTTACTTAAGTTACAGTGTTAGATATTTGTGCTCATGTGAATTATTATAGTAAGGTTAATTAACAACTTCACTTAGAAGTAAATTTGGTTCACTGCCTAGAATTGAGACAGCCTTTATTTTATAGGGTGTACTTGTCCTGTCATATTGATATATTATTTGATTTCAATGGGTATCAAGCACAAAATAGTTCCCTCTCATTGTGTTATGTGTCATAACAAATATAAAAGTGTAAAATGCATTTTTGAAACTCTATTTACAACCACTCTGGGAAACATAAGTCATATACACATGAAGCTATTATAAAATCAGGGAACTTAAAAGCATGCGCCAAAATCAAAGTTTAATTTGTATATGTTAAACCTATTGGAAATTCAATTCATTAAGTCATTTGATGTGAGACAAAGAACAAAACAGTCAACACTTAAAGCTATATGAAGAACAAGATAACATAAGGAGACTTGAATAAAGAGCATAAGGAGGCAAAGATTCTGGAAGAAGAGTTAGGAAAAGATATGAAGAGGAAAAGATGGAGAAGTTAGAGTATAACCAGGAAGGTATAGTATCCCATAAGCTAAGACAAGGAAAAGAAAGTGTTTCTAAGCAAGGATGGCCACAGATGTCAAACCCTGCTGAGCTGCCAAGCAATTTGGGCCTAGAAAAGTGCTAACTGGCTTTGGTGAGATGAAACTGGTAACCTTTCCAAGAGAAGATTTACTGGAGTTTTGGGAAGGTGAATACGAGTTAGCTGAGGAGTGAATATAAGTTGAAGAAATGAGAGCAAGAATAACAACGTTTTAAGAAGTTTTGCTGTGAAGGGAAGCCAAGTGAAGAGGTGTTAACTAAAGCAAGACATTAGGTAGATAAAGGAGTTTTAAAAGGTTTAAAAAGTTGATTGGATGATGCAGTGAGAGGGTGAGACTGAAAGCACAAAAAAGAGAATCATCATGGGAGTAAGTTCAGAAAGAAGGAGGAATTACAATCCAGAACATACACAGATGCTAACTGGAGAGGGGCTGTATGAGTAGGGATGTCAAAGCTGGTCAGTGCCAACAGCTGAGAGTAATATGCGAGCTTTACAGGTTTGGATTTTTTTTTTTTTTCAGCTGGGAATGAGGAACTGCTGAATATATATGAGCAAATGAGAACACTTAGCATTTACATCAATGAAGTTTAAGCTGGGAGTGGATCCACATCACGATGTCCCTGTGGCAGCCAGCCTCCAAAATGACCCCACTCTCCAGCCTCTTGTATTTACTGAGTTCTAGCCTGACAGACCTTTGTGTAGCCCCCTCTCACTTTGAAGAGTGCTGGCCTATATAACCATGCGTCATTGTGGAAATGACAGTGTGTGACTTCTGAGGCTAGGTTGTAAAGACATTGTGACTCCTGTCTTGTTCCCTTAGGCAAATTCGTTGACTATAATCAGTGCTATCTTAGAAACATATAGTTTGCTTACAGCCAGAAACAAGCCACAAAACATCCCTTACTTAGATTACATTATTTTTCCTAAAAACCCCATTTCATTTAGTAAGTGAATATTTGAGTACCTCTCTTTATCAAGAACAATTCCTGATGCTTGGGATCCATCTGTGAACAAAATAGACAAAAGTCTCTGACTACTTCAAAACAAAGTTTATTGTCCAGAGATCATAAAGACCCTTTCCTATTGGCAGTATTACATAGCCAGGGTTTTTTGCTTCTTAAAATTCTTAAACTATCCCCATAAAACATGAAAACTAAACTAGGATATTTTAAATAAATACTTCTGTGAAAGCCTGCAGAAATCATCCATTCTCTAGGATCTATTTCTTAATTTTAAAAAAAGTACCCAACCATTAACATGGTCTGGTAATTTGTGTATGTCCTATTAAAAAAAAATCCTGCTTCCTTGTCTGGTCTACATGTAGAAATGGCATTTTGATTGCCATTTATCATGTTTAAATATGCTAATTAACTTAATTAGCCTGAAGACAGTGTAATAATACATTATTTATGAAAATACAAATCATCTTTAACAGATTCTCAATTAGAGGGATTATATCTCTGAATTATTGATTTTACCTAATAACTCAGAAGGGGAATCCCAATATCATTAACTATTTTTTTGAAAAGTTTATTTAACCAACCTTCATTTAAGTGAATACAAATCTTATACAGATCTGAAGGTATGATCAATGCCCAAACAGAAGAATCCTCTTACGGCTGTATCGTATTAGTATATGTGCTTAGCTGTCTGGCAGTATGTGGGTGGCTGTTGAGGTTCTTATCATGCCCACCCAAGTTCCCCATACCCTGCCCGTTTCCTGGTGGGCATCCATTAATTTTAGCTCTTTGACTCAAAAGACTCGTGAACCACCCTTCATGCCCACAATACCTGATTTACAAGTCTCCTTCTCATTCCAATCTACTTCTTTGGTTTTGAAGATATGATGCTATTTTTGGTAAGAGTCCATAGTGTCCCATGACCAATTCCTTAGAGCTTGTCTCTAGAATCTCCATAACATCTTAAGTCCTATGGTTTAGTTTAAATCTCTGGGGTGGAGGAACCTCAACATGGGACTGGGAAGTGTCAGCAGTCTGAGTTTCTTATGGAGGAATACCTGCCTTAGGGAGGGACACAGTGTGAAGACCCGGGACTCAGCTCAGAATCTTCCGGCTAAAAACTGAGATCTGGCCAGAGACACAAAATGAAACAAACAAAGAATACGTACATGAAAAAGGAGAATACTGATGTGTCAGGAAGGATCTACCACTGAGGGATAAAACAAAAAAAAACTTAAGGAAAATACAGAAAAGTAAGATAGAGAAAATCAATCCAAGGGAGAATAAAGAAGGAATTTTTAATTATGAAGGATTAGGGGAGGCGGTTAGTTAGAAAAGTTTGGTGTTTTCAAATAAAAATGTTTTCTTCAATTAAAATCCAAATAAATAAAATGAACCTACTTGTTGGGGTGGGCAATATACCAATACCAAGAGGAAAAAAATGAAAAGTGTTGAAATTCAGTTAAATAAACAGAAAAGTACAATAAACATTCAAGGACTTTGAGATTGCTCATGAATTCCCTTTAGACTCCACATCTCTCTATCTACTTTATCACTCCCAAAATAAATTTAATTTTCCTCACATGTCAACATTCAAAAGTAAATCTAATAATTAGTGATTGAGCATCTTTTCATGTGCCTCTTGGCTATCTGTATGTCTTCTTTGGTGAAATGTCTATTTAGGTGTTCTGCCCATTTTTTAATTGGGTTGTTTGTTTTCTTAATACTGAGCCCCATGAGTTTGTACATTTTGGAGATTAATCCTTTGTCCGTTGTTTCATGTGCAAATGTTCTCTCCCATTCTGAGGGTTGTCTTTGTCTTGTTTATGGTTTCCTTTGCTGTGCAAAAGCTTTTAAGTTTAACTAGGTCCCATTTGTTTATTTTTGTTGTTATTTTAATTACTCTAGGAGGTGGGTCAAAAAAAATCTTGCTGTGGTTTATGTCAAAGAGTGTTTTTCCTATGCTATCCTCTAAGAGTTTTATAGTGTCTGGCCTTACATTTAGGTCTTTAATCCATTTGGAGTTTATTTTTGTGTATGGTGTTAGGACATGGGACAGGGGAACGGGAAAAGCTGGGGTGTAATGACATATATACATTACCAAACGTAAAATAGATAGCTAGTGGGAAGCAACAGCATAGCACAGGGAGATTAGCTCGTTGTTTTGCAACGACTTAGAGGGGTGAGATAGAGAAGGTTGGAGAGAGGCTCAGGAGAGAGGGGATATGGGGATATATGTATGCATATGGCTGATTCACTTTGTTGTACCACGGAAACTTAGCACAGCATTGTGAAGCAATTATACTCCAATAAAGATGTATATATATTAAAAAAGTAAATCTAAAAACTCATCTTATTCAGGGCATGTTTTCCATTTGGTTTAGTTATCTCTAACTTTGCACATTTAAAAATCATTGTATCTACCAAAGATTATTCTGACTGTCCCATGTGCTTTAATTATATTTTTGGCATTTAAAAGAAAAAAAAAGATGTTTTCTATACCTGTTATTTTAATTTCAGATGTAGAGCCATATTATGGTTTCAATAGGGTTTTGTAGACTAGTTTCTGAAACAAACCATGATTTATAATATTGTTTCTACAGAAAAATGTGTTGCAAGTCCCAACCAGTGGATTTACTGATGACATTTTGGAAAATAAATCATTCACATATTTGAGGCTGCCTAAGAACAATATGAAGTCTGAAGTATTTGGCCTGTAGTAAAGTATTATAGTGCATCAACATACTCCCTGCATTTTTCATATTTACGTAGAAAACTATGCCATGTATAAGTTTATGTATGGCATATGTAACATGGTTAACATAATTGACATAGTAACATAGTTACATAGTTTACATAGTTACATATGCCATGTATAACCTTCTGGAAAAGGAGTAGAGATAATTTATACAGGAGTCTAATTACTGAACACAGTATGCCATCATATAAAACTCTGCATGGTCTAGAACTAGGAGACTTTCACTGAAAAAACTACTAAACGATGTACCACATTTAAAAGGAAATTGAACTCAGAGGGAAGGAGTTAGGAGCAATGATGGGGAAAGAAACTGGTAAACACGCTATTTAAAAAAAAAAAACCAAAAAAGTGGGGGGGTAGAAAAACAAGGAGAAAATAGAGAAAAATAATCCGGTAGATGGGTGGAGAGGGTGGGGATATACATTAATGTTTCCTAAAATTATTATATTTTTCATGATTAAAAGATAAATAGTCAAATTAAATTGTGTCCACTAAATAAACAGATATTTAACATATAATTTTCAAAGCACAGGTCAAAAATTGCAAAAAAGAGACTCTCTCAAAATCAATCTAATAGAAAGCAGGAAATTGGCAAAAGAAGCCCAGGGCAAGCATGGTAACAGAATTATTATTGAAGTATTTTTTTGTGCTTTCTCTGAGAACATAAATCTATCAGTTTCTCAGACCTAAATCTGTAGTGTTGCGAAACAATAAAAAGTTAAAGCCATTTTACAAAATGTCAGTGTAACATTATTAATAGGCCTCAAATTTCAAAACTATCTAGTAGTAGTTCATTGTTATCATGGGCTATGAAGTCAGAGAGACTTAAAAATTTTGAGGTTCAGTTCCTCATTTGTAACATGGATAACTGTTTCATAATACTTTTAAGGGAATTATAGTACATCATGTATTGATATATGGTGTGCCTGCACATAGAAGGTACTCCGAAATTGATGTTTATTATCACTTTTTCCCCTTGCAAAGGTTTCATCCATGTATAGGAGTTCAATTTATAGGAATAAAATTATCTTCTAAAATACATCATACAAGAATGACATTTTTTCCCTGTAAAATGAAATCTTTGATCTACATAGTAATAGCTTTTAATTTACTCAATGCATTAAGTATCTCTACTTAACATTACTATGAGAGAGAAGAAGTAATACACAAATCATGGATTTCCCTCGACAATGAGTAGGATTTTCATGGGAAAAAATGGCAAGAGATTATTATCTTTATTGGTAAAAATAACGTGATAATTCTTTGACTTTCTAGTGGCTGACTCATCCTCCTCATGGCTCATTTTCCTACATTGATTTGTGAGTTCACTTCATTAGGTTGTGTGTTTAAATCCTGAATGTGTCCCTATGGGGCTTTAAGTTCAACCCTACAGGTTCCAGTTGTCCTACACTTATTTTAATGCTAATTTCTTAGCTTAGCATGTCTCCATCATGCAGATAGTATACATTGGGATTTCTCATTGAAGCATTTTACAAATCGGGGTTTTCAAGTTATTTCGGAGACTTTTTAGGCCCACAGAAGACTCCTGAAAAATGGCAAACTTCCCTGTTGCTTTTCTTTGCTGGTTGACGGAGTTTTTCTAGTACTGTTTTTATTAATTACTGATTCAATTTATGCAGGGTAATTTATGTGAACCCAAACCCACTTGCCCTTCTTTAAAATAGTAGATTCCATTCTCAGCTTTTTCTAAGACAGTCAGGTATTATGCAATTTACTTATGCAATGATCAATATGAAGTAAAGAGATCTGAGAACGTGTGTGTGTGTACCATTCTCCCACATGCTCACACTTTCTTTACAATTCTTTGATATAGTTTTATAATTAAAGAGCAAAATTTTCTCATACCAAACTCCAAATCCCTGTTAGGCTTAGAGAAGTCTAGGAAAGTACTTAGTGTCTCTTGGTTGTCTGCCTGCTAGTTGTTGAGTGAAGGCTGTGTGTGGAATTCATAAATCTCTACATCCTACAAACTGAGAGACAGCCTTACGTGATGGTTAAGAGCTTGAGTCCTCAAGCTGGGCTGTCTAGATGTACACTCCAGCTCCACCTCTTCCTCAGTTTAGCAAGTTAATGAGTACTCTGTAATGCAGTTATCCCATCTTAAGAAGAGTACTACAGTAACACCCTTTTCATCGAGTTAGTGTAAAGAATAAATGAGATAATGCATTTAGTTAAAAAGGTGCTTAGTTAATAGGAAGAAAATAAGAATAGCTACCATTCATTGCTCCATTAACCACACATTTATGCCTATTACCTGTTAGGTGGTGTTTGGATAATACTGATATTAGAGAACCCTAGGTAAATGCTAGCAGCTGCTGCAGCTACCAGTTTTCCTAATTAGCTATATCTCTTCACAAATCTAAATATTTTAAACTATGATCTTCACATCTTAGCTGAAAAGGGTAAGATGACGGAGTCTAAACAATATCTCCCTATAACCCTGAAGTTGCCATATTCAGGGCTGGCCCCTACACCACGGTAGACAATCGCTACAGCGTACTTTGAAAACATCCTTTTCCCACTCACTGTGGCCTAAGAGGGTGACCCAATATTCAACTTCTTTTCAACCCCAAAACTGCCCACCATCATACCATACTAAATCACGCACTCATTGACAATACTTTCCTGAAAATCAAATTGTAGCACATTTACCAAAAACGTCCAACTGAGAGACAGCTAATGAAACTAACCTGGAAAAAACCCTTTATGGTCAAATAACATCAAGAGAGAGTATGTTGCTAGGAAACATTGACACCATGAAGGTTCTTTCTTTAATGTTCTTTTACCAAAGTTCAATTTTTGATAGAGTGGGTGGTTCAGGTCTGTAACCTCTGAGCTATCCCACAAGCTAAATGGAATTCTTAGAATAATAAATTAATGATCAATTTGCTGCTATCATGTAACATTTATTTCCAGCTATGGCTGGTTTAAAACAGGTCCTCACTAAACACTGGAAGGAAGGAAGGAAGGGGAGGGAAAGGGAGGGAAGACAGCTCACTAACTTCTATTTCCACTCTCCCTGCTTTTACCACCAAGGTTATTTCCTGAAGTGTACAATGTTCACACTTAGCTGAGAGATTTAATTTAGATTTGCAGAGGTCAAGAGCCTGGCCTGTGCTATGCAATTGTTTTGATTTGAAATGCCTGACTACAGCTTCATCCCAAATGCAAATTATTTCACCTCAAATTTTAAAGTAGTGAGAAGAGTGTCTGTTTCCTAGACTTGACATTCACAAGGACTGCTTCAAGGTTCATTTAGAGTGATTTGAAATGAGGTAAAAAAAAAAATCTAAACTAAACTTAGGTACAAAGTATCAAAAACTATTTACTCAACATTATCAATTTTTTAGAGAAATGAAAATCAAAACTACAATGAGGTATCATCTCATAACAGTCAGAATGGCCATGATCAAAAAGTCTACAAATAATAAATGCTGGAGAGGGTGTGGAGAAAAATGAACCCTCCTACACTGTTGGTGGGAATGTAAATTGGTGCAGCCACTGTGGAAAACGGTACAGAGGTTCCTTAAAAAACTAAAAATAGAACTATCATATGATCCTGCAATCCCACTCCTGGGCATATATCCAGAGAAAACCATAATTCGAAAAGATAAATGCACCTTAATGTTCATTGCAGCACTATTTACAATAGCCAAGACATGGAAGCAACCTAAATGTCCATCAATGGATGAATGGATAAAGAAGATGTAATACATACACATGATGGAATATTACTCAGCCATAAAAAAGAAACAAATGAAATAATGCCATTTGCAGCAACATGGATGGACCTAGAGATTATTATACTAAGTGAAGTCAGAGAAAGACAAATATCATATGATATCACTTATATGTGGGATCTAAAAAAAATGATACAAATGAACTTATTTACAAAACAGAAGCAGACTCACAGACAAAGAAAATGAATTTACGGTTTCCAAAGGGAAAAGGTGGTGGGGAGGGAAAATTAGGAATTTGGAAGTAACACATACACTCTACTATATATAAAATAGATAATCAACAAAGACCTACTATATAGCACAGGGAACTATACTCAATATTCTGTAATAATCTGTATGGGAAGAGAATTTGAAAAAGAATATATATATGCATACATATATGTAGCTGAATCACTTTGCTGTACACCTGAAACTACCACAACATTGTTAATCAACTGTACTTCAATAAAAAACTAATTAAAAAGAAACATTTACCATACTATCAGCTAAAATCTAAAACGCAACATGGGATAATATAGGCAATATGAAAAGCAAAGAGTGTGAAAATAATACACTTGAAAATAAGGATTGCTAAAATAAGAGTAAAATTGACCTGTAAGTAGCCACAAATATTATCTGTGTATTAATTTCAGAACATGGCTTATAACAGACACAGAGTAAGCTACCAATTAACCAAAATCTGGAACACCATAAACTAAGGTTAGTGCAGTGTCCATTTGTGGTAATATAATGACCTACAGATTCCACAGAGCTAAATATAATGTCATGATTAAGAAGATGGAAACACTTTCACATTGTATAAATTGCAGAGAAAGTTTAGCTGTATATAAAATGAAACAAATCACCATTTGGATTTGAATCTAACATTTAACGATTATTTTAATTTAAACTTCTTATTCTGAGATAATGGTAGATTCACATACAGTTTTAAGAAATAATACAGAGATATCCTTTGCTCAGCTCCCCCAGTGAAAACATCTGGTAAAACTCTAGTACAGTATATCATCACCAGGATGCTGACATTGGTACACAACATTCTGTCACCACAAGGATCCCTTCTATCCCTCACTGTCCTCTTGTAGCTGCACCCTCTTCTCTTCCACCTCCATCCCCTCCTTAACTCTTAGCAAGTACGAGTCTGTGCATTTTTTAATAAATTCTTCATTTCAAAAATGTTATATAAATGGAATCATATGGTCTACAAACTTTGGGGATTATCTTCTTTCACTCAGCATAATTCTCTGGAGATAGATCCAGGTTCTTTCATATATCAATAATATGTTCTTTTATCACTGAGTCAGTATCCATGGATATACCATAGTTCATTTATCCACTCACCCACTGAAGGACATATGGGTTATTTCTAGTTTTTGGCTATGACAAATAATGCTGCTATAAACATTTGTGTACAAGTTTTTGGGTGAACATAAGCCTCCCTTTCTCAGGAAGGAACACCTGGGTGTTTAATGACTAGATCATTTGGTAGCTGCATGTTTATTTTTTTTTAAATTTGTTTAAGAAACTGCCAAACTGTTTTCCAGAGTGGTTGTACCATTTTGTAGTCTCCTCAGGAACATACACACGAGTGACCCAGTATCTCTACATCCTTCTTAGCCTTTGGTGTTGACATTTATTTATTTATTTTTATTTTCACCATTCTGATATGTGTGTAGTGATATTTCATTGTGGATTTAACTTGTGTTTCCCTAATAGCTAATAATGTTGAAAACCCTTTCATAATTTTTTTGTCATCTATTATAGTCTCTTTAGTGAAATGTCTCTTCGTGTCTTTTGCCCGTTATCTAATTAAATTGTTTATTTTGTTTGTTAATGTATTTCACTAATGTATGATTTTCACTGTTTGAACATACCACACGTTATTTGATGGAGTCTATATATGCATTAGGAGGATAGAATATGTGTGATTCCTTGAAAAGACTCAAAGGAGGGTCAAAACTGAAGTGAAGGAGCAAAGATGGGAACTAGAACGTACTGAAGAAAGAGCATGTGTGAAAATTTGATATTTGTTTTTCCTTTTCTGCTATGGGAATAGTCATATTCAGTCATTCTTCTATTGACTGACATTTGGGTCAGTCCTAGCTTAGGGCTTTTATAAACTCTCTGCTTTGAAATGTTTTCATGACTCTTGGACACACAAGCAATTATTTCTCTAGAGAATATACAAACAAGAAACAGAGCTGGATAATGGGATATATGCCATCTCAATTTTACTTACTATTGCAGTTATTTTCCAAAATTGTTATACCAATTTACACTCCTACCGAGAATATACAAAACATTTCACTGCTTGTTCCACTTTCTTGGCAACACTTGGTATTGCCTTTTAAATTTTTGCTCAGCAATTGCATACAAATAATAGCTGCTTGTGTTTTGATTTGCATTTTCCTGATTACTACAGTGGGGGAGCATCTCTTCATATGTTTAGTGGCCGTTTGTACCTTCTCTTAGGTGGAATACCTATTTATGTCTTTTGTCCATTTGGCTATGCTTTAGCAATCTGCAGGAATTCCTTCTTTAGTTACAGAGGAAATAGGGTAAGTTGGTTTAAAGTACAGATTCTGGATCTTAAATCTTGAGACTTAATCCAGGCTTATGTCCAGCCAGGTTTTAGAATGGATGCGGGTACAATCAAGACCAGAGGTGGAGGAGTTAGCCTTCATCAGCTAAGAGAGATCCCACCTCATTTAAAACAGGAAGAAAAGTTGTACATGTATTTGGAGAAAGAAGGTAGACACAAGGGTTATACATAGAAAACTAAAAAGAAAAATCTAAAATCATATTAATCATTAGATTATCCTCCTCATATCCAGTGCTTTATTGGAGAACCGGTACTCTGATAACAAAGTGTGGGCATTGGATGTTTTCTCCGTACACAGCTACTGGATGAGTTGTCTATGGCCTACATCATGTTAACGCACTTCTATCTGTGAGATATGGTGATTATTTGAACGTTTGTCACGTGGGAGATGGGAAATAATGTTCTTTTAATGGACTATGTTGGCATATCTCAATGCCCTTCCTTTACTTTAAAAACAAATATCTTAGCTTTACCTAGGTATGTATCTGTCATGAATAACCCACCTCATGACAACATTCTGCTTCTCTAAACATTATCTCCTAAACGACAGACATCCTTAGCCACGTTACGGGAAGCAAACAATAACAGCCTGTGCTCTAAGCTTAACGCCTGATGGAATCTCATCATGGCTCAGCTATCAGTGAACACAGGCACAAAGTTCTATGCATCCAAACAGACAATGTGTGAAAATAAACACAGGTAATGAATCCTGGCATCAAAGAGAAGGACACTTAAATGGAAATAATATGAAAACTCCTGTTTAGACAAGGGACAGAACACATTTTTGGATGATACATATATTCATACAGTTTATTTTTAACAAAAGAACAAAAATAAATATTCTAAATTTTACTTTTCCTCACTTTCCTAAGCTCAGTTTTCATTAGGAATTAATAGAAAAAAATGACCTAAAACTTGTTAAATGCTTTATAGTTTCCAAAGCACACTCTCACCTATTATTACGTGGGTTTGATGATCCTAAATCTGCTTTAGCTCATATTGTGACCATCATTTTATACATATACATACATACATATACATACATACATATATATATATATATATATATATATATGTATATAGTGGCTCAAAAATGCAAAGTCATTTACCCAAGGTCATGAGTAATAAGTGGCACATCTGGGATTCAAATCTAAGTCTCTCTCTCTGGCTACATGTCCAGTAATCTTCTGACATATCCTGAAGCCCACTATGAAATTCTGTCAGGTTAAATACCTCACATCTTGGGAGATGAGCTGATATAAGTTGTGGTGTCTTTTGATCACTCTGGCAAAAAGGAGAAAAAATGCACCAAGTCAAGAACAACTGCTATGTTTAGGAGTGGTGTTATCTGAAACTGGCATCTCTCTAAGCATTGGAACGACAGATCATGTGATTCCTCGAAAGGCTCAAAGGAAGGTCAAAACTGAAGCAAAGGAGTAAGACTGAGAACTAATTTTGTTTCCCTTCTTACTTTCCAAAATACTCATTAGATCCAACCCTTCTGTAAAATCTATGACATACACCTAAGTCTTGTGTTGGTGGTTTTGTTTTGAATGAATGGATAAGATCAAAGGGGAGTGTGGTTTTCTATGTTCAGTGAAAACAGCAAGGTAATTGTAGCAGAGCATCAAGTCAGGGGTCTCAGTGTCCCAGACAAAAACTAGAACAGAATAATCAATGGCTGAAAACATTGTTGAGAGTTTCAGGTAAAAGTACACAATGCTGAGAAGCAGCTTCCTGGTAAACAAGCTACTGGGAGATATAAAAATAATCTCAAAAATATTAGATAATGGTTACCCTTCAAAGGGGAGAGAAAAGGGGAGATGGCCCTTCTTATGAACATAAATTTCCATAAAAGTAATGATTTTGTTCATGCATCTCCTTCTACATTCTACTTGTAGTTCTTACTTCCTTCTTCAGATATAGCAAGGAAGATTTTTTTTCTAAGATTTTTTTTGATGTGGACAATTTTTAAAGTCTTTATTGAATTTATTACAGTATTGCTTCTGCTTTTATATGTTTTGGTTTTTTGGCCACGAGGCATGTGGGATCTTAGCTCCCCAACCAGGGATCAAATCTGCACCCCTTGCTTTAGAAGGCAAAGTCTTAACCCCTGGACCACCAAGGAAATCCCAAGAAAGATGTTTTAAGTATTCTTACCAAATTCAGAAATATTAAGAAAATTAATGTCAATACATGCAAAAGACTACCAATGCCTCATTTCCAGTCTCAACTATTCTCAGAAATTAACCTTTTGCAAGACTGATTATTTTGTTGTCATTATGAAATTCCTACTGAATAAAATGCTAATTATTTTCATGAATACATACATAGACTTTTTATTCACATAGATATATTCATAGGCCATTACAAGGAAAAAATTAGTAAGTTTCTTTCTCTTCTCTGTGTATAGAATTTCATGTATTTTCAAAGCAATTATCATATATGAGAAGGTACAAAAGGATGAATTGAGTACTGTGCCTTGTATAATGATTCTGATCCTAGTGATTCACTTTGAAGTTTCCAAATTTAACAGAACTTTTCAAAAGTGCTGACTTAAAAATGTTAATACACATTATGTGTGTGCAAAAATATAATATGGAGCTATCACTTCCCCCCAGAGATCTAGGAAAACAAAGTGAATCTATAGTCATCCATCAGTCATTCAAAACCATGCACTGCCATTTATTTGGCTCTAGGTCACTGTCCAGCTATGCTTGCATTTATAAAATTTTCTTAGAAATTTAATAGTATCTAAGCTACTCAGAAAAATACCATATGTTTGGGGCTAGAAAGTTTGGAGGAAAAAAATGGGAGATTTTCAAGAAAGCAGGATATCTCAGAAACTTCTAATGTGAAATAGAAAATACCACATCTTAGCTACAGATACATTATCTGGAAAAAAATTATCTGGAGCTCCAGATCAACAGTGTGACTTTAATCATTTTATAAAGTTTAAAACTATTTTTCAAGTACTGAGGTATCTGTTTGAAATATTGTATGAGTTTTTGCAAATGATGTTTATTGCTGTGTGGATAGAGTAGTAATAAAAAAGCATAAATGCACTATAAAATCACTACTAACTGTATATCTGTAAAAATAAAACTTCACAATCTTTCCTCATCTAGGTAAACAAAGTAAATTGCCAAAAAAAAAAATTCAACTATATGTCCCCATCATATTTTGTGCTCAAATGTAGAAAGACAATAAAAAAGAAAAAAATGTCCTCTAATTTTGACTGTTTCTTTTTCTTAATTTATCTTCTGTTTAGACATCTTTAGGGAAAAAAAAACAAACTTCAAAAGGAAAAAAACTACTTGGCAAAAACTTAGCTTGTTTAGTGCCATTTGAAGTATTATTTTCTGCTTTCCAATATACGTGTGTTTCCGTGTGTGTGTTTCTGTATGTTTTTTGACTACAAAGAAAACTTAGCTCCAATTTTAATGAAGCTAAGAAAGTTATTATTTTCATCCTAACTTATAACTTTTCTCAAAAATAATTTAAATATCCCCCCTGCAAAATTGAGTCCTCCTCCTCTAAAGTAAGTAACTTTCTCACCATTCTGTCATAATTCAGAAGACATATGCATCTCTAACTTTGGTGAGATTTTATTTGCTGAATGACCCCCAGTGAAGTCAAAAAGAGTCAAGTTAACTCATTAAAAATATGACCGCTAAAAGTCCTTAGGGCTCATGAATGCTGATGAAAAGAAATCCATAAATTCACAGAAAATATTATTTCACCCTCCTCTTTAACCTCAAGTCTCTATGTCACTTCAATTGCTAGCACTCAGAATAATGATCATAAAACTGATCATAAAACTGAAGAAGTATGCTCTCTTGCCACCAGGAGGTTAGCATAAAAGAGCACAAAGCAATGTACAATGATCATCTGTAGGATGTAGTAAATGGCACACCTTGAATTGAAAATAAAATTGATCTGTATTTGTAATCCGTAACAGTCTTCTATGACTCAGTCATGGAAATGTACATGTTAAAGTCTTGATATATGACTATATGATATAGGAAATAAAATGTTAAATTCTTAACCCATAAAGTAAATCCATAAATAAATGGTCTAATTCATAAAAAGAACAGTAATTCAGTGAAGTCCATGCTTATCTTTCTATTTTTCCATTCTTGAGAGAATAACATCAACCACAAGATGATACAGGGTTTTAAATTAGGACCACAAAGGTAGTGGTTTTAAAAGGAATAAAGACTCAGTCTAGACTGCATAGATAATTCCATCTTTATGTCCCACCCCAAATTTCCCCCCAGATCTTCCATTTTGTAAATTCCTTTTATTATATACTTACATGTTGTTCTCCTTGTTTATATTTAAGTTCATTGAGATACTGGAAATCTGTCTTATTTATTCTAACAAGTATTTTATGTGCCTAAAACAAATTATTTATTATGGAGGAAACAAAAATAAATTGTACTTGTACCCTACCTTCAAGATAGTGGTAGAAAGTGACAAGGGCCAGAAGAATGTAGAAAAAGTCATAGATTTTTAAAAGTTATGGATAATGAAAAGGCATGGATAAGAGCATAGAAGATAAATGTGAATGGATAACATGTGGCACTATTTACAGGGTGAGAAATATTTCAAGGGAAAAATTAAGTTTAGCAAAGGTGTTTAAAGTTGGAAAGCCTGCCCTTACAAACGATGCAGAATGCTGTCCCTCACAAGGGAAGGAGTATTCCCAGAACACCACAAATGGGACTTGCAGAGAGGCATGTAGGAGGGTATAACATACAGTTTTTAATGGGGTTAAAAATTACTTCTTGGGGGCTTCCCTGGTGGCACAGTGGTTGAGAGTCCGCCTGCCGATGCAGGGGACACGGGTTCGTGCCCCGGTCCGGGAGGATCCCGCGTGCCGCGGAGCGGCTGGGCCCGTGAGCCATGGCCGCTGAGCCTGCGCGTCCAGAGCCTGTGCTCTGCAACGGGGGAGGCCATGGCAGTGAGAGGCCCGCGTACCGCAAAAAAAAAAAAAAAATTAGTTCTTGGGGAGTAAAATCTTAGATATTATAATGGTGTGTGGCCTTCCAAAGTTCAATGTTACCCAGAAAAATCTTATTCTTCAATATTTAATTAATCTTGTTGGGGTTTTTAAATATCACATGAGCAGCACTGACACGGAGAATTACATAAAATGTATGCAAGACGAGTGCTACAAAATGCTGGTGAATAGATGGTTCCGACTGGAGAAACTTCTCTTGATTGATTGTTCAATCTTACGGTCAAATCATGAGAAATTACCACTGTGGGCCTATTGGCTGCCATTGACTGTTTTGTCAATGCTGTTTATGTTTAAGCCTAAGTGATTTTGTATATAACTTGGGCTATAAGAACTAAATGAAGAATTTATATACATTTTTATTTAAATCTACAAAAGCTATTCAACCCATCATGTCAATTGCTGAAAAGAAAATAATGTCAACAACGCTTGAATGAATATCTAGCAGCTAAGCTGAAATGTGTTTTCTCATTCAAGCAGAAGTTAAAGTTAAGTTCATTAAAAATAATCTTTAAGAATTTGATTTTTCAACTGATTTTCTTCTGCTGTTCAAAAAGCAGTTTGGGATTATTTTAAATTTGATTAACGTTATGACTAGTGTTTATACAAATTGCTAATCTGCATTTATAATTTGGAACATTATTTAATATAAATGTTTTACAAGTTACTCAATAAATATGGTTATAAAGTTAAAGCTAAAGATAATAAAAAGTCAGGAATGACTGAAAATGACAAAAACAGTAAAAGTAAGCAATACTGTATTAAATAACAAAAATAAATTCGTAGTACCAGATAAACAAATGTATGCTGTAAACTTTAAAGGGTCAAATAAATGCTTACTTTATTATCATTAATATTATATCTTTAATCACTACCTGATAATTGGTAAATTCAGGATCCACTGAACACATCTTAGACTTCTCTACCTTTATGCATTCTTTCATTCGAAATATTCTCCCTTCTTTCCTCTATTTATCCAAATTCTTCTTACCTTTCAAGATCCAGTTCAAATTTCTCTTATTTCCTCTAAACACTTTCATTCCACAAATATTTTAATAGCTTTTGAATTCCTAGAATATTGGATGGTTTGTTCTCTATAGTCAGCATTTAATTATATATGGAAATCCTGTACGTTCACTCATTCATTTCAAACACCTATTATATGATATACACGAGGCCCTATGCTACATGCTACAGATAAGACAGGAAACAAGGCAGATATAGTCTCTGTACCGTGAGAGCTCCCTAGCCATCAGACAATAGAGCTCTACACGTAGACAGTCAAGATGCAGCGCGGGGGGTCATGAGACGTAGACTCAGTGGTATGGGAACACATGCCACTCATCTAGGACCCACCCTATGGACCTCAGAGAGCTTCCTGTTCCAGGAATATGGCAGAGCAAGTCATAAGTCATCTTCTCAGAAAGAGGACAACTTCAAAAGAGGGTAATTAAATATCAAAGAACATTCAGTTTTGGTGGGAGAGCTCCAACTGCTTCTGATAGACTGAGAACCACACTGCTGCTTTTTGCCAACAATTAAGTCCACTCTAAACTCACAAGCTCCATGAGCGCAAGGCATGTATATTCAGTAGAAGTTCATGGAAGATTGATTTGAATGCATGAATGGAAGCAAGGGGTGAAAAGAGTTGGGGTTGAGCTTTCAAAGAAAAGTTGTACTCCTAAACTAGGAATATTGTACACAGTACATCTAAACTGCCCAGCTTTTCTTTATTTACATCTCTCACATGATGGGATCCACAGAGGTAGGATCACAGCAGAATTTGCTACACTGCTTTGTTGACACAATTTACAGATTATTAGAAAATATTCCTGACTTCTTTAGAAGATGTGGAGAGATGCACCAATCTGGAAAAAGTAAATCAAATATTTCTTCATTGTTAAAAATAGGTTTTAAACATTTGTTGTAACTAAAATTCACCAGAGATTACAGATAGGAATGTGCTACCTATTCATCTCTTATAGAGATAAGATTGCTAGCATTATTAGGATTTTCATGTTCGTTTTGATAATACATACAAGGGTGAATCATAGGGTTTTTCTCTACTCCAATTCTGTGATCTATATTTGGTAAAACATATCACCAACCTTGTAGCAGCCTCTGAGTCAGGCGGGTGATTCTGTTACAGCAGTCAGCCCTCAGATAAGCAATTCTAACCAATTTTAGTAGACACGTGTGTTGCAAACTCCAAAGAAAATTAACTGAGCAGGCATTAAAAATTAACTGATGAGAACTTATGAGTTCCAGAAAGAGTTACTATCATGTGCTGAAGACTATTTTAATCTTTCAGGCACTGCCCCGACTCCCCCAAGTGAAATGAAATGAAAAGGAATGCTTTGCCATGGTAAATTGGTTTTAAACAGTTAAGATGCAAATATTATCAGGAAGTAAGCAAAAGTTGAAAGGAAATTAACCTGCCCTCAGGATTCCTACATAGGGCAGTCCATATACAACAATCGTACCTATGAAGTTTCTGTCGGCAGATAAGGTGTAAGCAAGTGAAGCTACTGGCCAATTATACCTTAAAATTAATTTAAAAAGTGAAGTTAAATTTTAAAATGAGGTAAGTTACAATATTGTTTTTCTTCCCTTTCTTCTCTCAGATCTTGTTTTACACAGAAAGTCAATAGCGTGACTACTTACGACATTTGAAAAGACACTCCTGAATCTGGGTGACAAATCTCGCAATATTTTAATCCATCAGCAGCCAGCTTGGAAGTTGCTGACTCTACCTGGCTGTGAGCCTGATACCCAGCGGCTGAAACAGCTCTTTGCTGTGGCAGCACCTAAGCCCATTTAAAACTACCCTGCTCTGAACTTGGTTCAGATTGAATGTTATCTTCATTTTACGTTTATGTTTCAATGCCTTTATGTTTCAGTTATTGGGAACTGGAGTTGCTTTTCCATGCAGAAAGTTCCCACTCAGATAATGTATGTTGATTATAAATGTAAACACTGAACATATAAGGTAGACACCCTTACAAAATCAAAAATTCTCAAGACCCCTTATACACAGAATATTGGTTTTCAAGAGGGTTGGAACATGGATGAGGGAAATCTTTATTTTTACTAACTTCAACTAAAATTCGGTATTTTCTTCAATTGTGAATATAGGCAACAAATCATAAGTATTAATAGTACCCGTGACTTTCTCACCAATAATAATAACAAATATTTTAATATCACTTTAAAGTGCCATGATTATCTCAAAAATATCACTTATGCTTATCACCCTTTGAAATAGTGGCAGTTATTTCATCCTCTGCTAGATTTTGTCATTTAACACAAGTTTACTAAGTCACAATTTTGGATTTTAAAAAATATTTTAATAATTAGTATGAATTTAACTTGTTTCTTTGTAATTCTAGTATTTTATGCATTTATAACAGTATGGTGAGAGGTAATTCAGAAGTTCATCAGACTACCAAAGAAGTCTGTAACACACGCAAACACATACACAGACTATTGATTAAGAACCCCTGATCTTGAAGATTTCTGCTTTTAATTTAGAGGTCTCAGTTTTCAAAGAGGGAAAATAGTTATCAAGTTTGATCATACTAGAAAGCAGAGAGAAAGAGAGAGGGGAAGATTCTGAAAGAATAGATGTTTGCAACAGTTTTAAAGATTTCGTGTTTGAAGAAAAATTAAGAGCTTTCATCTAGCTAGTTTTGTTCTTATAAAAATCAAATTACGTTGCTTCCAATTCATTCTTTCTTCAATTCACCAACATTAAAATGTAACTATTAAACATGATTTTGAAATTTTTGAATTATTTAGATATGAGGTAGAGTGATTTAGATAAATACGGTTATTATTACTAGATGTTGACAAGCTGTTAAAAAACAAACAAATAAAACTGCAGAAGCGGGCTTCCCTTCCCTGGTGGCGCAGTGGTTGAGAATCCGCCTGCCGATGCAGGGGACACGGGTTCGTGCCCTGGTCTGGGAAGATCCCACATGCCGTGGAGAGCCTAGGCCTGTGAGCCATGGCCGCTGAGCCTGCGTGTCCAGAGCCTGTGCTCCGCAACGGGAGAGGCCACAACAGTGTGAGGCCCACGTCGTACCACCAAAAAAAAAAAAAAACTACAGAAGCTGCTAAGCACAAAGTAATCCCCTCCCCTCTCTAACATGTGTGGGTTCAGGCCTGTGGATTTATTAATATGCAGAGATGAAAATCTCTAATTTGTATGATCTCAGGGCCCCTGGAAAACTTTGATGAACAGTAATATACTTGCCTCCTGGGTATGAGAATGTTTTAAAATCTAACAGCAGAAGTTGAGTGCAGTGGTTTAGAGCATGGACTTTGGAGTTAGAATTGCCTTAATCCTGATGATACCACTTATTATTTATGTGACCTGGGTCTCAATTTCATGGTCTGTTAAATTAGAACAAAATATCTACCTTACAGATTTACTCTGAAGATTAAATGAATTATTATGTGTAAAAAAAGACTTAGCACATTGTATAGAAAAAAGAAATTGGCCACAATATGGAAGTAACCTAAGTGTCAATCAACAGATGAATGGATAAAGAAGATGTGGTGTGTGTATATATATATAGGTATATACACATATACATACATATATATATATATATATAAAGGAATATTACTCAGCCATTAATAAACAAATGAAGTTATGCCATTTGCAGGAACATGGACAGACCTAGAGAATATTATGCTATGTGAAATAAGTTAGAGAAAGACAAATACTGTATGTTTTCACTTAGATGTGGAACCTGAAAAATAAAACAAATGAATGAATATAACAAAACAGAAACAGACATATGGATACAGAAAACAAACTGGTGGTTTCCAGTGGGGAGAGGGGTGGGGAGAGGGGCAGGATAGAAGAAGGGATTAAGAGGTAAAAAGTACCAGGCATAAAATAAATGAGATACATGGATGAAATGTACAGCATAGTGAAAATAACCAATATTTTATAATAGCTTTTAATGGAGTATAACCTATAAAAATATTGAATCACTCTGTTGTACACCTGAAACTTATATAACACTGTAAATCAACTATACTTCAATTAATAAAAAGAAATCAGTCAATAACTAGAGGCTGGTCACAAGAGCAGTAGTGGGAACAGAAAGGGAAGTGAAACAGCAGTAATAGTAGTGAGAACAATCTTTAGAGCAGACCCTATGAGTCTCTTGAAAAGTAAAACTCTGGGATCAATTTAACTAAGTTTTTAGCATCTTAATAGAAATCTTAATAGAAGGGCCGCCACTGGCTGCCTGTGAGTCCTAGTGGGCAGCACTAGGAGGTAAAGGAAGAAGTGAGAAGTGAGAAGTTTAGAAAAATCTCACTTAGTCAAAAACAAACCTGGAATAAACATTGCCATGTTCTCTAAGGAACATTTATTTTACATAAATCATGGCATTGTGATCTTGCGGCAACTAATTAATAAAACTCTGGGTGTGCTGATCTCTCGCAAGGCTATAGCTTGAAATGCAAAGACCAACTTTTCTCCCTTGACTTGTTCAAGGTCACTAATATAGTAGCGCCCAATCTACGCAGATCGAATTGTTAATGTGTTGAAACAATTCCAGAAAAGCAAATAACGTTCTGGTACTAAAGTTTAGTTTAATGGATTTACAGCCCCCAATGCACATGACAGTCTTTGAAAAACCGATTTCCTCTATCCAGCTTCCATGTATCCTCTCTACCCATATTCTCTACATCCTTTACTCTGAAATAATGAACAAAATCCCAACAACGTGACTAAAAGAGCATCAGATATTCAGTAGGCTGAAGAGATCGAAAGATGCCTAAATATAAAAATCTGTCTGGCATGCTCTTAGGCACGTTAGTATTGGCAATTAGTTGTAAACCTTCTCACATTAGGACTGTGGTGAGTGTGTGTGCCGGGGACAGGGTAGCGGCGGGTTAGGCTGGATGGAGAATGCCCACTTTTGTCAGTTGACTCTTTTTTTTTTTTTTTTTTTTTTTTTTTTGCGGTATGCGGGCCTCTCACTGTTGTGGCCTCTCCCGTTGCGGAGCACAGGCTCCGGACGCACAGGCTCCGCGGCCATGGCTCACGGGCTTAGTTGCTCTGCGGCATGTGGGATCTTCCCGGACCAGGGCACGAACCCGTGTCTCCTGCATCCGCAGGCGGATTCTCAACCACTGCGCCACCAGGGAAGCCCTGTCAGTTGACTCTTAAACCCAACTGACGCTCATTGTTTGCTAGGTTGAGAGTAAAACAGAACCAGAACTTCCAGGCTTCTAAGTAGGCAAAGGAATCTGGCCTTTCCTCTGTCCATCTGACATTTTCCACAGCCTATTGAACAAAATCTGTATTTCCATATTGAATATGATTTTTAGATAGAATTTCCAGGAAGTATATAAGAGCTCTGAATTTGAAGTCAGAGAAATTGGATTTACATCTTAACTTTTTCCTTAAAATACCGTATGAGCTGGGACAAGAAATACAGCCTCATAATGTTAATTCCTTCATCTGCAAAATGAATAGTTTAAACATATTTCGAAGGACCCCACCAGCTCTAAAATTCTCTGAATCACTAAGTACGATAAAGCAATAAGCTAATTTAATTACGTTCTTGCAGCGTAACTAGGTTGCTATAATCAGGAGGGCTCTCCTGAAATACATTATTTTTCTCCACTTCTGGCTTGAATATGTTTTCTATCATGATGGCATAATGATAGTCCCCTTCAGTCAAATAGATTCAAATTCCCTACAGCATGCAGTCATCTTGATTAACATATCAACAGTTTATCAAAGGTGGAGTATTCCTAAAACACAATAATGTCCTTCAGGTAGCAGGTGTTCCTGCATTTTATTCACATGGCTAGTTGAAAAGATGCAAAGGTCTTTGGTTTCGTGATGAGACTAGACAGACTTTTTACCTATGAAAACACTTTATCAAACACAAGTAAATTTTAAAATTCCCCCCAAATTCTTTTTAGCATATTAAAATCGACATATTACTCATAATTAATTAACCCCATCAGAAAACAAGCGGCCAGAAAAATGTGTAAAATTAAATATAATTGTAAAAACAAGTTAATTTTTATGTTGTGGAACTCTTCCTCTACCCGTGAACATTTGTTTCATATTTTGTTTTAAATCTTAGATGGTTTGAAAAGTAATACATTTAAATTTAATGCAAAATTTAATACTGAATGTAAATGAGTTAAATGGTAGGTAAAAATGATAGATGTTATCAAGAACAAACATACTATTTTAAAAATGAATTATTACTACATTCAGAAAAAGGTATGATCCATGTATTTTAATTTAGATTATCAACTTTCAATCTTCTCTCATAGAAAGACAGGAACCAGATTGTGTAACATTCTAATCTTAATTTTTATAATACCTGAGTTTAAGTCCTAGCTCATCCACTAACTTATAACCTTGGACTTCCTACTTAGCCCATCTGAGCTTTGACTGACTCACCTATTAAATAAAAAACACAGTAGAATGGCAGGGATCGCAAGCAATTCCCCTGGACTAAATCCCACTTACAAAGTGGCTTGGCCCAAGCAGTGAGGGATAGCTAATAATCCTTCTACCTGGTAGACTCTTTGTTCTCATTCAAAAAAAAAAAAAAAAAAAAAAAGCAAACTATTGTATTTTAAAAAGTAATTTCTCTTGAAAAACTGTAGCTACTTCACTTTATTGCGTGTGCTTTACATTTATAACTAAAGCAGACTTCAAGGAAAGAAAAAAATTAAGGTTAATTTCTCAATAAGATGCTCTTTCCATTTTCTCAGAATTCACCAGTCACTTTAAGACACAAAGATTACATTTGATTTAATTACATCTCTTTAGTGAAAAGTAGTCTTCACGCGACTGAAAGCAAGAAATACAGAAGGAAAATATAAATATAGACAATATGTAAAATAGTACTGCTCTTTACTGAGTGTTTCCTAAGGCAGGAGCTTTGCCTGGCTGGGGTTTCCCTGAATTCACTCCTTTATAACAGGATAGTTTAAGGATCACACATATCCATTATAAGGATTATTATTCATTTTTCCCCTTTAAAAAATGATTCTGTGCAATGAATACGGATCTCAGTAAAACAGAATCTCTATTTCATTATGAAGAGTAGAAAACTCAGTATTATCAGTGAGGGACACTGGGGATAAGGGTGAGGGGTGAACACATAAGTTTGGGATGTAAACAAACCTGGATTCAAACTCCCATCTGTCCCTGACTGGCTATGTGGCTATAGGATGGTTAGGTTATTTCTATGGGACCCTCCTTAGTAAAATGGGGCTCACTTTATTTACCTCAGAGGGTTGTGCTAAGAATTACATGAGATAGTGTGTGTTGGTAAATGTAACTCTCAGTATGTATTATTCTGGTTGTGATCTGTAATCAATACTACCCTTTAAAACTAGATCGTCTGGGTTCCCCTGGTGGCGCAGTGGTTGAGAGTCCGCCGGCCGATGCAGGGGACGCGGGTTCGTGCCCCGGTCCGGGAAGATCCCACGTGCCGCGGAGCGGCTGGGCCCGTTGAGCCATGGCCGCTGAGCCAAAGTAAAACTAGATCGTCCTTAAATTATTGGTCAGTGGTTCCATGCCTTTTGCATCTGATTGCATGTATATATTTCAGACCTAGATTTCAGATTCTCTAGATTAGACCTGAAAGTCATGCATGTAATGCATAACAGCCATTCCTGCACAAGGCTTATCTCAAAGAAGGGGTGTCCTGAGCCCAGCACTGGGCTCTGGGAAGGCACTACTCTCCTCTTGCAATCGCTTCATCCACCAGTCCCTTCTCTGAAGAGCTGAGAGACATAAGGACTAAAGCCTCAAGGCTTTGCCTTAAATATTTTATAATGTATCTATTGAAATAGAATAAATATAAATGAACAGCCAATGAGCAGGAAGAATTTCTGGAGTTGTGAGGGACACTCAGAAAAAAAGGAATAATCATGGTGGGCAATAGTGGTCAAGGAATGTTTTGTGAAAGGCTGAATCTACCAGATTGTGTTGGACTTGGTATGGAGGGAAGAGGGGAACACAGGAGGAGGCATTCCTGAGGAAAGGCAGAGGAAACTGGGCCAGGGGCAACATATGTATAGATTGGGAACATTTTAAAAGATGAGGAATAAAGAAAGAAAGAAAAGGTAGCATCCCTGCCCCTACTGTGTCTGCCATCTGGCTAGGACAATTTCCAACTAATGAGCAAGGTAAAAATCCAGCATAGTTCCACACAGAGAGAAGCCTAAGAAGTACTTTGTAATGATGATCAAAAATATGTATTGTTAATTACCAAAAATGAAACAATTGACCTAAAATTCATGAATATAAAATCAATATATATTATGAAAGGTTTCTCTCCTTTGTAATAAATGTCACTGAATAATAATAGGCATATTTTTTAATGTTTTTTTTTTTAATACAGTAGGAAAACGGGTCTCTAAAGATGCTGTTAAATATCCATAGGAATCAATTGGAGGAACTATGGGAGCTCAACGTGACTTGATAGGAAGACTTATATCTCAAAATGGTTTAATTTTACATTTTATAGTAATATAAAATTTATTACTATAAGAGAGGAGAAATGTAAATATGAGTGAAAGAGTGAAACAAATAATAAAAGCAAAATCCAGTGTACCAAGTCCTTCATGTGGTACCGTTGAAAAAAGAGAAAAGAGGCTCAAAATGGAGTCACTTGTGCTAAGCCGCATGACAGGAAACTAACACTTAACACTTAACCTAACTGCAGTTTCAAGTTCCCTCAGGTCTGTAATCATAACCAGTCAGCACTAGGAAAGTAATCTGCCCAACAGAACCCTTCCATCCTCCTCAGAAGGGCAACCTTCCCTGAAGCAATGAATTTTTTTGCTAGTAATTTCCTTTTTCTGCCCCCTTTCTGCCTCTAAAAACCTCTCCTTTTCCACAACTTGGCAGGGCTCCTTTCTATTTATTTGCTACATGGGATACTGTCCAGTTCATGAATCGTTCAATAAAGCAATTTGATCTTTAAACTTACTCAGTTGAATTTTTGTTACAGAGCAGTACAGACCATATAATCCAGTATCACATTCAGTAGAGTACTGGCAAAATACTCTTACAAGAACTTGAAGCCCTACACACATTTCAGGAAGTTTTCATATTTAAATATAAGAATAAATCACTGTGGTATTGCTGCATGTATTTTATTAGGCAGGCTTTTCTGCATTATTATAGAAGAGTCCTAAAATATAAAGTTAACTCAGGTTTTAGATAAAACATGAACTATGCAGCATTAGCTATTCGGATATATGAGGCCTTTGGTATTATGGTCAGGCATTTTCTATCAGTGTCAGGGCACTTCACCGAAGCCCATGTGTGATAAAACAGCAATGGCCTCTAGAGCATGGTTTTAGAGTAAGCTTTCTTGGAATTCTAATGAGATTCTTGAAATGAACACACATGTGCGCACACGCGCGCGCACACACACACACACACACACTTATCTCCTTTTTGCTGCTGTTGTAACTTGCCAAAGAGTAAAGGTATATGAACCACGTCTCATTAATATTAATGTATACTTTGGTATTTTGGTCCTTGAACACTGCCACTCTGTTAAACGAAATTAAAGCCCTGACAGAAACATCTAATTAACCCACAGTAAGAAAATGCATTACTGTGTCATAGTTAATAAGCAGTTTGATGTAATCATACCTTCATCACTCTCCTGATCGGTTCTGTCCTTTGCACGGTGTGTGCTTAGAACCAGAATGTCTAATATTAAGATTGCTCATATATGAGTTAAAATGGATAGCTGCTCTCCTTTCAGACGTACAAATAATCGAGTTTCTTTTACTGAGAAGGACTGGGAAAGAAATACCTGAACTTGTGTGTCTTAGACTAATTGTTACCATAAAAGGAGTCTCTGGGATTCAGTCATAACCGCAGGGTACAACGCTGGGCTCAAAGCTGGTTCCCACGTCCAGTTTACCAACCTCCTCAGAGCATCTGAACCACAAGTAGCAGCTCCCTCTGATGGGAGGAGGCTTCCCAGGGCCCGGTAAGCAGAGTTGTGATAATCTCCTTTGGGCCATGTGCTGTCTCTAGGAAACTTCACTAAGCTCAGAGGCATTGCAGGAGATGATCCTACCTTAATGAGGACCTGAATGGACCCCGTGGCTTTTGTGGATATAAAATACCAGAAGCTCATGGTGCAGGCAGCGCTGGCTTCTTGCCACAGACCACTCTTGAGGTGCGCTTCTTCGCCCCGAAGGCCCACCGGAGTAGCCTCCAGATACAAGAAGTGCCCTGGGAACAAGATGGGATTCAGATAACGCAAAAATGACATTGAGGGGATTATGTTAGCTTTTCCATCTTGGGGTTTTTAATTACATTTCTGTGATCTGAACTGCCAAAGGTATTTCTGCTTGAAAGAGAAAGGAAATCTAATAGCATTGCCTCTGGCTCACTGGCAGAACAATATCCAACTGTCTCTGTTTTAGCAAAGTACTTCACGGTGTGCAGATTAACTCATCTGACAAGATATTTATGCCATGGACTCAACAAGATAGTTATAGAAATTATTTTATGGACTCCCCAAGCTGTCCAGTTATTGTAAAACAATGCAAAGATTGTCTATAAAGTACAAATGGAGGGATATGACGTACTTTTAAAAATTCAGTCATCTGTTGAGTACATAAATGAAATGCTGAGGATTTTAATATACAACACACAAGGAAAGATATTGAGTTTTCTGCTTGTGTATCCAAATATCCAAAACATTTTATGTATGTATAGCTGAGCGTTTGAATGAAACTTACACCTACCTTTCTTTGTCATGGTTGGTCTGGCTTGGAGAGCTTTGTTTTATCACAGGCCTGTGAAATGTCAATATTTCCTACTCTGTAGCATCCAGGAATTCAGGATCCCTTTTTTATTCTCCTAATGTCTTTTGCCCCTTGACCAATGAATCTGAGACCTGACCTCAGCTCACTGTAAAAAGAAGCTATACCGGGTTTCCCTGGTGGCGCAGTGGTTGAGAGTCCGCCTGCCAATGCAGGGGACGCGGGCTCGTGCCCCGGTCTGGGAAGATCCCACATGCCGCGGAGCGGCTGGGCCCGTGAGCCATGGCCGCTGAGCCTGCGCGTCCGGAGCCTGTGCTCCGCAACGGGAGAGGCCACAACGGTGAGAGGACCGTGTATCGCAAAAAAAAAAAAAAGAAGCTATACCTAGCACCCTTCACTTAGATGATCTTATAGCTACAACTGCATGCCTCTACAGCTTTCTAACTGCTTTCCCCTTCATACAGATCATCTCATTTGATCTTGACCATCCCTGTTTGGTACACAGGGAAAATTCTATTATCTCCATCGGACAGATGAGAAGTTTGAGAGTCTGAAAAGTTAAATGACTCTCTAATGATCAAATGAGTGACAGAAGTCACGGTTACTGATTACAAGTATGTGTCATTTAGGAAAGGTACCTGAGAGCAGCATATATTAGCATCTATCTACAATTATCAAAGTAATATTCAAGCTTAATTACTCACTGTTATATGTTAAATGGTGTCCCCCAAAAGATGTGAAAGTCCTAATTCCATTCCCTGTGACTGTGACCTTATTAGGAAGTAGGGTCTGTGCTGATGATCAAGTGAAAATGAAGTCATGAGGGTGGGCCCCCATCTAGTAATACTGTTGTAATAAAAAGGGGAAATGTAGACACAGAGACAGACATGCATAGAGGGGGAGACAGTGCAAAGACAGAAGGAGAGTACCACCTACGAGCCAAGTAGTGCCTGAAGCTACCGGAAGCTAGGTGAGAGTCACGGAACAGATGATTCTCCTTCAAGGACCTCAAAAGGAACTAGCCCTACTGACACCTTGATCTCAGATCTCTAGCCTCCAAAACTGTGAGACAATAAACGTCTGCTGTTTACACCACCCAGTCTGTGGCAGCCTGTTATGCAGTCCTGGGAGACAAAAAGGCTCGTTAAACATTTGACTTAGTTGCCCTGGCACCACGGTGGTCTCTCCAGATGCTCTCAGGGAAGAGAACGTGATGACCACTGTGAATGTGATTAGGGTGTCTGGAAGAACCTAATAACCTACCATTTTCATTTCCAAGTGTGTGGTCTCTGGGAGGTCTTAGGCTTTGAGGAGAGCCAACCCCCAAAACCCAATCAAAGTTTTCGGCCAAAGTGTTTTGCCAACCACACCAGCCCTTTTCAAAAGTACAGGAGCCACCGCAGTCATTTTCATCAGTAGAATCTCCACAGTCGTCTACAAAATTACAGCTTTGCTCTGGTTTATAACATTTGCCATTCTGACATTCCCGATAACCATATGGACAGTAACCTAAAAAAGAGAAGACAAACAAAGAAAGGATGAGGAAACACTCCTAACACATTAGTGAGGTTAAAAGATAGTAAGAGTGGATTCCCTTTAACAGGTAAAGAAACATGGTGTCCTTAGGAGTTTGGGGTGTCTGACCCCTACCTTTCTCTCTCCTAATCCCCTCTAGGTTCTGGTCTATAGATCACTCACAAGCATCATTCAAAATGAAAAAAAAAAAAAAAATTAAGCATCAATTTATTGATCTAGGAAAGTACCCCAATCCTCCTCAGATACAGCACTTCCTGTAAGCTATACTCAAAAAATATAAAAGCCAAAGTGAGGCTTTCCATTTTTTATCCTGAAACAAAATCTTTAGGGTAATAAGAGTTTATATATTACAGGGTATTTGAAAGTACATTCCATCAGCATCCTTGCACTCCAGCATTTATCAGAAGCCAAACATATATACTTCCTCAGAAGCAGGGACATGAATATACAAGTAATATCCAACTTTCCAACAGACTTTTTTTCTCCAAAACACTTATTTATTCGTCAGTTGTTTGGAATTTTAGGAGCAATTTCCCGACAAAGCAATGTCAACCATAAAGACCTTTCCACAGAGTTTAAGATAAGAAGCAATGCTTTTGAACAATTGAGTTCGAACTGATTTTGATACTTATCAGTTATGCGACTTGGATCATACACTTGATGAGCTTTAGTGTCTCTATCTAAAGAGAAAGAAAAATAGTAAAAACTAGAGAAGTTAATTAAGCTAATTAGAGAGCCTTGTTTATATCACCAGTGCCTGGCCCTTCATAGGCAATCAGTAAATATGAGTTAAATAAATGAATGAGTGAAAGTGTTTTGGAAATGATAAACCAGTTCAATATGCACAGTCAAGGTACCGTTATTGTCCTGCTCCAATATTACAATAGAACATAACCACCATGGGTGACAATATTTTAGCAGGAAAAGTTGTTCCGAGTTCCAGCTTGGGACATCAGCTTCACATTTGCTTTGTGACACTATAGTATCTGAAAGTTTTCTCCTTCCCATCTTCCTTGTCTAGGGGAGCTGGTAATACCACTTTCTACTTCATTTTTAGATGGTAGCTTCCATGGCCTGAGGCAGAGTGTCTGAAGATTTAGGATTGGTATGCATTAGAGGTAGGAAGTGATTCAGGGATTTAATGGAAGGTGTTCTGGGAATTGGAAACTCCTGCTGATAAAATCTCATAGAAAAGCTTTTATGTTCTGGATCGGTCTCACATTTTAGAAAATAGATGGCTAAGAGAGAAGAAGTGGCAGGAGAGGAATGGAAGGCCATGTAGAAACCACTGGGGAGGAGTCTGGTGTTCTGAAGCCTCCTAGCCATTTTGTGTGCTAAACTCTTCTTGGACTGTACACTCAAGATTGCTTAACTAAATGGCCTTTACACTTGCAAAGCCTTTGAAAATAAGCTTCAGCCATGCATTCTGTCTCTAACAAAACTTTCTTGTCTGGGTTAATTGCTACCATTTTCTTTTCTTGCAGTGTGGGATTAAACTATTTATATTTAGGTGCCCAGTTCAGCTAGCAGATTGGAGGTTAAGACAAAATACCTTTGATGTTTCAATTACAGAGCTTAACTCAGAATTGTAACATTAAAGCATTTTTGAGCTTTAATGGAAATGGAGATCACTTACATTAACGCTCTCATTTATAGATGAGAAAACTGAGGATTATAGATGTTAAATGACTTGCTGATTTTTCAAGAGCAGAAATGCAATTGGGACCCAGGTCTGTTGTCTTTATTTTTTAAAAATCCATTGACTTGAAGAGCAGTGATAGGTCAACTATCGCAAACACAAGACCACCGAGGGACAGAAACGGTGGTGTTGACTACTAGATGCAGTATCTCTCATGGATCTGTTGAGAACCTGAGAAATTACTAGATCATTTGATGTTATACAATTGATATTTGTATTGATGCTGTCAATTCCAATTTGTTTGGGGAGTAAAAACAAATTTACTGGTTTTAAACATGCTTTTCTCCAAAGCCAGTGAATCAAGCTAATATCTAATTCTTTTAAAACACACAAGAAAATAATTTGGAGATGTTTCTAAATGGAAACATAGAGCCCAATATATTCCACAATCAATATAGCTAGTATTTTAAGATAATCACAGTGATTAAGTTTTATCTATCTAAAACATAAATACCTGTATAATTTAAAAATACAGTAATTTGAATATTACCCAAGATTAATTTTGAACAGAAAGCCCTCTATGTTAATAAAGAAAATTTCACGTTATAATACATTCTATTCATAAAATAACAAAAAACATTTTTTGGTAAACATCAAGGGAAGTTATCAACTAATGTTATTTACCTATTTCTAAATTATTTTCCATGCCTGTTGTTTTGTCTAAAGAAATCAGCTACTTGAAAGTAGGGTGTATACCTTTAAATGATTCTGATATTAAGGCTCTTATGAAACTGTGTTCATTTTTACAGAAAAAAATATTGTTTAAATTAGGCAGTGACCCTGTTGATAGGCAGTTTAATTTTGTAAGAAAGAACAAATTATAAAAGTTAAAAACCTCCCATGTAAACCTTAGAGACATCTGAAACTTAATATGCTTAAATTCAAACTCTGATTCTTCCCCTCCAAACTTTCTCACTGAACAGTCTTTCTCATCTGTATTAATGGCAACTCCAGTTATTCACAGAAAAAATATCTTGTAAGGAGCTCTGTATGGTAGAGTCTGACTCCATTTTTTTTTTTTTAACATCTTTATTGGAGTATAATTGCTTTACAATGGTGTGTTAGTTTCTGCTTTACAACAAAGTGATTCAGTTATACATATACATATGTTCCCATATCTCTTCCCTCTTGTGCCTCCCTCCCTCCCACCCCTCTAGGTGGTCACACAGCACCGAGCTGATCTCCCTGTGCTATACGGCTGCTTCCCACTAGCTATCTATTCTATGTCTGGTAGTGTATATACGTCCATGCCACTGTCTCACTTTGGCCCAGCTTACCCTTCCCCCTCCCCATAACCTCAAGTCCATGCTCTAGTAGGTCTGTGTTTTATTCCCATTGTACCCCTATTCTCTTCATGATATTTTTTTTCTTAGATTCCATATATATGTTTTAGCATACGGTATTTGTTTTTTCTCCTTCTGACTGAGTCATGTACCAAAATGTTCATTGCAGCTCTATTTACAATATCCAGGACATGGAAGCAACCTAAGTGTCCATCAACAGATGAATGGATAAAGAAGATGTGGCACATATATACAATGGAATATTACTCAGCCATAAAAAGAAATGAAACTGAGTTATTTGTAGTGAGGTGGATGGACCTGACTCCACTTTTTGATGTATGACCTGATTGCTGAGAGCCTTCCCATTGTGCCCACATCTGGGAGAGCTGGTAAGAAAATCCAGGTGCTCCCCCTGTTGGTAGAAGATTCATACTACGCAAGCCTCTACCTGTGCACTGGAATCCTCAGCCAGGTCCTACCACCTAACCACCATAAAACTCTATCCCAGTTTTCTTTCTTTGCTCTCTAAAACTACTTTTGGACATGCCTAGGAGCTACCTTTATGTCCTAGAAAGCCTCATTATGTGAGTAACAGACATTTTCAAACCATCTTGGTGTGTATGTGGTGTCATCAGTCTTGATATCTGAACCAAATTTTGGATGACGGACCATCTTGTAGTTGAGGATGGCCCCAAGTTCTAGGAGCTGTAGTAATAATATATACAACATTTTATCTCATAACTCACATGTAATCTTTCAGTGAATTCTGTCAACTGTCAATCCTACCATTAGAATATATCTCATTACATCTACTGTTACTATCTTGGCTCAAGCCACTAACATTTTTTTGTGATTGTATTGCAGTGCTTTCCTTCCTGATCTCTGCACCCTACCTTTGCCCTGTATGGTCCATTAAACAATAAAGAACCATGCTGAGATTAACAGATATAAACTATTATATATAGGATGGATAAAAAACAAAGCCCCATTGTATAGCACAGGGAACTATATTCAATAACCTATGATAAACCATAATGGAAAAGAATATAAAAAAGAATGTGTGTGTGTGTGTGTGTGTGTATATATATATATATATATATATATATACACACACATAACTGAATCACTTTGCTGTACAGCAGAAATTAACACATTATGCAACTATACTTCAATAAAAATATTACAAATATTTACAAAAATATTTACATGGTGATATTTTAAATAAATTGAAAGTTACTTCTCTGCCCCAAACTCTATGTTATTTAAATACTATTCCCCATTACAAGGAACTAGGTCTTCTTGGGAAAATGGTCTGTTTGGGGCTAAGGAAAAGAAAGTCCAATATGAGCCTGGGAATTCTTGTGTGTGTGTGCCAAAAATTAATGAAGTTCTCCAAAAATTACATCATTATGATGAAAGGTTGAACTACTGGTCAAATCAGAAATAATTTCAGCATCAAAATAAGTAATGAGAGGACTTTGGCTCTTAGCACATGTAGTAAGAAAGAGTAAGAAGGTATGAAATTATCCTCCAACCATAAACAACTAGAAACCTGGGAAAAATCTATGAAACAAGTGTTCGCAGACACTGCACAACAGAAAGCACAGGATTGTGATCTCTTAGAGAAAGGGAAAAAAAGGCAAATCCTATATAGGATCATGCCAGACTTCTTCTTGGAGGAACTTTCTAGACTGTAGCTCCAAAATGGTCAGCCCAGCAGAAAGTGAGGTTGCAGTGAGTTGAGAAGACAGAGTCTCAGACAGTTAGAATTTGCAAGGCAGAGTGGCGGAGAAACAGGAGGTATGTAGCTAAGGAGATCCAGAGATATGCTTAAGGCTTTGCTGAATTCTAATTTTCATGTTTGCAGGGTAAAATCCACAAAGAGAGACTGACAACAACTTCTAAGAAAACAATAACTAGGAGATATAAGCTGAAAAATTACCAGAATTTACAGAAGACCAGATATCTTTGAGTTACTGCCAGCCAGAGTGGAGAGTCCTTGGCAAATAAACAGGGCATTCAGTAGGAAATCCAGAAAGGGTACAATTTAGTAACAAGCAAAGAGACTCTAGCAGGAAGTAGTCTCTAGACCATGGATTGGAACTGTAGTCTCAGGACCAAATCTGGCCTACCACTTGTTTAAGTAAATAACATTTTATTGGGACTCAGCCATGCCCACTTGTTTATATATTGATATTATCTATGGTTATTTTCACATTGAAATGGTAGTTGAGTAGTTTCAGTCAGGACCACATGACCTGCACAGCTGAACATATTCACTCTCTGAACGTACTGTTCTCTTAACCTCAACTTGTTTTAATTAATTAATTAATTTATTGTTATTTTTAATATTTTTATTTTTTGATAAGAATACTTAAGTTCAACTCTCTTAGCAAGTTAATTTTAATTATACAACACAGTGTTATCAGCTATAGTCACCATGTTATATATTAGGTCCTTAGACCTTATTCATCTTTTTTTTCTTTTAATATTTATTTATTTATTTGGCTGCACTGAGTCTTAGTTGCAGCAGGCAGCCTCCTTAGTTGTGGCTCCAGGACTCCTTAGTTGCGACTCACCAGCTCCTTAGTTGCAACACGTGGGCTCCTTAGTTGTGGCATGCGAACTCTTAGTTGCATGCATGTGGGATCTAGATCCCTGACCAGGGATGGAACCCAGTTCCCTGACCAGGGATGGAAGCCGGGCCCCCTGCACTAGGAGCACAGAGTCTTATCCACTGCGCCACCAGGGAAGTCCCTCAACTTGTTTTTAAACTAGACTGCTTTAAAAAGAAGACTAAATAAAGTTTCCCTTAAGTTAAAAATAAAATTGACTATAAAAATTTGCTGACTTCTATCTTAAACCTGTCTTTACAAAAACTTAAAAATAAGACTTAAATGGACCAAACAGAACTGTAAGCAACTTAAGCGTCTCTAGAACAAAGTTCAATGCTTTTTAAAGGAATTTACCAAACTTCAGCACTTAGCAACATAGAATTCACCATGTCCAGCATCAAATTAAAAATTAAGAGCACATGAGGAAGTAGGAAAATGTGATCTAAAACCAGGAGAAAAATCAGTCAATAGAAGCAAATATAGATAAAACAGAGATGATGCAATTATCAAAGAGGTTAAAGCAGCTATCATAAATGAGCTCAATGTGTTCACCTACAATTCTATAAAATCTACAAAAAAGCTATTTGTACCAGCAAGTAAGTTTAGCAAGATTACATGTCATCAATATACAAAAATCAACTACATTTCCATATGCCAGAAATAAATAACTGGAATCTGAAATTTTTAAAAAATCCTTTAAAATGGCATCCCAAAACATGAAATTCTAGGGATAAATTTAACAAAATACATGCCTGGCCTTTACACTGATAACTACAAAATATTGATAGGAAAAGAGACCCTAAATAAATGGAGATACATAACAGTTTTATGGATTATAAAACTCAATATTGCTAAGAACTCAATTCTCTCCAAATTTAACTATACTTTCAATATAACCCAAATCAAAATTTCAGTAGGATTTTGTATAAATTAACAAAATGATTCTAAACTGTGTATGGAAATGCAAAGCACCTACATTAGCTAAAAAGTTGGCAGACTCACAGTAGCTGGTTTCTATATACACTATAAAGCTATAAAAATTAACACTGTATGGTACTGACTTATGTACAGACAGATTGGTTAGTGGATCTGGATGTACAGTTCAGAAATAGCCTCACAAATATATGATCAACTAATTTCCAAAAGAGCTGACAAGTCATTTTCACCCAAAAATGCATAAACTGAATCTAATTATGGGGAGAAATCAAAAAACACGAATTGAGGGATATTCTACAAAATAAAAGGCCTATACTTCTCAAAGATATCAAAAGACAAAGAAAGGCTGAGTAATTGTTATAGATTAAAGAAATCTAGAGATACAGAAAAACTAAATGTAATGCACAATCCTTGATTGGATCCTGAAAAAATTAGTCAATAGAAGCAAAAATAGATATGACAGAAATGCTGGAATTTTCAAAGAAGTTAAAGCAGTTACCACAGATGTGCTCAGTGTGTCATCTATGATTCAGGTAAAAAGCAAAAATTACATAAAGGATATCTTTGGGGCAATTGGTAAAGTCTGAATGAGGCCTATAAATTGGATAATAATATTGTATAAATATGAAATTTTCTGATTTAATCATTATACATTAAGTGACTGTCCTCTATTTTAGAAAACAGACTATGAATTATTTAGAGGTAAAAGGACATGATGATGTCTGCAATTTACTCTGAAATGACTCAGAAGAAAGTTTATATATAAAACGAATGGGCAAACTGATAATAATCTGTGAATCTGTATGTAGTATATGTTTGAGTTCTCTGTATAGTTCTTGTAATGTCTCTCAGTTGGAAACTACTACAACATTTTTTAAAATATTAAATTTTGAAAGTTAAAAAAGTAAAATCTTCCAGTGGCACCCCATCTCACTCTGAGTAAAAACCTCAATCCTTGAAGTGGCCCACACATACTGTGCAGTCTTGCCCCATCCTCTCTCTGGTCCCACTGCCCTCCAGCAAAGGCCTACAAGGCACACATCTATAGTTGAAAGTAAGTTGGGTTTATTACTCATTGTAGCGATGGAGAACAATACCCTCGGGAACCACAAGGCAGCTCAGTAAGAGAGTATTAGCAGTGACTTATTATAGGATTAGGGCTTTGGTTAGGTTATTTGGGGGAGGCTCCAAGAAAGTGGAGTTTTGCTTCAGATTGGGTGCTGTCAGGAAGCAGGTATCTTAATAATTCTTATATAACAAAGGGAAGACTAGAATAGGCTAAAGTTATAATTGGTTAGGAACAGGTTTCATTCATATGAGTAAAGATAGGGGAATGTTTGGTCACTCTTTTTGCTGAAACAATGTCCATGTTTTGTCTGTGTTCAAGCACAGTCACAGAGTGATCTTGTTTTCATCTTGCTCCATCATGGTACCAGAATGGCTTTGGCTGATGCTGAGACTCTGTGACATTGTTTACATTAAACAGGAGAAACACCAGCTCAGAGCAACCCCAAGGCCTAGCTGACAGTTCCAGGCCAGGTCCTGAATGTCAGGGGCTGCGTTTCTTCTTCTCACTTTGTAATTCTATTTATGTGGCAAGAGAGTTCAGTGGAGCAGCCAAGGCTTCTAGGTGGTAAGAGGATACAAATTAAAACCCTTCTGGTTATTGTCTTTGCAGTAGGTAAAACATGGCAGACCAGGTGCTTTGGGAGATGCTGAAACGTTTCAAAGGCCTTCCTATTTGTTAGTTTTTAAGCATCTTGATATTTTCTCAGAGTAACTTGCAGCAAAAACTTGAAAATACCAAGTTGCTGTGGGATCTCCTTTAATGTTAGCATGAAGGAGAGAATACGTGGAAAGAAATTCCATAAAATAGATCATGGTAGCCTTAAAGAATTGACAAAACAAAACAAAACAGGTAGAGGATTCATGATTTGCATTAAGAAAAAGAGGAAAACATGGAAGGAAGTCTAAACAGAAAAGAAGCCTCCAGGGTTTAAGGAGAAGGAACTAGCCTGATTGCAACTGACTGTGACTGCAGTATTGCTGAGGCTTTAGTTTAGAACCGCGGCATTCCATGCTTACATGTTTCCTGGGCAATGCTTACTAGCCATAGGCTCAGCCCTCAACTGGGAACAAACTGCCTATTAGCCAAAATATTGTGCCTGCAGCCTCCACCTTCTTCATTCCAAATAGTAGCAATCCAAACACTCAAAGAGCACTTTCTGTCTTGATCAGCGTGACAAAATTTATACTAACAAAGTTACCACTCATGTTCATTCAAAAGGATATTTTCAGAAAGAACAGTTTATTTCTCAACTTCCTAATTACTCATTTTTAATACTTTACGTTGAAGAAATGTTAGGCTGACATTACATGCTAACATTCACCTAATTCTATTAGAAGAGCACACAAATAAGAAATACAAAGGAACCTATAAAGATAAATATTTCTTAATAATTCTGACTTGGAGGAAATTTCTAATGTCTTGGTGGTGAACAATTTGCATACCTTGAGTTTTGAGTGTATCGTATTTAGTAAGGTAATGAGTTTAATCATTAAGCATCATCATTTTCTGAAGTCTTAAATTCAACTATCAGAGAAGGGACATGAAGACAGTCCAGTGGATTATTTTTGCTGTCAGGAAATGTAAACTATAATAATCCTTTGTTTTCTTTCAGTGTACCTAATAGAGGCTTTGCGTATTTACGGAGAATTATTTTTATGTAAGACATCGCAAATGGAGCTGCTGCCATAAGACGGAGCGAGAGCCACAAGTATAACCTAGGGCTAAATCTCAAGATAAAAATCACTTTAGGAAAATTATATTTTGTACTTTTATGCAGTCGAATTTTTCAATCCTTCCTTGAATGGTTTTTGACAAACCAACATTAAATAAAAATCTTCCATATGTTTTCTAGTGTTATATGATTACTATATGTTATATGATTCATTTTTTTAAAGATTTTAAACCTTTGATGCACCTGAAATTTACTTTGGCTACAAATGAACAACAAGATTTTTAAAGTGAAAAAGAGGAATGCATACACAGACACAACATACACATGTGCCGGTGTATTTATTGAATGTCTCTGGAAAGATACATAAGCAATAAACAATTCCTCTGGAATTAGAAACATAAAGACTGAAGTCAGAAGAAAATGATTTTTTAATCTATGCCCCTTTTTTTGTTACACCGTCTGTGTGTGTGTGTGTGTGTGTGTGTGTGTGTGTGTGTGTGTAATGAAATAAATATTTGTTTTACTTTAAAAAGAAATAGGCTAGAACAAAGGCCTGAACACGCCAGGGCCTTACCCCAGGTTAAAGAAAGGGTTGAAGTAGTAAAGTTATACTATAATTGGGAAATCCAAAGGCTGAAGCTCCTTTGAGGAGTGTTAACCTGAAATGAGTGGCAAGAATGTTGACAATTTTCTGGACACCACGGTTTACGGGAAGTGGAAGACTGAATCCTCCACTCCAGATGGCTATGGAAGAAATGTTGAAATTAAGGGAGAACCAAATTTCAGTTTTCAAAAGGAGATATAAGGAATGAAACGTCCTGTGAAAATATCTAAGATCTATACTAAATATAGGGTAGTTTATGAGTTGCAAAAGGTAGAGCAAAAAGGGAAAGTGAGTAGTGATAAAAAGAGAACCCGGGAGAAATCCTGTAGTCCCCCTTGATCCTTGTTTCTCCCTCATTTCCCATATTCAACCAGTCACTAACAGTTTCTCGTTACCTTCTAAATATTCTTAACTCATCCACTTCTCTCAAGGGATGCTCATCTCTCTCCTTGACTAATGAAATAGCTTCCTAATTGATTGCATCTATTCTGGTCCTCCTGAAATTCATATCCCACGTCGCAAGTCCAGTGATGTTTTCAAAATGCAAATTGGATCACACCCTGCTTGAAAGCTTTTCATGGGTACCTGTCAGAGTTAGGGAAAAGACCAAATTTGCTAAGGTGATGGAGAATCAACTCAAAGTCTCTTTGCTACTCACCTTTCCAGCCTTCTCTCTGATCATGCTCTCCCCCTAAACTCCCCACCACAAACCTACTGGCCTTTTCCCAGCCCCACCAGCCACAGACACTTTATACATGCTGGACCACCTGCCTCTGGAACTCTCCCTTTGAAAATCTTGCAGATTTCAGCTCAATCTCTACTTCCTGCAGGAAGTCTTGATTGTTCAAATCCCTCTACTATAACCTCTTAGCATAACAGGCAGCTCTTCTTCAAAAGATTTTAATAACATCGTGTTGTACTTGTCTGCATGGTTATTTGCTTTATGACTCTTTTCACTGCTAGTCAGTAGGGTCCACAGGGGATAGAAACTGGCACGTATTTCAAAGGACTCACTACACATTTGCTGGCTGAACAAAAAAATGAATGAGTGAGTATGAACGAACTGAATAAAGCAAGGAGGAGGGCATATAGTGAGTGAGTGAGAGCCTCCTAGGAGATGGTTGACTGGAAGATGAGTTGATATTCTGTTTGTTGGACAAGGATGACAGGGATAGGGCAGTGTTTGGATTGATGAACTTTGAGATACCAAGACTGAGGCTATTATACAGAGTCAATCACCTTGGACCTATTTGTTGTGATGAAAATAAACATTTCTGTTTTTTTTTTTTCCTTTTGTTTTGGAGAGTGACAGTGGCTATTCAGTTTGTTCAAAATATAATTTTTTAAGACTTTAAGCAAAGATTTACCTATTATGTCTATAGACAGAATTCATTATAGTCACAATCCCAATTTAATACTACCTTTATACAATTTGATCCTATAACAAAGCAATTTCCATTTGTAAACACTGCTGACCTGGTTAATAAAAATTCTATGTAATGCAACTGAGACAATTATCTAATTCAAAGGGGAAAATAAAACAGACCATCTAAGCTAAATTCTATTAATAGGAAGCAAAACAAATCCACAGTATTTGTGTGCCTAAATGCTACTCCCATTTGTGCAGTTTATTATGTTTGAATTTGTTTTGGTTTATGTATTTTTGACTTAGTATACATCATTCATAGTGAGTAGAGTGCAAAATCCTTTTAAAACAGGATTAAGATATAGGCTCCCTTTCCTTAAAATATGTGTCATCTAACTCGGGTAAAACTAGTTTTCAGTATTTGTGTGTGTGTACCTGTGTGCATGTGTATGTGTATATATGTTACATGTGTGTTGCACAATTCAGACATATTACATATGTACATGCGTGTATATTTTGTGTGTGTACATATGAAAGTATTACATACATGAATATGCATATATATTAAAATATGGTTAAAATGACTGAAGAACAATTTTAAGGTGAATGGTAAAATTAAACATAATGATAACTACTATTTATTAATCACCTCCTATATGCTGTGCTTTGTGCTAAGGATTTTATGAATATTATCTCTAATATTCATAACACTGTAAGAAATGTTATCTCCATTTTCAAATGTGGCAATTGAGGATAAGAAGGCTAAAGTACAATTTCCAATGTTATAAAATCAACCTTGCAATATATATATAACACATACATACATATAGTATGTGTCTGAAAAAATTTCCTACATTTATTAAAATTTATCACACATGTACAAAACAAAATCATACCATATTAATAACAGGTTGTAATGGCTAATGATCGAATGATCAAATATTTAATTCTGTCTGGCTCTGTGGTAGGTGTTTGCTGTGCATAAATCATGTAAGCATCAAAATCACCCCTCTGGTACATTGAACATCTATTACAGTGTTGGACTAGACAATGTATCTCATATTATCAAACACCTAATCCACTCCAATCCAATATGCTCCAGGGAAAGGCTAAAAGCCCTAATCTCAGATGTCCACTTGAGCCGTGAAGTTTGGTTGCTGTGTCACCAATGACTTTCAAGAGCATAATGGGAATAGTATGACTGTTCCGTTCCTTTGTGTGGGGATGATAAGAGAGAGAATATCCAAAGCCCCTTGTTTAACACTGAATGGGCAGCAACAATCATCAACATGGGAGCCCTGAGTGCACTGCTTCCAGATTCGCTGGAGAATCTTCCAATGAAATGTAAGAATAAACAAATCAAGGAGCTAAAATGGTTAGGATCACCAAATATTTCATCCGGCCAACGCCAGCCTCTTGTATTGAGGGCAAGTCATTTTGTCTGTTACTTTAAAGCCTGATGAGCTGATACGCGTGACAAAGAATGAATAAACAGAATCTCAGAGGTTGCTATAGCTACATTCTATTAGCATTTTAATATTTTATTTCTTTTCAGTAAGAATTGAAGTGGCCAAGTGGGTAAACTGATGGAACCGGAAGATAAAGAGAAACTAGTACAATGAATCTAGTTACAAGTTTACAACACAAAAATCATCCTGCAGAGTTATAATAATTGGGCTACAAGAGTAGCACTCTGAGAGTATTACAAAAGTGAGGCATAAGGAATTATAAAAAAATCAGTATCTGTAAGATTAAAGTCACACTATTTGCTTAGGAGAACCACAGCATTCCCTCACACGAGGTTGTAAAGAAATTTCTCTCATGGGTCTTCATTGTTGTAAAGTATATACATATTAAGAAAATAAAAAAGAAGAAGAAGTAAGCTAAAGCTAAGGAGCTAAGGGAATTAATCTTTATAACAAGCTTTCGCTAAGACCAAAAGTATCACAAGAGTCTTCATGCCATTGTTCCATTTATTCCTTTATACAATAAAGAATTAACAGTCACCTCCTCTGTGGCAGGCACAGGGAGTGTAGCAGTGAGGAAGACAGTGTTTGTCCTTATGGTGTTTCTCCTCCACTGGAGAAGAAAGACAATGGCGGAACACACATAGAGAGAGAATGATAGTAAACAGAGTGTGGGTGGAAGAGGGGGTGGTCCTTTGCAGCCATCTTTAAAGGAATAATACTTAAGTAGAGAACCTGAATAGAGTGAAGGAGAAAGCCATGCCAGTTGGCTGAGGGAATCACAAGTTCAGGGTCCCATGGTGGGAAAGAGCTTAGAGTCATGGAGGGTCATCAAGGCCATATGGCTAGATCCTAATGAGCATGGTTCTGAGCTGTGGGAGGGGATTTAGAGGGGGCCGGGAGGAGGGCTTTATGTTCACAGTAAGGACCTTGGCTTTACTCTGAGATGGGAAGCCACTGGCAGCTTTTGCCTATAATTAATACCACCCAGAAACAAATATAAAAAAAAAAAAATCCTTGACTGGCACATGGAAAGAGCAGCATGAATACCTAAAAGGAGAGCCATTAGGAGGCTGTTATAGTTAGGGATGAAGTAGGTTCAGACTAGCAGGAATAAGAGTATTAAATAAGTGGCGCCTGGAACATAATGAGTAATCAACACATGTGAGTTGTTCTGGGCATTAGAAGGGTAGCAGGGTTGATGGGGAAAACTGGCTGAAATCGAGAAATGTTTGAAAGACAGAGCCACAGAAATTTCTGATAGATTAAAGGTGTATAACCAGCATGGGAGAGGTCAAGAACTGCTTTTAGGTTTTTGGTATGAAAACCTGGCTGAATGATTTAAGCATTTAGTCACGTGGGGGTTCTGAGTAAAACCTGAGGCAGAATAAACTCCTATTCCATTATTATTTGCAAAAAAGGAGAAATTAATATCATACTAGATAACATAAATAGCTTCTTTTTATAGAACGTTAACAGGTAATATCTTATATTACCATCATCTCAATTCCCAGGGAGATTAGAGACCAGGATTCCTTTGTATAGATGAGAAAATTGAGCTTGAGGGAGGTGTAAATGGCTTCAAAGACTATAAATCCACTAAGACATATTATCACGGCATAGCACGCACTGGCAAATATTGACTATCTGCTGTTTTCAAGCGTTCTCTCTGGAGAATGATAATGCTGAATCTTCCTTGAAATTGACTGACAAGTAACCATATATATGATGTATTTAAAAAGAGAAAGGGGAAGAGTCATACATTGTGTGGGATAGGTTGAGAGATGGAATGAAGGCTGAAACAATTTAAGTAATGGAGCTAATCAAAGGTAAACAAATAATTTCCTCCTGAAGTTTTTGAAAAATACAAGAAAAAAACTTAAGTATCAGACAAAGAATCAATGGAAAAAAATCTAGATTTTTTTCAGGTTGTCTGCTGCAAAATCGAGAGGCAAAAAAATTTTGATGAATATATGTAAAGGCCAGATAGTTTTAGGACTATGAATTCCAGTTTTGGTGAGAGAAGGCTAATTGCTAATAGTTAACGAAGCACAGCAGCTAAAGTCACCACATTAAGGTCAATTCACAGACCTTAGTGATTCCAAGCCTGGTATTAATCACTTCCTTTAACTCTCCTGTACAAAATTTCCATTACTAAAATTGTTGTTCAAACTGACTTCATTTACAAGGCTGCTTTGAAATATAAATAAATGATTGTAAGATGTTTTGGAAGAAACGGATCACTACTTAAATAACTATATAAAACCAAATTTAGGTGAACACAGGCTTTGGTTAAAAAAATGAAAACACCGTTTAATAGTGATCACTTTCATTATCATAACTAAAATTAATTGAATGCCAACCAAAGCTGGACATTTTATACATATTATTCCTCATTCTCACAACATTGAAAAATAAATATTATCTTGATTTTACACCAATATTAATTAACTTGTGCAAATTCACATCACTGGTATGTGACAGAGCTGGGATTTAGACCCAAATGGATCTAACACTGAGGTGTGTGTTCTTTTTCATTATAGCTCATTGCATAAAATCCTAGGCCAAACAGAAAAACTAACAAATAACAAGAAGCAAAAGACGACATCTCTGTCCTAATAGAGTTTATAAATAACAACAGTGTACACAGTTAAACTAAAGGTTCACTGAGAATACAAATCAATATATGGTGGGAGAACTGAATGGCATAAGTGAATTCTATGAAAGATCAGTGACACCAGGAGACGTAGCACTGGGGTCACCAGCGATGGCTCCACAGAGGAGTGCAGTACTTAACAACCTTAAGAAGAAGAGTAGGATTCATGGAAGAAACATAGAGAACAGAAAATGCCTTTCCAGCAATCAGCAAGTGGTATGAATAATAAGAAGTATAATTCACAGCATGCTTGTGGATAAGAATTAAATCAACCTTGTGTGAGATCCAAACTAATATTTTTAATACCATTTTTAATTTACAAAGCACTTTCATATGTGTGTGTACCTGTAGAAGGGTATGTGCACGTACATGCACGTACACACGTGTATGACGGTACTTATTCTGCATCAAACCTTAAGAGCAATCATGTAGAGAGTAAACTAGTCAATACTGGAGCCAGAACTAAACATCTGTGTCCTCTCACTCCAAAATTCATGTATGGAATTAGCAGAGATATGATCATATAGGATTCTCAGCTGTCTGCTTGGTGCTCAAAACATTTCCTCACTCCTCTTCTTTAACGGGATTTAGTCTAAACTCCTGAGTACATCATTCAAAGACATTCACATGCCAGTCCTAGCCCATCTTCTAGCATCATTATTTCAAATCCTCACTATACCATCACCTTTTCATTCAACCAGATATCTGTCCATTCCTCCAAACACACATGGACCTTTATGTCCCTGAGTCCTTGATCATGTTCTTCCTAGTTTTAAGTATATATCTCTCTCTCTATTAAAAGGCTACTATTCCATTAGATCAAACTAATCCCACTTTACCTGATCCCTCATTCTTTAGGAAAAAAATATAAAGAAAGAAACTGGGTGTGGTAGTCTAAACAATGACTCATCATAATGTTCCTGCCCAAATCTCTAGTACCTGTGAATATGTTACTTTGTGTGTGTGTGTGGGGGGGGGGGTAGGGGTAGGGGGGAGATGTGATTCTGGCAAATGTGATTAAAGGTAAGGATCTTGGGATGGGAATATTATCCTGGATTATCCAGGTGGGCCTGATCAGATCACATAAGTCCTTAAAAGCAAAAGAGGAAGGCAGAAGAGTGAAGTACAAAAACTGAACAAGAGGCAGAAAAGAGTCAAATTATGAGAGGGACTTGACCCACTATTACCAGCTTTGAAGATGCAGCAAGAGGGCCACTAGCCAAGGAATGCGGGTGGCCTCTAAAAGCTGGGTATGACCTGCAGCTGATAGCCAGCTAGGAAATGGGGGACCTCAGCCCTACAACCACGAGGAACTGAATTCCACCAAAGACCTGAATGAGCGAAGAGGCAGATTCTCTCCTAGAGTCTCTGGCAGGAGTACATCCCTAAAGACACTGTGATTTTTCACTCAGTGGGACCCTTGCCAGACTCCTGACCTAAAGAGCTGTAAGATAATAAATTTGTTTTCTTTTAAAGCCACTAAACTTGTGGTATTTTGTTATGGCAACCACATAAAACGAATACAGTGGGACATGGATGTTGTAATTAGGCAAATTTGAGTCTGAATCTCACTTTTATTCATACGCTTTTGGGTAAGTCATGTTTTCATTGAGTTATATCATTTGTAAAAGGAAGATAATCTTACACACACACACAAAAAATGCATCTAAAGTGCCAGACAGTGCCCTGGTACACCATACATGGCAGACTATCAACAGATGATGGCTGTTATCATTATTACTATCACTTTATTATTTATTTATTTTGGGGTGACCCTTATAACACTGATGTTTATCATAATACTATAGCACATAGTAGGATTTTTAAAAGTCATTATTCATTTACAAGGATGCCTCTTCTACTAGACCCTAAGCTCCTTAGAGAAGAGCAAGAGGCTTATGATATTTATCTTTGCCTAGATATTTATCTAGAGCCTAGAACACTTTCACATATACACTGTCCACTCAATAAACATATGTTGAATAGAACCAAAGTGGAATACCCATCTAAGAAGTCTGAACTTTAACTTTTAGCATAGGAAACCTATTGAGTAATTCTCAGCAGAGAGTGATGTGGTCAGAGTATTGTTCTAAAAAGTTTAATCTTTTTAAACTGACCGATGAATTGAAATTGGCAGTGACTGGAGGCAGTGAGACTAGTTAGGTTTCAATTAGTTAGTCTCTTTCATTTGATACTTAACATATTAGGAAGCTGACACAGAGACGTGAAGGGACTTACTTACGGCTCTAGTTTTGACTCTGAGCTGACAAAGGGCTAAAACTCATTAAAAAAAAGTTCAAGCCCAATATTCTTCCCACTATATAGCATTGCTACTTGTGGTTCAGAGTCTGATGGTGTACTTTAATGCAGAATCCTAAAAAGCACCTGCCACACAGTACCCACTTTTCAAAGTATGATGGGGAATTAACCAGGGAGAGCCTCCCCTGGTCCAGCTTAATTTCCAAGGAAGCACCAATTCAGAGGACTGAAACTGGACACAAAATCATGTAAAGCTATTCCTGTGAGAATATGCCTACAGAAGTTTCTGGTTACATTAGGTCTCATAAGACTAATAATATTAGGAATAATGAAGAACCAAGTATAATAATAATTACTGGAGGCAGAATTATAAATAGAGATCATTTAGCCTAATAGGATTCTTTGAATCAAAGGGAACTGTTGTGGACCTTAGGATGGTTTTTAGAACAACCAAACCAGGATGCAAATAAACTAGATTATATGTTTCAAATACACTGAGGCAAAATATAAAATAAAACTATTCTTTAAAAATTTTAAGATTAAGTTTAAATTCAGCTATAATAAATGATAAATTCTTTTAAAATATATATCTTGAATTGGGGTCCAATTCACATTGGACCTGGCAGGAAACGTACAATTTAAGCTATGATCCCTGCCTCTATGAGCGTAAAGTCTTCCTAGTAGAATAAGACACTCATACACGAAACGTAAAATAAACAATAAAGACTTGTTTGCCTATATCTGGTCCAAGGCAAGAGTCTTTTAGAGTAGTTATTGGGGCTGGATGGCTGCTGCCACCCAGTGGACATTATCAGCTTTCAGTTTGGCCAAGCCACTGATAAACCAAGTCCACGCATATGTGAGAAATTCCTGGAAGGACTACCAGGGTGCCAAGGTAGTCAAGGCTTCCTCTGTTATTGATCGAGGGGGAGCTAAAGGTTCTAAAGATGTGTCTGTGACACTTTTACCTAAGGAAGACACAACCGCAGAACCAGATGGTGGTGTCTCTTGAGTATACCATCTCCATCTCATAAGAGAAGACGGATGAAATTTTCCAACTCCATGGTTAGCAGCTGAATGGCCCCCCAAGCCAGTATGGGAATATTTGGACACAGTGTTACCTGGGAATCCTTTGAAAGGTACTTGGTCTGCAAAAGTTCCCGTCAGCAGGCCGGTGTCTATTTCTTGAATGAATGTATTGGGTAGACCTACGGAGAGGCACTGAGTCCAGTACCTAAAGGGAACCTCCAGGCAGAAGCTGCCTCCAATTGCCAGAGGCTGAAATCAGTTTAGTTATCAGTAACAGACACCTGTAGTTCAGAGGGGGCCCTGGGGAATTTAGGCCCCAAAAGGAATGATACTGGGACAGCCTGTTGCACTGTCTCTAGCACTGTGTGCTGCTCAAGACCCCAGCTAAAAAGTTGGCACATTTTCGGGTCAACTTGTACAAAATCCTTAGATGAGGCAAACATTGTTTCTAATACCCAAACAGTCGATTTGGTGCTGGACTTCCTTTTTGCTGGTAGAGGGGGACACAGGGCAAGTACATTTATTCTTTCCCATCTTAGAGATCAGTCTCTGAGTCTCAGCTTGTATTGTTTCTCAGAATTTGACCTGTATGTCAAGAATTGTGAAGGGTCTGAGATTTTATCTGAATTGCAAGCTAATAAGTTAGCCTGTCATTGTTTTAGTGGATGCTACTTATTAGAAAACAGAAGACTCCTGGATCAGAGATGGACAGTTTATCATTCACAGTAAGAGAAGGAGCCAGAGTACCATCACTTTTGCATGTGTTAGTTCTGAGTCTCAATTTCCACAGGATGATGTGAAGAATATACAGCACTTGCACAAGTAAAGGGCTGCATTACAAGAGAGGAACTCTGAGCATAAAGAACCTGAATCTTGATAATGGGCAGTAAGCATGCCTGCCCTTTGCTTCAGAAAGAGAAACTCGACATTCCAAGGCTTTTAGCAAACCTGAACTTTGCTCTGGGGGGAGACAATGCTTGTATCTTCCAAGGCTGTTTATTATACAAACATCCATATAAAGATGGCTCAAAACAAAGAACAGAAATGTGCAGAAATGCAAGACATCCATGGAAAATTGTCTCCCAACATTGGGTGATTGGTCCCTAATATTTCACCAGTACTAATGAGTCATTTCTGGGGTCTCATGTGAGTTAGTATCCACTCTAAAGCCATTGTCATTTATTCTTTTTGAGGCCTATCATCATCATATCATCTATATAACAGAGCCAATTAACGTGTAAGGGAGAGGGCTGTTTGTTCTATGTCTCAGTCCATCCACTGGTGAATTCAAACACTCTTGTTGCTTGCCTGTTTCACTTAAAATAAAATAGGTGAATTCAAACTCTGTTAGCATATTAATTATGTTTTGGAGGCCTAACCAGGTGATGTCAAATTGATCTTGATCTGGTACCAAAGGGATGAAGTCAAAGGCATGAGCAGTGGCCCTGGTGGCATAACAGATACTGTCAGCTGTACATTTGCTTCAGTTATAGTCACAAGGTCTGAAAAGCTAGCGCTACCTTAGCCACACTAAATTCAACTGGTAACAGTCAACAGTACACTTTTCACTGGGCACACAGGGTTGATATTTTGAGATACTGCATCTTTCAGCAAAGGAGCTCTGCTGTCTTGAAGTCATTGATGAAAGCTGTGGTCTCCTTTTCTCCCCCTGGAATGCTGTATTGTTTTTAATACAACATGGGAAGCCTATCTGGTGGTCTGTTAGGCACTGGTCCCACTACTGCCTCCCAACAAGATGCTCTTTGCAGTCAGCTAAGTCCCACCTGGACTTGATGAGCACTCACAGGATAAACAGGTAAAACATCAGCGCCAATTATACTTTCAGAGGCATCCATGGTGGAAGACAACAAGTATCTGAATCATCTTCCACAAATGGCTGCAGTGACTTCCCTTACTGATTCTATTTAATTTCCAAATCCAGCCAAATTAATGCCTGACTCTCACCTTTCAAAAGAACATGATATTCAAATAGCATAAACATTTGTATCCATCCCTTCTTGCTTGTACCCTGTTGTACCTTCACTGGGATGTAGGGTCTTCTGTTTCACCTGGAGATGGCCCACCCTTGATCTCCCTTTTCCTTAAAAGCTGTCAAATCAGGATATTGGGACCTAGGGTCAGATAGCGGAGGAGCTAAAGGAGTAATTTGTTCTAAGGGCCACAACCTTGCCTTAGTTTCTCCAGTATAGGAAGATTCATCTCTATGGAAGAGTTTGGTTTTACAGAGGCACCTTCTGTTTCAACCAGTTGCACAATTGCCCGATTGGCTTGGATTACAGATTTTGCTGGCTTAGGGGACAGTCTATCTTGATTCTGGGCATCTTTTTGCTCAAAATCTAACCAAGCAGGATCCTATGGGGCCTTCTGTGACAGACCCCTTCCTCCATGTCCTCTGCCTGCCTCTTGTTTGTAGAAAGCTGTAATCACAAAAGCCTGGTTCAAGAATTAATGGTTGAAAGGATGTGAACATGTGGTGACAAAAGTAGCAGTTGGGCCAGGAGAACTGGTAAGAATTTAGACAGTAAATCAGCCATACGGCAGTCACAGAATCTTTAGCTCCTCCCTGAAGTACCCAGATAACAGTATCTGATGCACATTTCCTGTGTTGTTTTACAGATGCTAAAACCCCCAGCAAACAGAAGTTAATTACTTGATGACCATGAGCACATAGCCATTAGACCTACTGAAGCCTGAGGGTTGATAATGTTGACTCCTGTGTCACTGCCCTATTACCTCACCATCAACAAATCAGAAATTGTGTACAAGCTGATCACATACCTTGCAACTCCATTCTCTCACCTTGCCATTAAAACTGCTTCTCTGAAACCCATCCAGGAGTTCGGGTCTTTTGATCATGACCTGCTCTGCTCTCCTTGCTTGGCTCTGCAACAAAACTTTCTCGGCTCCAAAATCTGACATTTTGGTGTGTTTGGCCTCACCGTATGTTGGGCACACGAACATAAGTTCAACAACAAAAAAGATCACAGCCTCCTACATAGGGTCTCCTGGTACCTACGACAAATTTAGTGGAGTCCTTCACATTGGGGAGTCAGGTGGTTGGAGCAGATCTTAAAATTTATCAATTATTTTCTGTGTGAGGGACTCATGATCAGGGCTGTCATTCTATCAAATTATGTAGCCAGAATGAAGCAGCTTTGACTAACATCCTCCATGGGACTGTATAAAATTTTACTGGCCTTGGAGAAGTATCCCTGTGTTAGTTATAATATAGTCACAGAAAGAGAAATCCAAAGTAGCAAGCTTTGTTGTGGGGCGGATTCTGTCCCCGACTGTATCACTGTGGCTTTGCAGCATGAGGTCATATGTGAGATGACCTAGGTGCTGCCATTCACCCTCTAAGAACATAACCTTTCTCATCTTCTCAGAGAGGCACCAGCCAAGGCTCAGACAGCTCTGCAGTCTATTGTCTAAAGTGGCCCGGGATTTCCCTTCCTTTTCTCTAATTATAGGTCAGCATCTCAGTATTACACAGGCACCCTGACATCCAGTCATGGCTCTACACGTGCTATCTCGGAGGCACCTAAGACCTCGGGCTCAACTCTTTTTGAAACAAGCAGCAAACAAAGCAGTTCCTCTCCCCCACGGAGGAACAAGTCATACTATATATAGTCACTCTCTGGTCACTTGACCTACTTAATTGCCTTTGTGACTAGCTACAGAGACCGCTCAGCATCAAGGCACAGGTTGGCACACTGAACAAGGACATGAGTAGTGCTGATGGTAGACTTTCTCTCCCAACAATAGATGAAAACTAAGGAGTAGTTGTTGAATTATTTGCAGAAGCAATGGCCAAATGGGGTCAACTATTATCACATGATGCATGCTATGCTAAACTCTACTTTTCTGGATTTTAATACTATATATTGTAATAAAGTTGATAAACTTTGAGACGGCAAAGTAAAGCCAATACAAATACACATCTATAAACTTCAAAAAGTCCTAATTTTTTAGTTGATTTAAGGGACTGCTTTTTAGTAAAGGATACAAAGTTAACACAAACATTAGGATAAGAATATATGAGTTTGTTCCTTTGCCTAAGGGGATAACCAATTACTGCATATGTGAAATGTGCTTATTTGACTCCCTCCTCCCTAAAGCCCAACCCCAACTCCTTTCTTGACACCAGGAAACAGGAAATATAAACAAAACCCAGAAAGGAACCTCCTTTGTCCCTTTCTCACATTTATTCATAAGACAACGACTTAAACATACTCATCATCTGAGCCTCTTGTTCCTATTACCTTAAGCAATACCCACCATGTTTCATGACTACAAAGGCATCAGTAAAAAAAAAAACATCTGATACACAATCAAAATGGGGACTGAGTAAATACAAAATATTTTTGATGTATTTTGACTTTGAATGTTAAAACCGACATTCCATTTCTAGGATCGTATATGAGCAATTTGATAGCAATTACAGCTCACATGTGTCTTGCACGTTGTCGGCACTCTAAATACTTAAGTTGAACTACAGTCTGGTCCTAAGAATATTCACAGTTTTGATGAGAATTGCTCGTTGGTCTTGGAGTAGTCAGAATACACGTAGAAAATGAATAAGATGAAACACAATGAATACTGGTCAAACTACCGCAAAATATTTTAAGTAGTGCAGTAGATACGTAGAAAACCACTTGGAGAGCTATGATTTTCATTAAATTAGCAAAGACAGCTGGGGAAATCTAACGATTTATTTTGTTGTTCTTTCAATGCAATTTCCCAAGTGGGTAAGGGTCATGCTTCCAGGTTTACTATCCATATCAAGCATGTATTATTTAAAGAGAGGATAAGAGGGAAGGATGGAAGAGGGAAGAGGCGAGAAAAGGGAAGAGGGGGGACGAGTTTATTTAAAACAACAAACATTCTTAGCTCTTTATTGCTGAAATAAATGATATTAACAGCCAAGAGTAACAGTGACACGGTACACGATCACACCCTCATCAATTGCAGTCTCTTCCTTATTTCTGTGACTTTTGCAGTTAAGGCTTTGGTGTTTGGTGTGTTTCATGGTTCCTAGCTCTCCAGGCACATGAGGCTTAATTCTATTTCCTGTTATGTACTCACTAAATGTTTCTCCTCTATAAACATGCCCACCATTTAAGGGTTCTTTTAGAGAAGGAAATGAATGGCAACATAGCCTCAAGCAGGTCTTTATCTGGTAGCCTTATATGCTGGTTTTAGTATATAAGACAAACTACTCTGCGGCTAGTTTGTAAAAAAGAGCTCTTGAGTATTCTCCATGGCACATGAAGTCAGAGTGGAGCGATTCATTTCCTTCCTATTCCTTTAGTGTGTTACTGGTCTCCGGGCTGTGCACTCACTCGACAGGACAGCAAAGCAAAGTGCTCTTACCCCCAACAACAGATTGTACAAAGGACTCAGGAAACGCTTTTCGAAGAGATTGGAATTAGGAGAATTTAGGTAAAATGGACACATTTAAAACTGATTGAGAGATGCATGAGAATGGCACCTCTTGAAATCATTTTGATAGGCAGTATTTTCATTTCAGTTCAGTTCAACATGGTTTTGAGTTTCTCTTGTGATGTCTTCGTTGAAAACTGATTTATTTAGAAGAGTATGACAATTTTGTGTATTTGGAATATTCCAGATATGACAATATTAATGCCTAATTAAGTTCCACTGTGTTTACAGAACATGCTCTGTATGATTTCCCTTCATTTAAATTTACTGCAACTAGATTTAGGGTTCACCATCTTGCTGAATGTTCCGTGCACATTTGAAATCAGTGTTTCTTCTACAATTGCATGTAAGTTTTCTATTCTCAGGTTACAGATTTCCACAAATTTGACAGCTTACACAACACACATTTAGCTCAAGGTTCTGGTTGGTAGAAGTCTGGACAGGCTATACTGGGTTCTCTGCTTAAGGTCTCACAAGGTTGAAGTCAAGGTGTTGGTTGGGCTGGGCTCTTATCTGAAGACTTTGGAAAAAATATTCTTGGAAGGTCATTCAGGTTATTGGCAGAGTCCAGTTACTTGAAACCGTAGGTGTGAGATCCCAGTTTTCTTGCTGGTTGTCACCCAGGGACTGCTGTTCTGCTCCTATAAGCGACCTGCACTTCATTCTCAAAATCAACAATAACTTCTACCTTCCACCCAGAGAAAATGTTCTGCTTTTTTTTTTTTTTTTTTTTTTTTTTTTTTTGCGGTATGCGGGCCTCTCACTGTTGTGGCCTCTCCCGTTGCGGAGCACAGGCTCCGGACACGCAGGCCTAGCGGCCATGGCTCACGGGCTTAGTTGCTCCGCGGCATGTGGGATCTTCCCGGACCAGGGCACGAACCCGTGTCTCCTGCATCGGCAGGCGGATTCTTAACCACTGCGCCACCAGGGAAGCCCAATGTTCTGCTTTTAAAGGGCTCACTTGAGTCAAGCTCAGAGGGATAAACTGACTGGAGACTTTCAACACACAGGTAAAATACCTGGATTAGTGTTTGACTGAACAAACATAGAACAAGAATCTTGGTGGGGATGGAAGGGCACCATTACAATTCTTCCAGCCACACACTGGGTGAAGGGTCCCATAACTGTGAATTATGACAAAATGGTTGATAATGTTTTATAAGTCTTCAACGTCTTTACTGATTTATATCTCTTGTTCTTTCAATTACCGAGAACAGAACACTAAAATTTCCTAGTGCTATTGTAATTTTTCCATTTCTCCTTTCAGTTCTTTCAGTTTTCCATGTATTTTGAAATTTTGCTGTTGAGTGCATACTCTTTTAGGAATGTATCCTTTTCTTATTAGCTGATCCTTTTCTGGTTATAAAACTTCCCTTTTTACAGCTGGTAATATTTCTTGTTTGGAAATATATTTTGTGTGAAATTATTACAGCCACTCCAGCTTCCTTATTACTATTTTCATGCTATATCCTTTTCAATCCCTTTTTGAAATTTGAATATTTTTTACCTTTTTTAAAAAATTATTTGCTTATTTATTTATTTATATTTTTGGCTACATTGGGTCTTTGTTGCTGCGTGCAGGCTTTCTCTAGTTGCGGTGAGCGGGGGCTACTCTTCGTTGCAGTGTGCAGGCTTCTCATTGCGGTGGCTTCTCTTGTTGCAGAGCATAGGCTCTGGGCACACGCAGGCTCAGTAGTTGTGGCTCGTGGGCTCTAGAGCGCAGACTCAGTAGTTGTGGTGCACGGGCTTAGTTGCTCCGTTGCATGTGGGATCTTTCCAGACCAGGGCTTGAACCCGTGTCCCCTGCATTGACAGGCGGATTCTTAACCACTGCACAACCAAGGAAGTCCTGTTTCTTTGTTTTTAAAGTGAGTTTCTTGTAGCAGCATGTAGTTGGATCTTGCTTTTTAACCCAATACCTGCTTTTTGATTGTTTAGGGTATTTAAAATAATTGATGATTGTACTTAAATCTCCCTTATTATTAATTGTTTTCTATTTGCCCCATGGAGTCTTTCTTGCCTGTCTTTCTCACCCTTTCCTTAGCTTCTATTTTGTATTTTTTTAATTACACAAGCATTATTTTGCATTTTCTTTCTTGCATTATGTCCTTCATTTCCTTTTCTTCCTCTTTTTTAAGTTTCTTTTGAGTATTTTTTAATAATTCACTTTATCACCTCTATTGACTTATGACTTTACTATATTTTTAATTTTTGTTTAAAATTATGCATCTTTAACTTATAATAATAGTCTACACTCAACTAATATTATCTCTGTTCAAATACAATAATCTTACAAAAGTATGCTTTATTATCCACGCCCTCCCTTGTGCTTGTGTTCCACACATTTTATTACTTCATTGTTGTTTTTGTTAAATCCCACAATTCATTGTAGATATCATTCTCTGAAACAGTCAATTATATCTTAAAGTCTTTTTAATGAGGAAAAATATGCAATATTTATACACATATTTAGTATTTCTGGTGTTCTTTATTTCTTGTTTAGATCTGAATTTCTAGATGAATTATTTCCTTCCACTTGTGGAAATCCCATAAACAATTCTGTAGTGTGTCTAGGGTGGTGAAAAATTCTCTCAGCTTTTAAAAAAGTTTCAGTTTCATTTTTATGGCTTTTACAATCCTTTCTTGATATTGTTTCAGCAAATTTTTTAACTTATGTCTTAGTGGCTTTCTTTTTATGTAACCTACTTGGTATCCACCAAGATTCTTGAATCAGTGGGTATACAGAATTCACCAAATATGTGGATGTTGTAGACATTTTTTCAAATTATTTCCTACCCTCTGCATCATTCTAGGGTTCAAACTACCTGTATTTGTTTCTTTCTTTTTTTTTTTTTTTGCGGTACGCGGGCCTCTCACTATTGTGGCCTCTCCCGTTGTGGAGCACAGGCTCCGGATGCTCAGGCTTAGCGGCCATGGCTCACGAGCCCAGCTGCTCCACGGCATGTGGGATCTTCCCGGACCGGGGCATGAACCCGTGTCCCCTGCATTGGCAGCCGGACTCTCAATCACTGCACCACCAGGGAAGCCCTTTATTTAGTATTTTTTAATCTCTATAAATTCCTTTCTTTTTTTCTATGTATCTTCCATTTTTCCTCATTATGTTCATGTTTTTCTTTAAAATTGTGATTATATTTATAACTAATGTCTTCATTTCCTTCTCTACTAGTAATTCTATTATCTCTGTCTTTTTTGAGTCTGTTTCTATTGATTAATTTTTCTTGTTATTTTTCCCTTTTTGGCTTTTTAAAATCATATCTAGTAAGTTTTGATTGCATGATATGGACATTGAAAATATAACTTTATTGAGTATCTCATTGTTTCTTTCATTTAAAGAGTCTGGCCTTGAGAGTGGCATCAGCAAGATGGCAGAATAGGAAGTCCTAGCCCCTCTCACCCACAGAAACACCAATTTGATAATGACGTTTGAACCAAAATACCTTTATGAGAATTCTAGAAGCCAGGTAAGTAGTTACAGTACTCCAGGAAAGCACAAAACTGACAATGGCCACGTTGCAATGGATAGCAGAGCAATTTCACTTTACCTGCATCAGCCCCTCCCCACAACTGGCACAGCTCAGTACCAAGAGAGATTGCATTAGCCTTCAATTTGCTTCTTGGGGGAAAGAGAGAGTGGAGTGTGCATCCAATGTCCTAGCCTTTCCCTGCACTGCCTGAGGGATGGGTTTCTATCTCACCTCACACATAGCATTGATAAAACTGGCATAGTTTTGATGTCTGGAGGCTGCTAAGAACAAATAAATGGTGCTGGCAGCTTACCGCTGCCAGCATGACTGTAAGATTGGGAGAAGGTGCACACCTTGTGGATTATGGACGTAGGCAAAGAGTGGAGCTTATCTCCAACATCCTGCCCTTTCAGTGCACTGACCTAGGGACGAGTTTCTGTCTTGCCTCACCTGGAGTGCTGAGGGAATTGGCATAGTTTGGATGTGTTGGAGCAGCTAAAATAAAGTAAAGGGCTGGGAATCACTGTATGCTCCATGGCTGTGCAAGACTGGGAAAAGGTGCACAACCTTAGGCTTCTCCTCAGGCAGAAGGGAAAGGAATGGAGTATGCTTCCAACATCCCATTCTTTCAGTGCACAGCCCAAGGGACTGGTTTCTATCTCACCTCATCTGAAATGCTGATGGAACTAGCATGGTTTGGTGGGGGCAAATAAAAACAAAGGAAAAGGGACTGGTAGCTTATCATGCCCAGCACAGCCTTGAAACATAGGGAGAACGTACAGAACTCAAGGTTCTCCACAAGTGAGGAGGGAGAGCCCACACTACAGCAGTAAGACATGAGAAGGTGCAAGAGATTATGGTATCTTGTGAAAAAAGAAACCAGTACATCTTTCTATTTAGGAATTTATACTCACAAGTCCAGAAAACACAATCCATAGAAAAATTTTGAGAAGCTCCTAGACTCTCTAGCTGGGCTCACTGTTGAAAGTCTTTTCCTGTTGAAACTAGACTATAAGACTGGGAGAAGTGAATATTTCTTCAAAAGAACCAAACAGAAATTCTGGAGCTGAAGAATATAATAACATACTGAAAAATTCAAAAAGAGCTTCAGCAGTAGACTTGATCAAGCAGAAGAATCAGCAAACTCAGAGAGAAGTCATTTAAAATTATCCAGGTGAAGGAACAAAAAGAAGAGAAACCAGAAAATTCAAAGATATGTGGAATTTAACATATTCTTGAACAACCAATGGGTCAAAGAAGAAATAAGAAAAGAAACTAGGAAATATCTCAAGAAAAATGAAAACATAACATAACAAAATTTGAACTACAGCAAAAGTAGTACCAAGAGGGAATTTAGAGTGATAAATGGCTACATTATAAAGACCAAATAATTAAAACAACCTAACTTTACACCTCAAGGAACCAGAAAAAGAAGAATAAATTGAGCCCCAAAATAAGCAGAGGTATTAGAGCAGAAATAAGTGAAATTGAGACTAGAAAGAAAATAGAAAGGATCAAAGAAACTAAGAGTTTGTTTTTTTAAGATAAGCAAAGTTGACAAAGTCTTAGTCTAACAAAGAAAAAAGAAAGAAGACAAAATCTGAAATGAAAAGAGAAGACATTATAACAAATGTCACAGAAATACAAAGGATCATAAGAAACTGCTATGAACAATTATACGCCAACCAATTGGATAATCTAGAAGTTAATAAACTCCTAGACACACACAACCTACCAAGACTAAATGATGAGGAAATAGAAAATCTGAACAGAGCAATTACTGGTAAGGATTCAACTGAAAACCTCCCAACAAACAAAAGCTAAGAACCAGATCACTTCACTGGTGAATTCTACTAAATACTTAAAGAAAAAGTGTCATCAATCCCTCTCAAACTCTTCCCAAAAGTTGAATAGGAAGAACATTTTCAAACTCATTTTAAGGCCAGCATTACCCTGATAACAAAACCAGACAAAGACACTAAAAGAATAAAACTACAGGCCAACATGCCTGATGAATATATATGCAAAAATCCTCAACAAAAATACTATTATATCAAATTCAGCAGCACATTAAAAGGATCACACACAATGAACAAGTAGAGTTTATCCCTGCAATGCAACTGATGGTTTAAATTATGCAAATAAATTAATATAATATCCTGCATTAATAAAATAGAAGATAAAATTCACAATCATCTCAGAGGAAAAAAATCATTTGACAAAATTCAAAATCTGTTCATAATAAAAACTCTCAACAAGTTAGATATAGAAGAAAGATACTTCAACATAATACAGGGTGTATATGACAAGCCCCCAGCTAACATCATACTCAATGGTGAAAATCTGAAAGCTTTTCCTTTAAGATCAGGAACAAGGAGAGGAAGCCTGCTTTCTTTCCAACATAGTACATCTCTGTTTTCAGATGGTATGATCTCATGTTTAGAAAACCTTAAAGACTCCATTAAAAACTGTTAGAATTAATAAACAAATTCAGTAAATTAGCAGGACACAAAGTAAAAAGAAAAATTTAGTTGTGTTTTTATACTCTAACAACAAACTACCTGAAAAGGAAATTAAGAAATAATCTCATTTACAATAACATCAAAAGAATTAAATACTTAGAGATAAACTTAACCAAGGGAGTGATAGACTTGTATGTACACTGTATTATAAAACATTCATGAAGAAAATTTTAAAAGATACAAATAAATGGAAAGATATCCCTTGTTCATGGATTGGAAGGATTAAGATTGTTAAAATTACCACAAAAAGCAACCTACAGATTCAGTGAAATACTTATCAAAATCCCAATGTCATTTGTCACAAAAAAATCAGTCCTAAAATTCAAATGGAACCACAAAAGACTCCGAATAGCTGAGTGAATGTTGATAAAGAGAAACAAAGTTGATGGCTACATATTTTCTGATTTCAAAATATATTGCAAAGTTACAGTAATAAAAACAGCATGTACTGGCATAAAGACAAACATATAGACTGAAGGAACACAATGGAGAGCCCAGAAATAAGTCAGGCATGTGTTCAACTGATCTTCAACGTGAGTGCCAAGAATACACAATGGGAAAAGGATAGTCCCTTAATCAGTGTTTAACTGATTAAACACTCCCCTAAATTTTGCTAAGAACTTAAATCAGAACTTTTACAAAATCACTGTTTCTCTAAAAAATTTTGTTATAAAACAATGTGTTAGTTTGTGTTCTTCCAGAAGGTGACTCGAGACAAGGATTTGCACTAGAGTAGTTTAATTGAGATTAATTATTTGAGAGGTAAAGAAAACATCACTAAGTAGATGGTGGCTACCATCTACAAAGTGGCTACCACAAAGTAGCCACTTTGACTAAAGATGCTATAACTTTGTATGGATCTAGCAATAAATGCCTATCTAAATTAGCTTGGTATTCTAGTATGCATAATAAATAATAGATTGAATATCACTATTGTTTGATTTCAACATCTTGAAGATGCCTTGTCAAACTATTATATAAACACATTGGAAATCATCTTAAAACAAACAAAAAATAACTTTGCTCAAGATGCTCTACACTGTTATTATTGAATCACATCCATACTATCAACTTTAGTGTGCTGTTATCTTAATTGAAAATGTGAATATCACATTTCTTCTTCCTTTACATAACACTGAATTGAACTACCAATATGTCTCTCTTTAGGACATAAAATGTGTTAAGGAACATGTTGCATGCATGTTAAACATGTAAAGCCTTAGATCAGTAGAATTTTCACAAATAATTAAAAGAGATGCCAATAGACACTAACATTTAGTTACCACTAAATACCACTTAAACAAAGGATTCTTCAAAAGTAAAGACTTCCCTTGGTGAGGAAAAAAAATGTATCATGCTTCTTGTCTCTCCATCCTATTTCAATACCACCATCAGTAACATAAACTTGAATATTACTTTTCTAAAGAATTATGTGTAGAAATATCTGGTCCATACAATCCACATTGGCTTGTCTACATATATCAATGCACCCAAGGCTTCTTAGCAAGATTAGCTTACAAGAATTAGACATAACTACTTCTACTAAGCACAATGATCCCTAACAAAGATTGAAAAATAAAGGAACTAACCAGATATTACTTATGTGTCAGGTTTTTTTCTTCTGTGTCTCACTTTGTATGGTGTCTTTAAGATCTTAGCACATTAATCAGTTCTTGCTTTTGCACCTACAGCAGAATGCTTATCTTTACATCTTTATATCCAATGCCCTTAGCTTTATTTTGTGCCCATTTTTCTTTACTTTCCATTTTCAGATACACTGTATTTTAATATTTATGCACATTTGTCTGACAAAATAATTTTTAACTTTAAATTGTGACAATACTCCCACGTCCATTGAACTTAGTAAGAAGAGGAACCAGGTAAGAGTAACTTTATGCTATTGAACTCATTCTATCATCCCTGCAACAAACATTAACTTAGGTCTGTTTGTCCAAAACAATGTTAAGCACAGTGGTTAAAAATACAGAATACTCTATTGTAAAACTGGATTTCTCTAGTATCTGGAGGATTACAAGAATTGCTTGTCTCTATAATGTCTTATTTACATTCAGCTATAAATATTTCTGACAGTTTTTTTAATCTTCCCTTCCTGTTATGAGATTGAAGCTTATGACTACTGTGGAATGGTCATGCTACATAGCACTTCATGGACACAAAATATTTGCTTGATGGCCTCACTGAAAGGTTAGTCATAAAAAGTAAAAGAAAACAGCTATAAAATTTGGCTGCCTCATGTTTATGTTTTGTATTAAGCGTTGGCTGTTTTCAGCTTATTCTTGTGGCCTTCATTTCAGGCCTCCTGTCAATTTTTTCTGTCCTTTCAGCTTGGCATGCCTTCGTTAGGCAAATAACCCATACAACAACATTGTTTTGTAAGTGTGTGTATGCGTCTGTCAATTGTTAAAGGTCAACATTTACCAAATTGTTTAATGCTTTAAAAAAAATTTTTGCAACTTCCTATTGCATCTTGCGTCTTACATACAAAGCATGTCTGTCAGCAAGAAGCCAAACGTACACAACAATCACAAAGGTAGTGGAATTAGCAAAGGTTTTTGTAGAGTATGCCAGGAGGGGAATTGTTGTTTTGCCTCTGTCTTAGCTCTCTTAATCTGTTTAACACTCAGGAAAATGTCTTTGGTAAACTGTAACCTACCAGTGTATTTGTAAGGACTAGCAAAGGTAAATTTTCTAGCAATGTCGCTGTTATAGTTACTCATGTTTTTTCTCCTCCTTCTCTCCTCACATCATTCTGTTGGGGAGGGTATGTGCCTATTATGATGTAACCAAGACTACTCCCATCTAGTTATCAAAAATGCCTCCAGATTTCTGGGGTCACTGTTATGGAAAACCTGGAGATTTCTCTGGATTATAAACGTGTAATTAATGGGTTCCTCACTCACATAAATTCTACCTATTCTCCCTTTTAGTAAAAGTAAAATACTGACTACTATGTTTCTTATACCAGAAACTCAAGCTTTGTCTTGACTATATCCCAGATTCTACCAATCTCTATGTCCAGTTGCTTCTACAACCTAAATATCTCTTTAATCCATTTCTCACCATAATGGGCAACAATCAATTACTCTCTGGCCTATTGCATTAGGGAAAATTATCCAATACTTGAGAATAAAACACAAAAGAGGACTGTACGTCTTTTCAGTATCATACTGGGACACTAATAAGCCCACCCAAAGATTATTTGATTTTTTAGGAGAATGTATCATTTTTGGCTTTGCTATATACTATTAATGGATAGACTCTAGGAAATTACATAGTAACTTGTAGGCTTGTGATCAGTAGAGATACAAATCATTTCTGACCAAAAAAAAAAACTCACCAAAAACCAAAAGAAAAAAGTTCCAAAAAAGTTCTCTAGTTTTTTGCCCTTTAGGAAATTAACCAAATTTGTCTCTAACCAAAAAAAAAATTTTTTTTTGGTTCCTCAAATGCTGTTTGAATTCATTTTAAGATCTTGGTGAGTTCACTCATTAATTTACAGGTTAAATAATTTTGACATTTATTTCTTTTCTATTTCCATGAGAGTTATGATTTAACTTTTGAAAATTATACTGTGATGAATGTAACAGTCTTTATTGCTCATCCTAATCTGGTTGCCACACTATTGCTGGAGTGATATATCTAGTAAGCAAATCTCATCATACATGTATGTGCATATATACTTCAATATATATGTTTAAGTGCTTCCTCAAATCAATTATAAAATAAGATGCAACATTAGAGTATGTAACTTCCTCTAAAAATGTACATAGAGCTTCAGAAAATATACTAACTAGATTTGTGATACCTTGAAGAAAACAGCCTATACCATTTGTGCTGCTGGGCTTTATACCAATTTTCAAATCTTTAATGTGAACATTTATCATGAAGAATATTATGCTGAAATTTTTTTGAACTCCTCTGTCACCTCAACTGAGCGCTTTTTATTTTTTTATTATTATTTTTTTATTGGTATATAGTTGTTTTACAATGTTGTGTTAGTTTTTACTGTACAGTGGAGTTCCCTGTGCTATACAGCAGGTTCTTGTTAGTTATCTATTTTATACATATTAGTGCATATATATGTCAATCCCAATCTCCCAATTCATGCAACCACTGCCCTCCTGCTTCCCCACCTTGGTATACACTGAAATTTTTATTTTATCTGAAATAGGCTATAGTATTAATATAAATTGAAATCTGAGCTGTATACACTGGCAAGATTGTGCAATATAATTTCCAGTATATTACAATGTTCTCTGTATTATAAGAAAATGGATTTCTGCATCACTACTTTACTGTACCACGCATGCAGTCTAAGTAACTAAAGCATTGAAAGAAATAGTACTGTGTGTTTATAAATGCAGTCTAAGTCATCGAAAACATTTAAAAAGTAGCTAATGTATGCACATATTTAAATAATCTTTCTTTGGAAAGGCAATAAAGATGCCAAAATTAAAGTCCCTTCACAAATAGCTTCTCAAACAACTTCCTGTATAAACAATAATTTATGTTAAGCGAGCAGTAAAGAACTGCAATTCATTCAGTTCAATTGCTTTTGCATTATCCAATGTGAGGGAGAAACAACCTAGTAAGAAATTGTTTTGAATTCATAAATGTGTGTTCTTGTATATTCAGTGCAAATCTAACCAATAGAAAAGTCCAATTTTTCAGTTTCCGTGCTGACCTATATTTTCACTCTGAAGTCTGGGTCAGAGGAACAAAACAGTGTGAAAACTGCCAAAGCTTCTTGGCCAATTGACATTCATAATTTTTAGAAAAACATTGTAAATGATGTCCAGCCTATAGATCCAAGGGCAATTAATTCAAAGTGAGGAACAATACATATTAAAGTGTAAAGAAATTTAGAAGTCATTTCCTTAAAAAGTGTTATAGAGATGTTTTCCCTTACAGTTTACCTTGTCATTCATTTTTGGTTTGTGTTTAGAATATACTAAAATGCAAGTAGTAGATTTTCTGGAAAAAACTGAGATCAACTTCTGTTTTTCTTTTCTGTCTACTGAAACAACATAAATTTCAGCAATGGCTTATTTTTTTCCACAAAAGTGTAAATTCACCTTTTAAAGAATTTTAATCTTTAAAAGTCTACTTGAGAATAAGCATCTGGCCAGGGGACTTTAATTCACAAGCATACTCCTTTTATCAACATCAATGGTCTTACTATAGATTATCTATGAAGACTATAATTACAATGAAAAATACATGGTTTGATGGTAATTCCATGCTTGAGAAACCTAATGATTTTTTTAATAACTAGAACAGTCTTATCTATTCATCTTACATAACCTCTCTTATCCTGATAAAATTTCCTTTAAGTTACTTGTAATTTTTATTAAAATGACACATAAATGGAGTTTTAAAAGTTGAAGACTACTTCAAGTAGCCCATGTCTCATTCCACGCTCACTATATTGCCTTACTTTGCATACATTCATTTTTAACTCTTTTCTATTTTGTTTGGTATTTTCTGATGTGTCTAAATAAGATATTTATAATGTTAATTCTTGATTTTTCAATTTTAGGCATAATCTATTGCTTTTGTCCTATGGGGAATAAGGATATAAGTCATGCTACTCCCTTCCCCAACACATATATTCTCTTTCCACATATACTCATGAATTGTTATAATTTTTTGTTGAATTCATACTTACTATATTGTGCATATATGAATATATGTTCATATTATTATAACTATACAAATATTGTTCTTGACTTAATCACATATGTATATTTACATTTATAATACAGTAAAGTTCTTAAACAATTATTATTTTTCCTGTACTTAACTATTTCCTCTTTTTCTTTCACTTGAATATATAAATTAGATATAAAACTCCTCTAAATAGAGTCAAATCTATGAAGTAATTGTCCAATTGTATGTTTTCTGGAAGATATTGCTATTGCAATTTATGCCTCCCGACCCAATCTTAGTTGACTGCCTTGTGGACCTCCTGCACGCCCATATCTGTGGGATTTCCCCTTGGCTTTCTCATCAATCTATTTAGGAAATAATTACTGATCTCCTACGATGTGACAGGCAGTAAAAAAACAAAAACAAAACCAAAATGGGGGCAATTTAAAATATGCTTTTAAAGCAATTTAAAAAATGCAACTTAAATATCTGTGAGAGGAAATACAAAGTAAATCTAGAAATATATGTGATATATATGCTATGAAAGATGAAGTCAGTATAAAAAAAATTACCAAAAAAGGAAGTTACAAAGCAATGCTTTTCATTAATATAAATGCAAAGATACTCAAAAACATTATCAGCTAAAATGTAGCAATATGTAGAGAGGATAATACATTCTAATCAAGTGGGTTTAATTCTAAGAATTCAAGGCTTATTCAAGATTTGAAAATCAATTAAGGTAATATCTGCAGTTAGATAATAAAGGACAAATATTATGTGATTTTCTTCTTCACAGATTCAAAAAGAACATTTGACAAAATTTAATACCGAATCATGATTAAATGCCTTAGAAGATTAGGAATAGGAGGAAATGTCTTTCAACTTTAGATAAAGCTGTACATTAAGAATGTACAGGTAACATCATACTCAATGGAAGAAAGAATGCTCCCTGCTAAAATCAGAAACAAGGCAAAATGTATCTGACCACCACTTATTCTAGATATTGTACTGGATATTCTAGCCAGCAAGAAAAATAAATAAAAGCTTGAAGTTTGGAAAGAAAGAGTAACACTGTGTTTTATCACATCTTCCATGATTTGAAGTCATAAAAAACTTATTAAAAGGCTACTATTAGAATATGTCAATTCTGCAAAGATATAAATTTATCACACAAAAATCAATTATAGTTTCATAAATTAGCAATGAACCTTGTAAAATAAGATAAAATAAAACATTACCAATAACAATAGCACTAAAACATTTAAAAGTTAGAGGTATTTTTTGGAAAATTTTTTGTAAGTGGACAAGATCGATACAATTAAACTACAAAGCATGGTTTAACATCCACGAATCAATCAACATGATACAACACATTAGCAAAACAAAGGATAGAAATCATATGATTATCTCAGTAGACACAGAAAAAACTTCTGACAAAATTCAACATTCATTTATGATAAAAACTCTGAGCAAAGTGGGTATAGAGGGAACGTACATCAACACAATAAAGGCCCTATATGACGAACCCACAATTAACCTCACACTCAGTAGTGAAAAGCAGAAAGCTTTAATCTAAAATCAGAAACAACACAAGGATGCCCACTCATATGGTCAATTAACCTATACCAAAGCAAGCAAGAATATACAATGGTGAAAGGAGAGTCTCTTCAAAAAATGGTGATGGGAAAACTGGAAAGCTGCATGCAAAATAATAACACTGTACCACTTTCTTACACTACATATAAAAATAAACTCAAAATGGATTAAAAACTTGACTAGAACACCTTAAATTGTAAAAACTCATAGAAGAAAACATTGGCAGTAATCTCTTAGACCCTGGTCTTAGCAATATTTTTGTTGGATCTGATTCCTTAGGCAAAGGAAACAAAAGCAAAAATAAACAAATGGGACTACATCAAACTAAAAAGCTTTTGCACAGCAAAGGAAATCACCACCACCAACAAAAAATGCCACCTACTGAAAAGGAGAGGATATTTGCAAATGATATGTTGGATAAAGGGTTGATAGCCAAAACATATAAAGAACTCATAGAACTCAGTATAAAAACACAAAGAAACCAATTATAAAATGGGCAGAGAAGCTGAATAGACATTTTTCCAAAGAAGCATGCAGATGGCCAACAGGCACATGAAAACATGCTCAATATCACTAATCATCAGGGAAATCCAGTTAGAAAACACAAGCTATCACTTCATACCTGTCAGAATGGCTATTATCAAAAAGGCAAGAAACAACAAGTGTTGGTGAGGATGCGAAGAAAACAGAAGCCTTTTGCACAGTTGGTGAGAATGTAAACTGGTGCAGCCACTGTGTAAAACGGTATGGAGATCCCTAAAAATTTAAACATAGAACTATCAAAGAATCCAGAAATTCCATTTCTGTGCATTTATATGAAGAAAACAAAAACACGAATTCAAAAAGATATATGTACCCCTTTCTTTATTGCAGCACTACATGTGCACGCAATAGCCAAAATACAGAAGCAACCTAACTGTCTATCAATAGATGAATGGATAAAGAAATTGTGAATAAGGGAATTGCCCGGCAGTCCAGTGGTTAGGACTCCACACTCTCACTGCTGAGGACCTGGGTTCAATCCCTGGTTGGGGAACTAAGATCCCACAAGCCACGTGATGTGGCCAAAAAATAAAATGAAGTGAAGTGAAATGAAATGAAATAAAGTAAAATAATGAAGCTTCTTTTTTAAAAAAAGAGATTGTGAATATGACTCAGCCATTAAAAAAAAAAAACCAAAATGAAATGTTGCCATTTGTAGCAACATGGATGGACCTGGAGGGTATTAAGTAAAATAAGTAAGACAGAGAAAAACAGATACTGTATGATTTTACTTATATGTGGAATCTAAAAAAACCTAAGGAAATGAACAAACAAATCAAAACAGAAACAGAATCATAGACAAAGAACAAATTGGTGGTTGCTAGAGGGGAGTGGGTTGGGTCGAAGGCTGAAATAGGTGAAGGGGATTAAGACATACAAACTTCCAGCCATAAAATAAGTATGTTATGGTGACGTAATGCACGGCATAGGGAATATAGTCAATAATAGTGTTAACAACTTTGTAGAGTGACAGATGCTAACTAGACAATGTGGTAATCATTTCATAATGTATAAAAATATTGAATTACATTAGTTTCACTGTACACCTGAAACTAATATAATATTGTATGTTAATCATAATACAATTAAATAAGTAGTTGGAATAGAGTTACTTGTGCTAGTAATTTACTATTTGATTCCTACATAGAGTAGGTTTCAAAAATAATATTTTAAAATATTGTATGGGGCTTCCCTGGTGGCGCAGTGGTTGAGAATCCGCCTGCCGATGCAGGAGACACGGGATCGTGCCCTGGTCCGGGAAGATCCCACATGCCGCGGAGCGACTGAGCCCGTGAGCCATGGCCGCTGGGCCTGTGCGTCCGGAGCCTGTGCTCCGCAACGGGAGAGGCCACAACAGTGAGAGGCCTGCATACCGCAAAAAAATAAATAAATTAAAAAAATAAAAAAATTAAAAAAATAAAATATTGTATGATTCCACCTACATCAGGTACCTAGAGCAATCGAATTCTTAGAGATAGGAAGCAAAATGGTGGTTACCAGGGGCTGGGAGCACTGGTAAATGGGGAGGTATTGTTTTATGGTTATAGCATTTCAGTTTGGGATGATAAACAGTCCTGGAGATGGATGCAGCGATGATTATGCAACAATGTGAATGTACTTAATGCCACACAACCATACACTTAAAAATAGTTAAAATGGTAAATTTTATGTTACATATTTGTTACCACAGTAAAATACTAAAAATATATCTAACAGAAAACAATGGCCAAACGAAATCTGGATATCCAGTGCAACTACCTTCCAAACATTTATGTTGAAATTAAAACATTTATTCTAATTAGAATTTACTATCAAAAGATGGTCACCAAAGGATCTTCTTCTAAATATATTTCAAGGAGCAAGGAGATAATTTCAGAAGGAAGATCAGAGATCTAAATAGAAACAAATAAGGAAGAAAACTGGATCTAAAAATTTTATACTTTTTTCCTTTACTAAAATCTTTTTAGGTAAGAAGATTTCAAAGAAAGAATATGCATATCTTGACACAAAATTTTATATCAGCAATTTGGGGCTTTTAAATGACGTTCTGAATAGATAATTTTATTTTGATTATCCATATGTCTGTTAAAGCAGACAATGTGCAATAATAAGATCAAATATCAGTGGTTGAGAGTCTGCCTGCCTATGCAGGGGACACGGGTTCGATCCCTGGTCTGGGAAGATCCCACATGCCGCGGAGCAACTAGGCCCGTGAGCCACAACTACTGAGCCTGCGCGTCTGGAGCCTGTGCTCTGCAACAAGAGAGGCCGCGATAGTGAGAGTCCCGCGCACGGCGTTGAAGAGTGGCCCCCACTCGCCGCAACTAGAAAAATCCCTCGCACAGAAACGAAGACCCAACACAGCCAAAATTAAATAAATAAATAAATTTTTAAAAAAATTAAAAAGAAATATCAGTTAAAATAATAGCACCAGATATTCTAATTCCCAATATTCTTTCCACAAAGTAATAGAAATAATTTATGTAGAAAAAAATCCTAAATTGAATAAAGGACATGTTCTTGGAACAATGATATAGCTAAAAGTTAAAATGCATATCCCTCCTCTACTACATTAGTAGAGTAGAGCCAATTGGCATCTCAAATGAAGCTGAAATTTTCCAACATATTAAGTTCATTGGGACATAAAATATATTTGATTTCACACGATCATATTTTTCTTCCAAAAGAAATGTAATCTATGTTGTTTCAGTTACATTCAACCATTAAAATAGCTTATCATACAACCTTTCTTGGTTTTTATTTAACTAGAATGTACTTCAGGGGCTCAAACAGTAAAAACAGTTTAATTTTAGCTTGATAACCAAGATAATGCCAACAACATTGTAATTTCTAAATTTGCTTATAATATAAATATTTCAGTAAGGATCAAGTTTATGAGAAACACAAACACATATATTATTTAAGAGAATGCAAATGTAGTGCTTTGTTTTAGAGTTCCTAAGAACCAAATTGTAAAATGCAAAGGAACATATCTAAGATACAAAAGCATATTATTGAGAATTATGTAACAATATCACTATTACCAATCATTTAACAGGAAATGAGATAATCATTACAAGCTAGTATATCAGGTACTAAAATTTAAATCATTTCAGTAGTTATTCAACAAATACAGTGTAAGGCATTACCAGTTCAAAGTTCACAAAACACTGTCTTTAGATAATTCCATCCTTGACTTTCATTATGATCCTAACACTTTAACCAAAAAGAAGTGATTTCCAGGTCCCAGTCATTTCTTATTCTCTCATACAAACACTAGGTTTTCCTTCCTTCTCCCATGCTTTGTTTTCTTTTTTCTTTCTGTTTCCCTTCCCAATCTTTCCCATCATGCCCTATGATTCAATTTGTAAAGAAACTTGCTATATTTTCAAGGCTAGTGATCCTCCAAACTACAGTCTACAGCCAAAGTTATCCTTTCTCAATGGAAGTCAGATCATGTCACTCCTTTTAAAATGTTGTGTGGCTCTTCGTTTCATTCAGAGTAAAAGCCAAAGTCCTTATAATAACCCACAAAACCTACCTCCCCATTGTGTCTCTGATCTCCTATTTCACCACTTCCACTCTGATTCCTCTCCAGCTACACTGGCCTCTTTTTATACATGTCAGGCCTGCCCTGCCTTGGGGACATTTGCCTTCCTATTCTTGGAATGCCCTTTGATAATTGATTGGCTAATACCCAAGCCTCCTTCAAGTGTTTGCTCAAATAATGTCATTACATTAAATTTTCATTATCTGTTTTTATCTGTATTATTTACATGATCTGATTAGATTCAGAAGAAGTGAGGTTCTGCTACCATTAGAAGTTATTACTAGCACTCCACTCTACTCAGTTATCATTTAAATATTACCTGTAGTTACCTAGAAAGCAGTGTTCATTAAAAGTGAAACTGTACAAATCCAAGTGGTAGTTTCCGTAGGACAATGTGTAACACATAAGAAATTCAGGCATTACTGGAGTGAGCTGGCTATATTGGAGTTTATAGCCAGAGTACATAAAAAGAAATTCCTGGCTCAGAACTTTCAGTTCTTGGTTTAAGGCTTGTTCAGAGATCCAGGATGTTGCCAGGATGGCCCTAAAGGAATTTCTTTTTGCCTGTAGGCACGAGGTTGATGTAGGCAAAAATCAGACACAGAGTTTGACTTACCAGATTGCAGAATTATAACAGAGGGTTGAAATCAAAGCTGGCAAGCAAGGTTTTTTAAGTGACATTTGGCACACTGGCCGGGAAGAAGTTCTATCATTAGAATCAGAATGGCACGTTTAGAAAATTCATACAAACGCAAGTGATTCAAACAATAAAATCAAACGTTTGGTACCAAATGCTGAGATCAGTCAGCATTTAAAAGCAGATAAAACAAATCACTCTAAATATTTTAAACAGAAAGTGATTTCATAGAGAGACTTATATATCTGAAAAAACTGTTGAAATAGTTGGAGAAGTGATGTACAGTGAGTTCCCACAGGAATGACTCCTGTAATTGACTCCCCAAGAGACCAACTGCTGATACAGAGATCACAGAACATTGTTCTTGGTGACAGGTGGAAAATTAGAGATCTTCTAAGAGTAACTAGGGACAAGCCAACATCCAAATAAACATCATAATTACATAGCATGTAACAACTGAAAATAATAAGTTCCTTTGTTTTTTGTTGGGTGCTAAAGAGGCAATTACTCAAGCTCATGAACTAAGATCACAACCATATTCCATCCTGTGGGGAGAAGAGATGGAAAATGGAGGGAATGTCTCTTCTTTTTAATTGTACAACCTATAGGGTGCATGTAGTATCTGTTCAGATTTCACTGGCTAAAATTTAGTCACATGGTCTATACCCACTGAAAGGGAAACTGAGAAATATAGGGGGGTATTTTTTAACTTAAAGATGGGTTGATAAGAGTATAAGGTCAACATATAAAAGGCAATTATATTTGTATATACCAGTAACAAAAACAAAGAGAAAATAAAATTTTAAGAGACTATTTTTGAAAATCATTTGCCTTTAGCATTTAAAATATTATATAATAATGCTCCTTCCATAAAAACTATAAACATTACTGAGAAAAATGAAAGATTACCTAAATATATCTGTTTATCCTTACCATATACAAGGTTAATATTTTAAAAATCAATTGCTTTTCTACATTACAGCAACAAAAAGAAAACAAAAATTTAAAGATACCACTTACAAAAATTATAATTTTCAAAAGCGTAAAAAATATTTAATAACCTTACCATAAATTATAATACATTACTGAATATTTCAATCTATGGGAATAACATGTTTTTCCATTTATTGCAGCAGTGAAACATTTAGCCATGTGCCTATCTAAATATAGGTATATCTTACATACTACAAGAAAACATATGGCTATTTCAGAACAAATAGCAGACTACCACAGCTTCAGGCTTGAGTGATTCAATAAAAAATGACACCTTCTTTAGACAGCAGAACTTACTTTTATATGGTTAACTTGTATAATAATCCTACTGTAGTAAAGCTATATGGAAGAATAAACTTTAATAAAAATTCATTAGTTGCTTACCAAATAAAGAGAATTAAAAAACTGATATTATGCCAATATTAACTAATATGAATTATAATTAACAATATGCAACATTATTAACACTTTATTATTACTACTTTATATGAAAACATTCTAAATAAGACATAATGATGTCATTTATTTAAATTTTATTCAGCAGCTTCTCCCTCATAAGTAATGAGGGAGAAACTGCTGGACAAATATTTATAAAACAGCTTATCAAAATTAATTTTATTATTTTTTTCTTTTCTTTACTGAGGTATATTTGATGTACAATATTACATAAATTTCAGGTGTACAACATAGCAATTCACAAGTTTTAAAGCTTATATTCTATTTATAGTAATTATAAGACATTGGCTATATTTTCTGTGTTGTACAATATATCCTTGTAGCTTATTTATTTTAAAAATAGTAGTTTGTACCTCTTAATCCCCATCCCTATCTTGCCCCTTCCCCCAATCTCTCCCCACTGATAACCACTAGTTTGTTCTCTATATCTGTGAGTTTTTCTTTTTTGTTAGATTCACTAGTTTGTTTTATTTTTTAAATGCACACACACACACACACACAGACATAAAAAGATGAAATTTTGCCATTTACAATGGCATGGATGGACTTGGAGGGCATTATGCTAAGTGAAATGAGTCAGATAGAGAAAGACAAATACTGTATGATATCACTTATATGTGTAATCTTAAAAATAAAAAATAAAACAATAAATAAAACCATAACTAATTTTAAATACTCTAAAAATGTTGGCTAGCATTTTCAGGAATGTTCTTTATACAAGTTGTAGAGAACTTTATACAATACTTGTTCTATTATAACTGAAATTAGAAGAAGGACAATTTATAAAATATAGTTATCACTAGCAATAGAGAGATTTAGGACATAAGACAGAGGAGGGCTGGGCAGGCACCTTGCTACCATAGTAAGGAAATTTTAGTTCTCTTTGGAACAAACATGTAAAAAAGCAGAAGGATTCCAGGAAAAAAAATGTATTGTACTAAAGGAGAAAGGAGAGGCTATAGAGTTAGTTAGGCTATTATTATTACATCCATGAACATGAGATGAGTATTTTTTCAACAGACGTAGGTAGCACAAAAGAAATACAGCTTTCAGACTTTAAAAGTCCCAGTCCATCTCTGCCAATTCAAATCTGAACTCTCACAAGTCCAAGTGCTGTCCAAACGTATCTACCATCATGTCCCCTTGAAAACTTCAAGTATAGCTCCTTCCTACATACCGTTAGTAATGTGTTTCTAAAATTCAGATGTTCTGTTTTGAAATGCTATATCCATAGCCAATTTCCCATTATTTAAGTGTGAAAAATTATAATGCATGACACATCTACCCATCTAACCCCAACTACGTTCTAAAAATGCAAATGAAACACAGAGGATCACCAATAAAGGTATTATGTTTATCCCTACATTTATAAGAGCCATAAATTCTTTCAAGCCAGTGATGTCTATCATGTTGATTAGCTGGTGTTTTGAGTCTTCCTTAGACTAACACTACATGTTTACATGAACAAACTTAGTAGTGAATCCTTCAGTGAGATATTATAAGAGTTCTTTAATTATTTTTTAAATCGATGTCTTCGAAGCCAGCTCTTTTGTGACAGTAAATACTTTGAAGGGAATAGGCGGGGCAGAGGAGGTCCGAACCTTTGTTTTAAGCAATGAATGGAACATGATGAAGGAAAACTAGCAAGTATACAGCATGCTTTTAAGAAATTTCAATTTATGCACACTTTAATCTCATAATCTCTTCAGCGGGGAAGAGAACTGGCAGTAAAAAGGGAGATAACATTTACTAAACACTGACTGTGTGCCAATGGTTGTTTAAAATATACTATACATGGGCTTCCCTGGTGGTGCAGTGGTTGAGAGCCCGCCTGCCGATGCAGGAGACACGGGTTCGTGCCCCGGTCCGGGAAGATCCCACATGCCGCGGAGCAACTAAGCCCGTGAGCCATGGCCGCTGGGCCTGCGCGTCCGGAGCCTGTGCTCCGCAACGGGAGAGGCCACAACAGTGAGAGGCCCGCATACCGCAAAAAAAAATAAAAAAAAATAAATAAAATATACTATACATGATCTCGATTATCTTTCAAATCACTCAGAAATAGATTCCAATAGCCCCATTTTTATAGATAAGAAAGATAAGAGAGAGGTTAGTAGATCAGGTGACATTTCATAGGGAGTAGGCAGTACAAAAGTCCAAATTCATCTCTTTAAACCTCAGACACTTGCACTTTGCACTAAACATCGTGTACAGGGTTCACTAAATTATAAAGCCAAGTATAATCAGCCAGATTTCCCTAACTCAGGACTCTGAGTTGCTGTGTCAGCATTCTCATCAGTTGAATGAATAAATGAATAAATTACTGCCAAGTATTTCAGGGAAATACTTGAACTCAAAGAGAAGCTAATCCATTCAGCCCCCATTGTCTTACATACGTTTTCTTAAACGAAAGTTGATTCCCATGTTATACCCCAAAATATAATTGCTGTATAACTCATATTTGGAAATTACTATGGGGATTTAAAATACACCTGCACATGCCCACACAAATTAAGACTTGATCCCTGTCCTATTATACTTAAATTTTTTATTAAATATCTGCCAATAACACAGAGAATATGATAATGGCTGAATCTGCGTATGGACATTTAGAAGAGGAATCTTAGTTATCTTTCTCTTATTAAAATTCTTTAAACAATTATTTTTATCCATCATCATTTAGCAATTAACAAAATTGCCATCAAAATACGCTCTTAAATATAACTTCTAGAGACTCAATAATAACTTAAAATTACTTTTGCTAATAAAACTCTGGGTCTTATTTGACTGATTAGAATCACTGATTCCAGATTCAGTTCAATTGCATCTTCCTAAATATATATGTTTTGCCTCCTCTTGTCTTTTCTTCTTTTTTTGTGGTACATGGGCCTCTCGCTGCTGTGGCCTCTCCCGTTGCGGAGCACAGGCTCCAGACGCGCAGGCTCAGCGGCCATGGCTCACGGGCCCAGCCGCTCCACGGCATGTGGGATCTATCCGGACGGGGGCATGAACCCGTGTCCCCTGCATCGGCAGGCAGACTCTCAACCACTGTGCCACCAGGGAAGCCCTGTCTTTTCTATTTTAACCTGTCCTTGACGATGTTATTAGCCTATGTACATGAATATAGATGAAAAGTGTGCATGAATTCAAGTCACTTCCAAAAGTTTAATGGCTGTAGCCACTGCTTGTGGAACATAATGCCATTTACCCTTCTTTAATCCGTGAAAGTACCAAGTTAAGTGTTTTTTCAGTAATGAGAAATTGAGAAACATTAAACATTTCAGATACACACATACATACACATCAGTCATGACAAATCAAAAATACTGAATTAAAGATGTTTTCAATATATGATAAGATTGAATGATTACAATGTAATATAAAATAATTATATGTTTGTGATCTCTGCAAGAAAGAAAATTTTGCTAAAACAAATGGTAGAAATATATCCTTAATAAAATACAAATAATGGAGGCTTACACTCAAATGTCTACTCCATCTAAGGAATACTGGTAAAGATGCCCAAAATATAGGATAATGTAAAATGATATGATTTTTATTGAATAAATGCCTACCATATACCAGACATGAGACTAGGTAAATTATGTAGATGAATACCTCTTTTTATTTTTAAGAGTCTAAGAACCTAAGAAATAGTTCCTCTCTTCTAGATGAGGAAATTGAGTCTCAGAGAAGTTGTACAACATATAGCTAGTAAGAAGAAAGTCTGAAATTAGTACCTAGTCCACTAGAACCTGTGTACCTGTGCTTTCCCACTTAGCCTGGGAGTATATTTTTTTGCTTCTATTCAAATAAGAATACAACTGCAATTCTTGAGAATTCACAAATTTTACCCTGACTAATGGAACCCCATTGTCAAGGACAGATATGAAAGTGCCCTACAGTATTCACTTCATCTCCTGTGCCATCCACTGGGGTAGCCACTAGCTATGAGTGGCTATTGAACAATCAAAATGTGGCTACTCCAAATTGAGGTGGGCTGCAGGTATAAAATACACACTGGATTTAAAGACTTAATATGAAAACAAGAATATAAAATACCTCATTATTATCTTATATTGCTTTTGTGTTAAAGTGATAATATTTTGGGTATATTGAGTTAATGCAAATATAGTCTAAAAATTAACTTCATTTTTTTAAAACATAACTACTAGCAAATGTAAAATTACACATGTGGCTTACATTTGTGGCTTGTATTATACTTCTGCTAAATGTCTCTGATATTCCTGAATTCTCTTGCACCAACTTTCATTAAGATCAATAAAAATCAGTTTGGCTTTTCCCTTTTATTTGTTCGGGATACCCCCCCAATATATATTTAAATACATATATACTTATACACACAAGTGTATACATATATACACTTATATACATATATGTACACATACATACTGCCTTCCTTTAAAATATCAGAGACTCCAAAAAGAGTCCTCTGAACTCATGATGCAGTCATAGCTTTTCTAAATCATTTCACAGTTTGAGTCTGAAAATGCTTAGCTTTTCACTTCTACCAAGAGAAAGGCATATACTTTTAATTTCTGGAGATACATAAAGGTACATCGAGTAGTTTTTAGGAATGTTAACTCCATAAGCATTTTTTTAATTTGCTGCATTTGAATGTAAGCCTCACAGCTGAGATAGCTATGAAAACATTAAATTATTTCACCTGAACTTTCAGAACGCTTTTGATAATATAAATAATGGCAATTGGTTTTTTCAGTTCATTGGTTTTTTTTTTTTTTTGGCTTAGACTCTTTCTACTGCAGCCATCCATACCAGTTATTATACATCCTATGAATGAATACTGTATCTCTTTTTGGCTCACTTTGTATTCTTTCATTCTTTTTTGTGTGCTTGTTTTCTAAGACCATTCAATATCCTTGCAGTATATGTTCATTTTGAGGAAAAAAAAAATTGATATTCAAGGTGGTCCCAGTGTAGTTCCCGTTTAAAACCCAGTTTAGCTTCATAAAGGAAATTATCTGAGATACTTCTACACAAGGTCCTGTTTCAGTCAAACCACCCGCCCACATCCACCTCCAAGGTGTGCATGGTACAACCTCTGCTCTGCCTTGTGCCTTAGGGCCTGCCTACAGTGCTCTCCCTGCCTCATCCATTATATGGTCTGCCGGGGTTCACGCTCGGTCTCACTGTGCCACAAAGTGTTTCCCTTCTATGAGCTCCAAGTGTGTTTCCAAACTCCTGCCCATCCTGTGCAGCAGTCTCAAATTAGCTCCCTCCATTGGATGTTTTCTTTATCTTCTTTACATCCTCATAACGTTTTATATATTTTTCCTAGCACTTTATTATATCCAAACTAATATTAGAGTTGAGATGTTTTTCCTATTCTCCATTACCATGTTGAGATATTCTTAAGAGCAGAGATTCTCTTAATTTCTTTTCATCAAAATTTTTAATAAACACCTAAAATAGCAAAAGGATATACAAATTACTCTAGCAATATATGCCCTTAATTTTATAATTAATATATAATTTATACCACTTCGTATATATTTTTAAATTTTCCTTTTGGAAGCCTTTTTTTGTTTCTTTAAGAAACTTTATTCCAGATTTCACAGATTTAAAAATTTTAAACTCCTAATGAGATTGGTTTGTTCCTCTGACATCCCACTTAGTAGCTGTTCGCTAAAGTTTAAAGTGGTTCAACATAAAACTTTTGCTCCCTCACTACTTGGATGCTATGAGATTACTTTTTATTATGATCAAAAATTTTTATTTAAAAGGCCAGACCTGTACAAGAGCTGTACATAGCTGCCAACAAACCTCCCACACAGAATGAAAGGTGAAGTTTTTCTCAAGAAAATAGATAAGGGGTGGAGTCAAGTTGGAACACTAGGAGGATGTGGAATTCACATGTCACAACCAGGGCACCAACCAGGAACCAGTGGGGGACCACGGACACCTAAGGGGACAGGAGGAAATCCCAGTGACCAGGTAGGATGTGGGGCATGGGGGGAGTGAAGGGGGAGGAGAAGTGGAGGCAGGCGCCCCTAAGGGGTGGCTGGGGGAGGGGAAGGGATCCCACGCCCAAAGGGGGAAATTGGGGAAGCACTGGCATGGCAGAGGATCAAAAGAGAGCGTGGCCAGGTTTCCCCTGCCAACTTGGGCCCCCAGGAATCTGCTGAGATCCCGGGCCTGATCCTCTGCCCACTGAGGCCCCCTCCAGCTGCGGGTCCTGAGGGAGTGGGAGGGAGGGAAGGGGGAGTAAAAGTGAAGGCCGGGCCTCTGGGATCAGCACGCTTGAGGGGCAGCAGGGGAGGGTAGGAGTTCCTACACCCAGCGGAACCCACCCACGGTTAGGGGTAGAAGGGCGACAGGGAGATCCTTGTGGAGACAGTTGGGGAGGGGTGCAAAGGAACAGAAGGGAATGCGGCCAGTGCTTTCCTTGTCCACTTAGGCACTGGGAAGCCTGCTGGGTTCCCGGGCCTAAACCACTGCCCTCGGAGCCTCCCTCCTGCCGCGTAGAGCCCAAGCCCTGCCCCTACACCCCCACCTAGAGCCCCACCTCTAGAGACCCCCTCCAATGCGCTGGGCCTAAACCCCACCCACATACCCTCACCCAGTGCCTTACCTCCAAACTCCAGAACTCCACACTCCAGAGGCACTCCTTTCAACATGCTGCCTCTCCCCTTCTGTATAGGTCCTAAGCAGAGGCCCCACCACATACTTGAACATCGCTCCCCCACCTGCCTAGGTCCCGCCCCACCCTAAACTGTGCCCCTTCCTAAGTTCCACTCCCACCTAAACTCTGCCCCTATAGCCAAGGGTTTTGTTTTCTCTTTTCCACTCTTTTAGATTGGGGTTCTGTTTTACCTTGTAGATTCATTCTTATTGATTCTTTTATATTTTTATTTTTCCTAATAAATTTTTATTTTTCTATTTGATTTTATTCTTTATACTTTGTTATTGTCTATCCTTTTGGCTTGTTCCCCACCCCCCTTTTAAAAAATTCTTTTTAATTTTTTATATATTTTCTGTTGTGGATTTATTGTACCTTGTTGCAGTTATTTCCATTACAGTGTTATTTTTCCTAAGTTTTTTTTATCTTTCTAATTTTATTTTGTTTTTTATTCTTTGATATTGTACTGCTCCTTTTTTTTCTTTCCTCTTTCTTTTTTTTTTTTACTGTGCCACGAAGCTTGCATGATCTTGGTTCCCAGGCTGGAGGTTGGACTGGAGTGCCTATGGTGGGAGCTGTGAGTCCAAAATGCTGGACTAACAGAGAACCTCAGACCCAAGGGAATATTAATCAGAGTGAGGCTTCCTGGAGGTCCTCATCTCAGCACCAAGAACAGGCTCTATCCGACTGCCTGCAAACTCCAGTGCTGGACGTCTCAGGCCAAACAACCAGTAAGAGAATACAGCATCACCCATCAAAGGAAAAAAAAAAAAAAAAAAAAGAAATGACAAAATAATATGTTACAGAAAAAGGAGCAAGGTAAAAACCTACAAAACCAAATGAATGAAGAAGAAATAGGCAACCTAACCGAAAAAGAATTGAGAATAATGATAGTAAAGATGATCCACAATCTCAGAAATAGAATGGAGAAAATAAAAGAAACATTTAAAAAAGATCTAGAAGAACTAAGGAGCAAACAAACAGTGATGAACAACACAGCTGCTGAAATTAAAAATACTCTAGAAGGAATCAATAGCAGAATAAATGAGGAAGAAGAACGGATAAGTGACCTGGAAGATAAAATAGTGGAAATAACTACCACAGAGCACAATAAAGAGAAAAGAATGAAAAGAATTGAGGACAGTCTCAGAGACATCTGGGACAACATTAAATGAACCAATATTCAAATTATATGGGTCCAGAAGGAGAAGAGAAAAAGAAAGGGTATGATAAAATATTTGAAGAGATTATAGTTGAAAACTTCCCTAACATGGGAAAGGAAATAGTCAATCAAGTCCAGGAAGCACAGAGAGTCCCATATAGGATAAATCCAAAGAGAAACACACCAAGACACATATTAATCAAACCATCAAAAATTAAACGCAAAGAAAAAATATTAAAGGCAGCAAAGGAAAAGCAACAAATAACATACAAGGGAATCCCCATAAGATTAACAACTGATCTTTCAGCAGAAACTCTGCAAGACTGAAGGGAGTGGCAGGACGTATTTATAGTGATGAAAGGGAAAAACCTACAACCAAGACTACTCTACCTGGGCTTCCCTGGTGGCACAGTGGTTGGGAGTCTGCCTGCCAATGAAGGGGATGTGGGTTCATGCCCCGGTCCAGGAGGATCCCACATGCCACGGAGTGGCTGGGCCCATGGACTGTGGCCACTGGGCCTACGCGTCCAGAGCCTGTACTCCACAATGGGAGAGGCCGCAGCAGAGAGAGGCCCGTGTACCACACACACACAAAAAAAGATTACTCTACCCAACAAGGATCTCATTCAGATTCGATGGAGAAATTAAAACCTTTACAGACAAGCAAAAGTTAAGAGAATTCAGCACCTCCAAACCACCTTCATAACAAATGCTAAAGGAACTTCTCTAGGCAGGAAACACAAGGGAAGGAAAAGACCTACAAAAAAAAAAAAAAAAAAAAAACCACAAACAATTAAGAAAACGGTAATAGAACATATATATCGATAATTACCTTAAGTGTAAATGGATTAAATGCTCCAACCAAAAGACACAGACTGACTGAATGGATACAAAAACAAACCCATATATATGCTGTCTACAAGAGCTGCACTTCAGATCTAGGGACACAAAAAGACTGAAAGTGAGGGATGGAAAAAGATATTCCATGCAAATGGAAATCAAAAGAAAACTGGAATAGCAATCCTCATATCAGACAAAATAAACTTTACAAGAGACAAAGAAGGACACTACATAATGATCAAGGGATCAATCCAAGAAGACAACTGTAAATATTTATGCACCCAACATAGGGGCACCTCAATACATAAGACAAATGCTAACAGCCATAAAAGGGGAAATCGACAGTAACACAGATATAGCAGGGGACTTTAACATCCCACTTTCACCAATGGACAGATCATCCAAAATGAAAATAAATAAGGAAACACAAGCTTTAAATGACACATTAAACAAGATGGACTTAATTGATATTTATAGGACATTCCATCCAAAAAACAACAGAATACACATTCTTCTCAAGGGCTCATGGAAAATTCTACAGGATAGATCATATCTTGGGTCACAAATCAAGCCTTGGTAAATTTAAGAAAATTGGAATCATATCAAGTATCTTTTTGGACCACAACTCTATGAGACTAGATATCAGTTACAGGATAAAATCTGTAAAAAATACAAGAACATGGAGGCTAAACAATACACTACTAAACAACCAAGAGATCACTGAAGAAATCAATGAGGAAATCAAAAAATACCTAGAAACAAAAGACAATGAAAATATGATGGCCAAAAACCTATGGGATACAGCAAAAGCAGTTCTAAGAGGGAAGTTTAATGCAATACAATCCTACTTCAAGTAAAAAGAAAAAATCTCAAATAACCAACCTAACCTTACACCTAAAGCAATTAGAGGAAGAAGAATAAAAAACCCCAAAGTTAGCAGAAGGAAAGAAACCATAAAGGTCAGATCAGAAATAAAAGAAAAAGAAATGAAGGAAATGAGAGCAAAGATCAATAAAACTAAAAGCTGGTTCTTTGAGAAGATAAACAAAATTGATAAACCATTAGCCAGACTCATCAAGACAAAAAGGGAGAAGACTCAAATCAACAGAATTAGAAATGAAAAAGGAGAAGTAACAACTGACACAGCAGACATACAAAGGATCATGAGAGATTACTACCTACAAGCAACTATATGCCAATAAAATGGACAACCTGGAAGAAATGGGAAAATTCTTAGAAATGCACAACCTTCCAAGACTGAACCAGGAAGTAATAGAAAATATGAACAGACCAATCACAAGCACTGAAATTGAAACTGTAATTAAAAATCTTCCAACAAACAAAAGCCCAGGACCAGAGGGCTTCACAGGCGAATTCTATCAAACATTTAGAGAAGAGCTAACACCTCTCCTTCTCAAACTCTTCCAAAATATAGCAGAGGGAGGAACACTCCCAAACTCATTCTATGAGGCCACAGTCACCCTGATACCAAAACCAGACTAAGATGTCACAATAAAAGAAAACTACAGGCCAATATCTCTGATGAACATAGATGCAAAAATCCTCAACAAAATACTAGCAAGCCGACTCCAACAGCACATTGAAAGGATCATACACCATGATCAAGTGGGCTTATCCCAGGAATGCAAGGATTCTTCAGTATACTCAAATCAATCAATGTGATATACTATATTAACAAATAGAAGGTTAAAAACCATATGATAATCTCAATAGATGCAGAAAAAACTATCAACAAAGATCAACAACCGTTTATGATAAAACGTCTCTAGAAAGTAGGCGTAGAGGGAACTTACCTCAACATAATAAAGGCCATATATGATAAACCCGCAGACAACATCGTTCGCAGTGGTGAAAAACTGAAGTCATTTCCTCTAAGATCAGAAACAAGACAAGATTGCCCACTCTCACCACTATTATTCAACATATTTTGGAAGTTTTAGCCACAGCAATCAGAGAATGAAAAGAAATAAAAGGAATCCAAATCGGAAAAGAAGAAGTAAAGCCGTCACTGTTTGCAGATGATATGATAGTATACATAGAGAATCCTAAAGACGCTACCAGAAAACTACTATAGCTAATCAATGAATTTGGTAGAATAGCAGGATACAAAATTAATGCACAGAAATCTCTTGCATTCCTATACACTAATGATGAAAAATGTGAAACAGAAATTAAGTAAACAATCCCATTTACCATTGCAACAAAAAGAATAAAATACCTAGGAATAAACCTACTTAAGGAGACAAAAGACCTATATGCAAAAAACTATAAGACACTGATGAAAGAAATTAAAGATGATACAAACAAATGGAGAGATATACCATGTTCTTGGATGGGCAGAATCAACACTATGAAAATGACTCTACTACTCAAAGCAATCTACAGATTCAGTGCAATCCCTATCAAACTACCAATGGCATTTTTCACAGAACTAGAACAAAATATTTCACAATTTGTATGGAAACACAAAAGACCCCGAATAGCCAAAGCAATCTTGAAAAAGCAAAATGGAGCTGGAGGTATCAGGATCCCTGACTTCAAGCTCTAGTACAAAGCTACAGTAATCAAGACAGTATGGTACTGGCACAAAAACAGAAATATAGATCAGTGGAATAGGATAGAAAGTCCAGAGATAAACCCATGTACATATGGTCACCTTATCTTTGATAAAGGAGGCAAGAGTATACAATGGAGAAAAGACAGCCTCTTCAATACGTGGTACTGGGAAAACTGGACAGCTCCATGTAAAGGAATGAATTTAGAACACTTCCTAACACCATACACAAAAATAAACTCAAAATGGATTAAAGGCTTAAGTGTAAGGTCAGACACTATAAAAACACTTAGAGGAAAACATAGGCAGAACACTCTATGACATAAATCACAGCAAGATCCTTATCGACCCACATCCTAGAGAAATGGAAATAAAAACAAAAAATAAACAAATGGGACCTAATGAAACTTAAAAGCTTTTGCACAGAGAAGGAAACCATAAACAAGATGAAAAGACAACCCTCAGAATGGGAGAAAATATTGGCAAATGAAGCAACTGACAAAGGATTAATCTCCAAAATATAAAAGCAGCTCATGCAGCTCAATATCAAAAAATAAACAACCCAATCCAAAAATGGGCAGAAGACCTAAATGGACATTTCTCCAAAGAAGATATATAGATTGCTAACAAACACATGAAAATATGCTCAACATCACTAATCATTAGAGAAATGCAAGTCAAAACTACAACAAGGTATCACCTCACACCAGTCAGAATGGCCATCATCAAAATATCTACAAACAGTAAAGGCTGGAGAGGGTGTGGAGAAAAGGGAACACTCTTCCACTGCTGGTGGGAATGTAAATTGATACAGCCACTATGGAGAACAGTATGGAAGTTCCTTAAAAAACTAAAAATAGAGCTACCATATGACCCAGCCATCCCACTACTGGGCATATACCCTGATAAAACCATAATTCAAAAAGAGTCATGTACCACAGTGTTCATTGCAGCTCTATTTACAATAGCCAGGACATGGAAGCAATCCAAGTGTCCATCGACAGATGAATGGATAAAGAAGATGTGGCACATATATACAATGGAATATTATTCAACCATAAAAAGAAATGAAATTGAGTTATTTGTAGCGAGGTGGATGGACCTAGAGTCTGTCATACAGAGTGAAGTAAGTCAGAAAGAGAAAAACAAATACTGTATGCTAACACATATATATGGAGTCTAAAAAAAAAATGGTTCTGATGAACCCAGGGGCAGTACCAGAATAAAGACACAGATATAGAGACTGGACTTGAGGACATGGGGTGGGGGAAGGTAAGCTGGTACGAAGTGAGAGAGCAACACTGACCTATATACATTACCAAATGTAAAATAGATAGCTAGTGGGAAGTAGCTGCATAGTACAGGGAGATCAGCTCGGTGCTGTGTGACCACCTAGAGGGGTGGGATAAGGAGGGTGGGAGGGAGACTCAAAAGGGAGGGTATATGGGGATATACGTTTGCATATAACTGATTCACTTTGTTATACAGTAGAAAGTAACACAATGTTGTACAGCAATTATACTCCAATAAAGATGTTAAAAAAGAAAAAGAAAGTATATTAGTCTGAGGTATCTGAAATGCTTTTACATTAAATTCACATAAGTATACTCATCCCTCAACAGAGTCTTGAAATGTTTCTTTTCCTCTGTACTATTCCATATAGTGCTGGAAACATCAGGCAAGGAGCCTGGCTTAACTATGTGTCAATGGGAAAATATTTATCTAGAAACCTACTCTTAACCAAATTAAAACACTCCCTTGAAAATATATGAGGAAGTTATGGCAGAAATGGCAGTGCTCCCCATTCCACCCACCATGTTAAAAGTCAGTACAAACAAATTAGTTCATTCTTCTTAAAGCACTTTTGTTTTTGTTAATTAAAAGATATAATTTATATACAAAATGAATGGCACTTTTATTTTCTACTCTAAACGCATGGTTTAAATATTAATATATGTCATATTATCAACTGATAAAATTTGTTTTTGTTTTTGTTTTTTTGCCACACCATGCTGCATGTGGGAGCTTAGTTCCCAGGCCAAGGATTGAACCCATGGCCCCTACATTGAGAGTGCAGAGTCTTAACCACTGGACCTCCAGGGAAGTCCCAAAATTTGTTCTTTTGTCTTTTTAACACTATATACTTCATTTTCATCTCATCCTCTAATATTTTATGAATTAATGCTACTTGCTATTTCCACTCCTTACAATATTGTCACTGTATGCATTATATTGGACATCTACCAATAATCTAATTATTTAGACAGATTACCCCTAAATTTTTAGGTGAATGGATGGACATATTCAATCATCTAAACTATTTAAATATATAAACTCAACATTCAAATGAATAAAGTATTGGTCTAAAAAGAATAAAGTAAATAACATAGCCACAGTAACATCTAATTAAAATTGAGTAAGTCTGTTCTTGATGTTCTTATATTGTATTAAGAGTGAATTGACATTTACTAAGGACTGAATTCTGAATCAGACTGAAAACAAAGGAGTCTTAGTTTATTGATCTAAGAAGAAATTGACTAAACTCGGAACTGGGGAACTGGTAAATATACCAAAGCTTGGAGAAATGTTGGAAGACAAGTTTATGAGTAAAGACTTGAAAGATAACATTTTAGATTCACAAAGATTTTTCTTTATGAAAACAATGATTTACTAGGTGTTTATGTCACTTCTTTTCCATTCCCTTCCTTCCCACCTACCACTCTGTAAAAGCACCACACAAACAAATTAAAATGTACCTGCTGGAAGAGGCACTTTGAGTTCCTCTTCCATGGAGTGATGGAATGATAGACAGTTCTTTGTAAGCACAATGTCATCCAGTGCAATATCTCCATGGTGGCCTTTCCCAACTCTGCCTTCAAATTTGAGTTGGAAGTCCTCATCACCAGACAGGGATAATTCTTCCCGCTGCCAGAAATTGCCTTGTTCTACAGTGAGGTTAAGTAGGACCTTCGTTTGGTTTGAGACTGATACCTGGATCAAAGTGAGCGCTCCAATGCCATGTCCATACATGTGATAATGAAAAATGATCTGTAACCAAGAATCAGAATATTATATATAATTAATACAATTAATTTCACCTTATTTTCAATTATATCATATTGTCCTCTCCTTTCTTAACAGATTCCTGAAGGAAAATTAGATCTGTATGTTCTACGGCTCTGTGAGTACTCTACCAATGAATGAAATTAGGCCAGCCTTAAATCATATGTTGCAAAACATGGAAAATAGCACAATAAGGATCAAATAGAAACTTAGTTGAAAAATGAGCAGAGTTCACTTCCTTTCTGTGACTTATAAAAGTAGGATTCCTCCAAAAACTCTTAAGATCCACTGTCAAAGGAATAAAAATATCATTAAAACATGATGTATTATATAGAAAGACTTTTCATGATTAAGAAATATCAGGTACTGAAGAAAATCATTTCTAATCTCATGAAACTTAAATCATTTTCTTCAAAATAGCAGAGTACTTTACTGCTTATTCCACCACATCCTTGCACTTGAAGCACATTTTTAGTTCTACAAGATCCTCAGGGCTGTACTATACATAGCAAAACCACCAGAATAGCAATTTCTAAATTTTACTTGAAATGCTTTAGAAGAGCAGACTTCAGAGTTGTACCCCAAGTAAAAATTAATGTAAGTATTTCCAGGGATTAACATTTCAATGTTTCAAAGATGTAGTTTACCAGATTTTTAGTGATTGTTACGCAGATGGAGAAGGTCAGGGGAAATTCTAGGAGGAATAAGACTATGAGTTAGGAACAATAGGGACTGGGAGTGTTTTTCAGCTTTTGTCTTGTCTTTTTTATGAATGAGGGAAAAGAGTAATGGTGGGTGATCTTCACACAGGAAAATCACATTTTGGAAAGTCTAGCACTCATGGATATTATATCCTAGAGAAAGAAAAATGAATGTGTTTAAAGGGTAAAGAATGTGATTAGAGAATATATGCAATCATACTTCAAAGAGCGCCAAGAAGAGCTAAGCCATGTAAGTAACTCTATGCAAATTTCCTAGCTGATGAATAATACCTGAATTTCAGGTATTATTCTATGATCCAAAAATGTTTCTTCTATTGAGTAATCCATTACTGTTGGAAAACATGAGCTCTATGACCACTTTGGCTTGTTTGGGGAGGACTGGTCAAACCTGAGTGTCACAAAGTGAGAAACACAAAGAGTCTGAGGCCAGCCTCTTGAGCAGCGTCAATGGGCAAGAGAGGAAACTACCCAAGAGGCATAGCACATGTCTGTCTGGAGCCCTTGCCGTCATAGGTGTGGTCTTCCCAGTATTCTCCCTTGTTTTGTCTTCTTATTTGCACAGAAAGCATAAGGCATATGTTTTATGTCACAGTAAATATTCCTTATCTTCTTGAGGCCATTTTCTGAACGATGCCGTTGGGTCAACACGCAAACAAGCATCTAAATACTCCATTTCTACAGAGAACACTTCATGACAATGTAACCTAATCACAGGGCAACATGAGTGAATAAAAATCTCTTAAGTATTAAATTCTTCTAAGGAGGCATTTTCACTAGAAATTTCAGTTACTCAGAGGTTTGATCTCTACCCTCATCAATCTATGTCTGCATCCCTTCCTGCCTCCCACCCATCCCTCAAAAGGAAGAAAAATCTCCAATTTGATTTTTTCTGCCTGAAGTTTTCCACAGGGTCAAGTGACAGAAAGGATTTTCATGAAAATATGGAAGGTCACTAAGCTTACCTGATAAACAAATTTTTATATATGAGAGACCCAATCATTCCCAGCATGACCTTTGCTTACTTCTTTGTATTCAATCTATATCATAAATATTCATAAAGTGAACCATTCATCATTAATTTTTTGACATTTCTCCTAGGCATACTTCATTATTCTCACACAGGTGTTTTAAACAGTGGGAATTATAGTGCTGGGACCAGGGAAAAATAGAGATGAATGAGACCCTTAGTAACTACAGTATGAAAAAAAAAATCTTTTGAACATTCTTAGAGGAAGTCTAAAAAGAAAAGCTAAGGAGTCTGTTTTTGATGTCCTTCAAATTACTCAATACTTTCTTGAAAATAAATCCCAGCATACCAGATTTTATATATGTTGAGTCTATATCTATAAATCTATATACCCATAGATATTCTGAAATTTGCAAATTAGTTCTAGTGTTAGAAAGCTGATTAAAAATTAAACATGAAATATATACAATTTCAATTTGACTTCTTTGCTTTTCTAAAACTCAACGTTTGCCAAACATTAAAGTTTAATATAATTGGGTATGATTCATTACATCCATTCGGGACTGCTGACTGAGTTACATCTTTAAAACTCCGCGCGTTTCACTTTCTTGCAGAAAATCTATGAAATTTGCCTGAAGAGAGAAGAGAGATGTGATTATTCCCTGAGAATTGAACTATGAAATCAATTTAAGATGACACGGAAAAGCTCCTAACACAAACTAAAGGTTTAACATGTATTAAGCCTGGGAAAATGGTAGGATGTGATGGATGGTCAGTATAAAACAGAGGAACAAACATCTGTAATGGGTACAGGTACAGCTGGGGAGCCTTTGAGCAAAGATTTAATATGTCCCCTTCTGGGGTTAGGGCTCTCTATTGTGGAGACAGATACATAAGAATATTACAATTTGAATAGAGATTTAGATCATGTTATTGTCTCCCAGCCTGATTCTTTGATTGTCTAGCAACTTTCTGAATATAATTTGTTTTCCTTTCAGTGTTCAGACATTGGGGAATACACCAGTCGGAATACATGTGTTCAGACTTATGGAGATTGCATTTCTTGCCGTAAATATAAATAAATGGCAAATTTATTCACGCATTAATCTCTTATAAGCAAGATTCTGTGAAGTCATCTGTGAGTGCTTAATTTATATGTAAAGATAAATTTAGCCCCTAGCCTAGTGGACTCAAATCTTTTGGGCAATAAAAATAGACAAGCATGCAAACAATAAATAAAGTGAAGGTCCTTGCAAATGCATAGTCATCATATGAAGATCCATACAACTCTATTTATACTTTTAACTCTATAAATGTTTTCTTCAAATTTCCACAGCATAATGGCCAAACCATTTTTTCTTCTGCCCCTAGAAATTCTACTTCTTAAAGGGTCAATTTCAGTCTTTCCTTTTCCATGAAGACGTCTTCAACCACTGTATCATGGTGCCAACTATGACTCATACTAGTTCTTGGAAATATTTAACTTTATACTATTTCTCATTGTTTAATTCTCTTTCTTATGATGAAATTCCCATAATTCCAATAAGTACCAAGTTCCCTGAGTGGACACAACTGATATTTTACTTCTTGTGTTCCACCCATGGTTATGGATAATAACCATGACATTTTCCAATGGTTTCCAAAATTCCTTATCTATGGAACTTATCCACAGGATAAATTCTTCCAACAGCTCTAATGATCCTTCCCTTTCACCCTTACTTCACTTTCTACATATTCCAAGTTGAATACATTCAAACTCCTTTGTTGGTCTGGTGCTGGCCATTTCGTTTTATGTACTTAACTCCATCAGAAGTTGTTCATAATATTTCTGGGTTTTTTTCCCCCATACCTTGCAGTTTTTGCTTCTTCTGCTTATGACCGGGCTTGAAATTCTGGCTGCTCTCATGGGCTGCTGCGGGAACAAGCTTTTTATAAAGATGTAATGACCAGATGAATTTCGCAAGGTGTGGTCAGCAGCTGGCTCTGTGCCTGAGGCAGGGACGCTGCTGGCCTTCAGGTTCCAGTCAAAGTCATCATCCTGCTCCTGCTTCCAGGAACAAAGATCGAACTCAAAATCACAGCACCCGCTGGAGGTACCTGGAAAACCTTTTCCAATTTATGGTGGAGAGAAAAAGGAAATTAGTAGATAAAGCATGCAATCACAAATTACAGTAATCTTATTAAACACACTCATGTTTCAGGATCTTTGAACTTGCTACTCTCTCTGCCTGGATTCTTTCCCAAATGGCCTGTCCACTCACTTCTATCAGATCTGTATTTGAGCGTCACCTTCTCAGTGGGTCCTTATTTATCAGTGTACGTAAAATCTCCTATCCTCAACTCTGTCATGCTTCACTTGTTTATTTTTATTTGGGGCACTTTTCTAACACATTATATGCTTTACCTACTTATTTGTTGTCTTCCCCCACTCCTCACTCATCAGAATGCATGTGTTAGAAAGGAGAGAATTTGCTCACTTGTGTTGTTACATTCCCAGTGCCTGGCAAATAATTGCTCAATTTACTGAATAAATAAATGAACTTCTAAAAAAGAAAAATAATACAGTAATCTTATGTGGCTTTTACATATAGAATGGATAAACAAGGTCCTACTCTAGAGCACAGAGAACTATATTCAATATCCTGTGACAAACTATAATGGAAAAGAATATAAAAAGGAATGTATATGTATGTATAATGGAATCACTTTGCTGTACAGCAGTAATTAACACAACATTGTAAATCAACAATACTTCAATTAAAAAATTGAAAAATTTGCAGTAATCCTGCCACATCATGTAATGTTAGAAACCTTACAATATTATCCTGACAGCAACATTAAAATAGAATAGTTTAGTTTGTTACACACAGCTATTTCCATGGCTCATTTAAGTTTATTTCTTCAATAGTCTGGTCCCTGTGTCAAAATCCATGAGAAAATATCTCAGCATTACACACATTTCCCCCTGCAAACACCCATTTGGTCAATGTAATTTATTTCTTCTCTCTTCTCATCTTTGCTTCTCAGATCTTGGTAGGGAATTCAGCAAGTTTATTATTCTGCAACACAGTTTAGCTGGGAAATACTTCCTAAAGCAAAAGTTATTAATCATTGTAATTATTTTTTAAAACATAAACTTATTTTAGAGATAAGAAAACTGTGAAACAGAAAAGTAAGGTTAAAACTGTAATGATTTAATTTATTATAATAAGCTGCAGAAATTAAATATGTTGAGTTACATTAAATATCAACTATCTCCCAGGTATTTAAAAAATATTTTATTATTAACATTGCTAAAGTTTTTCTTCCATTTCCAGGATAGTAAGAATTCTGAGTCCAACTATGTCCTTATTGATTTTCTGCCTGCTGGATGTATCCATTTCTGATAGTGGGGTGTGAAAATCTCCAACTATGATAATGGATTCATCTCTTTTCTTTGCAGTTCTAGAAGTTTTTTATGTCATACAGGTTGACATTCTGTTGTTAGGTACATACATGTTAGGGATTGTCATGTCTTCTTAAAAAAGTGACCCCTTTACTGTTGTGTAATGCCCTTATCTATCCCTGATAATGTTCCTTCCTTTGAAGTCTGTTCTGTCTGAAATTAAAATAGCTATTCCTGCTTTCTTTCGATTCATGTAAGCATGGTATATATTTCTACATACATTTACCTTTAACCTATAAATATCTTTCTATTCAAAGTGGGTTTCTTGTAGACAACATGTATTTGGGTCCTATTTTCTATTCAACTGTTAATTCAGTTTTTAAATTATATTTGAAACTTATTTTGAAAATTTACTCTGTCCTAAAATAGACTGTAATTCCTACAACCTCTTTTAGTTCAGAATACTAAAGTTCTCCAAGTATCCTCTCAAAGGACTGGGAAGTAAATCTCACTAAAATAATAATGAACCCCAACTCACCATCTTGTTTATAATCTGAACTCTTATCTTGGTTAAGAATATAAAATGAAGTAACTAATTCAGTTGTCCTTATGTTGGAAAATTTAGCAGCCCATGAGGACCAGATTTCCATATAGACCAGCATCTAGAAAGGCCATTTGTATAAGGAAATGATGTGTGTTGTTGAAAAACAGATTTGTTAAAAAAAAAAAAAACGTACAAATACTGCTACATGAATCTCTATAGTGTAAATCATATTTTTGATTTTGATATTTACTATAGTTTTGAAGATATATTTCCTTGGAAAGTTTAATTCTAAAATATCAGTGGAGGAAAACACAGCAAGCAGGCCTAAGTTGTTTGAATTTCACATCACTATGGTAAGCGGGAGCAACTTATAATTTCATTTTCTACTATTTCCCACAGGTGCCATGCGAGACAAGTAGCAAATAGTCTTCTGTGCAGATGCCAATTCCTGGCATTTCATGGAGCAATTAATGTCAGTGCCAGACAGGTGTGCCATCAGGAAGAAAATGATCCCTTTGTCTACAGCTGTATCATCAATCAAACCAGTTTCTCCCTTTCCAAATGCTATAATTTTTCCATCGATCAATATCTTTATAAGTATAAAAATGTTTCATTTAAAACAGACATAATTTTGAAAGAACACAACCTAATGCCTTTTAAGATCCTACCATCAAATTTTTAAAAGATATCATTCTATTCATTTATTCATTTCATATAAAATTTTTATTTTTTAAATTGATATATAGTTTCTGTAAAAGAGTGTATGTTATAGGTGTACAATATAGTGATTCACAATTTTTAAGTTATACTCCATTTATAGTTATTATAAAATATTGGCTGTATTCCCTGTGTTGTATAATATATCCTTGTAGCTTATTTTACACCTAATAGCTTGTATCTCTGACTCCCCTACCCCTAAATTGCCCCTCCCCCCTTCCCTCTCCCCACTGGTAACCACTAGTTGGTTCTCAGTATCTGTGAGTCGTCTTCTTTTTTGTTTTATTCACTAGCTTGTTGTAGTTTTTAGATTCCACATGTAAGTAATATCGTGCAGTATATCTTCCTCTGTCTGACTAATTTCATTTAGCATAATGCCCTCCAAGTCCATCCATGTTACTACAAATGGCAAAATTTCATTCTTTTTTATGGCCAGTAGTGTTGCATGGTATATGTATATATTTATGTGTGTGTGTGTGTGTGTGTGTGTGTGTGTGTGTGTGTGTAATGTGTGTTATATCTTCTTTATTCATTCATCTGTTGATAGACACTTAGGTTGTTTCTGTATCTTGGCAACTGTAAATAATGCTGCTATGAACATTGGGGTGCATGTATCCTTTTGAATTAGGATTTATTGAGCATATTCTATTAATAAAGCACATTTAAGAAGATGGGAAACTGCCTGGAAACAGGGCTTCTGTGTATTGAGTATAACGTATATCAGGGCCTGAGTAGTCTCTTCATATGTTTTATTTCACTTAATTCCCACATCTCTACATAATTGTTACTGTTCTTACTTTGGTTTAAGAGATAGCTGGAGTTCAGAGTTAAAGTACTTTGCTCAGTATTACCCTGTAAGTAGCAGAATGATATGACACAGCCCCTGTACCAGTACTCCCCTTTATAATGTGGTATGCAGCAGTTGGGGATGGCGGCTGCAATAAAATAAATCTACAAATAATGAAGGATAACAAAATGCGTATGTCTATAAAGAAATGCTCTAAAAGACCTCCTCCTCTAGGGTAAGTAGCTACATGAAGATGGCAGTCATCCAGTTTGGCTTGATTCTTCTTGAGGTGGCAGGATGTCATTCATCACGTCTTTTAACTCTGTTCATATGAATATGAACGTTCTATGGATGTCAGTTTGTTGTGCAAAGGAAGAATGTTTGAAGAACATATTCTCTTGCTAAGAGAATATGATAAATCCTATAAATTATATCTCTCTGAGAGATTTTAAAATACATTAGTGTATTAAAGCCTCCATGAATTCCAACAGTATAGAAACTATTTCTTTATACAACAAGTATATTCCCTATTTATTTGACTAAGGAAACTTTTTACTTACTTATTAGAACTATGAACATCTTTAGATTACTACACTACTGGTAATGCACAGAGCAAGTTCACAAATCCTAATTAAAAACAAACTAGCAAAAAGCATAATTAGAGAAGTTCATTTCCATCAGTTCTGAGTGGGGCACTTTTCTAGCTATGTGACTTTGGGAATTGTATTCATTTCTTAGGGCTGTTGCAACAAAGTACAACAAACGGGGTGGCTTTAAACAACAGAAAGGTATTCTCTCTCAGTTGTTCAGGCTAAAGATCTGAAATCAAGGTATCAGCAGTACCATGTTCACCCTACCGGCTCTAGGGGAGAATCCTTCCTTACCTGTTTCTTGCTACTGGTGGTTACTGGCAATCTGAGCATTCCTTGGCTTGACCACACCATTCCAGCTACATGGCATTTGCCCTGTGTGTTATCACATCGTTTTCCCTCTGAGTGTCTCTGTTCATATTTCTTCTTATAAGGACACCAATCATTGGGTCTGAACCCACTTAATCCAATATGACTTCACTTTAATTCATTACCTCTGCACAGACCCTGTTACCAAATAAGGTGACATTCACAGGTTCTAGTTGCAATTTACGGGGGTACACTATATAACTCAGTACTGGAATGTTTACATTTTTTAAAGTAAATCTCTTGGGCTTTTAAGGTATAAAATCATATCATTAGAAAATAATTATAAATTGCTAAGAGAGAAGATCTTAAAAGTTCTCATCACAAAAAAAATATTTGTAACTATGTATGAGGATGGATGTTAACTAGACTTATTGTGGTAATCATTTTGCAGTATATACTCATATTGAATCCTTATGCTGTATACCTGAAACTAATGTTATATGTCAATTATAATACAATAAAAAAGAAAATAAATATAATTGGGTATTCCTTTATTTCATTTTATGTCTTACATATCAACCATGACCACAAAAAGAATACAAATAGTAATATAGTGTCAAATAGTTCTTGACATGATCATGATTTTAATGGGAATACTTCCATTGTTTCCTTCTTTAATTTGATATATCATTTTAAATATGTTAAAGTAATACCATTCTATGTATATTATAATAAATGGTTGTTAAATTTAACTGAATATTTTCAGAACCTATCAGTTTATTGTGACACGTTTCAGTGACTTATTTGGTTACATGAACAGTTGTTACTTTAAAATATCCTTAAAATGTTGCAAGATCCTCATCTCAAAGCACATGATGTAATTATTACATTACTGAATTGAGTTTGCTCATGTTTTAAGTTTTGCACATTTATATTCACAAGGAATTTTAACTATAGTTTTCATACTTTTCTAATTTCTGGAGGCTTCATTGTCAGTGATACATTAGTTTCATAAAATAAATTCTATCATTTCATATGGTTAGAATAGTTTCTTTGGACATTATCAGTTCATCAAAATTTGATAGAACTCAGCAGTATCTATCTCAGGAGACAAAATTGAGGGACATGTGTTGATAACTTTATTTGATAGTTAATTGTCTATTCAGGTTTTCTCCTCCATTAGTTTGATTTTGGTCATTTTTCTCCGAAAAAATTAACCATTTCATTGACATCTCCAAACTAGTGCAGTTATTGGTCTCCATATACTTATTAATTCCCCTTTAGCAAACCTGCATTTGTGTTTTTCCTCCTTTTTTAAAATTAAAAAATTGGAGTTTTGTCTATTTTTAAAAATAACATACTCTTGTATTTATCATTTGAATTGCTTTTGTTTCCACGTTAGTATTTCTTTCTCTTGATTTTCTTAATATGACATTCTTTGTAACATTTTATTTTGAAATAATTTCAAGCTCATAGAAAAGTTGTAAGAATAGTATAAGTATTTTCCATCTATTCTCTAAATTCACAAATATTTCTATTTCCCCATTTGTTCTACCTACATATGGATATACATCTCTATACATGCATTTTCAGAAGGATTTGAAAGTAAATTAGAGATAATCATTTTATCAACACTTTCATGTTTCTTTCCTATAAACAAAGATGTTTCCTTACATAATGACAGCAAAATCGTAGAACCAGAAAATGGGACATTAATATCGAATCCACTGTTCATATTTAAATTTGTCAATTATCCTACCTACTTCCTTTGTAGTCCTTGGTTCAGAATCCAATCCAAAATAGATCATACATTATATTAAGTTGTCATGAATCTTTTTCTTCCTTTGCCTGGATATATTCCATGAGGGAAGGCCAGTTATTTTAGCAAGTATTTGAATTTGTGTTTGAGGAATTCTTATGATTAGATTCAGGTCATGCATTTTAGCAGGAATCCCACCGAAGTAAACTTGGATCCTTCTCACACATGGTGTCAGGAGGCATGATATTAATTTGTCCTAATATCCTTGGTGTTCACTTTGAACAACAGGTTAAGGTGGAATCAGTCACATCTCTCTACTAAAAAGTAACTTTTTCCTTAAATAATTATTAATTTGTATGCAAATACAGGTGACAATGAAAATATGCCTCCCTTGTCAAATATTTAGCAACTAGTTTTAACTTCCACTAACGATTTCCTTCCTCCCTTCCTCTCTCCCTCCCTCCTTTCCTTTTCTTCTTGTGGTAAGAACACTTAACGTGAGATTTATCCTCTTAACAAAATTGTACATGTATAACACAGTGTTGTTAACTACAGGACCTACGCTGTACAGCAGATCTCTAGAACCTTTTCATCCTGAGTAACTGAGACTGTGTACCATTGAATAACAGCTCCCCATTTTCCCTCTCTCCCTAGATCCTGGCAATTACCACTCTACTCTCTGCTCCTATGAGTTTGACTCTAGATGCTTCATATAAGTGCAGTCATGCAGTGTTTGCCCTTTTGTCAGTGTCTTATCTCACTGAGGACATTCCAGGTTCATTCATGTTATCATATATGGTAGGACCTCCTTCTTTTTATGACAACATAATATTCCACTGTATGTATATACCACGTTTTCTTTATTCATTCATTCATCAGTGTACATTTAGCTTGTGTTGATATCTTGGCTACTGCGAATAATGCCACAATGAACACGGGAGTGCTGATATCTCTTCAAGATCTTTATTTCAATTCTTTTGGATATATACTCAGAAGTAGGATTGCTAGATTATGTGGTCTACCCATTATTTTCTAACAGTTCATTACCCGTAAGTTGGTTTTCTAATGTAAAGAAGAGCTTTGCCTTCACTTTATTTAATTAGTTATTTAGTTTTTAATTTATACTTATATTTACATTATTTTCACTCTATTCCCAGCCTTAGGGTGAAAGTATTCAATATTTCACTTTAAGTATGATATCAGCTATATGTTCTTCACAGCTCTCCTTTGTCAGTCTGAGAAAGCTCCTTGTTTACAAAAAGTTTTATCACGACAGAGTATTGAATGTTCATTGATGCCTTTCCTGAACCTAAATGAGGAGACCACATGAATTTTCTTCTTTTTCTGTTCAGGTGTGGATTTTTTTCATTATTTCATTTTTTGAACATTAAGTCAAACATATCCCTTTGTAAAATACATTATTAAAGATTTTTGCATCTGTGTTCATCAGGGTAATTGATTTCTAAATTTCTCTTCTTATAGCTGCTAGTCTGACTTTGGCATCAGCCTTATACTGGTATCATAAAATGAGTTGGGAAGTGTTCCCTTTTCCTAATTTATGTTCTGAGAGTCCTGGGCAAGTTGGTATTATATTACAAGTTTGATAGATTTCACCCATGAAGTCATCTGAGATTAACTATAGGTATGTGGAAAATGTTTTATTATAAATTCAATTTCTGTAACAGATGTAGTCTTATTCAGATTTGTTTCAGTTTTGTCATTTTAAAGTTTTTGCTCATTTCTTCCAAGCTGTTGATTTTTTTAGGAATGAAGTTATTATTTATAATAGCTATTCCTTACTAAGCTTTTAATGTCAGTAGAGTTTGTGGTGATCTTTACTCTTTTATTCCTGACATTAGTAAATTGTGTTTTCTGTCTTTAATTTTAATCAGTTTATTCAGGGGTTTATTAAATTTATTAATCTTTCAAATAAACAATTTTGGCCTTTTTAATATTCTCCTTTTGTTTAAATATTTACTATTTTTTATTTGTGCCCTAATCTTTACTTTTTCCTTCCATATAATTACTTTGTGTTTGATTTCATTGTTTTGTTTTTCAATCTTCTTAATTTGGAAACTCAGATCAATGATTTTTGATCTTGCTTTGTAATATAAATACTTACTGCTATGTATTTCCTTTTAACCACTGATTTAGCAGGAATTCTAACCATATTTTATTCATCTGTGAATTTTAATTATCATTCATTTCGAAATACTTTCCTCTTTGTTTGTGATTTCTCCTTTGGATGTATTCATTATTTTTCAGTGAGTTATTTCTCTGCCCAAATTTGGACATTTTATAAATATATATTATTATTGATATATCAATTATGGTGTGATCAGATAGCATACTCTGTTAATATTTAATCCTTTGATATTTATTTATACTTGTTTTATGCCTTAGCATGTGGTCATTTGGTATGAACATTCCATTCACACTTGGAAAAGAATGTGTTTACTGAGGAGTGAGCTATAGCTAAATTAGATAAAGGTAGTTGCTAGTACAATTCAGATTTCCTATATCCTTATGAATATTTTGTCTTGGCATTCTGTGAGTTCATGAGAGAGGTGACAAAATTTCTGACTACGATTGTGAATTTTTATATTTTTATTTTAGTTCTGTCAGACTTTATTTCAGGCATTTTGAAGCTCTGTTAAAAATACATATTTTTGATTGTTAACGTTTTCTTGATAAATTGACAGCTTTATTATAATGAAATGTCCCCCTACCATTTCTTATGTTCTTTTTCCAAAAGTCTATTTTTATATTAATTTAGAAACTATGAAGGCCTTTTATTTGCTTTTTCAAGAGAAATATTTTAAATATAAACTCAGAGATAGGTTAGAAGTGAAAGGATATAAAAGTACACGCCAAGCAAATTGTTGTATCATGTTTTTAAAAAATCTATTCATGGGCTTCCCTGGTGGCGCAGTGGTTGGGAGTCCAGCTGCCGATGGAGGGGACACGGGTTCGTGCCCTGGTCCGGGAAGATCCCACATGCCGCGGAGCAACTAAGCCCGTGAGCCATGGCCGCTGGGCCTGCGCGTCCGGAGCCTGTGCTCCGCAGCGGGAGAGGCCACAGCAGTGAGAGGCCCGCATACCGCAAAAAAAAAAAAAAAAAAAAAAAAATCTATTCATAAATCTTGGCATTTTAATTGGTGTATTTAGGCTACTTACATTTGATGTAATTAATGTTATTGCAAGATTTAGATCATCCATTTATTATTTTTATATACATCCATTTCTTTATTATCTTCCTCCTTTTCTGCCTTTTTTGAATATTTTTAGTATTCCACTTTAATTCTTTATGGGTTTTTAGCTGTATCTCTTTACATTATATTTTAATAGTTGGACTAATGATTGTAATATGCCTACTTAACCATCACAATCAAGAGTTAATATTGCTCTTCATGCAAAATTTAAGAACCTTGGTAAAGTTTAGTTCCATTCACCTCCTGTTAATTGTGCTATTTTGTCATATATACCTATATATGAAATAAAAGCTTCAATACTGTGTATGTCTTCTTTTAAAAAGCATGCCTTTTAAAGAATTTAATGAAAGAAAAGAGAAAAATTTAGTCTTGTATATTAACTCACATAATTATAAACTCTTATTCTCTTTATTCCTTCCTGAAGATCAAGTTTCAACCTGGTGTTATTTACTTTCAGCCTGAAAAATATCCATTAGCACTTTTTATAGTGTATGCTGAAGTATGATGGCATCTCTTATTTTCCATTTATCTGAAAATGTTTTATTTTGCCTTAGTTTTGGGAAAATATTTTCACTGGATACAAAATTCTTTGTTGACAAGTCCTCTCTCCAACACCAGTTTAGCATTTTAAATATATTCTTCTAATATCTTTGGGCCTCCATTTTTCTTTTGACAAGAAATAAGCTATCAAGCATATCATTGTTTCATTTTTGTTTAAGTTGTTTTTTACTTTTCTGGTGTCTTTCAAGATTTTCTCTTTTATTTTGGTTTTTATCAGTTGAAATAGAAGGTACTGAGATGTGGTGATCTTCATTTTCTTTGTCCTGATCTTCCTGATCATTTTATTTAAGTTTATGCTTGCCATAACTTTGGAATTTTTTGATAATTATTTATTCAAATATTTTTCTGTCCCCTCCCCCCCCACCTTATGTTTCTTCATTTACATGTATGGAAGAATGTTTTAGTTGCCCTGTGGATCACTAAGGCTCTGATCAATTTATTTTCTTTTTTTTTCTTCTTAAGTAATTAGATAACTTCCATTTAGTAGATCTGTCTTCAAGTTCAGTGATATTTGTCCAGTTGTCTCTAATCTGTCTCTAAGGTCATCCAGTAAATTTTTATTTCAGGTATTTCACTTTTCAATTCTAGAAATTCCCTTTGGTTCTTCCTCCTATTCTTCTTTATCCTCCTTCTCTTCTTCTTCTCTCTCACTTCCTCCTCCTCTCTCTTTCTCTTCCTCTTCATCTTCATTTTTATTTCCTTGCTGAGATCTTCTATATCTGCTTATTCATTATTGTGATATTCTTATTAAGTGCTTGAACACATTTGTAATACCTGCTTTAAATCCACAGTTTACTAAATCTAGTTTTCCATCATCTTGGAATCAATTTCTATTAATTTGTTTCTCTCAAATATATGTCAAAATTTCCTCTTTCTTGATATGTGTCATTTTTTTTACTTGTATGCTGAAATTGTAGATGATACATTGTAGCAAATTTGGGTTATGTCATGCTCTTTAAATGTGTGTTATATTTTTTCTCACATTTTCTGAGAGGTCTTTTTAGTCCAATCAGGCTTAGTTTTATTATTTTTAGTTTAGACCTATTGAAAATTTCAACTTATTCCTAGGTTATGTTGCTTATTAATAAATTGGGTTTTTACTATAGTATCATTTTAAAGCTTGAAGTGTTTAGTACCATCTCAATTCTGGCTGTGCTGGAATTTTAATGTGTTCCCAAATTGTATGCCCTCTAGAATAACTATTGATCTCTCTCTCAGTCCTGCACCATGTCATCTCTCCTAATGGGGTCTCACTCTGTTCATGTTCAGTCTAACTCTTAGCCAAGTTAATCCCCATAAAATCTTCTAGAACAAGTGTTTTTCCCAGTTCTTTCCTCAGGTATTCAGCTGCTTCAGCAGCCAGTAATTATCTCTCTCTCAGCTTAGTGGCACTGCTACTATTTTGGGGTTCTGTCTCTGTTCTGTGGAAGAAAACTTTCATCATAAGAAATGTGACAGTCAGTGGGTGATCATGGAGGTTAACTTTTGTATTCCTGTCTCTCAAGATCACAGTTCTATGCTGCCTGTTGTGTAATGCCTGATAACATTTGCCTCATATATTACGTCCCATTCTATTGCTCTTGACAAAGAATAAACCCAGCATCAGCTTTTTCTATCATGAATGTATGCATAAGTCCCTCAACATTATTTGATATTCTAATGTCATAATTTTCTGATTCTTTTATTAGTAATCTATTGCCATAATAGAAATATTATATAATACACTCACATATGGGGGGAGAGAAAGAGATACTGATTCATATATATATATGTATATATATATATATATGTATGTATATATATATACACACACACACACATATATATATATACACCCCTCAGGGTAAAAGTATGCATGCATCTAATATGTTATGATATCTAACCTTTTCATATTTATTTTCTTCTTTTAAATATACTTTTTATTGTGGTAAATCAAATATTTTTTGTCCTTTATTCTATATTCATTTAAGAGTATAAAATTATGTATCTAATTGACAACATTTTAGCTTAAACTTTTAAATTAATATTTACTTTTATATTTTGTCTGTATTTTGATCAAATAATATGGATTATACAACTTTTCTATATGGAATGTATTGACTATCTTCTAAATTGTGATGAATCTGTAAATATACCAAATATGGTTGAAATAACGCTTTTATTTATAAGGTCCAAAATTTCATATATATATTTATAACTCTATCATATTTTATTATAGATAAATAAATATATCATATTTTATATGATTTATATATATAAATAAAATATATATACTTGTTATCTATATATCATATATATCTCTATCATATTTTTCCAAATACTCTATGCCTTTATTATTTATTTACTTTTGCTTATCTTATTAGCAAAAGCTGATAGAGGCTTTTGAAATATGATTCAATAACTGGATTTTCTTTTTTTTCTTGTACTGCTGTGTTGCTTCATATATTTGGTTATGTCATTTTAAGCAGAAAGCTTAAAACTATATTTTCATTCTAGATTTCACCTTTTAACACTCAATAATTTTGATTCCAAAATTAATGTTTAATTAACTACTCTTTAATTGCATCACAAATCTTTGTCCATGTTTCCAGTCTGTTTATTTTACATCACTAGCTACACTTTTTAGAGTTCACTAACAATACTTTTTATATCATGATTTACTAAGTTCTTATGTTTAATTTAGCCTAATTTTAAGTAGCTTAAATATTTTTAACTTTATGAAAGTTATATTTCTTATACTAACTATTATTTATATTATATGTATCTACTGTCTATATATATTATATATATGTGTTATTTATATTATATATATTCATTGTCATCATCACCAATTACACATAGTACTAATTCTCATCCCCTGTCATATCCCTTATTTCCTCTCAGTCTTTTCATTTTATTGAATATTTCTTCTTTGTGCTGACACAGATTTTCAAATTTGTATTCCTTGGCAACAATTCACTTTTCCATAATGTCATTCCAGCGTAAAATTTCATTTAGGATTGTAATTGCTTTACTTATAATTCTTCCTTGTCTTATCCAATTTCATCTTAATCTTTTCTCTCTTATGGTCCTCTTCTCATATTTCACACATTCCATAATTTCTTATAACATGTTGAATAAACATGACATATATATTTGATTTATCTGGGTAACTGTAATAAATATATTTTATAATTAGGTTCCTCTGACACTCCTAATTTTTGTTGTTGTTTTGTTGGTTCCCCATTTAAATAATGTTCCAGAGCTGTTTTTTGTCAAAAGATGGAGTGTGTAGCTTTCCTTTCGCTCATTTAATATTATTTGTTCATTTGTGGAAGCCCTTTCTCAGAACTATGCCTAGAGTTCATGCACTGTTCACATTGAAATTTCTAGTACATAGTAGATTGTAATTAATGTAATGTTTTATAATAAGGTGGAACTATTGCTTATCCCACTTCCTGGCCTATGACTCTTTAATAAACAGAACACAAAACAATCATAACAGCGACAACTCAACAAACCAGAAAACCTACACTTATAACTTGCACCAATTCCTAGCATGTTCTTGACCGCATCCTTATTCAATTCCTGCATTTTAAATTCAAATGTCAGTCCTCACTAGTCCTGTATGAGTCAAATGCAGCCTCTTCACTTATTTTGTCTCTCACTTCAGGGAATCAATAATTTGGGGATAACAGAAATATAAATAGGTCTTCTTTTGATAAAATTATGGAGGGAAAACTGACTCTTAAGTAATTGGATAGTAGTTCATGTTACTAAAAAAATGTAGTTATTTTTATATTGACGAGTGTAATTCAAAAGCTGTAGATATATAATTTTATTTCTCTTTGTATAGGTAGAGGAAACATTTGATTTTTAAAAAATATTTAACTGAAGGAAGGTTATGGAAGGTATGTAAATATAAAAGTAGACTGTTTACATTGACTACATTAGCCTGGATAGGCTCAGTGATTGGTAGAAACCAAAATAATGGAATTTTAATATGAAAAAATGGCAAATCCTGCTTTTCAGTTTAAAATGTAAATGATTGAGAGAGGTGTAGGCCAGGGTGACTACAGGTGAGGAAGAGATTTAACACCATTACATGTGAAAAGTAAGGTCCAAACCTATATTCCCCTCACATTCTAACATTGCCAAAGTGATACCAATTACCTTCTTGTTATTAAATATAAAAGAAATTTCTCAGGACTTATATTATTTGATGTTTACACACTTGACAATGTCACATATTTCTTTTTAGAATTATAACTTTCCTGACCTTCTGTGACACCAATGTCTGTTCTTTTCTTCTCCTTCAAGGCACTCTACTTCTGTCTGCTTTGTAAGCATCTTTCTCTTAAATATCGGTGTTAGTTGAGGTTCTATTCCTATGCTATTCCTTCGTTTCCCACTGTATCTACCTTCTCTATGTGATATTATCGACTTCATGGATATATATATATATATCAATATATACATGTATCCATTATATATTGATGTTCCCCAATTCTTTTCTTTCTTAACATCTTTACTGGAGTATAATTGCTTTACAGTTGTGTGTTAGCTTCTACTGTATAACAAAGTGATTCAGCTTTACGTATGCATATATCCCCATATACCCTCCCTCTTGTGTTTCCCTCCCCACCATCCCACGCCTCTAGGTGGTCACAAAGCACCAAGCTGATCTCCCTGTGCTATGTGGCTGCTTCCCAGTAGCTAACTATTTTACATTTGGTAGTGTATATATGTCCATGCTACTCTCTTACTTCGTCCCAGGTTCAACCTCCCCATGTCCTCAATTCCATTCTCCATGTCTGTGTCTTTATTCCTGTCCTACCCCTAGGTCCTTCAGAACTTTTTTTTTTTAGATTCCATATATATGTGTTAGCATATGGTATTTATTTTTCTCTTTCTGACTTACTTCACTCTGTATGACAGACTACGTCCATCCACTTCACTACAAATAACTCAATTTCATTTCTGTTTATGGCTGAGTAATATTCAACTGTGTATATGTGTCACATCTTCTTTATCCATTCATCTGTCAATGGACACTTAGGTTGATTCCATGTTCTGGCTATTGTAAATACTGCTTCAATAAACACTGTGGTATATGACTCTTTTTGTATTATGGTTTTCTAAGGGTATATGCCCAGTAGTGGGACTGCTGGGTCATATGGTATTTCTATTTGTAGTTTTTTTAAGGAACCTCCATACTGTTCTCCATAGTGGCTGTATCAATTTACATTCCCACCAGCAGTGCAAGAGGGTTCACTTTTCTCCACACCCTCTCCAGCATTTATTGTTTCTAGAGTTTTTGATGATGGCCAATCTGACCGGTGTGAAATGATATCTCATTGTAGTTCTGACTTGCATTTCTCTAATGAGTAATGATGTTGAGCATTCTTTCATGTGTTTGTTAGCAATCTGTATATCGTTTTTGGAGAAATGTCTATTTAGTTCTTCTGCCCATTTTTGGATTGGGTTTTTTGTTTTTTTGTTATTGAGCTGCATGAGTTGCTTATAAATTTTGGAGATTAATCCTTTGTCAGTTGCTTCATTTGCAACTATTTTCTCCCATTCTGAGGGTTGTCTTTTGGTCTTGTTTATGGTATCCGTTGCTGTGCAAAAGCTTTTAAGTTTCATTAGGTCCCATTTGTTTATTTTTTGTTTTTATTTCCATTTCTCTAGGAGATGGGTCAAAAAGGATCTTGCTGTGATTTATGTCGTAGAGTGTTCTGCCTATGTTTTCCTCTAAGAGTTTTATAGTGTCCGGTCTTACATTTAGGTCTCTAATCCATTCTGAGTTTATTTTTGTGTATGGTATTAGGGAGAGTTCTAATTTCTTTCTTTTACATGTAGCTATACAGTTTACCCAGCACCACTTACTGAAGAGACTGTCTTTTCTTCATTGTATACCCTTGCCTCCTTTGTCATAGATTAGTTGACCATAGGTGCATGGGCTTATCTCTGGGCTTTCTACCTTGTTCTATTGATCTATATTTCTCTTTTTGTGCCAGTAGCATATCATCTTGATTACTGTAGCTTTGTAGTATAGTCTGAAGTCAGGGAGTCTGATTCCTCCAGCTCCGTTTTTTTCCCTCAAGACTGCTTTGGCCATTCGGAGTCTTTTGTATCTCCACACAAATTTTAAGATTTTTTGTTCTGGTTCTGTAAAAAATGCCATTAGTAATTTGATAGGGATTGCATTGAATCTGTAGATTGCTTTTGGTAGTATAGTTATTTTCACAATATTGATTCTTCCAATCCAAGAACATGGTATATATCTCCATTTGTTGGTATCATCCTTAATTTCTTTCATCAGTGTCTTACAGTTTTCTGCATACAGGTCTTTTGTCTCCCTAGGTAGGTTTATTCCTAGGTGTTTTCTTCTTTTTGTTGCAATGGTAAATGGGAGTGTTTCCTTCATTTCTCTTTCAGATTTTTCAACATTTGTGTATAGGAATGCAAGAGATTTCTTTGCATCAATTTTGTTTCCTGCAACTTTACCAAATTCAGTGATTAGCTCTAGTAATTTTCTGGTGGCATTTTTAGGATTCTCTATGTATAGTATCATGTCATCTGCAAACAGTGAAAGTTTTACTTCTTCTTTTCCAATTTGTATTCCTTTTATTTCTTTTTTTTCTCTGATTGCCGTGGCTAGGACTTTCAAAATTATGTTGAATAATAGTGGTGAGAGTGGACATCCTTGTCTTGTTCCTGATCTTAGAGGAAATGCTTTCAGTTTTTCACCATTGAGAATGATGTTTGCTATGGGTTTGTCGTATATGGCCTTTTTTATGTTGAGGTAGGTTCCCTCTATGCCTACCTTCTGGAGAGTTTTTATCATAAATGGGTGCTGAATTTTGTCAAAAGCTTTTTCTGCATCTACTGAGATGATCATGGTTTTTATTCTTCAATTTGTTAATACGGTGTATCACATTGATTGATTTGCATATATTGAAGAATCCTTGCATCCCTGGGATAAATCCCACTTGATCACGGTTCATGACTCTTTTAATGTGTTGTTGGATTCTGTTTGCTAGTATTTTGTTCAGAATTTTTGCATCTATATTTATCAGTGATATTGGTCTATAATTTTTTTTTTTTTTTTTTTTTTTTTTTTTTTTTGAGGTACGTGGGCCTCTCACTCTTTTGGCCTCTCCCATTGCAGAGCATAGGCTCCGGACGTGCAGCCTCAGCAGCCATGGCTCAGGGGCCTAGCCACTCCTCAGCATGTGGTATCTTCCCAGATCGGGGCACAAACCCATGTCCCCTGCATCGGCAGGCAGACTCTTAACCACTGCGCCACCAGGGAAGCCCCTGGTCTGTAATTTTTTTTGTATGTAGTATCTTTGTCTCGTTTTGCTATCAGGGTGATGGTGGCCTCATAGAATGAGTTTGGGAGTGTTCCTCCCTCTGCAATTTTTGGAAGAGTTTGAGAAGGATGGGTGTTAGCTCTTCTTATTACGTTTGATAGAATTCACCTGTGAAGCCACCTGGTCCTGGACTTTTGTTTGTTGGAAGATTTTTAATCATAGTTTCAATGTCATTACTTGTGATTGGTCAGACCCTTTCTTTTTCTCTTCTTCTTCTGGGGGTTCCAGAAGAACCCAAATGTTGGTGCATTTACTGTTGTCCCAGAGGTCTCTGAGACTGTCCTCAATTCTTCTCATTCTTTTTTCTTCTGCTCTGCGATAGTTATTTCCACTATTTTATTTTCCTGGTCACTTATCCATCCTTATGCCTCAGTTATTCTGCTAATCATTCCTTCTAGAGAATTTGTAGTTGCATTTATTTTGTTTTTCATCATTGTTCATTTGCTCTTTAGTTCTTCTAGGTCCTTGTTAAACGTTTCTTGTATTTTCTCCATTCTATTTCCAAGATTTTCAATCATCTTTACTATCATTACTCTGAATTCTTTTTCAGGTAGACTGCCTATTTCCTCTTCATTTGTCTGGTCTGGCAGGTTTTTACCTTGCTCCTTCATCTGCTGCATATTTCTCTGTCTTCTCATTTTGCTTAACTTAGTGTGTTTGTGGTCTCCTTTCACAGCTGCAGGTTTGTAGTTCCCATTGTTTTTGGTGTTTGCCCCCAGTGGATAAAGTTGTTCTTTGGGTTGTGTAGGCTTCCTGGTGGAGGGGACTGGTGCCTGTGTTCTGGTGCATGAGGCTGGATCTTGTCTTTCTGGTGGGCAGGACTACATCTGGTGGTGTGTTTTGGGGTGTTTGTGAACTTAGTATGACTTTAGGCCACCTCTCTGCTAATGGGTGGGTTTGTGTTCCTGTCTTTCTAGTTGTTTGGCATGGAGTGTCCAGCACTGTAGCTTGCTGGTCATTGAGTGGAGCTGGGTCTTAGTGTTGAGATGGTGATCTCTGGGAGAGCTCTTGCCGACTGATATTACATGGGGCCAGGAGGTCTCTGGTGGAGCAGTTTCCTGAACTCAGCTCTCCCACCTCAGAGACCCAAGCCTGATACCCGGCTGGAGTACCAAAACCCTGTCAACGACATGGCCAGGTACGTGGGGTGTTTCTTGCCTTTTGGGAAGTCTGAGGTCTTCTGCCTGCATTTGGTAGGTGTTTTGTAGGATTTTTTCCACATGTAGATGTATTTTTGATGTATTTTCAGGGAGGACGGTGATCTTCACGTCTTATTCCACCATCTTGAAGGTCCCCCTGATATTCCCCAATTCTATGTCTCCTGCAGAATGCCTCTCCCTGGCTTAGATGTCTATTGGCCACATCTCCCACTTTTAAGATCTTTAGATATCTCAAACACAAATCAAGAGAAATCACATCTTTTATAACCTCCTTATCCTTTTGCTTCATTAAGTAAGAAGAGTGAATGAAACTGCCAGTTATTCACCTGTCCAACCCAGAAATCCTCCACAGTAAATTAATCATCAGATCTGTAGACTTTTCTCCCAAATATTTATTCACTTCTTTCCATCTTCATTGAATGCACCTTATCATTATCTCTTGAGTGAAATACTGGAATAGTCTCCTGACTGATCCTCCTGACTCCAAAATTGCTATCATCTACATTGCTCTTCAGAGTGATTTTCCTAAAATCCAAATCTGATTATATTATTCCTCTGTATAAAATCCTAAAATGTCTCTCTGTTACTCTAAGTTAAAAGACATTTCTTAACACAGATGACCAGGTACCCCTGCTTGTCTCTCTGGACTCATTCCTAGCTACTCTCCACTCTCAAACAAAATGCTCCATACATGCTAAGCTTTCTCTCCACAAACTCATCAGGATCCGTCTTTCCTCTGTTTTTTTGCTACCACTCTTTGTAATTCCTATCATCTGGAACCTTCTTTACTATTCTTTATTTAACCAACTCCCTATTTATTCTTCATAGATATAATCAACACAAGGCTAATTAAAAAATAAAAACTAAAGTATTAAAATTCTTAAGATTTGTGAATGTTATCTTATGCAAAAAATGACATAATATTGTGATAATTTACTCCTAATTAGAGTACTGTGCTATCTTCTGAATATTTAATTCCCATGTTTATGGGAAACTTTGAGAATTTAAACCATCCAGTGAGAGGGAGACTAGATAATAGAAGCCTTGAACTGTGCATATAAAATGCTACCAAAGGATTCTAAGAATATATATATTGACATCATAACTATGAACATGAGAAAGGGGAATGTGAAAAAACGTGCAGAATCAATGGTACCTGTTTCTAAATCTTAAAGTTGAATTACTATGAAGAACTACAAGTAGTAAGAAATATTATCATCAAAAACTCATACTGAGCAAAGATGGAAACATAGATTCAATATTAGGAAAATTATTATATCAAGGGGTGCCTTACAGTTGAAAAGGCTTTTTATGTGAGACAGAGTATTCTCTCCTATGAAAGTGTTCAAACAAAAATCAGGTTATTTTTCCTTTCCCACCTCCATTGTCTGCCAGATCAGAGAACTTATAGAAATGATTCTTTGATTGGTTGGTGACTCATTTATCAATTCAGTCAATAGCAATTCAGTAGATGTTGGAACTGATTCACCAATAAACATGTCTTAGTGGCATTCTCTCATATATTAATAGACTGTGATAAGTGCTAGGATATAGATTAAAAATTTACTATCAACTGTAACTGAGTAAAAGTGAATCCTTCACAGAAGTCTTAGTGTTAGATCCCTGTTTCAAAGAGCATGGAGTAACTTCTTTTATTCTCTCCAACTCTATGATTCTTTGATTTTATGATTCAATAACTTGAACTTTATATCATATTTTGAGAAGTTGTTTATATTGTATTTATAAAAAGGTTAGTAGCTATATCTATTATTTCTAGATTTTTCTTCTTAATGAATTAGTATTTTCAGTCTCAAAGGAATGTCAAAGAAAAGAGAGAGAAGACATAAATTACCTATGACAGGAATGAAACAGGGGATATCATAGACCCCATGGATATTAAAAGGATAATATAAGAATACTATTAATAACTCTAATGCATTAAATTGACAACTTCTATGAAATGGACCTATTCCTTACAAAGAACAAACACAAAATGATTTGAGCAGCTTTATAACTTTTAAGGAAACGGAACTCATAATTTTAAAATTCCTGACAAAGAAATCTCCAGGGTCAGATAGTCTCACTGGAGGTTTCTACCAAATCTTTAAGGCACACAGATCAGAAAGGAAGACATAAAACTGTCCCAATTTTCAGATGACATGACTGTCAACATAGAAAATCTAAGGAATGTATTATAAAACTTTGAGAACTAATACATGACTCAGCAAGGTTGCAGGACACGTGATCTACATATAAAATTAATTGTGTTTTCATATACCATCACTGAATATCTAGAAACCAAAATTTAAAATATCATTTATAATCCCTTAAAAAATGAAATACTTAGGTGTAAATCTTATAAAATATGTACAGGACTTGTAAGCCAAAAAAGACAAAACACAGGTGAAAAGAAATCAAAGTCTAAATAATGGAGAGAAAAACTGCTCATGGATTGGAAGCCATCCTATTAAAGATGTTATTTCTCCCAAACTGATATATGTATTTAATAAAATTCTTGTCAAATTTACATCACTTTTTTGGTATATATAGAGATGATTTTTTTTTAAATGTGAAAGCAAAGCCAAAGGAACCTGAATAACTAAGGCTATATAGTTGAAAAAGAAAAATAAACTAGAAGGACTCTCTCTATCTAGTTTTAAGATTTATTATAAAGCTTTAATTTTCAAGACCGTGTGGTACTGATGAAGGAACAGACACTTGGATCAATGGAACAGAACCCAAAACAGCTTCACACAAGTACAACCAACTAACATTTGACAAAGATGCAGATGCAGTTAAATGAAGGGAGGACAGCTTTGTTAATGGTGATGAAGCAACTGGATAACTATTGGCAAAAAAAAAAAAAAAAAATGACCCAAACCTCACACCTTATACAAAAATTTACAAAATGGCGCATACACTTAAATGTAAAATATAATACTATGCAACTTTTAGAAGGAAAAATAGAAGAAAATCTGGGACCTAGAACTCAGTGAAGTGTTTTTGACCGTGATATCAAAAGCATGATCCCTAAAAGGAAAGATCAATAAACTGGACTTCAGCAAAATTACTCTTTCCCTGTAGAAGAGAATGTAAAGATAATCTAAAGCCTATGAGAGAACATTTGCCACTCACACATCTGCCGAAGGACTTATATCTATAATATATGAAGAACTGTCAAAACTCAATAGTTTGAAAACATCTGATTAGAAAATGGGCAGAAGGCGTGAAGAAACATTTCACCAAAGAGGATATACAGATAACAAAGAAACACATGATAAGATGTTCAACACCACTAGCTATCAGGGAAAACGCAAATTAAGACCCTGATGACATATTAACCTATACCTATAAGAAGAGCAATAATAAAAATAAAATAATTACAATAACAAATGCTCAGAAGGATGTGGACAAACTGGATCTCTCACACATTGTTGGTGGCAACGTAAAATAGCATAACCACTCTTGAAAATAGTACTATGGTATGTTACATCCATGCCGTGGAACATGAGTCAGCAATAAAAAGGAACAAATGATTTACACACACAACAACTTGGATGGCTCTCAAGGAGATTATGCTGAATGAAAAAAAGACAGTCTCAAAAGGTCACAAACTGCATTTACATATTTATATAACTTTCTCAAAATTACGAACTATAGGGATGGAGAACAAAATAGTGGTTTCCCAAGGTTAGGGATGGTGAGAATAAATGTAATTATAAAGGAATAGCTCAGGGGAGATTTGGGTGGAGACAGAATATTTGATTGTAGTGTGATGATTACACGAGTTTTCACATATAATAAAATGCCATAGAACTATACACACATATTGAACCACATTGTTTCCTGGTTTTGATATTATACTATACTATAAAATGTAACCACTGAGGGAAACTACATGAAGGGTACACAGAATTTCTCTGTACTATCTTTGTAAATTCCTATGAACCCACAATTATTTCAAAATTCAAAAAGTTAATGTCATGTGCCAATTATTATTCGGTGACATCATCTGAAAATTGTGATACAGTGATTTCCTTTGTACTGCCTTATTCTATGAAGTAATAATAATAAATTCTGTAAACAATACTTCCCAAACTGTTTCACAGAACAATTGTTCTATAAGGAGTATACTTATTTCCATGTAAAAAAAAGAGTTTGTGGGCAATTTGGAAAAATCCTATTTATAATACCAGGTTTTCAAAAATTCTCATAATTTTTTCTTCAGTGATGACTACCTGATTTCATAATTCTGAAAATATTACCCTAATGCATGTCACTTTACAACACTGAGTTCATGAGAAAGGGATCAGTGTTGATAATCTTGGAAAGACAGTGAAAGCTTTCTAAGCCTCAGTCACTGGGCTACAGCCTGCAAATAATGAATTCCTGAAGCTTAGGACAGCAGATCCTTCACAGGAAGCCTGGTTTATAAACATTATGATACCTGATCTACTTTTGAACATAATCTCCCAAAGAAAACAAAAACTATTCATAGTGCATGATTAATAAAGTCTCTGAAAATACACTAGCTGTTTTCAAGGTGATGTTAAAATCCATGTTGGGATCAGTACTTAAGTACCCTAGCTAAATTATTTCCCCCTCACCCATCCAAAAGTGCTTTGTACTTATTCTAACTCCCATTCACAAGGTGAAAGTTTATGGACCTATTTCTCTAACTAGACAAGAAGCTCCACAATTCTTCAGGTATTATCTTATTTTTCTTTGTTTTTGCTCCAGGGCCACTTATATTAGAGATGCCCAATGTTTAACCAAATAAATAAATGTCCAGTATGCAAGACTAGGTCAGGATGGTGTACACTGGTGCCAGTAGAGTCCCACAGAGGCACTCTATGCCTTTAAATTCATTTTTTGCCACAAATGAGCACAAATTCTGATATGCCAAAATGTTTTAGATGGAGCACTGGATATGGTGTAGAAGTAACAGCTATAATATAACCTTACTGTGAGTAAAAAGTCACATATATATCATAGCATCAAACAATAGCCCCTTCTCCCCCCAAAATTCATCAGTTTACTTGAAACAGAGAGAATTCTGCTATAACAAATGAGAAAGGGTAGTCAGGATGTAAATGAGTCAACTCAAATATGTCCTGAAGGATAACTGTTTAGGGGAATTACAGTTATACATTCATAGAAATCAAAGGAAAATGTTAGTGATGTGGTGATAATATAGAAAGGACCGTGTTTTAATTATTGCTGGCTTTTTAAATGTTTTTGAATTTTTAAAAAGTTCATTCAAATACATCAAATATCACTTGGCTCAAATCCATTATTTTTTCCAACTTTTTTGTTTTTTAAAATCATTATTGGAGTATAATTGCTTTACAATGTTTTGTTAGTTTCTGCCGTATAACAAAGTGAATCAGTTATATGTATGCATATATCCCCATATCCCCTTCCATCGTTACTTAAATGTCAATTTCTCAGTGAGAACTTTTCCAATGGCCGTAGTTAAAATTATAACCACCACTCCAAGCATCTTCTTTCTCACTTTTCCCTATTTTACTTTTTGCCAGAGCACTTATCATTATGAAATATGCTGTGTTATTTTACTTACTCTGTTTTGTCTGTGTCCCCTTCCACTACCACCAAACGTAATGCAAGCTCCATGAGAGCAGGAAATTTGTCTGTACTGTTCACAACATTATTCTTAGTAACTAGAACAAACCCTCGCACATAGTAGATGCTCAATAAATATTTGCTTAATAAATGCATGAATGTTCATTCTTTAAAGCTTCTTAAAATCGCCAATAAATTATATCAGGCAATTAAATACATACGTAGGCATTAAATATTGACTTAACTATAAATGGTTCAATTAAATTCATTAAGAAAATATACACAGAATCATTTTTAATATTTTAAAAGCTAATTATTGCTCCTATTAAAATCCTGATATATTTGTATATGTCAATAAGGTAACCAAGAATAAAATAATAGCTCTTCCTTCTCACCAGAAAACTTTTTCAAATGTTTATATTGTTTAGATGAGTGCTTCTCAAATTTTAGTGCAGATATACTTGTTAAAATGCAGTTTATGATTAAGTCTGGGGTGGGGCCTGACTTCTGACAAAAATGCTGTTTGTCTCTAGACCAAGATTTCAGTAACTGAGTTTAGCTAATTTTTCAGCAGTGTTAAATTGCATATTGATGTAACATTAAAAAATGATATTTTTAGAAACATTCATCCAATAGGAAAAAATGTGTTTAAAAACATTTGTAATAACTTTAGCAAGGTTACTATAAGTAACTGAGTATAAGAGTTTGATTTATTGTTAATCATGTGTTCTTTCACCAAGAGGGAAACCTAACATAAACTATGGACTGTAGTGATAATGACATCTCCCGTGTAACAAATTACCACTCTGGTGGGGGACATGATAGTCTGGGGGGACTGTGCATGTGTGGGGATTAAGTTTTGCTGTGAACCTACAACTCCTTTAAAAAATAAATTCTATTGAAAAATTTAAAAGACAGCCTCCAAAATGAGAGAAGATATTTGCAAATCATACATACAATAAGGGCTTAATATCCAGAATATATAAATAACTCTTACAACTCTACAATAAAAAACACACAATCCTGTAAAGAAAAGCACAAAGAACTTTGACAGTTCTCCAAAGAACATACACAAATGGCCAATAAGCATAAGAAAAGATGATTAACATTGCAGTCATTAGGGAAGGACAAATCGACAATGAGATTCTACTTCATACACACTAGGATGGCTATAATTTTAAAAAAAAGAAAGAAAGAAAGAAAATAACAAGCATTGGCTAAGTTCCAGATCTCCTTCAAGAATTTGCCCAGGAGGGGGAATTAGATGAAGGGAGTCCAAAGGTACACACTTCCAGTTATAAGATAAATAAGCACTAGGGCTGTAATGTACAACATGATGACTATAATTAGCACTGTTGTATGGTATATTTGAAAGAGATTAGATCCTAAGAGTCCTCATTTCAAGGGAAAAAAAATTTTTTTTCCTCTTTTTTTTTTTTTTGTACCTATACAAGAAAATGGATGTTAATGGATTACCACTAAACTTATTGTGGTAATTATTTCACAATATAAATAAGTCACAATGATGTATACCTTAAACTTATACAGGGCTATATGTTAATCATATCCCAGTAAAACTGGGGGGGGGAATAAATAAGTAAAATGAAAACAAATTGTTTAAATATCTTTCATCAGGCCTATCCTCATCAAGCTCCCTAATATTGCTATTTGCTCTCCCTCCATTTTTCATCTCCTTTAATTTACTCTATATTTTCTCATAGAAAATGTATCACTTACCCACTTCTGACAAACTCTGTAATATACATACACACAAACACACACACATGGATATTCTGTGTGTGTGTGTATGTTTGTGTGTAGAGGAAGAGAGAATATTTTCTGTTTAACACAGGAGAATGGGTAATATGAGTTTTGTCTGTTTCATTTATGGATGTACACTAGATGTCTCAAACACTGCTTGACATATACCATTTCAGTAAATATATGTTAAATTAATTTGATATTTTTGTCTTCTAGATTTCTCTTGATCATTCTTGACAGGGTCTTGAAAATGTTATCAGTCTTTCCAAATCCTTTCTCTCTGACATTTGTGTTCTATTCCATTAATTTGTATTATCAGCTAATTAATTTCTTTGGTAAGGATTTAAGTATATAAATTTTTCACTAAGCATTTTCTTAACTAAATATCACAGGTTTTTTAATGCACTATTATTATTATTTATTTAAAACATTTTCTAATTTTACTGTAATTTTTTTGGTGGGGAGATGGGTTATTAAAAGTGTCTTCTAACTAACAGGGAATTTTCTAGCTTTTGTCTTACAACTGATTTCCAGCCTAATTCAAAAGATGTAATCCATGTCATTTTAATCCATTTAAAATTACTGAAGTTTGCTTAGTGCTTAATAACATATATTCTGTGTGTACTTGAAATAGATGTCTGAAGTTGGGAAATACAGTATTACATGTGCCCATTAGGTCCAGATTACTTACTCATTATTCTGGTCAAATATCCTGCATCCTTACTAATCACAGTGCAGAATTAAATTATTTTGAGCATGCCTGAGATACTCTTTATGTATCACCAATAAATATGCTAATTGGAAAGTACAGAGAAACAAAAATATGATTGTTTGCCAAAGGAGCCTCTATACCAATGGCAAAATATGTTCAACTAAGATTTCAGATTTCTCAGATACACAAATCACTTTCTTTTTGACTATGTCCTATATTTTAGATATATTTACATTATAAAGCAAAAAAAAAAAAAACCCAGTTAATCTTTCTTCCAAATCTTGCTTTCTGAGCCTATATTGGTCTACAAAAAATTAAAGCCACAGGCACTTTTGTTTTATAAAGGATTATTTTCTTTTCCTTTGTCAGAGATAGTCTATTCCTTTACAAAGAGCTCAGCAGTTTCATTCTTTCTTCTATTCCTAGGTGGTGTATTTATATCAAATGACATTTTAGATGTTTTTTTAGAGTTGTGATGCATGTTCAGCCTTTACTTAGACTTCTCACAGAAAAAAAACCCCACAAAAAACAACCTAAAACAAACAAAAAAAACCTCACACAAGTTCCAAAGATCATGAAACGTAAGCCTAAATTCTTGGTTGGTTGTCAGCCAAACTTCTGAGATCAGTTGCTATGGTGATTTTTTTTTAAGTTTTTCTTCCTATTCTTCTGGGTCTAATTAAGCATCAAAGTTTATAGTATATGCAGGAAAAATAACAGCACTCATAATTCATATAGCAGGTTCTAGCCACTCTATAATTAAAACATTTAAAACCATTAACATAGGAATATAATTGAATTTTTAAATACACAATAAAATAAGCAGTGTTATATAAAAAGAAACCATATTCATGTAATAAGAACCAATATCAAAATGTGGGTTACTTTTAAGGTTTGTCCTAACTTTTTGCTTGTTTATTTGTTCTAAGGAGCTGAAAAAAATGTCTTCTTCTTATAAAATATCTGGAACTAATTCATCTCTCTTGCTCCAGTATTACTGATACCACAGCCTCATTCAAATGTTACAGTGATTTGGCAATCAGTTCACCAGAAAGCACCTTCTGATAAAACTTTCCCTCCAAGGGCTTGTAATTACTTTTGTCTTTATTTTCCATACAAAAGAACTACCAAGACAATAAATTTCAGTACATTTCTCTGACCCTCTTAGTATATCAGTATACCCTCCCAAACGCAGATAGAGGATTTCTAGAACTATTCGCATATTATCTAAATACAAAGAGTTCAAGGAAAAATTTAGCCAGAAATAAAATACTTTAAACACTGAAAAAATTGCATTAAATCATATCTTGGGAAAGAGATAAGTTGGTAACATGACAAATAAAATTCAAAAGCATAATATCTGTTCCGTTCGACTGATAACCTAATAGATTTGTGAGATACTCAAATGAAAATGGCAATGAAGAAAATGTAAAAGCATTTGATTCAGAAAATAACTAAAAACGCAGCAAAAATATTCATAAGATAAAGGTAAAAATTAATACAGAATACAAGATTAGCCAAACAGTTTTGCTTGGTTCATATAATAGTAATAATTGATATTATAAGATATAATCCACACTTGAAGAAACAAATAGTTATTGGATATACACAGGATTTCTACATCTACAACTTTTTTGGTTTTCCTAAGATCAGTTGTACACAGCGGTGGTATGGTAGCTTGGGCAAAGCAGTGAATCATAAATCAAAGTACTTGGAAACTAGGATTAACTCCGTCAGTATGAGTTTTATGAAATTTGACCAAATCTTAGCCACTCTTGTTCAGCAGCTTTATCCATGGAATGCACTAATAATATCTGTCCCACTTACCCGTTGGGTTTCTGTGAAGATCAAGTGGAGATCAGAAGATAGAAGGGCTTTGAAAGTTAAAAGTTCTATGTAAATGTGAGCTCTTAATATACTGATGTTGTTCTTGTGATTCCAGATTTGGTTTCAAGAGGAAAAAAGAGATCAAACTGTAATATGCTAGCTCAGAAATTATTATTGGTAATAGTGGAATAATTTGTCCACCTTAATTCTGACAATTTGTATTCACCTCATTTGCAATGAAATGAGGCAACAACGCACTGTTTTCCATGATTTTACAGACTTCCCTGAATGAGCACATATGGCCCATTTAGCTAAGGATATTTTAATCGGTGCCGTTTATTATCAGTTGATCTCTTGTAACAATATTACATAGCTGATATGTTTCCCTTAGGAGATCACGATGTCTATTTTATACATTATCTGGATATTGAGTTTTTGTTTTTTTAGCCACTTATCCCAGCTCATAATTGACCCAAGGGAATGACAACTCCCTGAAATCCGTCCAAGCACAAAGGCTTGTCAACCTTACATGAATTGCCGTTGATGGACGTTTTGCTTGCCTTCTTTCCAAAAATTTATTTCATATGGAAAATACTTGTTTTTATTGTTTGTCTTTCAAGACACCTGTTTTCCAGTTAATCTCCAATTCTTCACATACAAACAGAAAGCCATTGATTAGTTTTAAATGACTTTCGGTTCTAAATTAAGTATTGAGAGGGAGAAAGGAATGTATTTAAATGGTTAAATCACCTTACCTGCCTTGGCTGCTGAGTTATATATACTCTGTATTTTTCATCAATGAACCCATTGCACAGAGGAAGGTTGTGGGAGACAAAGGCAAAAGTAAGGAGACAGAACACTTCCACTCACCACAGATGAAAGGAGTCTCATCTGAATTATCAGCACAATCATTCACAAAATCACACAGCTTGTCCCTGGCAATGCAGTGCTTGTTAGCGCATGTGAATTCTTGAGCCGTACACATTCTGTCTGCGCTAAGTAGGGGGGAACAATCTTGAAAGGAAATATCATCCACTGCTACATCTCCTATGTAACTGATACCACGTTTTGCCCTGAAGACAATCTTTAAAAAAAAAAATAAAGCCAATATCAGTTGACTCGTCCATCAAGAATTCAAAACTTGGGGCAAACAGTAAATACAGTACAGAACATAAGGGCTTGAATCTGATAAAAGTGACCCCGTAATCCCTATGATGAAACTGACCCAGGAAGTTTGAGGGATATCGAAGATCTCTACCACACTCAACAGGTAAGAATGTGGGAGTTGCGAAACCATTGTCTCTTGTCTAGATTTTTAGGATACAGGGCCTAAGAAACTGGCAGGAGTCATCTACCACTGCAGCCTCTGCAACTCACAGACCCAAAACAATACCTGCTCACTTCTGACAGCCTCATCACACGTGGAAGCGGGAGGTCAACCAGGTGATGGAATGCACCAAGAGACAGAAGATGAAAGCATATCTTTTACTTTATTTCGTCCACTTCTTGCCATTCCTCTGATCTGTTCAACTCGACTATTTGAAATCGAAAACATGTCTAACCTCAAAACTATGAATTTTTTTAATTGTCCACATCTTTGGACTTGAAATGAGTGTGATTTGCCTTTGATTAATGTATGTGACGAATGAAATTCTCCTGTGTGCCATTGCTGGACAGTGAGATCCCACTTCTACAGACTTTGATAGAACTGATGAAAAATAGTCACAGGACTCACTAAAGTTTTCAAAGTGAAACTAATTCAGACAGCTTCTATTGAATTTGTCTGCAAGCTAAATATGTATTTGTGTGTTAACGTAAGAAATATTCATATATTTTAAAGTAAATTTAGGACAATTAGAGATGCAATAACAAGAAATACCTATTTACCTCCATGATTTTTATACAAAAGTTATTGTCATCAAACTCCCAAACATCTTTTTACCAAATCTAAACAATTATTTTTCTTGAAAGAAGTAATTAGTTTTTCCTTAAGATGTGTTACGCATTTATACTATTGTATGAAAACCTAGTTGTTTTCCGTTTAAGATGAGAGAATAGAATAACTGAAAATCATGCCTTTCACATTATTAAAAAAAAGCAAATGTACAATTTTTATATAAATTCATGTATCAAATTTACATAAAGGGTATACATTTTTTTCTCTTCAGAGCAGATGTGCTGGAAAAGAAAAATGTGTAAGATAGATTAAGAGCTTGGATGGGATTAAGACGAGGTGAAACTAGAAAGAATACTGACTACAACTCTTTTATAAGAAAATTGAACCCAAGAAAAACATGGATACACAAATTTTAAAAGGTACTGTATTATCTGGATATACCTGAATGCTTAATTTAAATCTGTGAGACAATGTTCTGTGATTAAGAAATCAGATAATCCAATGCCACACGATGTTGTTTAAGATTCCATAGACTTTAATACTGAATGTGATTAAACTTTTTTTCAAGAGCAATTATGATATATTTTTTTCTGGTAAAATAAAAGCTGGGTCAATCATTTTGTAAAATTTAGGAAGCAATAGAGCACAGCATTTGTATTATGGACTTGTAGATGACCTGCCTGTGTTTAAAGCGTACCACTGCCATTGTAGTTATATAAGTAGGGCAAGTTACCCAAGTTCTAGGTATTTCTGTGCCTAATCTATAAAATGCAGGTAATAAAGGTAGGTACCTCATACAGTTAAAGGAGTAAATTTTTTGTTCATAGAACAGAACTTAGCACTTAGTAGGTGTCAGGTATGTGACTGCTCTAGTTATAAAAATTATTATAATTAAATGTTATGTTTAAATTGGGGGTTCCCAAATATAACTGAAACGTACCTAATGCTGTATACTTTTACTCAAGGGTTAAAGGCACTCATGTTTCTGAGGCTAAAGGGACTGATACTGTAAAAATGGAAGAACCATGGATAGTATGTGTGTGTCTCACTACTATTTCTCCAGTGCATAGTAATGTTCTTGCACATAGTAGGTTCTTGATATGTTTTTACTGAAGGAATGAATGAATCACATTGAACATCAAATATTCAGAAACCATTAATATTTCATTTTAAGAGTCAAACAACATGGGCATATTAGTCTTCAAGTTTCAATATGTGAGAAATTAAATTTCAGAAAGGCTAAATTAATAATTGATAGCTCTGCTTAAATTCCTCTTAATGTTGTTTTGAACATGATTTTACCATGCAAATATTCTACTTGCACAGACTAGTTAAGAATTCACTGCCTGAAGTGGAAGCCGATGCCTGGCAGCAGCACAGCCTTCTGCATGTTCTTGCTGATGATTCTTCTTGTCTCCGTTAATAAGTCTTTGAGGTTAAACAGGTGGAATTCTCTTAATGATAAATTTCATACTGTGCAAGGCCACTAAATTGCTGTCCAATCTTTGCTTCTTCAGGTTGAACTTACTTCTTAACCATTTCCTAAATTATCTACAAATGACCCATAAGAAAACTGGGTCCCAGCAAGAGGTCAAAAATATATGGGATTTATTATAGCTAACATTCTAAGAAACTGGGGATAATGTTGTATCAATGCTTTTAAACAGCTGTATCTAGCCTGTGCTTCCAGTGGAGTTGAGAGGGGCTGATCTATCAGATATAGCATGTGATTGTAGATACAGTTACTGAATATTTCCAGCTAATTTGGTTACTCTCGCTACATATTGCATTTCCAGTCCTCTGTATAATTAGCAAAGATATTATAGCTTGTATCTATAGATAAGTGGCTCTAAATTCAAGGAATTAAGCCCTGTGCAGTTATGACTAAGGAAAAGTGTTCTCTGACATAAATGGCGCTGGATTCCCACTCTCCCTTATCTAATCTTAAATCTTAATAGCTAAGCTTTACCTTCCAATAAACACCCCTTCTGTCAAAAACAAAACAAAACAAACAAAAACTCCAAAAGCAAAACACACACATCCATGGAGCTCCTGTTTTCCTGATAATCCATAAAAAAATAAAATTCACACTAAATATCTTGGCACATAATTACTTTCAGTTTAAACCTTTTATTCTATGTATTACTTGTTCTCTTCCTTTATTTTTAGTTCTTATCCTCCTAATATTATTGTAATCTACATGAAGACAAATACAGCATCACCCAATTTTGTGCCTCTGAAAATAATTTTCAGTCAAGTAAATCTATTTTCTCTAAGAAGGTTCAACAATATAGTGTGCTTTCAAAGGTCTCTTTAATTGGGTTTGAAATAAACCAATGTAATTACTCTGCAGTCTCTGAGAATATATTTGCAAAATAGTGGGAGGTGTTCTTAATATGTAGGAGGCTGACTGTGGAGGCAGGAGATGGTTGTCACTAAAATGAGATTTTCCTAGAAAAATGGTTGCCTCTCCGGGAAAAACAATTAGGGCATTTCAGAACCACAAATTCCTTATGGAAAATGCTGTATGGAGTGGTAAGCGTTCATACAGCACATCAGAAAGGGAAAGAGAGACAAGAAGACAAGGGGTAGAGGAAATACATTAAAATTAAAGAATCAACAAAACTCAATCATCACCTAAATACTTGGATTACGAACCTGTATATGGGAATGAACGCCTAAAAACACCTCTATTTTTTTCCACTGTGCACCTTGCTGTCCGCTTTGAGCCCACAGTTTGGAAGTAACATTGTCTATCTTGCTGAGTACCTGCAGAGATAAATCAAGTAAGAAGTGTTGAAATATTTTACCTTGACAAATTCTAAACATGTAGAATTCTCCAAGTAATTTTTTTAAATTTTAATATCAACATGAAACCCTGAGAGAAAAGCTCAGACATTTTTCATTAGATGTCTTTGTTTTCTAGAACAGCACTGTGCCCCCAGGGTACCTCGTGAGCTTTGTGTAATAACGTCGTGCATGAATATCTGTCAGTCAAGTCTGAAGTTATCTGGGCACCATTTGATTAAGAACTCTTAACTACCTTAGTTTTTACAAATCTGACAGCAAGAACAATTGGAAGTCTCAATGTTAAATAATATTCATGTAGTTACATGAAAAGCACAGAATTATTTACTAAACACAGTTTTGAGAATGCCATTAGGTTCATTGGGGATGGTGATGTTACAATGGGGGTCCATTCAATTGCAACAGCATGTATGGGTGATGTCAGTGGGCACCTACTCATCTAAGCCAGCAAGAGCTCCCCACCCAACAAACTCTCACCAAGTACTACTGGACCCTCATTCTGAAGGGAAATTGAGACTCATCTCAGCAAACTATCATGGCTTTTCTTTTAGAATGACACAAAATAAGCCATCAAGAAAGTAATTAAATAGGGAAGAGCAGTAGAGTTCCACACACTGACTTAGATGATGTATTTAATTATTTCACAACACTCATTTTTAACAATACAATGTGTATAATCAATTCATCATTCACATAAAGGGTTTGGGGAGGTTTTGACTTTTGAAAGTGAAGGTAACTTTGAATGCTTTCATGATCAGTTTTTTAAAAATTAAATGCAGGAGGGGGCCTCCCTGGTGGCGCAGTGGTTGGGAGTCCGCCTGCCGACGCAGGGGACGTGGGTTAGTGACCCGGTCCGGGAGGATCCCACGTGCCGCGGAGCGGCTGGGCCCATGAGCCATGGCCGCTGAGCTTGCGCGTCCGGAGCCTGCGCTCCGCAAAGGGAGGGGCCACAACAGGGAGAGGCCCGCGTACCGCAAGAAAAAAAAAATTTAATGCAGGGGACTTCCCTGGTGGCGCAGTGGTTAGGAATCCGCCTGCCAATGCAGGGGACACGGGTTCGAGCCTTGGTCCGGGAAGATCCCACATACCGCGGAGCAACTAAGCCCATGTGCCACAACTACTGTGCTCTAGAGCCCATGAGCCACAACTACTGAGCCCTCATGCCACAACTACTGAAGCCTGTGCGCCTAGAGCTTGTGCTCCGCAACAAGAGAAGCCACAGCAATGGGAAGCCCACGCCGCAACGAAGAGCAGCCCCCGCTCGGCGCAACTAGAGAAAGCCCGTGTGCAGCAACAAAGACCCAACGCAGCCAAAAATAAATAAATAAATTTATTTTTTTTTAATTAAATGCAAATGGTTATTTTTATAGAGCTAGAGTTTCTAGAGTTACATAAAAAGTTATATGTGGCTAGCAAAGATATCACTAAATTCTTGAATTCAAGTTGAATCCACATATTATTAAAGTTAAGAAAATAGAATTTCTAAAAAATATAAAAATCATTTTTGAAGGATACTAAAAATAATGTATAGGAATTAGATCTTTGTATGAATACTGCTCTATACACAAATCACTAAGGAAAACTGTGTTCGTGCAACATAGTAATGCAACATTTAATGTTATTTTACTCAGCTGTGCACAAAATAATGATCATATGTATTACCATTTTAATTATTTGATAATTAACTACTTATAAAATTTTAAGGTTGTTTTATAATTTTTCATCTACTAACACATCTTATTCTGAAAAAATGAAAGCCTATTTCAGATAAATAATCTCAACCACAAAATACACCTGGTAATTCTCATTTTTCTGATGCAAACCCTGTAGTTAGCTGTATTGATTGTTTTGTCTAAAACCATTTTAAAAAACTCAGTGCGACACAAATGGTAAATTGTCACATCAATCCACACGACTACTTGGATGCTTTCAGATGATTAAACATGCATACATACATATACACAAACAAGTTTACTCTTAAACTGTTTTTGGTGAGAAGCCTCACCTATGATAAATACAACTATTCTTCCAAAATTGCTTTATAAATTTAACATGTTTCCAATAAAAAAGTAACAGCATTTTAAAAATAAGGTATGTTAATCTAATTTGGGGAGGAAAATAATATTTAATATGGCCAGGAAAATCCTAGAATAAGACAGTTAAAAAATCAGAAAAAATACCTAATATTAAAATTACATCAAGCTACTAGGAAAGAAGTGGTTAAGCAGCTGATCTGCAGTCTATTTCTATTTACTGGGGAAAAATAAAGCAGGTAGCCCAAGTGTAATCTCTTTGCAAATATACTAAACATAGACTTCTTGGAAAACAAATTAATGCTATTTGACAGGGGGAGAGACCTTATCTATGGCTGCTTTTAGTGAGATATCCCTGGTCTAAAACTGCTCATGTAAACAATTCTGAAATCTGGGGATTTATTTTTCAGACATGGCTTCTTGGAAAATGTCACGTAAGCTATGAAACAGAGTATAAACGGAGATGCTTCAAAATTGAGTTGGCTTCTCTGAGTAAATGATGTGTCTATATATATACTTACAAACCTTATCTATTATATAAGGCATGTCTAATAGGGGAAGACAGGATCTAGGGGATCTGCATTAAAATTGCAGAACCTCTTTCTGTTTTGTCCGTATAACTTGGTTGTCTAAAAGAAACCAGGACCCCCTGGAAAAATAGTTACCTCCAGGGATGGAACAGGATAACAAAAAGATGAGTCTGGAACATCTTCTTGGCCAGAAAGAAAGGAAATGATCAAAGAATGATTGGACTTGTCAAAGAGACATAGAAGTCAGTTCAAAGGGTCTCCTATAACTGAATCTGGGACAATGTAAGAACCAATAAATAGTAGTAGTGTTGACAGCAAATTGGATAAAATAGGAGTCCATGAGGCCACACTGATATAAATCAATAAATGGAGAATTTTTCTAACAAGAGAAAACCAACCTACAAATGTAGACAGAATAATGGAGTTAGACACAAATAGGCAATCATCATAGTAAAATTAATGTGGCAAAAAATACTAAAGGAAGCAAAAATTAGTGGGTATAATTGAGTTGAGATCAGGATTTTACATACTCTCAAAATATCTCATCACAAAATATTTATTGATAACAAAGGGAACAACAGTACTAAGACCAACAGACATCATGTACTAACCAATGGGATGCAATAAAAAGAATACAATGTTGGTGATATTACAGGGAAAAAACATGCTTAACACTGAATAAATCCAATTTGAAGGACATTTCACAAAATGACTGGATTATAACCTTTAAAAATATCAAGATCATAAAGCTTAGGGGAAATGAAGGAATTACTTCAGTTTTAAAGATACTAGGGACTTCCCTGGTGTCGTGGTGGTTAAGAATCCACCTGCCAATGCAGGGGACACGGGTTCCATCCCTGGTCCGGGAAGATCCCACATGCCACGGAGCAACTAAGCCCATGCACCACAACTACTGAGCCTGAGCTCTAGAGCCTGCGAGCCACAACTACTGAGCCCACGTGCCACAACGACTGAAGCCTGCATGCCTAGAGCCTGTGCCCCACAACGAGGAGCCACCGCAATGAGAAGCCCGGGTACCATAATGAAGAATAGCCCCCCTGCTCGCCACAACTAGAGAAAGCCCACACACAGCAACGAAGACGCAACGCAGCCAAAAATAAAATAAAAATAAATAAATTTATAAAGAAATAAAGACACTAGAAAGAAATAACAATGGAGTGTGATAAGTAATTCTGTATTGAACTCAATTTTTCCTATAAAAGATGTTATTGGGACAATAGGCAAAAAACAGAATCTCTGAGTGAAAGGTAAAATGCAGTTGTCTGTGAGATTCTTGCAACCTTTCGTGAGTATGAAACAATTTAATTTCTTTTTGTTTTACAAAAAAAATTTGAAAGAGAATATCAAAGACAGCAAAAAGGCACATCCGAATATCACCAAAATGTGTATATTCATTTGATTGTGTTATTCTCAGAATATTGATGCTGAAACCTACATGACATATTTCAAGGGTAAAACAGTATTACACAGAAGTTGCAACCTCAGAATAAAGACCATATTCATAAATAGAATAGTTTAAAGAAATCCTATTAGCCATTCAGGTCCAATTCTACTAAAGCTTTTTTTTCAATCATACTGTTTTCAAACCAGTGAAGTGTTGATAACTGTCCATTTTCATTTATTAGCAGACTACCTATTTTAATAACACTAAATTATACAATATGAATTTTTGTAGAAGAAATTCAGAAGATGCAATTGCCTAAGCAATACCTGGAGAGAACCAACTGTGGCACCATTCATATGAGTCCAGAATACCAGGGTACATCTTGGTCCCGTGCGTGAAATAACAGGAGTGAGGATGTCAGCTATGTCACCAAACTTTCCATTTGAGCTATCAGCATACAGGTACCAGCCATCTGTGGTATTTCTGGGGAAAGAATGATGCATTTATCAGGTAAAAAAAGAAAATCATAAAATACAGTTTGTCATTAACTATATTTTATTGTTCTAAAATTTGTCCTAAAAGTATAACAATGTTTTTAGAACAATGGTGATGCATAAATAATTCTACTATTTTGATTTTGAATCCATGTGTCCGTTGGTACAATGTACAAAAATTATGGTAAAGGTTGAAATCATTAGGCTTAATATGTAATAACTTGGTTGATTTTTTTATAATAATACTGCTGATACTCTGATCAGTTTTGTAGAGTTTTTTTATGTGGGTAAAATGAGACATTGAAGCATTGAATACATTTAGAAGAGGCATAAAAAGAAAAATATAAATAATTAAAGTATGAAAAAGAGATAGGAAACTGTCTTGGAGTTCTACTCACTGGTCTAAAAGGCTTTCAGGTTCAAATTTATTTTATCTATTAATTTAGGTCAGTTTTACTTAAACATATTTTAATAAGCAGGTAGATAACCTTTTAATGTTGTTTTAAGTAAAGAAGGGTATTTATTGGTTTACATAACTGAAAAGTACAGGGGATACACTAGCTTCAGGCACAGCTGGATCCAGGGGCACAAACACTGTTATCAGGACTCAAGTCTCTCCATCATTTGGCTTAAGTGGGTAGATAATTTTTAAAGTGTGTCTTTTTTTCCCCCTAGTTCCAAACCAGAGAGGGAAAATAATGATGGAAACACTTAAATATCAATGTAATCTTGCCATAAGGGATAGAGTTTATGCCCCCACTTTAATTACCAATTCAAAAAAGAGATAATAAAACATTTAAGACATGCTATGTAACACGCAGCTTTTTTTTTTTTTTTTTTCTTTTTTTTTTTTTGCGGTACGCAGGCCTCTCACTGTTGTGGCCTCTCCCGTTGCGGAGCACAGGCTCCGGACGCACAGGCTCAGCGGCCATGGCTCACGGGCCCAGCTGCTCCGCGGCACGTGGGATCCTCCCGGACCGGGGCACGAACCCGTGTCCCCTGCATCGGCAGGCGGACTCCCAACCATTGCACCACCAGGGAAGCCCTACACAGCTTTTTGAAATATTAAATAAGGAAGTGATTCCTCAAAATTTGGACATTCTGGCACTAATTTCTTTGATTAATTATATTTCACATCACTTTTTCACCACATGTGATACTAGTACCATGGAGTTTGAACTTGCTACTTATTAAAACCATTTTGAAAGTTTTATCATTTTTTTTTTGAGGAAAGACATGAATCATTAATAGAAAATAGATGGGGAGAAAGAGAGAGGTATTCATTCAGTCACCACGTATTTATTGAGTCAGTCTTTCCAGTGTTACTTGTCCAAGGCACTGGGAATGTGCTGTGGGCAAAAGACATGGCAGGGTTGGCCTCTGACCTCAGCACTTACTAGACGGGCAACATTAGGCAGGTTATTCAACCTCTCTGAACCTATCGGTTTCTTCATTTATGAAACAGGATAGCTCCACGTTATTACTAGGAGTTAGAAATAAAACAAGTGAAATTTCTATCACAGTACTGGCCCATCTTATATATTTAATAAATGGTAATTGTGATTTGTGGTTATGTTTATGTCATTAGTTGCTGCTAATAAAGAATTTAGTGCCCTGTGAACTACACAGGGCATGAATTAAGACTGCTTTTAAGAGCTAGGATTATTATACTAATTTGTCTGAATTGTGTGTCAATGAATAAAAAGTTCCAGCTTTGTTCCTTGTGTGTGTTTAATATCCCAGGACCCCATAGATGCTGAGAACCAAGATGAATACATGAATTATTCATTGGTTCACAGATTCACTGTGATCCAGCACAATTTTAGTAGGTATATTTTCCCCAAAATTGACAAACTGATTCTAAGCTTAATATGGAAATCCAAAGGACTAAGAATAGCCAATTTCATCACAAAGGAGAACAAAGTTGGAGAATTTACTCTATCAGATACTGATTCATTATAATGTTAGAATAATCAAGACAGGGTGGTATGGAAGTAAAGATGGAAAAATGGGCCAGAGAAATGGATAAAAGAGTCCTGAAAATTCTACATATATTTATACATCTGATTTATGAAAAGCTTAGCTCTTCAGAGCAGTGAAGGAAAGGACAATCTTTTCAATGTGGATTGAATAAATTAGGTAGCCTTGTGGGGAAAAAACAAACCTTGACCCCTATTTCACAGCATTCAAAAATAATAAATTACAGGTAGAATGCACCTGAAACGTGAAAGGTGAAACAACAAAGCTTGCCTAAGATACATAAAATATCTTCATGATATGAGACTGAGAATTTTTAATAATATATAGGGATTACTATCCATAAGGGAAAATACAAAAAATAGGACTGTATTCAAATTAAGGATTTCTGTGTTTCAAAGATACCAATATGGTGATCAAGGCTAACCAGTGAATGGGAGAAAACATTTGCATCCCATTTAACGAATGTTACACTTACTATCTACTATATGTCATGCACGTGCCAGATGTTCAACAATGCCTCTGTGTGTGTGTATGTTTTTATACATACATATTATATAACTACATACATACAAGGAAGAACAGAATGAAATGTCCCCAAATGCTAATATGTTTTTATCTTTGTTTGGGGGCCACAGCTATTTTGTTTCCTACACAGTGCCTGGTTCACAGTAGACTCTCCAAAAGTACTTGATAAACAAAATACACAATGTAGTTTAAAATCAGTACAGCACATGTGGAAATAAATAGACCAAGGTAGCGACAGAACTGTAGAGTCAGATGAAATTACACAGGAAAAGTTGATAATAATATATTCCAGGCTGCGGGAGAAAAAAACATAAAAAGACAGAACAATGTTAGAGACCATGGAAGAATTAAGTGACTAAAAGTCACAATTCTAGTAATGATAAAAGCATCTACTCAATGGTTCTTCAACTGGAGGTCCCTGTACTAATTTCCCAGAAACTACACGATGAAAAATGTTAATGTTTAATTTCCCCAACACAGTATAACTTGAGAAAATTCAGTCACAACAATAAATTTAAAATAAATTATTGAAACAACTCTTTATAATTATAAATCCTTGAAATATATATATCTTAACTGCAAGGAAAACGAAAAAAGGGAGACATGCCAGGAGATCAATTTGAAAAATGCAAGTAACACTGCATTTGTGTTTTTACACTGCCCCACAAACACCGTACTAGTGTAAAAGTATATCATTTGGTCGCCATTCTTTTATGCATTAATTGGGGGCACATGATGTATGTATGATTCCTAATGGAAAAATGAAGAATTATATGAACACTTGCCTATGTCTGAGATGAGATTATCTGAGAATGTACCTGCAAAGGAAATCAACTGTCCTCCTGGGATGAATACAGCAGTAATAATCACACCGAACAGTGCTGTTGCTCATAAAATATCAGCATCTCTCTACCAGCCTTCAAATTGTCATTTCTCATACAGGGCTGGAAGTAGGATGTTTTATAAAATATACCTTTCCTAACAAAACACATCATAAACCACAAAGTAGCAAAGGTTTAAAGAAAGCAGTGCTTTGCACTCAGGTGTTGCAAAAATAAAGATCCCAGGCGATGATGTATAAGTCATTAAAAAGTCATTTATTAAAAGAGATCTGATTTACAGTCCAAGCTATTTCAAAGAAAGTTGCCTAAGCCTCATAGGATAATCAGTTTCTAAAGTCTTAATATTACACAAATTAAGCAATTTAAAAATTGACATTTTTCCCCCTTATTTGAGAATCTCCTGGGTACTCACCCTAATTAAATTAATAAGAAAAAAATACCCTTGCATGGACAAATAAAAATATTCTTGTGTTAGGTCAACTGACCTTTAATACTTGTACAGTATTAGGGACATATTCTTCAGGCTTATCCTTTGAGTTGAGATATAGCTTGTGATTGATTATGATAATGTAGGCTGTTATAACATACCTGATGGGATATGAGCTATTCAAAGTTGTCATGAACTTGATTACTTTCATGAGTAACAGAAAATACAAACTGTTCAACAGTCCAATCCTCCTAGGGGTTTCCATAGTATTACCCTCGTGTCTGTGGTGCACCAGCCTTGCTACGTGCAACTGCTCCCTGCCCCTCCCATCAACTCCACGGTCTGACCCACCAACTGCTGGAGCTTCTTAAATAAGACAGAACACTCAGAGTTCTTATGTGGGATTTTTAGAACATAAACTAAGGAAAAAGGAACATTCCTTCTTGAATGTCAAGGCATGCTTCCCCTCCAACCTCCCACCCTGCCAACCAAGGTTTGAAACCAGCTCTGTCAGACTCCAAAATTCCACACACGCCCTCTAGACTCTGCTGGAGTATTGCAGAAGAGACAAACAAACAAAAAATTTCTATTTGACCTTATTGGTCCTTTATAATACATATCTGATCCTACCATCCTGCTAGAAATCTTCAACATACCTTTACTGACTCCAAGTGAGATCCTTGAACTAAACTGTATGTTCCTGGATTGCAAGTAAATAAGAAGCTTCGGTAGAATACACATCAATTCATTACACACACTGACAGATCAGCTGACACTTTTTTTCATAGTGAGACTTTCTTGATAATTGAAGTAGTGAATTAATTTGCATTCTGGTGCAAGTTCTTTTATATCATTATGTATTTCTAACTAACAGTCCACAGGAGGTGGGAGATAGATGGGCCCCTGGGCCAGACAGCTGGTGCTTGTCAAGTGCAGTGAAATTGAAGCTTTGTTCTCACCCAGAAACTCCAAGGACAAAGCTAGTGGCAGAAGCTGAGCTCCGCTGAAGTAGAGAGATAAGGTGCCCGCTCCTGGGGTCAAGGAAGACTTCCCTCTGCACATGCGCAGGAAGGCTTCTTGGGGGTGAAAAAGGGAGGGGGGCACCACCCCATAATATGTGTGCACATGCACCCACAGGCCTCTGTGGTGGGATCAATCTTAGCAAAATGTTGAGCACGCATGTTGGGGAGGGTCCTGGAAACATTCAGGTGTGAAAAAAAAACCGAGAAAATTGGCCAAAGGTAAACAAAGACCTGGAAGGACTGTCCCGTGTAAGTGATTTAAATCACGTCTTTACGGCACTCCTCATTCAGGATGGCCCAGTCCCCTCCAGGTGTGTATCCCTGCTTTGCTTCTGACTTACTGCTCTCCTTCTTAGAGAGGACACCATACCCTTTCTCTCTGGATGTGTATTTCTGCCTTGCTGCTCTTAAATAAACTGTTTGTGTGCTCTCCCACGTTATGCTGTGTCTCCAATAATAAACTTTGTACCGGTTTTTACAGTTTTTGCCTCCTTAAAACATTCTTGCTTTCAAATGGGGGAAAGAGCTATAGGGCCACTTTGCTTCTAGACCCTAGCCCCTGGTGGTCTAGTGGCTAGGATTCCTGGTTTTCATCCAGGCTACCCAGGTTCAATTCCTGGGCAGGAAACTAAGATCTCCCTTCAGGCCCACTCACTGCTGTCTCTCCGAGATCAGCCAGAGTGGTCTTTCATACTGAACTGGTATATAACAGGGGTCAGAGAATATTTTTCCGTAAAGGCCATATGGTAAATATTTTAGGCTTTGTGGGCCATACGGTCTTTGTGACAACTATCAGCTCTGTCTCTGTGGCATAAAAGCATCTATGGACTGCTTAAATGAATGATTATAGCTATGTTCCCAATACAACTATATTAACAAAAACAGGCATCAGACCAGAATTGGCCCACAGGCCGTAATTTGTTCACCACCATTCTATGGATAAAATTCTCAACTCATCAGGATCTGAGAAATAACTTTCTATACTAATATGCAGCTTCATCTTTCATATATTATTTTACTCAGACACCGAGATTTATACCCATCGTATGTGTTCATGCAGTTACTTAGCTACATCATGTACTTTATTTTCTCTGTCTCCCTTACACTGGTCTTTCTCCTGGGCACACATATAATCTCTACTCTTGGTCTTTCCCCTCTACTACTTTGATTTACCTTCCACAACATATCTCAAGTACACTCTCATTTCCGAGCCTTCTTAAATTCCTACACTCAAAATCCCCTGGTTCAAAATCACCCCCTCACTTAAGAATTCCATATCATTTTATACATAATTTTTAGATGCATTTTTCATATTAGATTTTAATTCACTGAATATGAAGTTATATGCTCAACTAGATCATAAGTATACCAGGGCACATATTTTAACTTATTTATTAAAGTATCTAGAACACCTTATAAAATGGCTTAAACTCAATTGGTGCTTAACAAATATTTCCTGAATATGTTGCTAAATAAGGAGATATTCCTTGCTTTTCTATAACAAAATTCTCCTTTACACATACAATTTGCATCTCAATTTTGAAAAAGGATTTACAATTTTAGCAGCTTTGGGATTTCTCTTTCCTAGTCTTATGAAACCAAAAATGAAGAAAAAGCATTTGTTGAAATTTTATATAACCACCTGTTTTACCAATTCAAATTCAATAACAAAGGTATTACAGTCAACTACTTTAATCAGGAGCATCCATGGTTCTTGTTTCAATGTTGTACGACATTCACTGGAGAATAGCTCTTTGTGAGGCAAGAAGAAACACGTTTAAAAAATAACCAACTGATAAATTTAAAACTCTAAGAAATTACACAATGTAGTTATATTTATTTATGCTCTAATTCCAAAACAGGAATTTAGAAGGCTCACTAAAGTATGTATATTCTTTGTTAAATAGATTTCAGGTCAAAGAAACACTAGCTTTTACAATGTATAAAATATGGGAATTTTTAGAATCAGTCTTTAAATTAGTATGCCTTTAAATTAGGGAGTATTAAATAATAGTTTATTATTTGATACTTGCAACAAACCTAAGAAGGTAGGATTATACATTACTATTTCATACATGAGATATCTTAAATTAAACAGTTTGCCAATGGTAATTCCCTTGGTAAATACTGAAGTCAGGACTGGAGTTAGATTCATCTCCCCACATTTTATACTCTAAACTAGTTGTCCTTTAAGGATGGTGTCTGAACCAGCAGCAACATCATCACCTGGAAACTTACTTAAAGTGCCAATTCTTGGGCCCTATCTCAGACCTACTGAATCAGGAACTCTGGGGTGGGGCTCAGCAATCTGTTTAAAAACTGTTTCAGCTTATTCTGCTGCATGCTAAATTTTGAGACCCACTGCTCAAAACCACTGACACTAATAGTTAAGAGTATTCACAATTCCAAGTTGTTAAATCAAGACGCTAATCCAAAAGGAATACATAGAAAACCAGCTATTCAAGCTTTATTATCCTTCCTAAAATAAACACTGTGGGGAAAATAACTATAAGATTAAAGAATTTTTTGACACGTGTTATTACAATACCTCATTTTCCATTACATAATGTGTAGAAAACAGCTCCTATGATCTAATAGTAGAAGGAGAAGAAGAAGAGGAAGAGGAGGAAGAAGAAGAGGAAGAGGAGGAAGAAGAAGAAGAAGAGGAGGAGGAAGGAGAAATGAGGAAGAAGGAAGAGCAGAAGAGAGGAGAAGGAGAAGAAGAAGGTGAAGGAGAACAAGGAGAAGAAGAATTAGAAGGCAAAGGAGGAGAAGGAGGAGAAAATGGTTGGGAGAATTATGGGTTGAAATTCTTAGTCAAGTGTATTTGAGAAACACAGGGCACAACTCAAGGGTTCCATTTAAACACACACACACACACACATTGATGTAAATAGTCCTTCAGGAGTTCTGCAGACAAGAACTATAGCCATTATATTCTTTATTTTTTTTTTTAAACTCATGCATCCCTAATGTATTTGAACAACACCGAAAAAAGTCTGGCACATGGTAAGTACTCAATAAGTATTTGTCAGCTGAGTAAATAAAAAATACTAATGACTTGTTTTTGAGAATCACTAAATACCTTTTTTTTTTTTTTTTTTTTTTTTTTGTGGTATGCGGGCCTCTCACTGTTGTGGCCTCTCCCATTGCGGAGCACAGGCTCCGGACGCGCAGGCCCAGCGGCCATGGCTCACGGGCTTAGTTGCTCCGCGGCATGTGGGATCTTCCCGGACCGGGGCACGAACCCGTGTCTCCTGCATCGGCAGGCGGACTCTCAACCACTGCGCCACCAGGAAAGCCCCTAAATACCTTTTAATAAAATGTTTTGACCTGGCTTTCAAAACAAGTTAGAATAATTTAAATTTTTGAGAAAATTTAAATAATTTTAAAATTTAAAAATGCCTCATAGTTATAAGAAATGACTCATATTTATGCAAGAATTTACTCACATGTAATTGTGAATGAAAACTCTATTTGCTTCAGACAAAACAGACTTCAAAGTAAAGAAAGTTATCAGGGATAAAGAAGGTATTACGTGGGAGGGAGGGTGACGCAAGAGGGAAGAGATTTGGGAACATATGTATATGTATAACTGATTCACTTTGTTGTAAAGCAGAAACTAACACACCATTGTAAAACAGTTATACTCCAATAAAGATGTTAAAAAAAAAAGGTATTACGTAATGACAAGAAGTTCAATAGTTCAAGAAGACATAACAATCCTCAACATATCTGAGCCTAACAACAGAGTGTCAAAGTGAGGCAAAACTAATAAAACTGCAAACAGAAATAAATGAATCCACTATCATTGTTAGAGACTTCAACATCCCTTTATCAAAGATGAACACACACAGCAGGCAAAAGAACAGTTAGATATCCATTTGCAAAATAATGAAGTTGGACCTTTACCTTATATCATACACAAATAGTAACTCAGACTAAATCACAACCCTAAACATAAGAGCTATAAAACTCTCAGAACAAAGCCTCGGGGAAAATCCTCATGACATTGAATTTGGCAGCTATTTCTTGGATATGACACCAAAAGAAAAAATAAATTGAACTACATCGAAATTAAAGATTTTGTGCATCAATGAACACTACTATCAACAGAGTGAAAAGTCAACACACAGAATCTTAGAAAATATTTGCAAATCATAGTCTGATAAGAGATTAATATCCAGAATATATAAAGAACTCCTACAACTCAACAACAAAAAAACAAAAAACCCAATTCAAAGTGAGCAAAAGAATTTAACAGATATGCAAATTACCAATAAGCACATAGAAAGATGGTCAACGTCACTAGCATTAGGGAGATGCAAATCAAAACCGCAATGTGATATGGCTTCACACCCATTATCTTGGCTATTGTAAAACAAAACAAAAAAATTAATGTTGTCAAGAATGTGGAGGAAGAAATGCTTGTTATATATGTAAAATTTTATGTTACATATATTTTATCATAATAAAAAATGTTTTAAAGATTTATTTTAATAGGAAGCAAATTAAAGATCTTATCACCTTTCAGGAGAGAAAAAGCATTAGCTCTATTCAAATCCAATATTTAATATCTTCCAATACTTTGCTTTATTCATCTTACCATAATTATGTAAAGAAAACATAAAGACTTTTTATCTTAAGTGTCATATATATAAATATACCCTCAAATCTTTAATTTACTCATTGGATATTACCGGTATTATCATTTTCTATAGGTTCTATGTCATGAAAAAGATTGAGAAGCCCAGCTATATTCCAGCTTCCTTTCCTATCTATTGGCTAGTTAATTTAGTTGTAGGAATATAGGAATTGAAAGTCAAAGGAGAAATGAGAGTAAGCAGAGGTATAGCACTCTGTCTCAAAAAAGTAATATCTGTAATGGAGAGATAACAACTGCTTGGAAAATCTTCCTTTGCAAAGCAGTTTGGCTTATTCCATAATCTAAAATCAGTATAAGCCTGCTAATGTCAAGGGGATAAAATCTATGTACAAGCAGTCCTCGTTAACAGGTAATAGGCTTGTCAGATGTAAATGACAATCACAAGTATGCAAATGAGACAGGTTTTCCAGTCAGATTCTGACTCCTTCAACATTACCAGGGCCTGAAAAAAAGTGAGCTGTCCTATGCTCAAAATGTAAATGATTTCTGTATTTGAATACTTTTCAAGATGATTAAAGCTATGGTGCCTTGAGATTAAACACTTCTCCCTTTGCACCATTTTTTTCTAAAACGCCACACTGTACTGCAGATTACATTAGTAATAAAGCATGAGTAAGAAGCAGCTATGATGTCTAAAACTACCTGCTCTCCTGTGTTACACACAGAAAGCTGACCCTCAGATTTGTGCATTTGTAGAGAGAGCAGATGATTTGGTTCTGGTTCTTAACCTCCTCACAATCACATTTATCAAAGGGGATTCATGTTGTGCCATTTCTTCTCTGTGAGCTGCCACCAGAGTTCAACATCAGTATTTTAACACTTGTATACGTTGTTAAGGATGAGCATGAATTATCATTCTTTGACCTTTACATTATTCTACAGCATTGCTCATCAGCAATTGCTGTTATCAGTTATTTATAGTATCACTGGTCTGTGATGGAAAGGGCAATCTAAATTGTGAATATATAAAAGATGGAGATGATGTTAGAAGCATTTGAAAATGTAAACAAACACTACCACAGTGTTTTGTGGCTGATTCTGTTTTTCTAATAATGTGAATACAGAATGTCACAACAGGAATCCATACTAAGGCAATGCTAGTAATGAAACAGAAATGGTACAAGCTATGACAGTTAAGTGCTGTTAAGAGGGAAATCTTTTTTGAATGGAACATGAATAGTGAATGGGTCTAGTCCAGGATAATTCTGGAGCAGATATTTCCACTTTATAAAAAGCCTCTTATGTCCTTTCATTTTACACCGGTCTTTGAAATACACCAATTCTATTGATTAGAACTACTGGGTGTCCATATTTATGTTTCAGAAATTTTGTTGATTAAAAACTGAATTTAATATTTAAATTAAAAAATAATTTAATAGTAAATAAAATAAAAATCATTTAATTTTTAAAATCTGTTTTCTAATTAACTCACTAAAAGCTTTCCCAGAACACTATTTCGAGTTCATAACATCCTAGCCAACAGTATAACTGTGTTTGGTTAGAAAACTTTGTATTTAACTTAAAATAGACTGAAAAGTAATCCCTGGCAGGAAATTTAGATCCCACTTCAAAGAGAATATGAGAAAATTTTATTTTAAACTTAGTGATTTCCCCAAAGAAATTCTAGGTCAAGATATTTTTCTGTGTCTTTCTTCTCTTTTACAAGAAACTGCATACATCTCATGTAAAATATATCCAAAGTTAATAAAAGTAATATATCTGTGCATATGCGTTAAGAACATAACAGATCAGGAAATAATCCACAAAAGCACTATAATTCTATCTATAGCAGCTTAGAAAAGAGAACTAATTTTATCCTCAAAATTTTATCATTGCCACCAATCTCCTCTGGCTTTGCTTTCATCTTCGCTTTATCTTTTAAGGACTCCTACATTGGTGCAAATATTAAATGTTTCAACTGTGTTGTCTTATCCTTTCATCACTCCTCTTTTCTCACAGTCACTTGGTATGAGACCAGCACTATGGTAGGTGTTATGAAACAGTCAAATTGTCAGCACCCTTTTCCTTGAGATACTTACAGTATCATGAAGGAGTTAGACAAGTAAATTAACATTGGTGGTATTCTGGAACACGTGCTGTACTACAGCTAATGCCCAAAGAAGAACTATTTGGATTTGACTGGAGAGAGGGATCAGTGAAAGTTTGCCAGAAGAACTGACTTTCAACTAAGTTTGAAAGGATGGTTAGGAGACTGTTGAATGAAAGTGCCATGGCATGACACAGAGTCACATTTAGAGAATGAATAGATTTGCTGTATGAGTGGGAGAGTGGGCTGTTGATGATGGGACCAAAATAAGGAGCCTGAGTCAGACAAGAAAACATCTTAATAATGGATGTATTAACTAACCTTACTCTGGTAGTCATTTTGCAATTTGTACATATATAGAATCATTACATTGCACAACCTAAGCTTACACAATATTATATGTCAGTTTTATCTCAATAAAGTTGGAAACAACAAAAAAATTATAATAACATGCTAAGGAGCTGAAGAACATCAACTTGGATATTTTCTAAAGAACTCAAAACCAAAATCAGGTATCTTCTTCTGTTCCCACAGAAAGGTCATAATTGGACTTCTGCCAACCCAGGCTTCCAAGTTAAAAACTAAGAGTGCTCTGTAGTAGCTCTTTGTTTTTTGTCTTGCATTTCCAATTAATCCAACTGTACTGCATTTATGTGATATATGTATTACATCAAATTATATAGCCATTCCTCTTTTTTGTCCTTCCTAATTTCACTCCTTACTCATCACTTAGAGTATTTCAACCATGGAATAGCTACCAAGCACAAAGTGACATGCTACTCCAGTAGCATGTTACCAATAACTTTAGAAAAGCAAATCCCCAAGCATATCTTTCCCTTCATTAACTGTCTGTTTTATCACTCTACTATTGCAGAATAGCCCCAACTCTGAAGACCACTATAGAATGAATCACCCAGGTTCCATTAGCTTCTAACTTCCAATTAGAATTGGCTGGTGTGAGACACTGGCAGAAGACTGTAGGGTGGAAGGAAAGAGCATTCAGGGTATTTATTCCCACAACCCCATCCCCTTCCCTCTCTGCCTCACCGTGGTTGTAGCAGGAAGACACGAAGTGAAGAGGAGGTGGGCAGTCTACTCGAAAAAGAATTCAGAGTAATGATAGTGAAGATGATCCAAGATCTCAAAAAATGAATGGAGGCTCAAACCGAGAAGATACAAGAAATGTTTAATAAAGAGATAAAAGCTTTAAATAACAAACAGAGATGAACAATATAATAACTGAAATGAAATATATACTAGAAGGAATCAATAGCAGAATAAATGAGTCAGAAGAAAGAATAAGTAAGCTGGAAGACAGATTGGTGGAAATCACTGCTGCAGAACAGAATAAAGAGAGAAGAATGTAAAGAAATGAGGTCAGTCTAAGAAACCTCTGGAACAACATTAAACTCACTGACATTCACATTATAGAGGTCCCAGAAGGACAAGAGAGAGAAAAAGGGCCTGAGAAAATATTTGAAGAGAAAATAAACTGAAAACTTCCCTAACATGGGAAAGGAAACACTCACTCAAATCCAGGAGGCGCAGAGTCCCAGGCACGATAAACCGAAGGAGGAACACATCAAGACACATATTAATCAAATTGACAAAAATTAATGACAAAGAGAAAACTAACATTTATTACTGCTCCATGATGGGTATAACTGCTACTTTTTCTTTGCTTGGTGAATTTCTGTGCAGCTCTTTAAAGCCAGCTCAAAAATTACTTCTCGTAACACCTTTTTTTTCTTTGTGTACTATCAACCCTCCTTCCTCTGCACCCAAATAACACTGTACCTTCTTTATGATCCTTGTATTGTTTTAAATTATATTTAATTTAAAAAATTTCTCTTATTTCCTAGATTTCAAAATCCTTGTATCTCCTTCTATTACTTGCATAAAGTAGTTCTCATAACTGGTATGCAAAAATATCTCTGAAATTGCATTATAATGTGTCTTCAGAAGTAACACCTCTTGGGGAATATAAATGATGTTATGAATATAGTTTACACATTTATGAAGCTGTGTATGATGTCACTACAGTCATAAAAATTTGACTAGATATACAGAGACAAATCTGAAAAAAAACAATTATGATACAGTTTTTAAAATCTAGAATCTGACCCAACCATTATCCCAGAATGTATTATTTGTACTGTTAGGCCACAAATAAAATACCTAAATATTTTTAGTTGTCTAAAGAAAACATCACGTATATATACTTGTTCTTTTAATCTTATGATTACAGAATTTTAAGAACTCTTTCTAATTATTTTATGCTGAATAGTAATAATGAAGAAAATGGAATTACTTTATAAAAATGAAAATAGTTATGTCAATAATAAATTATTCCAATTAAAACAAAGTTCACAGAACTAGTGCATTTTAGTGAGATCATTATTATTACTTACACTTCCTTAACTTAATTTTATTATTATTGTTAACTCTCACCTTGTTCTCAAAATGTACTGCTATTTACAAAAATACGTGATACGGTATAACATCATAAACTAAAAGATACACATACACAAATATATATATTTTGTTCTTATCTCATCTATACAAGAACAAAAGAAAATAAGGATTCAGACACTAAATGGAGCCACAGGTAAAACTGGATCACAAAATGCATTCTGTAAGCTTTACAGAATCACTAATATTAGATTAAAATTTTCAATCTTTCTGTGAGTCAATATGAACAGGGAAGTATAAATAGTAAAATAATGCAGAGCCTCAAGAAAATACGAAGCCAAAGTGACTGTATTAGCCTTTGGCATGCATGATTTCTTACAGTCACAGGGAACATACACACACTCTTGATGGTCTACCTTTCTCAATATGACAGAAAGTTGATAAAGGTAAAAAAATAAGCAAAGTCAGAAACTCATTTGTGGAGCCATTCATGTATGAGTACCAGGGCAAAAATAATAATCCCCGGAGGTTATGTTTTGGGTCACTGGCGTCTTTTAACAGTGTCTCCAGGTAAGTCCAATGTGCTGCCAATCTTGAGATCCAGAGCTTGACTAAACAAATGGGTCTTCAAAGTGTGGCTGCCAGACCAGCAGCACCAGCATCACCTGGGAACTTAAAATAAAAATGTAAATATTAGGGTCCACCGCAGACCTACTTAATCAGAAATTCTGGAGTGAGCCCAAGATTCCTGTGTTTTAATAAGCTCTCCAGGTGATTCTGATGCGTGCTTGAGAATCTCTGGACTAAAACAATCCCCAGCAAAGCAGAATAATATTGCCTTATGCCAACAAAATTTACATTTTGGACATTAAGAATACAAGAAGGCAAGAATGGGTTTGGGCACTGGACATTTCTTATTATTGTTTTCTCTCCAGGTTACCGTCACTAACACTTCACCTTCACTAACATCTTCCCTTCCTTTTTCTTCAGAATTATTTATAGAGTACCAGTTTTCTGTTTCTCCATCTCCTGTGTCATAAAACTGCAATCAAATCAGGTCAGAACCACCTTGAGGGGTGGGATAGGGAGGGTGGGAGGGAGACACAAGAGGGAGGGGATATGGGGATATATGTATACATATATTCACTTTGTTATACAGCAGAAACTAACACAACATTGTAAAGCAATTATATTCCAATAAAGATGTTTTAAAAAAAGTCAAGTCAGAAATCTTAAAAATGTTTGGTTTTTAAGCAGGAGATATTCCCAAGATGTGGGATAGTGTTTAAGAGCACAGATTTGAGCATCTGCGATTTGGATTCAAAGGTTCCAGCTCCCAAGCTTCCTAAATAGTGTGCACAAAGGCAAGCTGTTTAACATCTTTAAACCTTGGTTTGCTGACATGTAAAACAGGGGTAATTATACAAGCCTGCAAAGTTCACTGGGAGGACTTAATGTGGATTATGTATGAAAGGCATCCACCTAATGCCTAACACATAATAAACACTCAATTAATATTGCTTTCATTTCTAAGATGCTTCACTATATGAAAGGTCCCACTGCTCATTTGTCAGACCTCCCCGGTAGTTTTGCGTAGTCAAAGAGGACATGCTGGGGAACACAGGCCTATTAAATATCAGAATTTATAAATTTATAAACTTGGCATTTTCCCCTTTTCATTAACAGCCTCCACTTAACTGTTTAGGTATTATTCTTTGAAATAGGCAAATCAAAGGTAGGTTTTAAGTATAAATTAGATATAATTTTTAATTCGATTTAAAGTTTATTAATCATAAATAAATCACTTGAAGTTTCCAGAGAAAAATGATTTAAAGAAGATATAATTGAACTCAAAAAACATCCTTCCATTAGCCAATACATTATTGACAAATTGGTGAGCATATTGGCATTAGTACCTATGATGTATAAAACTATGCATGTTTTTAAGTAAATATATTTAAAGTATTTTTTGTAGATACTTTTAAAATAAGCACCATGGAGTCAATCTATGAAGAGATATATTCATTCATTTGGGCATGAAAAGATAATAGTTAGTCTATATTCTTATGTCATACCTCAATCTTTCATCCTTTGGTTATTTGGCCATTAATGCAGAACAAAAATAAAACAGTTTTTGTAAACTATTTTTAATAAACTACTTTTAGTCGATCTGCTCCACCTGATAACTCAGGCAAAACTACTCTTCTTAGATAGTAATGTTACAAAGAACTTGAAGAAAATTAGTGCTAAACAGCAAATTTACTGAGCTTTACTCAAACCATGAGATTGAGGAACTATGTTTTGAATTTCATTATGTCTGCAATTTCTAAAAGATAGACTTTGTAACATCAATATAAATAATTCTTCGGAGAAAGTCTGTGCCATATAGGATTACTAAATAAAAACTACCTTTGCTCATAGTTTATGGTTGAATTTAAGTATCATATAAACTCTCAGGAACAATTTATGTTCTTAATGTCAGAGATATTTGAGTGGCTACCTTAAAGTCATATCACCTTGCAAATAAATATCTTTTTCAATATGCACACACAGGCATCACATTTAAGCAAAAACCTTCACACCATAAAGAAAATGCACTGTCTTCCCTTACTTGTATCTCTGTGTCTATTGAATGAACACACAACAAATGTAGCAGGCAATAGACACAATAAAAAAATATTTTTTTTTTATTCAAAAGCTTTATGTAGACTTTGGTAACTCTTGTTCAATTTAATATCTCAAAACTTAAAATTTAAATTCAATTCAGTAAATTTCTTTTAAATAGAAATTTAAAAACTCACTTTTATGGTAATCCTTTGTGATTGAAAACATTAAACTAAGTTAATAATGTTTACAATGAAGTTCAAAATGTCAAATTGAAAGTAGAACTAAATCAATCAGGTGCAGGTGAAGAAATGTTTCCTTTAGAATAAAATTACCCAAGAAGTTTAAATACAGATTACAGAAAGAGGTGAATTTAGCTAAATAGGAAGCCGCTTTATAAACTCAAAAGAAGCATCTTCAAAGCACTTTACTTATTGCTTGTATTTAGGAAAAGGGAAAATACTAAGATGACTGGATTCTAATGAGACTTACAACCTAGTGGAAAAAGGAAAATAAACCCAGATGGATATATGCAGAAAACTCAATTGATGGAATTAATGTTAAATATTTGAAAAGTAATAATAGCCATGAAGAATATTACTGAAATAAATTATAACTGTAAACAGAAAAACGTTCTCTCATTCCATCTCAACCACTTGTATCCTCCACTTGCAAATACAGTTTTCTTAACAAATATTTTGAAGTTTAAATGATACTGTTTCCTTCCTGGCATCTTGATCACAGCAAAATATGCTCTCCACTATCACCATCAACTTCTGGTCAAGGTTCTCATTTGACTTAATTTTGATATCAATACTCAGTGCCCTTAAACCTTAATATAATGACGTTGCTTTGGGGATTTATAATGTTATTTTCTAGACATATTCTGCACATAATACTTTTTCACACTGCTTTCCACTGCCATCAAAGATATGATGCCAACATCAGAAGCAAGTCACTGTTACTTTCCCTAGAGTGATAACTTGTTTGCATTTTTTCCTTTATTTTTGTGAATTTTTCTATTCCCTTTTAGAGAACCATCCTCTTCCCCTTATGCTTGATAGTAATTCATAGTGTATTGGGGGTGGAATGTGTTACAACATAGCAGAAAATTCTTCTCTGGTACCCTCAAGAGGCAATCACTCAGCATCAGTGATAAGCAAAATGGCATTACCTCTGCCCTCCTGAGCTTGTGGTCCAGGAAAGACATACAAGGTCCTTACTTTATAGAAATACTGTTTCTCTCTAGTTCATGTCAATAAAACCCCTTCACACAGTTGGGAGACATAACTATGTACATCCTAAGAATTTTAAGATGTCAAAAATATGATAAACAGTAACAAAAGGCCAATAAAAAATCGGGGGAAATCTCTACAACATTCGTAACAGATTAAAAAATCACTTCACTGCTTTAAAAGATCTTATAAATCAATAAGAAAAAAACGAGCACTACAAACTGAAAACCAAGGAAAGAGCACAAACAGGAAACACACACAAAGAAATAAACTAAGACAAGGTACAAAGAAAAAAAAGAGGTTACCCTTTCTTTGTATTAAAGAAATGAAAAAATACAATTAGCTGCTACTTTAACCTATTAAATTTGAAAATACAAAAAAAAAAAAAAAAATTAAACATTCAAGTGTTTGGCAAGCATCCAGAAAAACAGACACCATCACGCACTGCTTTCAAAAGTGGTACATTTTGCAAAGTAACACAAAATTATAAATCGAATGTTTTAACATATAAATAACAATAAATATAAAAATTCTACTCTGTACTCTCAGGATATAATCTACAATGTGAGTAAAGCTGCACAGTGTTCAGTGCAGGTTGATTAAATCTGAGTATAATCAAAAGCAACTCAGAAATCAAATAGTGAGGAATTAAATTAGTGAATTATGGTGCATCCTGTTAATGGAAAACTATTGCTCCATTTTAAAAAGTATTGGTAAATAATTGCTTATAGATTGTAAATAAATTTAAAAGCCTATTAAAAAATGTGATTGATAGAACCTAGTTTTTGCTAAATATATATGTATATATGCACAGTGCTTTTATCATAGTGGCGAAATTATAGTTGTTAACATTACTTCCCTTTCTTATCTATATTTAAATATTTTCCCACAGTAAAAATGTATTTCTCCTTTTGTGGAAAAAAAGTATTTTTGAAACAATAAAAAGTCAAATTCTTAGAATAATCAGTAAATGGTCTTTACCCATAGTATTATTTTAGCTCATTTATATTAGCCACTAAAATTCAAAGTTGGAGAGTCTTTTCAGGTATTATTAAATACAGAGACACAACCAAGATAGACCCACAGACCTGAGTGTCCACAGTGGGCCTCTCTTTCTGCTGGGCATTACACATCTATTCATGTGTATGCTAGTTTCATGTCTGATTAAGCTTACTATTCTCACAGACCAGATGCTCAGGAAATACATGCCTAATTTAAGAATGAATTCTGGGCCTAGTCAAGGCTACTTCTCCAGACCATAAGGATCTTTGAGTATTTGATGTATCTGCATATACAAATGTCATTAGATCATATTGATGTTGGTTCATATGTGATATATATATATATATATATACACATACATAGATTGTTCATATGTGATATATGTATAAATGGTTCATATGTGACACAGTATGTTCATATTTTCAAGTCCTTGTCTTAATATAAGAATTAAATCTAGTTTATCTTTACTTAGTTGAGAAAACATATTTTTTCCTCCACATTTTGTATAACTATAACAATTTTGGGCAGGAGTTGGAATGCAAATAAATTTACTTCATCTTAATGTGGTTAAAGGGACAGCACATTCAAAAATTATATAATGAAAATTAATTTGGGATGCAGGGGACACGGGTTCGTGCCCCGGTCCGGGAAGATCCCACATGCCGTGGAGTGGCTGGGCCCGTGAGCCACAGGAGAGGCCACAGCAGTGAGAGGCCTGCGTACCGCAAAAAAAAAAAAAAAGAATTTGTAATTTCTGAATGCAATTGTAACCATGATATAAAAGTTGTTATTTTATTATTAAACAGTGATCTTTGGTAACATAACATAAATCATACACTGTATTATGAATATATTCTTAAAACCTTACCACGTACAGCAAATATATATTACCTAACCTCCGTATATATATTATTTTAGGTACGGTTTCCAAGTATTTTGAGCATAGATTTCTCTTAAATTCCATGTTTTCAAGTCACTGTAGTTATTTTTTTTTAATTATTATCAAGCTAAAACACACTGAAATAAAATTAAAGTGATTTAAAACAAATTATTGATATGTATGCAAAAATAAAGAATAGGTGCTTAACTCAAGGTCAATCTAAAATAAAAGCAATTTTTCTTGTGTTTTAGAGGTGCAATTATGCTTTATATTCAGTCCTGTGAAAACACTGCCAGAAATGCTATTTCCCACCAGTATTAAAACACTTAAGAGAAAATTACTACGGTTCATTTTTATTTTGCCTGTTTGCATTTTTATTTTAGCAAAACTGTTTCTAAAGCCTGGTATTTAACCATTACTCTGGATTTATAAAACTGGATCTTTTAGAAATTATACTGGGAGAGTGTTAAGGCATCTAAATTGGCCTATAAAAAACTGGCTTACCAGAGAAGGCTCCAAGAAAGCAGTATTTCTGGCATTTAATGTCTGAGACTAAAGCTTTGAAAATTGTTACTGTTGCAGAGCAGAAAACATTAAAATATTTTCAGTTTTACTGAAGCTTTATCCACATTTATATCTAGCACTTAGATACATTATGATATGCACAGTTATGTCACAGAGACAACTTGCATTATTTATGTGGCTTTTAGTTTATAATGATGTCAACCCTGTACAAATGCATAATGGAGACAGGAATGTAGGTGCATCTGCAGCAGTGGGGACTATAACTCATTTCCACCTGAAAGACAATGATCAGTGTTGTGAAATAAAAAGAAAAATCTAAGAAAAAGTACTTCCACTTCATAAACAAGCAGCACAAAATTGTGTTCTATCTAGTCTGCATTTTGAATGAGATGGTTCATATTCAGATAGTTTCTCAGCAATCTGCAAGCAAACCTAAAAATGCAAAATATCTAAAATTATCTGTTTTTTCCAGATGATAATAAAATTGGTAAGCTTGGTTTTGATCCAAAAAAAAGATCATTTTTTAGAGGTAGAGAAGAGAACACATAGGCAAAAAGATTTGAGAGAAATGGCTGGGTGTTTTACAATGAAAGAGGCAGCATAGAGGGTGTCTTGAGTTACATATCTTTTATTTATTTATTTTTAATGTATTTATTTTATTTCTTTGTTTTTGGCTGTGTTGGGTCTTCATTGCTGCGCGCAGGCTTTCTCTAGTTGCGGCAAGCGGGGGGGGCTACTCTTCTTTTGAGGTGCACAGACTTCTCATTGAGGTGGCTTCTCTTATTGTGGAGCACGGGCTCTAGGCACGTGGGCTTCAGCAGTTGTGGCACGTGGGCTCAGTAGTTGTGGCTCACAGGCTCTAGAGAGCAGGCTCAGTAGTTGTGGCGCACGGGCCTAGTTGCTCCGCCCCATGTGGGATCTTCCCAGAACAGGGCTTGAATCTGTGTCCCCTGCACTGGCAGGCGGGTTCTCAACCACTGCGCCACCAGGGAAGCCCACATGCCTTTTAGATTAACACAGGGTAGAGTTTTCTCACAAATGATTTCTCAATTATATGTTACTTTATAACACACAAATTTTATTTTTAAGTAAAATCATCTTAGAATATTTTTTGTTTCTTGGTTTTTCCTGAAATATTTTGTACTATTTTTTTTAAATTAGTCACTGGATTTAGAGGAAAATGAGTCTGCTCTGATCAAAATTGGAATTAGTGGATACGAAAGCCACCCTCTGTCTTTTAGCAATACCCTCCCCACTTTCTGCCATGGAGGGCCCCTAAGAATGAGGTTCTAGAACCACCTAGGAGTTACACTAAAAACACAGAGCCCCAGCTCTTTTCCCAAGATTCTGATTCAAGTATCAGAATCTGCTTTAAAATGTATTACATATTTAAATATTAATAAACACACAGACATTTTCGGAGGTACCTGATCCACGCTTTGAGAAACTTCTCTAAAGCTTCTGTGAGCACAGTTAGAAACTACAGACCCAGAATATGCATACGTACTCTACTAGGTATACTTCCATATGAACAATAAATAGGAAGAGCTTCATCTTGCTTGAGGGAATGATTTAAAACTCCTAAGAGGTCTTAATATTAAACCTTATTTAACCAATAGATGGGCATTTACTGCAGTCAAATAAAATGGATTTGAGGGCCAAGGGCTCAAAATGTTGCTCTCCTTGGCTTCCAGCTGTGTAAAGGAAATTGGGTGAAAAAAGCTTTTCCTATGAATAAAAAATGATCATAAAATTTATGGTATTTAGCTACAGGCCAATATACCAATTTGTGCACTAATGTAAAACTGCCTTGGCTTATTGAACTGATTATGGAGGTCAGAGTACAGGATTCTGAGATCTTATGAAATTACAAACTGCGAGGAATCATTACACAACACTTCCAAATCTTCAATGTTCTAAACATATTTAAATTTGAATTAGCTACAAAGCTCAGATGCTAGGTAGCGATAAGCAAATAAAAAAATTTTTAAACAATTCTCAGCTGAGTAAGACTAATGTTTTTGCCAAGTTTCCTAGTAGTTCCTGGAGCATGAATGGATATAAACTCGTTTTTCTTCTGTGGCGTGTGTACGTGTGTTGTTGTTGTTGTTTAACTAGATTAGGGTGCTTTTCCCAAAATACCAGGAAAAGAATTTTTCTATTAAATATTCCCTCTCACTGCATAAGTTAGAGGAAACAGAAATTTCATCCAACTCCAATCTGAAAAGAACATGCAAATTGCAACTGATGATATTTACATTGAAGGGATTTTACTTTATTTTTTCTCTGGTTGTAGTTGAGAACAATATTTGTTTCTAAATAAATATTTAAATTCTAATCCTAGGAAAAAATATCATGCCAGGGGCTTCCCTGGTGGCGCAGTGGTTGCGAGTCCGCCTGCCGATGCAGGGGACACGGGTTCATGCCCCGGTCCGGGAAGATTCCACATGCCCTGGAGCGGCTGGGCCCGTGAGCCGTGGCCGCTGGGCCTGCGCGTCCGGAGCCTGTGCTCCGCAACGGGAGAGGCCACGACAGTGAGAGGCCCGCGTATCGCAAAAAAAAAAAAAAAATCATGCCAGGTGCCCTTAGTTGGTCCCCCGTGTTAAGACCATGGCCACACAGAAGAAGCCGTAGAAGAAGAAGAAGAGATGACTATTTCTAATTCATGTACAAATGCTGAATGCACCAGCTGTATGGAATGGTGTTACTCTCCCACAAACAAACAAGTAAAAAATAAAGATGCAACCCTTAATTTAGACCCAGAGTGCAATTTAGATCCTCAGGTACAAAGAATAGTCCATTAAAGTGTGAACACAAAACAGTAGATTGTGACTTGGACTATGACTTTACTTATTTTTCATCATGGAAATGAAATGGTAAAAGCTAAGACCTTACTGAAGACTCATCTGCACAGTGAAAATTTCCCTACATATCCCTCCCCCACCATGACTCTTCTCGATGTTTTATTGCTTCATTAGGTGTATGAAGTAAGAGAATATTTTGAAATATAGTAATGTGATTTTTTTTCTCTTTTGCACTTGCTTATGAGTGCTCCTTACCAACCCAAGCCAGAAGAAATCTTTACCTTAGGGTGAAGTGGAATCATAGAAAGTAAAGAGAAAGAAAGAACTGGTGTAGAGCTTTTTGATTTTCAAAACTGGTCTTGAAGACTGTTTCAGACACAGTAGTCTAAAAAACCTGGTTTTAAATCTCTAGAGCCAGATACCTGAGAGAGAAAAGCATTTTCTAAATGGAAAAGCTCCCCTTTAAATATAAAAAAAAAAAACACATAATTTGGACAAACTGATCTTGCAGTTCTACTATAAGCCATAGAGTAGAATAAATGATTTATAAGAACTATTTCACAAAGTAAAAAATGTCAGGCCTTCTTTGGCTGAAGAAAGAACCTAGAGAGAAGGGGAGAGGAAAACTAGAGAAGATAGAAGCTTAGGAACTGCCCCCTTCTCCAGGATTTTGTCACATAGAGCACATCCATTAAACATTATCTGATTATTAAGTATTCCTATTTAAAATATATTTAATTTTGTGCCTTGTAGCCTTTAATTATAAAGCATAAATATATTGATCCTAATCAACTAACTCACTCAACAAATAATTACTGGGACTTAATACATAATAAGCCTTAGAAAGAATGCAATAAATGGGAATCACAGTCCTTGAAATTCCTCAAGGAATTTGTCTATTGGAGGCAGGGGGTGAGGGTCAGAGACAAGTTAAAAGCCTATTATATTCCTTTGCTTATATGCTGCCATATTTCTGTTTATACTTTTACCACCTAGAAGTGAGATTCTAGTACTGCCTTTTTCTTTACAGAAATATAGTTTATTAATGAAGTATGGCTTATTTGCATGAGCCACAGAAACTTTCTGAAATTACCCTGTGCTTTTTTATGTCAGAAGCAGCCCAAGGACATTTTGTATCCTGAAATTTCAAAAATTACTTGCCAACTGTCAAATGTGATCAAAACAAAGCAGGATGAATATCTACTACTCTATATACTTTGGGCATCCTGGCTGCAGACGTTTAAATAAAAGGATGGCAAAACTGGAACCATTTTAATAGAACAAAAAGAACAAAAGCGAGCTCAGAAAACCAGGGTAAAAAAGTCAGCTCAGGGACAGAAAAATCATTGTACACTTAAGATACCATGGTCCCCTTGAGTGCAAGCTCAAGTTGGCCAGGGCAATGACGGACTGGATAGTGGACATACCTTTAGTTTTCTCTGAAGCAGCAGCCTAGGAACTGGGGCTCATGAAGCTTTAACTGAGGAGAAGTGTGAAGGCATAAAGGTTTGGAAAAGATTCTCTGTAATATAAATGGGGATTCTTTTGTTGTCTTCAGTAACATTTCCTTGAAATCAATAAAAGGAAAGAGGAAGAATGGGATCTTGTAGGAAGTAAGCACTCAATATATTTGTGGACTACAAAACAGGGGAAAGGTATGAGTTATTAAACCTCAAAAGAAAAGACCAAAATAAATGATGATAAAGAGCAAAGGCTGGAAGAAAAGGGAAAGGGGCAAGGTGTTGGAGGAGGAGCTGAAAAAGGAAGAAAAGGAGAAAAGAAATGTGGAGGGGAAGGAATGAATAGATAATTCTAAAACAACATATTAACAGTGCTTTTCGATGAGTGGTGATATTACAAATAATTTTTCTTTACTCATGATTTTCTCTGGTTTCTATGGCTTTTATAAGAGCATTTACTATTTTTTAATTACGTTTTTTTTTAAATTTTGTAAGAAAGGGTACACTTAGCCCACTGATGCTCTCACTTAAACCCTCATCTTTACAAGAGCAGTAACTTAGGGTAAGGTGGTGTGGCAGGAATTTGGGAACTGCTTAATAAATAGTCACCAACAGACATGTTCCAAATGCGTGGTCACTTACGTTGTATGATCCACCGACGGCCTGTGATTTTCCTCCCCATGATGAATACTGGTTCCATTCCCAAGTCCCCACCTGAATGTGTTTGAATCTTGAATTAATTTTTCTGAGATTGGCTGGTACCATTTACACAGGCTTCCTTTTTCAAAGCTGCAAACTTCCATAGCTTGAATAGGATCGGACAGAGATAAGATGAGCTAATCACAATAAATGTATTAATAAATGGCGATTTCCATCTGCATCAGCACTTTCTTACTCTTGGGGTTTCTTTAAATTATAATCTAACTTTTAAGCATAACTGAAATAATTAGGCAAATTGCTTACATAATCACTAGAAGAGTTTTAAAGAAATCTAGGTGTATTATATTCAAATATCTATATTAACTGAAATGTGGAAATAAATGCACATGCTGAAGATTCTGCTTTCATAAAGAAGTGAGATTTTAATTTGCTCTGAAAGCAGCAATTTAAGAATTGCCACTCTGTTCTGACACAACACTTACATTGCTTATATGACCTCCAAGTTCTGATAAGTTTGTTCTTTTTTCACAGTATTATCGCAAAGCTAAATCCCAAATTCCAAATTACTTAAATTCAAAGCTATAAGATTTACAACAGCTTTTATATTGAACCTCGTTCCTTGAAAGTTTTCAATATTCTTGTAATGACTGTATTCTAATATCAAACAAAATTAAAAGTCCAGTGATTTTTTAAATACATAAGTTGTGTGTGAAAACAAATGCTCTCTTTTTCTCTCCTCCTCCTCTCTCTGATGTATTCATGTGTCTGTCTGTCTTAAATCCTCTACTTCTTGAATAAAAGAAATGATTCAATTCAATGAGGTCTTGTGTATACAATGGAAAGCCTGGTGTGTACTCCAGGTTTTAAATGGCATACACGGTGACAGCATAGGCTACCACTACTATCAGTTAGAAACTTGGGTTCACGATTTAACATAAAATTTGAGAAGGAAAACTCCATGTGATTTTAATCATGACATTCAGGTGTGTTATTTAATCTCTGATACTAATATTGATCATATAATTATATTTATTTTGTGAAGAGATTTAGAATTCAATAGAATCCTGTTCATCATATTAAAAAAGATTTTAAAAACTGTAGATTATTTTTCAATACATCTTTATTGTTATTTTTATTAATTATGTGAAAATATAACTGCTGAGTGGAGGATTTAAAGTTTTTTTTTTTTTAACATCTTTATCGGAGTATAATTGCTTTACAATGGTGTGTTAGTTTCTGCCGTATAACAAAGTGAACCAGTCATACATATACATAAAAAATTGTAGATTTTTTTAAAATTAGAGGACATAGAGTTTCAGGCAAGCTAAGATCTGCTGTACAACATTGTACCTACAGTCAATAATATTGTATTGAACACTTAAAAATTTATTAAGAGGGTAGATCTTGTATTCTTATCACAATGAAAAAAATTACAAAATATGACTGTAGATGACAAGCAGATTTATCACAATAGTTCACTTTACAAAGAGATGGCGAAGGCAAGACACAATTTGTTCAGAACTAAATGGTAATAATTCATGTTTAATCAAAATAAATAAATATCCCCATGATTTTAATAATTTAATAGTAGACATTCATTCAGGACATTTACAGAACTTACCAGAACTTCCCATCCTATCATAAATGGCATTACTAAAATTTCAAAGTTGAACTAAGAAGAAATTCAGTATTTACTAAAGATGCTCACTAGGTGTAATTAATTAAATTTTGTGTAAACTTTTACAAAGAAGACTTATGTGTGATCAGAAGAGGATTTTAGTGTCTTCCCATTAGGGAGTCTGAATACCACAGCATCGTCTGTTATATTATCTTACATCTGATGCACAGTACATCTTCCTGACCAACTTGAGTTAATTACTGTCCTATCTTATTCACAGAGTGAATTAGCTTTGATTTTATGAGGTTTTTTGGTCTGGATTAGTTTATTGTGTATTTGTATTTTTTAAGTTTTAGAATTCCTTGACGAGGCTGACATAAGACAAATTAGAATTTCACTATACACTGTATTATCTGTATGTTCTAAACCATCAGTATTATCAAGACACTTGAGCAATATTATGGTAAATTCACATACAACTTAATAAAGAGCAAGAAAGGGGAAAAAATTCACAAGTGTTTATTCCTTCTGATCCTGTGTTTTGCCCATTCAGACACAGATTAATTTTTCTCCTCTCAGTTTGTATCTTTGACTGAGAAGTTCACTTCTAAATGAAATAATTTGCCTTGATCCATTTAGGAGAAACCATAGATTGGCAAGTATCAATAAATGAAAACCATCTTTCAACAGTACCTAGCCGTTGAAGTCCCACATGTATTAGGATTGGTTTTCTTATTAACTCTGCACATTTGACAAAGTATTCATTTTATGTGTGCATTTTGACAATGGCAAAATTTGAACAGATTCATCTAATTTGAGGGGATTATGCTTCTTCCCTAAACATTTCTATTTAGTGATTGAGACAGACAAAAAGGGGGATGAATAAAAATGATAAATGATAGCTCTGGAATCAAGCTAAGTCCATGAAAACAAGTATTTTGAATTTAAATATTAATTTAAAGACACCTCTTGTTGGACATGATACAAGAATGTATGCTGATTCTTCTATCATTTTCTATACAAATAGTCTTTACATTAAGAAACTGCTTTAAGCCAGGTTGAAATTTTCTAACTAGGACATTATGCCACACTACTTGAGATAACACTAGTATTTTCTTATCAGTTTTATGGCTATATTTAATGCAAAATTTAGGAATTCACGTACCGCAGGATGATTCATCTGATCTGTCGGGGCAGTCATATCTAAAATCACATTTCTGGATATTTTCAATGCATTGACCATCAGACCTGCAAACAAATTCATTGTCGGTACAGTTGTGTGGAGGTAAGGTTACTGGAACTGAAGTTTCCGGTGGAGTTGGAAGGTTCACTGGCAAATTACCTTGAAATAATAGACAAGTATCATTTTGCAGATTTTTCCATTTCTTTAAAGATTTCACACAATAAACTTTATTAAGTATGCTTCACACTCAACATTATAAAGAATATTTGATAGTATTTGCTAATCTGCTGAACTTCTTTATGTAAGTATATAAGTTGGGGTTCATGGCTTTAGTAATGGCAAATAACTTTAGATATCTTTGATTATAAAAATAAGTGAAGGTGCAGATGGAAATTATTAAAAAGCTCTTCAGAGCTCACTGAATAAATGGGAGGCTCAAGAATGGGCTGGGAAGATCAGCAGGAACCAAGTGAATCCCAGGTGCTGGCGTTAGGAACCAGAGTCAAGGTCAGGTTAAACCTTCTAGTCCACTAGGTGAATAAACTTTGTTCTTGCACTGCTACAATGAACTTAACGTCTCCTCTTTGTTTCAGATATCCCCACATAGTTGGGATTCAAGGTTGCAAGATAGACCCAAACCAAAAGTATTTACCCAGAAATATTTAAATAAGCTATAATTTCTGATATTACAGAGTTTAGAAGAAATTTATAGAAGTTGATTAATGTAGACAGTAAGCTATCCAATAAGCACTTATTAATAACATCTTTGTGTCATATACATGGTAGATATAGTGGATTTAAAAGCCAAACATGCTGTCGCTGCCATAAAAGAGTTTACAGACTAGTGGATAAGGCAGTCAGGAAATTCTTTCATTACAGTTCCATGGGATAAGTTTAGGATAGAGATTTTACCATGATAGAGGCAAGAATGACACCTATCCCTTAACTCCTGTATTCACATCCACAGACCGTGGTGTATGGTGGGTACACTATCACTGTGAAGTGAGTGAATAGATATACAGATGGATGGAAGGATGAAGGAGGGATGGAAGGATGGATGGATGACAGAGTGAAGGCACAGATGCACAAAGGTTAAGATTGTACAGTATATTAAGAGAACACAGGAAAAGTCTGTATCAGATGGGGAAGACTTCCTCGCATGGTGATGTTTAAACTAAGTTTTTAGTTTGGGTTTTTTAAAAACTTTTTATTTTATATCGGAGTATAGTTGATTAACAATGTTATACTAGTTTCAGGTGTAAAGCAAAGTGATGCAGTTATACATATACACTTTTTAGTTTTAAAGGATGATTTGTTGCTGGGTAGAAAAAGAAGGGTACAAGGTCTTTTGAGGCCAGGGGGAAAGACTCAGGTGAAGACAGAGGAATATATTTTCCTGTTGTTTTCTGGAATACTGTGAGAGTTTGACAAGACTATCTTGGGATATGGTAAGAATGCATCTGATGGAGTCATTAGATACGGGACTAGACAGGAGAGGGTTATCAGGTCACAAAGAGCTAAGTGGGACCAACTAGGATTTTGAAGTAAATATAAAAAGCTGTGGAGAAACACCAAGATATAAAATTTCCACTTCAAGAAATACTTATCAGGCATTGGCGTGGTGAATGATTTGCTGGTGGCTCTGACATGGGGAAGAGAGAACAGCTGAGCTTTTACTTTAATTCCAGGCAACTAATGAACCAAAGCAGAGATGTTTTGCAGGGGACAGCAAAGACCTGAGCAATATTGCACATCCAGTGTCTAGAGGACTGGGGATTTGGGTGCTTTGGGGAATTTGAGGAGAGTCCAATAAATAGTACTTTATTTCTTAGCTCAGGTTTTGAAGCAATTAAGAACTAAGACTGAAGTGTAGGGCAGCTAGTAGATCAAAATATCAACCTTTTTACGGATGAAGTTGATACTGGAAAAAAAAATAGCCTATATCTGTAGGCAGGTAATCTTTCAGAGTGTGAAACTCAGACATAAACAGACTAAGTTACAACCTGTGCTGGAAATTTCTATACGGAAGCTGACCATTGTGAACTACAGCAAGGAGGAGCTGAGCCCATCTCATGCTTCCTTCAGCTAACTCTCTCCAAAAAAAGAGGAAACTAAGAGACCAGGTATGCATGCGCAGGCTCTCCTTGCAAATTCAACAATCCATTCTTGCTTTTCCAGTTTACATAAGCGTTCACTGTTGGTGTTTTACATTCTGTGGGTTTTAATAAATGTATAATGACAGGCTTCCACCATTAGTGTGTCATACAGAATAGTTTCACTACACTAAAAAACCTCTATGCTCTGCTTATCTGTCCGTCCCTGCCCCCAATCCCTGGCAAATATTGATCCTTTTACTGTCCCCATAGTGTTTTCCAGAATGTTATATAATTAGAATCATACAGTATGTAGGCTTTTCATGTTGGTTTCTTCCACTTATTAATATGCATTTAAGTTTACTCCAAGTCTTTTCATGGCTTAATAGTACGTTTCTTTCCAGCACTGAGTAGTATTTATTGTCTGGATATTAATCCAGCACTGAATAGTATATCCATTGTCTGGATATACCACAGTTTATTAATCTCCTACTGAAGGACATCTTGGTTGACTGGGCATCTTTTCATATACTCATTTGACATCTATATATCTTGCTGTGGTGAGATGTCTGCTCAGATCTTTTGCCTGTTTTTTAATCTGTTGATTTTTTTCACTGTTGAGCTTACAGTGTTCCTTGTATATGTTGGATAACTCCTTCATCAGATAGGTCCTCTCCCAGTCTTTGAACCGTCTTCTCCATCCCTTAAAAATGTCGTTCACAGAGAAGTTTTCAATTTTAATCGAGTATAATTTATCAATTATTTCTTTAAATGATTGTCTTTGATGTAGTATCTAAAAAGTCATCACTATAACCAAAGTCATCTAGATTTTCTCCTATGTTACCTTAGGAATTTTATAGTTTTGTATTTTAGATTTAGGTCTACAATCTACTCTGAGTTCACGTTTGTGAAGGGTATAAAGTCTGTGTCTAGATTTTTTTTTTTTTCACACAGATGTCTAGTTCCAGCACCATTTTTGGAAAAGACCGTCTTTTTCCCATTGAATTGCCTTTACTCCTTTGTCAAAGGTTAGTTGACTATATTTACATGGGTAGATTTTTGCTCTCTATGCTCTTCCAATGATATATTTCTCTGTTTTTTCACCAATACCACACTGTCTTGATTACTGTAGCTTTATAATAAGTCTTGAAGTTGGATAGTGTCAGTCCTCCAACTTTGTTCTCCTTCAATATTGTGTTGGATATTCTGGGTCTTTTGCCTCTCAATAAACACTTCAGAATTAGCTTTTCTATATTCACAAAATAATTTGCTGGGATTTTGATTGAGATTGCATTAACTCTGTAGATCAAGTTAGGAAGAATTAACATCCTGAATATAGTGAGTCTTCATGCATGTTTTGTATCCTTATCTCAAACATACATGTTCCATTTAAAATATACACTATTTTGTGTCTTAGAAAATTTTACATAAATAATCTTCATATTTCTTTTGAATCTGCAACCTTGACTCAAAACATATTTTTCAGATTTATCTCTATTGTTACATACAGAATCAATTCATTCATTTAACTGGTTAGGATATTCAATTAGATGAATACCTGGAGTCAAATAGTTATTGTACGAATTGTCTGCAGCTGGTATATCTCTTCTCAAGCAGGACAGTAACAATATCTATAAAGTGTGCTACAATGGATGTCTTTGTACATTTATCTTTGCAAACATATGCCAGAGTATTTCCAAGGCAAGGTACCTTGAAATGAAATTTCAAAGTTATAGGGTATGTAATCAGTCAACTTAAGGAGTTGTTTTCAAAGGTGGTTTACCCATTTCCACCCAGAAATGTGTGCATTTCTCATATTCCAGCCAACACTTGGCATTATCAGATTTTTTTTAATGTTTGCCAGGGTAACAGGTCTGAAATAATAATTCCTTGATATTCTAACTTGTATTTCCCTAATTATTGAGACTTTTTTTAGGGGCCACACAAGTATCTTACTCTCGCTTTTGACTAACTATTCACATACCCTGCTCTTTTTCTCTACTGAATCCACTGTCTTTTTCTTATTAATTTGCAGGTTTAAAATAATCCCATATTCTCCATACTAATCCTCAATCATTTGTCTAAGTGACAAATATGCTCTCCTAATCTAGTCTTTCCATTTTCTATGGTGTCTTTCAGAATTAAAAAAAACTCTAATTTTAATATATCAATCATTTCCTTTATGGTTTGTGCTTTAAAATTTCACTAAAAGTAATCTTCCTTATTCTAATATCATAAATATGTTTTCTATAATTTCCATAAAATTTTGATAGTTTTATTTGTCATATTTAGATCTTTCCTCTATCTGGGCTCTACTGTTACCTATTATCTGTGATGAGAACCTAAATACAATTTTTTTTCACATGAATGGCCACTTTTTGATCTATTAATCTATTGATGCAACTCAAACTTCTCTCACTTATCATTTTACATTTTATTATGAAATATATTATACATATATAAGAATGAACATAAAATATATGCCTGGTTTAAAGAAGAAGAATAGCCATATATTTACCTTCCAGTTTATGGAAATGAAATTCACAAACAATTTTGAACCCTCCAATGTTTCCCTGCTGACTCCATCCCCCCATTGGCATCTCTCCTGGTTCACAGTACACTGAAATTTGTGTTTTTTATTTCTTTGTTTTCATTTGTGTTTACATTTTCTTCATTTGCATATATACCAAATAACGTCTTACAGTGCTTACTTATTAGCTTATGTGACTAAATAACTTATTGTGGAATTCTTAGAATAGTGACCAGATACATGGAGCACCATGTAGGTCATTTTTAAATAAAAATGTTGTTTAGATTCAAACTTTAAATGAATGGACTCCATTCTCTATACAATCTGCAACTTGATTTTTTTCTGAACACTGTACATTCATCCATCCAAAGTAATGTGTGTTCTTGCAGTTTAGCTGTGTTGACTGCTGTATAATGTTTCACTATATGAATATGTAACATATGTTATATAGTCATTCCACCACCAGTGGTTTTTGAGATGACTCTGAGGTTTTGTTTCTTTGTACATTTCTCCTGAGGTACCTACGTGTGGAATCGTTGGGTCACAGAAGATGCACATCTAACTTTACTAGACAATGCCAAACTGCTTTCAAAAGTAATTGTATCAAGTTGTATACTTCTCAGTAGTGTATAAACCTTCTGGTCATACCACATGCTCATCAGCCACTGGTATATCTAGAATTACCTGCACACTTGCCATTTTCTTTGCTGTCTCTTCCCTTTTGCATCTCAGCCCTTGTTGAGCTCATTCTGTCTCCTTTAAATGTTCACATTTACATAGTTCATTTCATAGGAGTCTGGTGCAGTGAAATCATTTTTTGTTTGTTTTTGGTTGTCATGCTCTGAGTGCCTATTTTCACCCTCATTCCTGAAAGAAGTTTGCTTTGCTCTAGACTGTTATTTTTTCTCAGAACTTTGAAAATAATTTCAACTGTCTTCCTACTTCCATTCTTGCTATTGTGAAGTCATCTATTAATCTGACTGCAGTTTTTTTGTAACTGTATTTCAATCTCTGTCTATTTTTACCATAATCTTCCCTTTCATTTATTTTTTTCTAATTCATTTCCATAAGCCTAGACCTGGATTTATTCTAATATTTTGCATGAGGTTGAATAGGTTTCTTAAATCTTATGTTAATTCTTAGCCATTATATCTTTGAAAATTGCTTCTCCTCCATTTTCTTTATTCTCTCTCTGGAACTCCATTAGCTTTTATGATCTATCCTTCAAGTAAATCTATCCCTTCCATTTTCCTTTTCTATCTCTCTCTCTGCTGCTCCCTGAAATTTCCTCACAGTTATTCTCCAGAAGACTAACCACAGCATTGATTCAGCTATTTAATTCATCCTCTGGGATTTTTATTTCATTGATTTTATTTCTCACTTCACGATGACCAATTTGATACTTCTTTCAAAATTTTCTGGGTTTTTTTTTTTTTTTTGGACAACATCATGCTATTTCTTATGGCTTAGAGTCCTTTAATATTTTAAATTATTTATTAGTTTTCTATATTTTGCATAACAAATTTCTACAAACCTTAGAATTTTAAACTAATAAACACTTATTATCTCACACAACTTATGTTAAGTCTGAAACACAGAAGAGGCTTAGCTTGGTGGGTTCTAATTCAGGGTCTCATAAGATTACTGTCAAGATGTCAGCCAAGGCTGCAGTCATCTGAAGGCTTGACTGGGGATGGAAGACCTGCTTTCCAAGGGAGCTCATGCCTGGGAAATTAGGCTACTGTTGGCAGGAGGTCTCAGTTCCTGGGCTTTCTCCATAGGGCTGCTCAGACATGGTGTCTGACTTCCCCCAGAGTGAGAGATTCAAAGGAAGACTGCAGAAGCCTAGCTTTGAAAATCACACCCGGTCATTGCCACATGGGTCATTAGTTACACAGGCCAGTCCTACTCAATATGGGAGGGGCCTGATCCACAGATCATGAATACCAAGAGGTGGGGATTATTGGGGGCTATTTTGGAAGTTGGCAACCATAATTTCTTGTGCTTGATTTTTATGTGAGAATCCTTTATCATCTAGTTTGTAGAAGAGTCCTTCTAGATTAATTTTGAGTTGTTCCTTTTGGAACCCCACTGTAACCTCCACCAAGGGATGATATACCCCTTTTGGCCCTCCTCTCCCCTTTTCCTGCCTCTCATCCATCCTATATTCTCTTTACTCCCTAACTCTGGCAATCACATTATGCTTTCTGTTCTATTTTTCCATTTTCTATTTCTCTCATGTGGGCATTTCTCTTTTTTAACCTCAGCTTAACATTTTAAAAAATGCATGTTATATTTGACATTTCTAGGTATATGTAGTGTTACAGTTTTCAGACCATCTGGTCTGCCACATTATTAAAATCAGTAGTCTTAACTGCATCTTTAGGCCTGGTTTCAATTTATACTAGGAAACAGTCCTTGCTTAAGAAGAAATCATAGACATGCAGGGCTATCTTAGAAAATGGAGGTAGATGAGTCCATACTCAGGAAAAATAGAGACAACTCATTTTCTATCTCAGAAATGATCCAGGTAAAATGACCTGGATCCCAGGTAGGTAAAAATATCACTACTCTAAAAAAGAAATAGGAAAATCTTAAAATTCTTTGTCCTTCCCTCATTGCTCTTTTTCATTCTATCAGAATTAGTGAATCTTAAAAGATAAGTATAATATGTTTGTATTTGAGAGCACCAAAAGAATTATTTGAAGAAAGTGTTTCTTACTCCAAGGTCCAATTTTGGAAATGGTGGTATAAGTGGAAAGATGGAGTTGCCACTGATTCCTTGGGATCTGCCATGTAGAAGTAAAACAGAGCCCAGACACATGGTTAGACCAAGACATCATTTGGAGCCTGAGGCATGGCAAGGACTGCAAGCCTCCTCATACATCTCTGACCCTCACAGATGGTTTATACTTTCATGTAAGGAACACAAAGTCAGTTTGTTTTACTTTGCTATGACTCAGAGCAGTATTTCTTATTAAAGAATCATGCTCTTAACTCAGGTGATACAAGAAATGACTTCATACAGTATATGGATAGACTACACATTTTAAAAATATATAAACTGTGAACAACCTTAATAGTAAAACATACCTAGAACAATAAGCCCATGTTAGTCAGTCTGGGCTGCTATAATAGAATCCCACAGACTGAGGGGCTTAGACAACAATTTATTTCTCACAGTTCTAGAGGCTGAAAGTCCAACATCAGGGTACCAACATGGCTGGGTTCTGAGGGCTCTCTTCCAGGTTATGTCCTTACATGGCCTTCCTTGGTACATGCACGCAGAGAGAGAGAGAGATCTCACATCTTTTCCTCTTCTTATAAAAGCACTAATCCCATCATGAGGGCATCAACTTCATCAACCCAAATTACCTTCCAAAGGCCCCACCTCCAAATACCATCACATTGGGGGTTAAGGTTTCAACATATGAATATTGGAACATTCACTCCATAGCAAAACTCGTGATTTTTTTTTAAACCTATGATTGTTTATAAATGCTGAAGTTGGTAGCAATGGTGGAGTTAATACTCTTAAAATAAAAAACACTAAAAGCTTTGCAGATGAGACAAAATTGAAAGGTGAAATGCAAATAACTGAACACCAAGAAGCAGAGATTAGTCTGGTTTAATCTGATTTTCTTCCACATCCCTAAGCCAAAGGGAAACCAACTCACCTGCACAGCTGTCAACCTAGATGACTCTGGCTCCAGATGGACTCAATGTTCTAACTCCTTGCTCTATGAGTTCCTTGTAACAAATATGATTTACTTCATGCTACCCTAATATAATCTTTCTGGTAAAAATAGATTTTCCAACTTGTTTTATACTAGCCTTCCCTCCCTACAGCTATTCCCACACTGGTAATTAAACAAGTAAAACTGATATTTTAATATCCTGAGCCCTTGATAAATTATTGCCAGCTTTAGACATATCACAACTGTGTGAATTACTTGACTGATATGCATGGTTGTTCTTTATCTCCAAGTAACAATGCATATGTTTTTCTTGTGACTTCTGATGTTAAGAAATACATTAATTTCAAAATCTAAAAGTCTACCTGAGGTTTAAACATAATCAATCTTCAGAAAAATAAAAAATTTGAAATATCTACAGCATCGGGAGCAAAGCGTTTCCTATTTTTCCTATTGCACTTAACATAATAACCTGGAGTTATAACCACAAGCTGAAACGACTATATTTAGCACAATCGTACTAAAGTGTCTGTGCTAGGTCTACTTCCTAGGATAGTAGGTTTTACTGAAACATAGCTACTCTTTGGATATGATTTATTAACAGTTGTGACACAGCTCTTTGCCTCATATTATGCATTGTCTCTTTTATTTTCTTTCTCCAGTAGCAAATCAGCTCTTTTTTGAAATATTTTTGCTCTACCACATGGATTCAATAAAATTTTCCAGGTAACACAAGATATTTTCCATATTTAAAGACATTCTACTATCTTTGGAAGTGACTAAAAATAGACTTAACTAGCAGTTGGACAATTTTCAAGCTAAAATTTAAGTATTTCAACAGTCTTCACCATTTTTGGTATTTAGCATTTCCTTCAATTAAAAGATGACAAAATTTTAAAGTTTTAAATTTAAAATAGGTTAAATCAGTTATTTGTCGAATTTTATTTTCCAGAAACTTATTGGGTTGGCCAAAAAGTTCATTTGCATTTTTCATAAGATCTTATAAATAAAATACTAAGTTGCATGGACCATAGGCTTTGGGCAAAGTATTTCCCTAGGTATATGTTAATCACTTTACGACACTACACCAAAGACACTAAAACCAGAATACTTCAGATTACAATCACTGAGTCTCAAATTTCTTCATTTTTGCCTTGAAGTCTTTTACTGAACTGCAAATATTTCCAACATTTCTAAAATTTTCTTCAGAGTCTGTATCTCCTTTTGAAAAATATGGATAAAAGAGGACCTCTAAGCAAAATGCTTTCATTTAATTTACTATCCTGAGAAAAATGTAATGGATACACCAAACAGCTTAGTATTAGAAGGTAAAAAGCTGCAGATGGTATCTGAAAAATGAACACAAAAGACCTCACACATTTTGCCACTGAAACAAACATTACTCTTTGCAGAAGGAAGGGAGACTTGATCAAGCACAAATAAAGCTGGTGAGATATTGAGGTGAAGGAGGAGGGATGTCAAAAATTCAATCAACTCTGCCAGTTTAGCAATAATAACAACAAAAACCATTCGGTGGGTAGGTGAAGAACATCATAAAAATTGTTAAGCATTCTCTAAAGAGTTACCATATTTCTCAATTTTAAGGTATCATCAGTTGCAAGATATGCCACTGACTTAGTAACAATTTTCCTGGGAAAAGCAAAACACTAATACCTTGGATAGTGATACTCATTCTAATAATTAGTAGTAACTAATAATAATAATTCTAGTAACTAATAAATCTAATATGTATGCTGAATTCTGAAATTTTAACTTTGATGAAGAGTGCGTAGGTATTTTTTTTTCAGTTTCCTAACAGTGTGTTGTGATGCTATGTCATCACAGATTTATTTTTCCAAATAACCCAGCTATCTCACCAATAATCTTGGACACAAGAAAGAAAACTCCTGTTGCACGTGTTCTGCTAAAAGAAACATACTCCTTGCTTTTCTGATGGAAGATGGAAGGAATAATGCAAAACAGATACTTCCTTTGGGATAATATTTTAAAATCTGTATGTCTGGCAACAATTCTTCCTAAATCTACTCTGAAGGTCTAATTCAAGGTGAAGGGAAAGTTATTTAACTTTGCCATTATTCTGCATCATTATCTACTCTGGGAACAGACAACATCATCACACGGTGATGCAAAGAAACATAGGGTTCTATTGCATGGTTAAGATTGTCTACTTTCCCTAGAAATGTAATTAATCTTGCATAAACAGCTATTTCTCTATTTTCCTCCTGAATTAGATTTAAAATGATAATCTATATCATCAAAGTATTGAAACAAAGGAGATATGATCCATAATTGAGAATGGATTTGAAAATTGTTATAAACAACTAGAAGTTAGAATATGAGAGACACTTGACCTAGAGGAGCAAGTAATGATGGTCTAGGACAAAGTGAAAAGAAACTAAGTTTATGGCATAAAAACTATTGAGGAAAATTAATAAAAGTTTGCATTTAAGAAGCTCAGTCATTCGAGTCAACAGTGTTTTGAACCAAGGTCATGGCAGAGGTAATGGAAAAAGTAGAACAGATGTGAGAAATATTTTGGAGGTTAAGGGGAAACTTAAAAGTTTAAGGGGAAAGCCAAAGACGACTATGGTATTTCAACCCTAGGTTGCTCGAGGATACTGAGGTCATCAAAAGGAACAAGGGAGACGTAGGGGAAAGACAAGTTGATTTTGAGGAAATAGGTAAAAATGAAATAATCTACTCCTTTTTAGTCACTTTTAGTATAAAATAAAATTACAGGTTACAAACCTGCTCTTTGGACATGAGGTCAATAGTTTGTGTTTTTTTAGTTTTTTATTTGTTCTGTTTTGTTAATCAAGGAGGAAACATGCTGTAGATAATGTTCATATTGAAAGCAAATCAATGTCTGTGAGTGAACCTACTCGGACTGATCCAATCTCAGCTAACATGATGTCATGACAAAACACTGACTGATAATCAAGAGCAATATTTCTATTAAAAATCTAATTTTTATTTTCGTTTTCATCTTATGGTAAGATCACATCAGCTTCCTTTATGAAACCTATGGCTTCAGCAGGCTTTGTGGTTTCTGCCCAGAGTTTCTTTTGCTATGAAGCCAACATGAAAACCACGCAGTTCAGTCTTTAATATTCCATATTTTTCTTCTAAAACTTAAAGCAGAAACTTGGGACTAACGGTGTGTAACTGATATTTCACATCTCTGCCCTTGTTTCTGGCAGCTCTTCTCCCTCTCCCTTGGAAACATCAGCCACAGAATGCATGTGGTAGGATAATTAAAGCAGCAACAGTAGCAATGATGACTTGTGTTTCCCTTCTGTATTCTTTTTCGTTCCCCTCTGCCACTGGGGTCACAGCCATTCTCCCTGAGCAAAGAGTGGGAGGGGATTTGGCCCTGAAATCAGACCTCTTAGGTGAAAAATCTCATTCCTACCCTCCACTGTGCATTCTTACCCAGGTCACTGATGCTCTGTAAGTTTAGTTTTTCACACCCATAAAATGGAAATTGCTTTCTCTTCCTTGGGTGGTTAATGTATTTGATGAACAATATAATAATAGTGATAAACATTATGATCCAAAGAAGCAGACATTGTACTCTGCCACTTTATAGCTAGATAGCCTTGGGCTGGTTATCTCCTTCTCAGTTTGTTCCATAAAGTTGGGATAACAAAGGCATCCATCCTATTCAACATTCAAGATCTCTTCACCTGTGATGGACCAGGCACTATTTTATACTCTTAAAAGAAAATAGGATTATATGAGATGATACACAGAGTGATCGATGGTATTAATGTAACCATTTATCAGCTCCCTCCCTTGTAAGGACTTTCTGTATTCTCTGCCCCTGCCAAGCTCCCTGTGTGTGGCAAATATTTCCCTGCGCCATTGTTGGGCTTGATCACTTGACTTGCTCTGACCAATGGAAGTGAATACACATGATGCCCTAATAAAAGCTTTAAGTATGCTTTCTTTTTCCAACCCTCTGACTTAAAAACAGAATGTGTCAGACAGGGACTTGGTCCTTCAGCCTGCGTCGCATATAGACAGGACCCACAGAACACAGAGATACATAGATTGGAACTACATAGAATTATACAGAGCTATGAACAAGAATTACATGTGCTTACTGTTATTATTCTACACCAAACTACACACTTAAGAGTAAGAAATAAATGCTTGTGGTTGTAAGCCACTGAGATTTGGCTGTCAACAGAAGCTGACATATAACATAGTGTCTTACATATAGAAGTAATTAACATTTTAACAATAATAATAAACTAAAATATATAAACACTTTAAAAGATATAAACATCTCTCCACCTACCCACCCACCTATTCAATAGATGTTTATTGAGCATTACTATGTGTCAGATACTGTTTATGCTACTGAAGGTATGGCAGTGATCAGATAAAATCCCTGCTCTCATGTCACTAACATTATTATGGTAGAAATAAAATTTGACTATACTGGGATACGTGTTGTGGAGAAAACACAGGGGAAGGAGACAGAAAATGTCAGGTAAGGAGATAAGAAGAGATGTGTGTGTGTGTGTGTGTGTGTGTGTGTGTGTGTGTGTGTGTGTGAGAGAGAGAGAGAGAGACAGAGACAGAGACAGAGACAGAGAGAGAGACAGAGAGAGACAGAGAGACAGACACAGATTGAGAGAAGGTTTCGCTAGAGAAAATTTCCAGGAGAGATCAGAAAGAAGTAAGGGGTCGAAGGGGATATCTGGGGGAAGTACATTCCAGGAAGACAGAATAGCAGGTATAAAAGCCCTGAGGCATAAATGGGTTGGAGTGCTCAAGGACCAGCCAAGAGGTCTTGTAGTTGACAGACATCAATTAGAGACACATTGGTAGAAGGTAAAGTCAGAGCCGTATGAGACGGCCGGTCATTTATTCCTTGGAAGTTATTGGAAGAAGTTTGGCTTTTGTTCTGAATGAGACATGATGTCATAGGAAGACTCATGATAGGGTAACATGAGCTTATGTCAGTTTGAAAAGGATCATTCTGGCTGCTGTTTTGAGAAGAGATTATGTGATTCAAGGGTAGGAGCAGATAGATCATTTACAAAGCAACCACAATAATCTGTACAGAGACGACAGTGGCTTGGACCAAGGGGAGAGTATCGAGAGCAACGAGGAGCAGTAGACTCTGGATATATGTGAAGGTCGTGGCTGATCAGACTTGTTGATGAAGAAGAAGCAACTGGAGATAAACTATCATTTACTGAGACAGGGAGGCGTGCAAGAATGGTCGGATTGAGAGAGTAATGGGTCATCAAGAATTTACTTTTAGACACTGAGGGATAAAGGTAAACTTGTTGAATTCTGATTTCCTTCTGCTGGCTTTCCAGAGAGGGGTTTGGCTTTCTGCAGAGTTTCATAGAAACCACTGCACAGAGAATGGTAATTAATCCTGCCAGAATGATGAGGTGGAGGTGACATTAGCTACAGCAGAAAGAACTGGAATCCAGCCCTCTGATTATGTCTGGGGAGAGGCTGGTACTCCTCTGACCAATAATGCTACACTGTGATGGACCAGGGCTGCAGGTTAAGTTTTCAGCACATGAAAGTGCTCTCCACATGGATTATTGTGGTTGATTTTTAAATTATCCAGCCTCTGATCACTCTAGGAAGGAGACTGTGCTTTCCCTTGTCATGCAATTAAAGAGTCTACAACCTCAGGCCCAGGAGTGTGAATATCAGCCCTTTTAGATCACTATGCACTGCCTAGAATGAGTTTCCCCTGGGGTGTGTTTGTTTTAGGTTATTTTCCCTAGTTATCTTTGAGATGCCTAGTACATCTAAGTTTGGATGTTGAGTAGGTGGTTAGTATCTAAGTCAGGAGCTCAGGGGAAAGGTTGAGGATGGAGATATAAATCTGGAAGATACGTATTAGATTTTTAATGGAAAGAAGTCTATAACTTGGAAAGGAAATGGCTGACAACAATCCTCAGGAATATTTAAAGTGCAGCCCGAGAGTAAAACAACACTGAAGGTACCTGAGAGGTTATTAAAGTCTCCAAAACAATGTGATTATAAGGCAACCAATTTCGTTCTTATAATCCCCCAAATATGATGGAACTACAGTTTAACTTCAGACACAAGTTCCTAATACTTTGCATATGATAAGACACAAACACAACTGATTCAAACCTCTTTACTATGTTTGCAAAGATTTTAGACTAATTACTACAAAAGATTCACAACCTTTTCCAGGGTTAATATATTAGTAGAATAGAGTAGAACTGAGAGTATTTTTGAATATTTCTGGAAATGAAATATTCATTTCCTTGGCAGTTTTTTCAAGTAAACAGGTTTGAAAAAACTCATATACTAAAATATCCTTCCTTACCAGGGTAGAGGGTGCAGTCCATAAATGACAAATCATCAATTGCAATGTCTCCAGTGAAGCCATCTCCCACTGAAGCTTCCACTGAAATCTAAGAATATAAGAAATTTGTTAATATTGCGAAGGAAATTAATTTCTGGAAACTCATGGTTGAAAGGGGATTCAGAATCTACCTAAAGAAAACTCTCTTCTGAACCATTAAACACATACTTTGCAAAAGTCTCCATAAGTAGGTATCTTGTCTCTACCTGAATACTTCCAGTAATAGGAAGCTCCACACCTTACTGGGCCCATTAAATCCATGAAGCCCATTCTGTTCCTGGTGAGTATTGATTTTTTTGAAATTTCAGTATATCAGATTGATATCTACTTCCTTTTAACTTTCAACCATTAATTCTAGACTGGTCCTGCTTTCTTCTGAGCCTTTAAGTATCTGAAGGCAAGTTACTGAACCTTTTCCCACCGCTGCCCCAGTAGTTCAGCTGTTTCCAAGGTTAAACCTCTTCATCCTTCAAGAAACCAAATTTGTTGCCAGAGGTACTCTCTAAAATGCACATTTTGAAGAGCTTTAAAATTTTTCTCCCATCGACCTTATTCTGTAACATTTTATGGAACTGGCTAATCGTTATTAGATCTTCAGAACCTCATTAATCACAGTGAACTCAGATGACATCGGTGCTGTTACAGAAGCTGCAGTTCCACTGAAACTCCAGTAAAATGTGAAATACTGACAAACCACTATAGTATATGGCAGATTGTGATTAGGGCTGAGATTTACTATAATAGAATTAATCATGATGAATTATTTTAATACTCATGCAAATATGTTGCATACTTACTAGGAATCCTGCTATAATTTAATAATGAAGAACTTTAAGCAAACTCAAACTTAAAAAACACAATCCTTTTTTCCACTATTATAGGAATATATGTTTCTGTTTCATTTTTCCTCACAAATGCTATATGTGGAAGTTGACATTTTATTTCATTTTCAAATTCTATCCTCCATTAAAAGTTGTTTCATACATTATTTATTCCTAATTAAAGAAGATAATTAAAAGGTCAAATTACTGACCTTAAGCCTCTTTACATCTTCCACCAACTTTCTAGGTTTTCTTGAGAATTACTAGAATTTCCTCCTTTATTTGTCACTGAGGAAATGACTCAATTTGGAAAAGGTTTATTCATTTAATTAATGGGCAAATATAGTTCACCTAATAATGCCTAGGGAAAAAGCAGTCTCCTACTGCTTTAAAATGGGTCACTGCAAATATAAAATGCACCCTATTTTTCACCACCAGCATGATTAAAAGAAATATTATAAGCAGAGAAAACAAAAACACAAAAAGAATACTCAGTACAAAATCATGCAAATATTCTAATGAACAAAAATCCAGCAGTCAGCATTTGACAGAACATACTGTAATAAAATATCTTCTGTTTTATAGGAATAAAAAAGACTGCAGTTGGGTGAATAGGGAAAAGGTGTAAGCAAGGACTGATTAATAACTAACACACTAATTAATTACAAATATATTCTTTGGATCAATATTTGTCTATCCCAATACAAGACAGAACGTGGTAATAAAAAGCTCAGAAGATGCAAGAAAAAGGAAAAATTAGGATAAATAAAAATAAACACTACCGACATGATTACACTGCTCATGATTATCTTAGTTTATTCATGAGAAGGGATAGAAAATTGATATAACAGAATCTCAAGTCTATGAAAAGCATACCTGTACATGTAAATATCTGTAAGCTAACTTTAGGGATATATACACATACATAGCTCCATTTGAGTGTGTAGGTGGACTTAACTGTCCCAAAGCATTCCTTTTGTTGTCTTTATATGGTCACAAGTTAAAGAATTGTCCATTTGTGAAAGTTACAAATTTTCTCATTTATGGTCTACACCAGGTGAGCAGCATTTCTGAGTGGATGTTGTCTACACAAGGAGTATTTGTACTGGAGTTTACTTCATACTACATGATAAGCATTTTGATACTGCTTCTACTAGCATACATCGCCAAAGGGAAGACACAGAAATAATCCAAGGCAGTGACACTTGGGTCTTGCTCTAAGACACAATTTAATCACAATTTTTTACCAAAATATCTTCAATTTTCTAGTCTCTAAATGGTAGCATTCTTGAGAAAGAGTGAACAATAATTTCAAGCTGAGATACTAAAAAATGTCAATTTGCATATATAACTGCAATCTCAGCCTCTTTTTAATATTTAATTAAGCCAGCCATTTTTTTAAAAGCCTACCTAATAACAAATCACATTTTGAGAAAAAGTTATGAATGCTGAAGTTCAATTTTACTTCTGTCCTGTATTTAATTTAGTCTTGCAAAAAGTTTGGCAAACTACCCTAAGAAACTAGTCACAAAAAGCAAACCCAAGTGTGTCTATTCTGGAAAACCCACTTTCCCTTTTGGTGTTTTTCCAATAAATGGAAGTGTATTAAAACACTAATGTTGTATGTGAGGCAGTATTGCCACTCTCGACATTAGGGAAGCCAAATTTTACTCTTAAGTTTCATTAGCACCTTACTGAATGACTCAAAGGGCAATTGAAAATTCCCGTTTGGTCTGAATTGACCTGCATTATCTGCAGAGGCCAATTCTACTTACATTAGAACTATTACTGCCGTGGAAATTTTCTAAAGTAATCCAGCTATTCTAAGTTGTTCTCATGGGCTGTTGCATGCTCCAAATAAAGATGGAGTGGCCTTGTCAACTACCTTGGAAATTTTAGTTCTAATATAACCAAAGACTCTAATATTAATAAGGCTCTAAAAACTTAATAGCTTTTTTTCCTATATTTAGGAAACTTTGAATTATTCATCAAAATATTTAAATGATATAAAAACTATTATCATACATATATAAGACAGAATTTAATCATAATTTTTACCAAAATATCTTTGATTTCCTAACATATATATAATTAACACACATATATATATACACTTATAAATAAAATAGTCTCTATTAACTCTAAGAAAGAAAAATGGAATTGACTCAGCCTGCCACCTAGTTTAACCAACATGTGTTTGGAAAAAAATATGAAATTCCAGCATAAGATACCAATTTTTAATATAACACATCTTCAGAAAGACTTGAAAGAAAGGAATTGTTGTTTAAGATTTATAAAAAGTAGGTATCCTATGTGGAGCAACTGGAACTCCAATGCATTACTAATGGTAATCCAAAATGGTACAGCCACTTTGGAAAATGGTTTGGCAGAGATAAACCCATGCACTTATGGTCAATTAATCTATGACAAAAGAGTTAAGAATATACAATGGAGAAAAGACAGTTTCTTCAATAAGTGGTTATGGGAAAACTGGAGAGCTACATATAGAAGAATGAAATCACAGCATTCTCTAACTCCCTATATAAACTCAAAATGGATTAAGGACCTAAATCTAAGAATAAAAACCATAAAACTCCTAGAGGAAAATATACGCAGAACACTCTTTGACAAAAAATCATAGCAATATTTTTTTTTGGATCTGTCTCCTAAAACAAAGACAATAAAAAACAAATAAATGGGACCTAATTAAACTAAAAAGCTTTTGACAGCAAAGGAAACCACTGACAAAATGAAAAGACAACCTACTGAATGGGAGAAAATATTTGCAAATGATGTGACCTATCACGGGTTAATATCTAATGTACATAAACAGCTCATACAACTCAACAACAGAAAAACAAATAACCCAATTTAAAAATGGGCGGAAGAACTGAATTTTTCAAAGAGGAAATGCAGATGGCCAACAGGCGCATGAAAAGATGCTCAACATCACTAAGCATGAGGAAAATGCAAATAGAAACCACAATGAGATATCGCCTCATACCTGTCAGAATGGCTATCATCAAAAAGAACACAAATAACAAATGTTGGTGAGGACGTAGTGAAAAGGGATCCCTCCTACACTGTCCGCGGGAAAGTAAATTGGTACAGTCACTGTGGAAAACAGTATGGAGGTTTCTCAAAAAACTAAAAATAGAACTATCATATGACCCAGCAATTCCATTCCTGGGTATATATCTGAAAAAAAAAAAAAAAATACTGTATTTCTTCTTCGCTAATGTCAGGCTTTACAATATATGGATTGCTAAGGATTTTTTTTTCCTTTGAGTGTCTACTTTGGTATTGTGCCGACTGTTTCCTTGGTTACCAAGCAGGAAAAAAGTCTGGAGTTTCTCACCATCAATGACAGAAGAGACTAAATGGTGATGACCCAATTCCCATGAGTTTAGTTTAACCCAAACAGTGCTTTCAAGTAGAATAGTTTGCCAAGTACTCTTAAAGTAGGATATTTCACAAGAAGATACTGCCTGTAGTTGCCACAATCCCCATTACTCCCTATCACACCTAACTCTAAGGCGGAGTGTCAGTTGCCATTAATTATTTTACACCTGAACTACTTCTCTTAATTCACATGCCTTGCTTCCAGGGGCACTTGGGTTTGCAATTCCTTGTGCATACTAGTTAGGTCAAAAACCATGAAGGGTCTGAGACTTTACCCTACTCGCAAGCTAACGTTAGCCTGCCACTGTTTCATATACATATACTGACAGAAGACACAAGATCCTTGATTTCCAGAGATAGCAAAACTCATCAGCCAGAGAAATATCTTCCACTGGTTCCCCACTTCCCACAGGGAAACATAAGTGCCAGATGTTTCCCTGCATGAGTGGTGGGTTGCACCATAGAAGAACCCCAACATTAGGAATTTCTAGCTGTTATAGGCTGCTGGCACATCTGAGGGAGAGGGAGGAGGAGAAGGAAGAGGTGAAGCAAGAGGGAAGGAAGAGGAGGAGCAGCAGGTAGGTAAATTACTCCAGAATGTCTCAGGGTAAACTCCATGCAATACATCCTTTGCTCAGAAGCTGAATAATGCAGGACACAAGAAATGCATGGAGAACTGTCTCCCAATGGGGAAGCTGGACAGTGCTACATTGCTGATATATTTAATTTGTGGAAGTATGATGATCCCTTCATGTATGTGTAAATTGAAATGTTTATCTAAATTCAGCCTCCTTTCCTCTTATACCTCATTTTATACTATTCTGAACTGAACGAGTGTAACTTGTTAGAGACTCTCAGAGATGGCCACCCAGATGCTGTTAGCCCAGGTCCTTTTCCACCCACAAAAACTTTTCCCATCAGAGAGTCTGCTATATTAAGAGTAGAGATTTTTTTTTTAGTTTTTTTTTTTTTTTAATAAATTTATTTATTTATTTTTGGCTACGTTGGTTCCTCGTTGCTGCATGTGGGCTTTTCTCTAGTTGAGGCAAGCGGGGGCTACTCTTTGTTGTGGCGCACAGGCTTCTCATTGCGGTGGCTTCTCTTGTTGCAGAGCATGGACTCAAGGTGCGTGGGCTCAGTAGTTGCAGCACACAGGCTCTAGAGAGCAGGATTTAGGGCACAGGCTCAGTAGTTGTGGTGCATGGGCTTAGTTGCTCCACGGCACGTGGGATCTTCCCAGACCAGGGATCAAACCTTTGTCCCCTACATTGGCAGGCAGATTCTTAACCACTGCACCACCAGGGAAGTCCAAGAGTAGAGATTTTTAAAAAGAAAAAAAAAAATCAAGGAGGGAAGGATGTGGTTGAAGAAATAAGGTCACTGAAAATTTCATTAATGTTTCTTTATTTAGACAGAATTTTGTTATTCATCTTGAATGAAAGAAACCTAAAAAAAAATCATCTCTGAGTTATTCAGGTCATATTAGATTGATTTACTTTCCACTGTTTTAAAGGGTTGGCAAGTCACAAAGGTTATTTCTGCTACTTTTTTCTCTAAGCCATTTTAGATGTCCAGGAAGGGCCAAAATTTGGGTGAGTTTTTTTCCCCCCTCTAATCCTTCACAGTGCCTTTGTGGAACTTGCCTAACTGGATTTTAAAAGGGATAAATGTTGATCAATTTGAAATTAAGTTGCTACCTGAAACTCTACAAACTCACATGGTATTTTAAAGCGTCTTCCAGGGACTCATATAGCACATAACCCATTTCATATCTCATCTGTTATGTGATGAAGACAAATAAATATTTCTCAATGTCCCTAGTTCTAAGAATTTACATGGAACCTATTTGACTGGAGGTTACAAAGATGCATTTAATTGAAAAAAGCCTGATCAATATTAGAGAGAGAAAAGGGATGCATATTTAGAATTACTGACTTAAAAGTTTGGAAAACTGTGTTTTTATTATTTTAAAATGATGCAATAAGGTATAATAGGATTGTTTAAAAGTTCTTTATTAGAGTATAATTGCTTTACAATAGTGTTACTTTCTGCTTTATAACAAAGTGAATCAGTTATACATATACATGTGTCCCCATATCTCGTCCCTCTTGCATCTCCCTCCCTCCCACCCTCCCTATCCCACCCCTCTAAGTGGTCGCAAAGCACCGAGCTGATCTCCCTGCGCTATGCAGCTGCTTCCCACTAGCTATCTACTTTACATTTGGTAGTGTATATATGTCCATGCCACTCTCTCACTTTGTCCCAGCTTACTCTTCCCCCTCCCCGTACCCTCAAGTCCATCCTCTAGTAGATCTGCATCTTTATGCCCGTCTTGCCCCTAGGTTCTTCTGAGCATTTTTTTTTCTTTCTTTAGATTCCATATACATGTGTTAGCATATGGTATTTGTTTTTCTCTTTCTGACTTACTTCACTTTGTATGACAGCCTCTAGGTCCATCCACCTCACTACAAATAACACAGTTTCATTCTTTTTATGGATGAGTAATATTCCACTGTATATATGAGCCACATCTTTATCCATTCATCTCTTGATAGACACTTAGGTTGCTTCCATGTCCTGGCTACTGTAAATAGTGCTGCAATGAACATTGTGGTACATGACTCTTTTTGAATTATGGTTTTCTCAGGGCATATGCCCAGTAGTGGGATTGCTAGGTCATATGGTAGTTCTATTTTTAGTTTTTAAAGGAAGCTCCATACTGTTCTCTATAGCGGTTGTATCAATTTACATTTCCACCAACAGTGCAAGAGGGTAACCTTTTCTCCACAACCCCTCCAGCATTTATTGTTTGTAAATTTTTTGGTGATGGCCATTCTGACTGGTGTGAGATGATATCTCATTGTAGTTTTGATTTGCATTTCTCTAATGATTAATGATGTTGAGCAATCTTTCACGTGTTTGTTGGTGATTTATATATCTTCTTTGGAGAAATGTTTATTTAGGTCTTCTGCCCATTTTTGGATTGGGTTGTTTGCTTTTTTGATATTGAGCTGCATGTGTTGCTTGTACGTTTTGGAGATTAATTCTTTGTCAGTTGCTTCATTTGCAAATATTTCCCCCCATTCTGAGGATTATCTTTTCGTCTTCTTTATGGTTTCCTTTGTTGTGCAAAAGCTTTGAAGTTTCATTAGGTCCCATTTGTTTATTTTTGTTTTTATTTCCATTTTGCTAGGATGTGGGTCAACAAGGGCCTTGCTGTGATTCATGTCATAGTGTTCTGCCTGTATTTTCCTCTAAGAGTTTGATGGTGTCTGGCCTTACGTTGAGGTCTTTAATACATTTTGAGTTTATTTTTGTGTATGGTGTTAGGGAGTGTTCTAATTTCATTCTTCTACATGTAGCTATCCAGTTTTCCCAGCACCACTTATTGAAGAGGCTGTCATTTCTCCACTGTATATTCGTGCCTCCTTTATCAAAGATAAGGTGACCATATATGCATGGGGTTATCTCTGGGCTTTCTATCCTGTTCCATTGATCTATATTTCTGTTTTTGTGCCAGTACCATACTGTCTTGATTACTGTAGCTTTGTAGTATAGTCTGAAGCCATGGAGCCTGTTTCCTATAGCTCCGTGTTTTTTTCTCAAGATTGCTTTGGCTATACGGGGTCTTTTGTGTTTCCATAAAAATTGTGAAACTTTTTGTTCTAGTTCCATGAAAATACCAGTGGTAGTTTGATAGGGATTGCATTGAATCTGTAGACTGCTTTGCGTAGTAGAGTCATTTTCACAGTGTTGATTCTTCCAATCCAAGAACATGGTATATCTCTCCATCTACTTGTATCATCTTTAATTTCTTTCATCAGTGTCGTATAATTTCCTGCATAGAGGTCTTTTGTCTCCTTAGGTAGGTTTATTCCTAGATATTTTATTCTTTTTGTTGCAATGGTAAATGGAAGTGTTTTCTTCATTTCACTTTCAGATTTTTCAGCACTAGTGCATAGGAATGCAAGAGATTTCTGTGTATTAATTTTGTATCCTGCTACTTTACCAAATTCATTGATTAGTTCTAGTAGTTTTCTGGTAGCATCTTTAGGATTCTCTATGTATAGTATTATGTCATCTGCAAAAAGTGACAGCTTCACGTCTTTTCTAATTTGGATTCCTTTAATTTCTTTTTCTTCTCTAATTGCTCTGGCTAAAACTTCCAAAACATGTTGAATAATAGTGGTGAGAGTGGGCAACCTTGCCTGGCTCCTGATCTTAGTGGAAATGGTTTCAGTTTTTAAACATTGAGGACGATGTTGGCTGTGTGTTTGTCATATATGGCCTTTATTATATTGAGGAAAGTTCCCTCTATGCCTGCTTTCTGGAGGATTTTTATCATAAGTGGGTGTTGAATTTTGTCGAAAGCTTTCTCTGCATTTATTGAGATGATCATATGGTTTTACTCCTTCAATTTGTTAATATGGTGTATCACATTCATTGATTTGCGTATATTGAAGAATCCTTGCATTCCTGAGATAAACCCCACTTGATCATAGTGAATGATCCTTTTAATGTGCTGTTGGATTCTGTTTGCTAGTATTTTGTTGAGGATTTTTGCATCTATGTTCATCAGTGATATTGGCCTGTAGTTTTCTTTCTCTGTGACATCTTTGTCTGGTTTTGGTATCAGAGTGATGGTGGCCTCATAGAATGAGTTTAAAAGTGTTCCTCCCTCTGCTATATTTGGAAGAGTTTGAGAAGGATAGGTGTTAGCTCTCTCTAAATGTTTGATAGAGTTCATCTGTGAAGCCATCTGGTCCTGGGCTTTAGTTTGTTGGAAGATTTTTAATCACAGTTTCAATTTCAGTGCTTGTCACTGGTCTGTTTATATTTTCTATTTCTTCGTGGTTCAGTCTTGGAAGGTTGTGCCTTTCTAAGAATTTGTCCATTTGTTCCAGGTTGTCCGTTTTATTGGCATAGAGTTGCTTGTAGTAATCTCTCATGATTCTTTGTGTTTCTCCAGGGTCAGTTGCTACTTCTCCTTTTTCATTTCTAATTCTATTCATCTGAGTCTTCTCCCTTTTTTCTTGATAAGTCTGGCTAATGGTTTATCAATTTTATCTTCTCAAAGAACTACCTTGTAGTTTTATTGATCTTTGCTATCATTTCCTTCATTTCTTTTTCATTTATTTCTGATCTGATCTTTATGATTTCTTTCCTTCTGCTAAATTTGGGGTGTTTTTGTTCTTCTTTCTCTAATAGCTTTAGGTGTAAGGTTAGGTTGTTTATCTGAGATATGTCTTGTTTCTTAAGGTAGGATTGTATTGCTATAAACTTCCCTCTTAGAACTGCTTTTGCTGCATCCCATAGGTTTTGGATCATTGTGTTTTCATTGTCATTTGTTTCTAGGTATTTTTTGATTTCCTCGTTGATTTCTTCAGCAATCTCCTGGTTATTAAGTAGCGTGTTGTTTAGCCTACACGTGTTTATATTTCTTACAGATTTTTTCCTGTAATTGTTATCTAGTCTCATAGCATTGTGGTCAGAAAAGATACTTGATATGATTTCAATTTTCTTAAATTTACCAAGGCTTGATTTGTGATCTGAGATATCATCTATCCTGGAGAATGTTCCATGAGCACTTGAGAAGAATGTGTATTCTGTTGTTTTTGGATGGACTGTCCTATAAATATCAATTAATCCATCTTGTTTAATGTATCATTTAAAGCTTGTGTTTCCTTATTTATTTTCATTTTGGATGATCTGTCCATTGGTGAAAGTGGGGTGTTAAAGTCCCCTACTATGATTATGTTACTGTCGATTTCCCCTTTTAAGGCAGTTAGTATTTTCCTTATGTATTGAGTACTCCTATGTTGGGTGCATACATATTTACAATTGTTATATATTCTTCTTGGATTGATCCCTTGATCATTATGTAGTGTCCTTCTTTGTCTCTTGTAATAGTCTTTGTTTTAAAGTCTATTTTGTCTGATATGAGAATTGCTACTCCAGCTTTCTTTTGATTTCCATTTGCATGAAATATCTTTTTCCATCCCCTCACTTTCAGTCTGTATGTGTCCCTAGGTCTGAAGTGGGTCTCTTGAAGACAGCATATATATGGGTCTTTTTTTTTGTATCCATTCAGCCAGTCTATGTCTTTTGGTTGGAGCATTTAATCCATTTACATTTAAGGTAATTATCGATACGTACATTCTTATTACCATTTTCTTAATTGTTTTGGGTTTATTATTGTAGGTCTTTTCCTTTTCTTGTGTTTCTTGCCTAGAGAAGTTCCTTTAGCATTTGCTGTAAAGCTGCTTTGGTGGTGCTCAATTCTCTTAGCTTTTGCTTGTCTGTAAAGGTCTTAATTTCTCCATGAAATCTGAATGAGACGCTTGCTGCATATAGTCATCTTGGTTGTAGGTTTTTCTCCTTCATCACTTTAAATACATCCTGCCACTCCCTTCTGGCTTCCAGAGTTCTGCTGAAAGATCAGCTGTTAACCTCATGGGGATTCCCTTATGTGTTATTTGTTGTTTTTCCCTTGCTGCTTTTAATATATGTTCTTTTTATTTAATTTTTGATAGTTTGATTAATATGTCTTGGCGTGTTTCTCCTTGGATTTATCCTGTATGGGACTCTCTGTGCTTCCTGGACTTGATTAACTATTTCCTTTCCCATATTAGGGAATTTTTCAACTATAATCTATTCAAATATTTTCTTAGTCCGTTTCTTTTTCTCTTCTTCTTCTGGGACCCCTATAATTCGAATGCTGGTGTGTTTAATGTTGTCCAAGAGGTCTCTGAGACTATTCTCAATTCTTTTCATTCTTTTTACTTTATTTTTCTCTGTGGTAGTTATTTCCACTATTTTATCTTCCAGGTCACTTATCCATTCTTCTGCCTCAGTTATTCTGCACTGATTCCCTCCAGAGAGCTTTTAATTCCATTTATTGTGTTGTTCATCACTGTTTGCTCTTTAGTTCTTCTAGGTCCTTGTTAAACGTGTCTTGTATTTTCTCCTTTCTATTTCCAAGATTTTGGATCATCTTTACTGTCATTATTCTGAATTCTTTTTCAGGTAGACTGCCTATTTCCTCTTCATTTGTTAGGTCTGGTGAGTTTTTGCCTTGCTCCTTCATCTTCTGTGTGCTTCTCTGTCTTCTCATTTTGCTTACCTTACTATGTTTGGGGTCTCCTTTTCACAGGCTGCAGGTTTGTAGTTCCCGTTGCTTTTGGTGTCTCTCTCCAGTGGCTGTTTGGTTCAGTGGGTTGTGTAGGCTTCCTGGTGGAGGGGACTAGTAGCTGTGTTCTGGTGGATGAGGCTGGATCTTGTCTTTCTGGTGGGCAGGTCCACGTCTCATGGTGTGTTTTGCGGTGTCTGTGGTCTTATTATGATTTTAGGAAGCCTCTGTGCTAATGGATGGGTTTGTGTTCCTGTCTTGCTAGTTGCTTGGCATAGGGTGTCCAGCACTGTAGCTTGCTGGTCGTTGAGTGGAATTGGGTCTTCGCATTGAGATGGAGATCTCTGGGAGATATTCGCTGTTTGATATTATGTGGAGCTGGGAGGTCTCTTGTGGACCAGTGTCCTGAACTTGGCTCTCCCACCTCAGTGGCACAGCCCTGACGCCTGGCTGGAGCACCAAGAGCCTGTCTTCCACATGGCTTAGAAAAAGAGGGAGAAAAGATGAAAGAAAGAAAAGAAGGAAGGAAAGAAAGAAGAAAGGAAGGAAGGAAGGAAGGAAGGAAGGAAGGAAGGAAGGAAGGAAGGAAGGAAGGAAGGAAGGAAGGAAGGAAGGAAACAAGGAAGGAAGGGAGGAAGAAAACAGTAAAATAAAATTAAGTTACTAAAATAGAAAATATTAAGAAGAAAAAAATTTTCAAGTAATTAAAAAATAAACAAACAAAAAAAAATGAAGAGACAGAACCCTAGGACAAATGGTAAAAGAAAGCTATACAGACAAAATCACACACAGACGCATACACATACACACTCACAAAAAGAGAAAAAGGGGAAAAAATATATCATTTCTCCCAAATTCCACCTCCTCAGTTTGGGATGATTCATTGTCTATTCAGTATTCCACAGATGTAGGGTCCATCACATTGATTGTGGACCTTTAATCCACTGCTCCTGAGGTTGCTGGGAGAAATTTACCCCTCTTCTTTGAACGCACAGCTCCCAGGGATCAGCTTTGGATTTGGCCCCGCCTCCGCGTGTAGGTTGCCTGAGGGTGTCCATTCTTCACTCAGACCGGACGGGGTTAAAGGAGCAGCTGATACGGGGGCTCTGGCTCACTCAGGCTGGGGGGAGGGAGGGGTACGGATGCAGGGCGAGCCTGGGGCAGCAGAGGCCAGCGTGATGTTGCACCAGCCTGAGGCACGCCATGCATTCTCCCAGGGAAGTTGTCCCTAGATCACGGGGCCTTGGCAGTGGCAGGCTGCACAGGCTCCCGGGAGGGGAGGTGTGGAGAGTGACCTGTGCTCGCACACAGGCTTTTTGGTGGCAGCAGCGGCCTTAGCATCTCATGCCCATCTCTGGGGTCCACGCTGATAGCTGCGGCTTATGCCCATCTCTGGAGCTCCTTTAGGCGGCGCTCTGAATCCCCTCTCCTCGTGCACCCTGAAACAATGGTCTCTTGTCTCTTCGGCAGCTCCAGACTTCTCCTGGACTCCCTCCCAGCTAGCTGTGGCGCACTAACCCCTTCAGGCTGTGTTCACGCCGCCAACCCCAGACCTCTCCCTGGGATCTGACCGAAGCCCAAGCCTCAGCTCCCAGCTCCCAGCCCCCGCCCACCCCAGTGGGTGAGCAGACAAGCCTCTCGGGCTGGTGAGTGCTGGTCAGCCCCAATCCTCTCTGCGGGAATCTCTCCACTTTGCCCTCCGCACCCCTGTCGCTGCGCTCTCCTCTGTGGCTCTGAAGCTTCCCCCCTCCACCACCTGCAGTCTCCGCTGGCGAAGGGCCTTCCTAGTGTGTGGAAACCTTTTCTCCTTCACAGCTCCCTCCCACTGGTGCAGGTCCCAACCCTATTCTTTTGTCTCTGTTTATTCTTTTTTCTTTTGCCCTACCCAGGTACGTGGGGAGTTTCTTGCCTTGTGGGAGGTCTGAGGTCTTCTGCCGGCGTTCAGTGGGTGTTCTATAGGAGCAGTTCCACGTGTAGGTGTATTTCTGATGTATATGTGGGGAGGAAGGTAATCTCCACATCTTACTCTTTTGCCATCTTGAAACTCCTCCAATAGGATTTTAATAGAATAGAATGTAATATTGTCCGAGTGGTTGGTTCACATGTGCCAAAATTAAATTCTAAGAAACACAGTACTAAAATTCCTAATGGTTCTCTTTCTTCAATTAACACTCATTTTTTCTACCCTCCACATCATTAAAAATAATATTTAGAGGAAAAGGAGTGGAACTTCAATGTATTATTTTAATATACAGTAAGCCTTTTTATAAAAATAATCATGTGCCCCTCATTATCCTCATGAAAGGAAGCTCCAAATTTACCCTACCTCTATGCAGGTGCTTCTTAAAACTGATCTCAACCAAAAGTGAGAAAATCAGATCACACACTTAAACCCAAATGATAACACACATTTGTCCTTTGTTCTAGTTCTGCATCTCATAATAGACACCCAATGATGAGTGTGAATTAAAAATCCCATTTCAAGTCTCAGTTTAGATATTACTGCCTCAGAAAAGCCTTCCTTAATCACTCAAGCTGAAGGTATTTTCCTTTAAAAACTTCTCACCATTTTTAATTATATCAGTATGTGTGCATTTCAAGGTCTGTCTTTTCTTGGAGATTTTAAGGACAAGCAATATGAAGCTCACTGAGGGACACACAAAGCTGTACACACGTCACCCAGCACCCTGATGAGTGCGTGGTGAGCACTTGACTGTTACAGAAAAACAAAACTCATTTCAACTAAAACTATAGATGTTACTCTTGATGTCATACTTCATTGCCAACATTTCAAATGGCAAATGGTTATTACAGAGACAAAAAGGTGCAACATATACTGATTTATCAGTATTTCATATGATACACCGAAACTGTTGACAAATCCTGCTTCTTCTTTCTTTTACAACTCCCTGTGTCTTTCTCTTCTTTACACAGCCCTCTTCCTGGATTCCAACTCAGTGTCTACTTGTATTTATATGGTTTTGCTAACTTCTTTCCTTTTTTTCCTAAATTTACTTCTACATTTCCAGACCGTTCTTCCCTTCAACTTCCAGCTATTCCTCAAGCATCACTTTCTATCTGGAATAATACAAAGTTTATTTATTGGAGGATTTCTTCTAAGCTATCTATACACATTTGACAGCTATATCAATTATATGCACATTTATGCAACATTTTAAAAGATCTTTTAAATTATTTAAATTTAAGTGCAGAATGGGGCCTTACAGAGCATTTAGAATCCAAAACCTTTATTTTCTGTTTGAATAAATGAGACTCAGAAAGTTAAAATAATTCACCCATAGTCTATAGATACACTCAGATGGTAAAATAATGTCTAAAACATTTTTTTAAAAAAGTCTCATTCTTGACTGGTTTAAAAATCCCAAATGGTTTAATCAAATTTTCACTTTTCATTTTCCTTCTACTTTTATTAGGCTTCTAAACTTTTTTACTAATCTGATAGTAATGATAAGAGTTAAACAATGGGGGAAGCTATGCAAATAATACAAGATCAATTCAGGTAGTTCTTTGTATTTAGATAATAATGAATCCTGATTACAAATATGTAACATCTACTAAGTGTTTAGCACTGTAATAATATTAATAATAAAATATCTTCTATACATGTGACACTTTTAAGTTTTTGTGGCACATTAATACTTATTATGTCATTTGTATTTCAAAGTCTTAGCATAGATGAGAATGTCCCATATAAATGTTCTTCAAAAGCAAATACTTTTTTCTTTTTAAAGTATCACATTAGTTAAAATAATTGCTTTTGAAACCAGTGCTTTTATTTTTTTTTTATTTTTTTTTTTTTTTCTTTTTGCGGTATGCGGGCCTCTCACCGCTGCGGCCTCTCCCGCTGCGGAGCACAGGCTCCGGACGCACAGGCCCAGCGGCCATGGCTCACGGGCCCAGCCGCTCCGCGGCATGTGGGATCCTCCCGGACCGGGGCACGAACCCGTGTCTCCTGCATCGGCAGGCGGACTCTCAACCACTGCGCCACCAGGGAAGCCCAAAACCAGTGCTTTTAATAACATTTTTTTTCTTTAAAAAGTTATACCATTTGAGATTTATCTTTTAAGTATTTGCTAATGTGCATTTTCTAATTGTTCTTCAAATTTGACTTCTTGAAATAAAAATCTGATGTTATAGTTATCTTTCTTATTACTTACAGGGGGAAATGTAAGCATCCCCATGGGGGATAGTAAAATGGTGTTTGAGTGTATTTTGATTGTTAACTTTAACATAATGAGCATTATAATGTAGTTTAGGGTGAAAATATCTATCTCATCAAAATCCATAACTTTACATATATCTGTACTTAGGATAAGGCTAAAGTATATAACAGACCTTATTACTGAACCGCAGAATTACAACAGCGTACAGGAATATCCATAAGTGTTGCAAACTCTTTAACATAGTAACTCAATATCACTCCCTAACTGCTTGGAAAGTGGATTATTTTAATTATAGAAATCTAAAGCAAAATCTACATAGTGTTTTACACCCTAGGAAGTGCTTGCAACCCAAGTTATGCTTGAATATTTAAGAAATATCTTTATTAAGTTATATTATTTCTTACCATAAAAATATTAAGAGAATATTTTAATGAAGCTATTAAATTTTCTATCATGGTAGAGTCATTAATTTCTTAAGTTTTAAATTTTTTTCTCAGTTTGAGAAGATGTGGCAGCTAACACAAAAACTACTCTTTCAAGGTGAAAGCTCTTCAGCTTTTCTATGTAAAAAAATCTTTATACATCGATCTATGTGTAGGAAGAACTTTCTGGATCTTGAGTCTGTGAGATTGGGTGCATTATCTAGTCTGGCTGGGCAAATTCAATTTTCTTGTGCGTGTGTGTGTGTGAGTACTCAAAATTTTGCCTATATTGTTCATAAAAATGTTCACCAAACGGGGTAGCAGCCCTTCTCACTACACACATTTGTATAATAGGATTCCCAATGTTGGTCAAAAGCAAAACAAAAACAAACACATCACTGATACAAAGCCACATCTTCATATTAAACTGAGTGATAGAGAACATCCCTCACTTCTGATGATTTTGCTCACTAACCTTTTTTTCTAAACTCATAAAGCACTGCATTTTTTGTACAAACAAGAATAAAAATCAAATATCAATTTCTGACAAATCAGTGTATCACTTCCCTTTGAAAACAGGGAACTTATTCTCAAACGCTCTCTCTTTGCACTCCCTGATGGCTCAGCAGGACAGCTTTCATCTCAGCTCTGCCTGAGGAAAATCACACTCAGTCAACCTCGTCTACATCTGACAGGAGTTAAGCCTAAGTTTTCTTTTTTGTTCTTGCCCTCTGGTGTCCAGTCTCTGTCCCCAGGTTTCTTTTTAAGAGGATGAGTTAGTCTCCAGCAGTGCCTCAAACCAGAACTGACTCTAGGGTACTGGGTCAGAAATCCCAGATCAATTTCCATCCGGGGTTTTCTCCTTCATACGGAGTCATTCTGCAGCAGAAGAAAACATGCACTAGTGTCTCAAGCCAGCCTTCTCTCAGTGTCTGCTTCCTGACACAGTCACCTTGGGTCTGGTCTTCAGTGACCCAGGCAGTTTCTCCAGAAACTGAAAATAAACTAAAAATGCCAATTTATTAATGTAAAATAAAAACATAACTAGAAATGTGTCTGACTACTTATGTCAGCTGGTCACCAAATTAAGGTAATCAAATTAAGGTCATCAGGAGAGGAAATCTTGAACAAAATCAAGGTCAGAAGCATGTTTGGTGAATAGACAGTAGAGGGAAGGCAGTGTGGAATATTCTGAAGAGACAGTATCAGCAAGCTAACGCAGTCAGTTGTCTACCAGATAGAAAGGGAACGTGTCCTTTGGCAGGATTAAAAACAGTCAAAACCTTCACCAGTAAAAGCAAAGCTTGTGCTCGAAGTGCAAAACATCATAATTTATTATAATTCAGCTCTCTTCTATTAACTACATTTAAGTTGCTGTTTTTACATACAGTTTAAGAGAGAAAATAGGCCTCTTGATGCCTTAAGAGATAAGCTTGAATGAACAGTCACCCTTACAGTACATCTCCAGGTATTTTAAAAATAAATTCAGATATTAAGTAACTGTGACACCTGGTTTAGATATCATTTCATAGTTCATAAACTTGTCTTACCATCAGAATCACCAAGGGTTTTTATTTAAAATGCAGGTTCTTAGGACTCTCCTCTGGGGCTTCTGATACAGTACATGTAAAGACTGAGAATCTGTATTTTGTTTTTAAATGCTCCAGGTGATTCTGATAATTAGCAACATTTGAAAACTACGAATCTAATCCTAATGCTGTGTTTGAAAGGATAAAGTGGGTTCCTAGAGAAATAAAATCCCTTGCTAGATAACTTAGACACTTCACACACACACACACACACACATGCCTTAGAGATAAAAAGTATTCTACCTAATAACTGAGATAAGACATAGTATATGAATGCCTGTTAACCCAGATTCTGTCTACTCAGTGCTACCAGGAGAATGTACATTACACACAGATTTGTTTCTCAATAGGAAAAGTTTGCTATCTTTTTCCTAAACTCTGGAGATCTTTAGTTTTATCTTGTAGTCTCCTGTATATCAACTAAAGCCTTGAGAGAAAATTATTTTCAATTTTGATAAGCCCCTTCTTTCTACTTCCTAAGAATCTATTCCTCTAGGTGTCTACCATCACCTCTGCTCTACCTAAAAATAATACTGCATCTCACAGTGAGCTCTCAGCACGCAGGCTTATACAGAATATGAGCCTCCTTTAACGGTAATATTGCAATGTTGAAACAAAATTAAAACTAGCACAATATGCAAGCCACTTAGTACAGACTTCATTTAAACCTGCTTCTCATCTCCAGGATTTTAAAAGGTATGCTGGGCAATGCTGCAAGTTCACGGATAGAAATCAACAGTTAGCCTAATGCAATGAAAATCAGTTGAGATGCTATCCTCACTGCCCCGTCCTCACTGTCCTGGTTCAATGGGGCCTCTGCAGAAGGTACAGACAGGCATGCACAAGACAGGGACAGCTGTCCTTGTTCTTAACTCACACCCAACGACACAACGTTTTCAACAGGTGTTAAAGAGACCAAGGCACAAAACCATTAGTCTACATTTTTTCTGGTAGGTAGATGAACTTTGCAATACTTAAGTCTCAAAGTAAATCTAAAATCTAAATATACATATAAAACAGTTTGCTTTCTGAATTGCACGTTGACATATCTGCTGGTTCTGTAGAAAATTCAAGTAAGCAACGGCCTTTAAAAACAAAAGTCATGAGCCCCAAAGCCCTCCTAATTTTGAATCCCATGGAAACCAAAGTTTCACCTCTCACTAATCTCTTAAAACTTAATTTTACATAAAGTTATCTAAGTAAGCAAGGGAGGGTAGGACACCTGAGGAAGCAGTGAATGGAGGAATAAATGTAGTAAATCATGCGTACAAACGGCATGGTGTGATGTGGTAATACAAAAATCATTATCACCTAACATCTTAAACCTTGGGTTAAAGAGACTATTCTTTAAAAACGACACAGTTTAGGACAGAGTTTTAGATAGGAGAATGGAAAGTCATACCATACAGAGGATTAAAAGTGTTTCCTTTGGCGTAATTTAAGGATAGGACACTCACTTCCATATAATTCATAAGAATCTGAGAGTTAAAAATAAGGTTGCCCTGTCAAACCCTCACTTTCATGCTCTTTTGCGTCTCCTCCATTCTTGTGTTAGTGACCTCTTTTCAGCCTCTTCTATTAAGCCTTCGGAAAACATGTACTTTGTTTTTACCTCATCAGAAAAGCCTTCTGAGTCGGCAGAAGACCGTTTGTATTCCAAGCTTGTTTTTAGTAGGTATTCCTAAACCTAGGTGACTGGGAAGAATTGATACAATTCCCAATATACCTTTCAGTTAATAATCAGTGTGATCTGTCTACAGGGTAAGAGAAAAAAGGCCTGATGGTGTTGTCTAATTATGCAGCCTTTTAAACAAACCTAAACAAATCATAATGCTTGGAAATATTCAAAAGTTATGTTCAAACTGGTAATTGGTAATGTGGCAACATGAGAAAAACAAAAACAAAACAAAGAATCATGTCTAAGGATGACATACAATTTCTAAGATCAACAACAATAATCCTATTTCTATTATAATATTGAAAGAATATAATGATCTTGTGGAATCCATAGTGGCATATTGTAAAGATCAGGGTTCAACAAAGTCATAAAGTTTTTTTTTCTTTAATTGGAAGCTTTATTTTAAAAAAAAGGTTGTTTTATCAATTGGAACACAGCCATACCAATTTTTTTTCTCTCAATTTGTTTTTAAGTCTCTAAGTTGCCTTCATTCTACCACGACTCTGTAGAATAGTCACAGAGCAAGCCTATGGCTCCTGGTGCCTAAAATATTTACTACCTCGCTCTTGACGAGAAAAGTTTGCAAACCCCTGGTATAGATGAAAACTGTTTTGACTGTCAGAATCAATAACAATTGGAAGGTCCTTTCACAGCCTTTCATTTTTTTAAGTAAATAATTTAAAAATATAAAAGTATCTTAAATCACTTAATCCTGAATAATTTAGGCTAAACTGTCTTAAACTTGCCTTTTTTAGAAACCTTATTTCCTTTCTATCAAAGTTAAAAAGTTTTGTGTTTTCAATTTAGATCCAAAACCGGAAAAAAAAAAATGTGTTAGGAATATTTGTACATGCTCTCAATTTTTAGTCTTAGATTAAAAAAAAAGTCTTAGATAAACTTTTTTTTTTTTTTTTTTTGATATGTGGGCTTCTCACTGTTGCGGCCTCTCCCGTTGCGGAGCACAGGCTCCGGACGCGCAGGCTCAGCGGCCATGGCTCACGGGCCCAGCCGCTCCGCGGCATGTGGGATCTTCCCGGACCGGGGCACGAACCCGTGTCCCCTGCATCGGCAGGCGGACTCCCAACCACTGCGCCACCAGGGAAGCCCTTAGATAAACTTTTGAAATGCAAAATATATTTTATGTTCTCTACTCTTAGGTATAACCTTGGGTGAGCCCTGCTTTTAGGTGAAGCTTACAAAAAGGAAAGGCATAACCATGATAGGATTTTAAAGTATTTATGAAAATTTTAGCTTAATCTGTAAAGCCAGATTTTCTATATAGTAACCTTCCATTTTATGGGCTTTTGGTGGTTTTAAAGGCAGGAGTCTAGGTTTTGGAGATATAAATAGAATATTCATGTATTTTACCTAATATACGGTTAAATACTGGCAGTACATGTTTTGAGACGTTAACTCAGGAAGTAAGAATGAGGAGCAGAGAGTGAGACATGGAAGGAAGCAAGGCTGCTTATAAGGATGGCTTGTCAGCTTGGCTATCACTGTGATGGGAACTGATGGGCCTTCTGAGGAGCTCTATGGAATGGTCTAAGAACCATCAATCTGGGAGGAGGGAAGGGCTTCATCCCCCACTGGTCATGGGTGAGCCCCCAGGGCATGAGCTTCCCCACACTTCGGGGCTGCACCTGCAGGAATATCCCACCTCTTAAGTGACAGAAGCCCGTGGGTTGTGGGCAGGTCCAGCCAAGTGTTATCCTATCACACCTGCACCAAGTGGCCCAAGCCCGAGGTGGAAGCCTGCACAGAACTGTTACAGCAGAAGTCAAAATAAAAGGTGGGGCTGAGAGAGTGAGAAGTGGCGCCCAGGTGTCCTTAAGTGGGAACTGAGAAATTGTTTCCTTTGTATTATAAGAGATGCAGATGTGCACCTTTGAAGAACATCTCCATACATTAAGTACTATTTAAGTACAATGATGAGTCACCTAATTCTGCTCTCTGCTCTTTGGTTTTCCCACTTTATAAACACCCTCCCTGGATGAATCAATCCTCTATTTTCAACCACTACTGATATGTTGATTATCCCAAACCTCCCTTCGCTCCATACTTCCCTAAACTTCAGACTGTTTTTCTTTTTTCCCCCAACCACTGGCTGAGCCTTTCTACTTTGACGTCCCTCAAAGTTTTAAAATGTCTTTAAACAACTCATCTTTCTCCCTAAAACTCCCTCTCTTTCACCCTCTGTTCTATATTTCAACAGATGCTCCTGCTCTTGTTCCCACCAGAATCATGAGTTACTTTTGATTACTCGCCATCATTCACACCACACACGCAAGCCTCAATGGCGTTACTTTCCAAATAGTTCTTGAATCCTTGTCATTCCATGTGTGCTAGCTCATGTTCCTAGCTTAGGACCCGGTGGTCTCCTACCTAAACTATATATATATATATATATTTTTTTTTAATTTTATTATCAGTTTTTTAATGGTAAGCCCTACTTCAAACATGTTCTTCAAACATCACTCACAGAGTGATGTATCTAGAAGTCACTTAGGATCGTTTCACTTAACTGATTAAAACCTCAGTGGGGCCCATCAGCTCTAGGTCAATGTATTCTTTCGTGACCATGACAAATGAGTCATTCCCTGACCTGGCTTCTGTCTACCTTTCTCTGCCTCAAACTTTATGCACCATGAATTATAGATCAGCATAGCGCTTCTTCACAGTAGCATGCTGCTTCTCGTCTGTGTGTATCTGCATAGGTTCCTGTGACCCCTTACTCCTGACCCCCAGCCCCAACATGGGCTATCGCCTATAGACACTGTAAGACCTAAGTCATACAACACCTTCCTGGATATCACCATACCCAGTCAGGTGTCACTCTTAAAAAAAAATCATTTTCATTGTAATTATTTGCTCGAGTTTCTCTCACTTTGTCCCCTTTAGAATGTATGCTCCATGAGGACAATGACTATTTGTGTCTGTATCGACACCAAGTGGCACAGTGCTTAGGGCAATGGAGGGCCTAATATCAGTGAACAAATGATAAATCAATAGACATGAATGAGCACTTTAAAAAAATAGTTAAATTTTACAGAAGGAGATTATGCTCAAAAGTACATTCTGCTGTTTATGTTCCATTTCTATCAGGAAATTATTTCATTATTTACTTTCAGTATATCAACATTCTTTGCTGATATAAAAAGTGAGAGAGGAACGAGTGGCCATCTCGAAAATATACAATAGTAGAGCTGTTGCTATCAGTAGAATTTGAATTATCTGAAAGTAAAAACATAAACTATGATCTTAAATGCGCTTTAGGGGCTCAAAAATAATTGAAATTCATGGTAGCTTAATAAAAGTTTAGGAAAGCTTTTAAAATAAATGATAAAGCTAAATTTTAGTTTCTTAAGAAGGATTTTTGTGACTCATAACATGCAAGAAGAATTGTAGAGTTCAGTCAATTGTGAAAAAGTGGAATTTATAGAATTTTATAATTAGAAACAACTTATAGATTATTTCATTATTCTGATGAGAAATTGGGTAATTAGAAGATTAAGTAACATCCATAAAGTCACTAGGTGCCTTAGTGGAAAATTTAATCTTTAGAATCCAGGTATTTTAATTCCTGGTTTGATGTTATTTCCATTTTAACACATTGTTTCCCCAGTATTTTTTTAAAAGTTGGGAAATTATATTTGTCTTACATGTACAGCAAAATATATCAAACTCAGCATAACTAATATGTATATCTATCAAAAACAAAATGAGAAAATTCCATATAAAAACCATCTCAAAATAATTGAATATAACTAATCGGGTAATCTAACAGGAAAAGCTCTAACAAAGGTATTTTATCCCCGAAAAGGGAACAAATTGACAAAAATAAGACAAATTCTTTGTAAACATGATGGAACATAAGCTAATTCATTTTAATCCAAAGCTTCAATTTGAAGCAAATTGACTTTCAAGTTATTCTCATTTTTTGTTACAATCTTGTTTTTCATTACATTAGACTATGCTTCATATTAACTATAATCGATTTTTCATTCTAACACGTGATGAAAATACAAAGGGTCACCATGCTGGAAATAAGTAGGAAGAATATTTGTTTCTAGCTAAATTTTTTTAGTGTCTTGGAGAGTTTTTTTTAATAGAATGGACTTATTCAAACACAACGATTCTTCTTCATCCCAAGAACTGGGGTCTGTGAGGAAAAATAAGCAGCAGCTTAAAGAGGACAAAGTGTTAAAGATAAGGTGCTACTAGCTAAAATTTCAGGGGGGCAAGCAGACTGCCTGAACCATTTAATTCTATCTTTATAACACTGAAAAAGCAAGAGGGAAGAGAGTGGGAGTCACATATTCATTTACTGGATATTGACAAGACTGTATTCACTGAAATTCATCTTCATGCTTGCATATGTGCTTTTAATTCTGGCTGATACCAAAAATTACAAGAAATCCGTCCCTGTTTTTCAGGTAACTATAATCTAAGGGCTAATATTAGACTGATAATTTATATAAAACTTTTATCCATAACAGAATATTTTAGCTACCTGTTGTCTGGATAAACACCCCATTTCACTCTGTGCAAAAAGGCACACAATCATGTCACTTTGCTCTGGCTTGAGTCCAAGAGAACTTTTGCTTTAAAGGCAATTTATGTTAGTATTTAAGAACTTGAACTCTGGAGCCACACTGCAATCTTAAAAACCTGGTTCTACTACTCAATGTCTTCAAATTCCTTTATTTTGACCTCATTTTAGACTTACAGAAAAGATGCAAAAATAACACAAAAAGTCCCCTTATGTCCTTCACCCTACTTCTCCTAATGTTTACATTTTACTGAACAATCCTATATTCTCCAGGAAAGAAAAGAACCCTCCTCTTAGTGCTTTGGGGAGATTATAAAAAGATAATATACAAAACACAGCACCTGGCACATAGAATGTTAATATTAGCCGTGGTTAATTATTTTGTTTTATATCTACATGGGTAAAGCTTTGGTAGAAATGGAGAAGCTCCATGATTTGGCTTGGGGCTTCTGTGACTAATTAGGGTTACGGCCAGAATTCATGGTAATAGGTCTCAGGCCAGATTCCTTTTAAAACAGACATGAGACAGAGATTTGGGTACAGACATTTTCTTGGGGAACTCACTTGGAACCAACAACTGGAGGGGAGTCAGAGAGGAACGACTGAGTAGAGGAAGCAGTTGAGCTGCGATGCAGTCACAAGAGAGGCCTCAGCCAAGCAAACAGGGAGCCCAGGAGCTGGGACAGTCCTTCCAAGTTGTCCTACATTGAGGCAAGAGTACTGAGCTTTTAGACCCGCATTGACCACACTGCAGATACGGGCTGTCCTCAAGGGGCGGCATCCCCTTGGCAAGTCAACTCTCCTGAATGCAATTTCTTGAGAGAGAATCAGCTGAGAGGCATGAGCTGCCAGCAGCCCCAGCAGCGAGGGGAGGAGCGCTTCGGTCCCGAGGGAGATTTGGGTCATGGACAACAGTGTCCACAACAAACTATTCACGAGAAACTTTGTATGGACAGAGCTAATTCATGGCCAGTGAATCAAAACTACATCACCTATTCTGTGCGGTGACAGATACTGAAAAGTTAAAGTAAAATCTATATATTAACACTCGAAGTCTGTTTAAACATTTGTCTTTTGCTACATTTTGCTTTTGTTTTCTTTTGTTTAGGAACCTCTAGAGAGCAATCATTATTAATATAACATGGAGGTATACGGAGTTAGGGAAAAAGAGGAGCTAATTCTCTCCCCCTTCCCAGGACTCAGACTGGTCAAGATGCTCAGCATCCTACACCTGGGCAGCATCCACAGATGACACCACCTTTGGACTGAATATAGGCAGACCTTCTGTCCGTGGGCAGTAGGAGTCCTGGGAGTACGTCAGGAAATTTTGTGAATAGTGACTATAACGGTTGGATCTGTTACAGAGTATCGAGTAGGGTTCCCTATGCTATACAGTAGGTCCTTATTAGTAATGGCCTACATAGGAAAAGAATTTTTAAAAGAGTGGATATATGTATATGTGTAACAGATTCACGTTGCTGTACACCTGAAACTAACACAACATTGTACATCAACTATATCCCAATAACAATTTTAAAAATAAATAATAATGTTTAATAATATAAAGTTAAAATAGTATATTATTAAATATGCATAGTATTATTAAGTAATAGTAGATATCAAGCTCAATTTCCTGATCCTAACCTTAATGTAAATGCTTAAACTTTTCTGTATAGTTATTAACTATTTAATGAAAATTAATTAATTTATGCATGAATGATTTTATTCTACAGGACACCATCATCTTGAGAATATCATGCCAATATTTTTTGAAAATTATCAGAATTATTTACATTTTATTCTTATTTTGCATATACATATGGCTAGAATAAGCAGTTTGTATTATACACCTTAAGTAATAAACTTAATCAAAAAAATAAAATAAAGGTTGGATCTAGATATTTACAACAAACTGAATGACATGTGGGGACTACAGACAAAAGCTGGGTTTTTATTTTTATTTTTTGTTATGTGAGGACAAAAAAATGTAGGCAATATTGAGGGGCAGAGAAAAAGACCTGCTTTGATGCAGGTGGAAACTACTGATCCAGAGGATACATCTGGATTACACGCCATAATGCACGTCAAGCTAGAGGCATGAAAGGCGAAGATAAGGCCATAATTATTAGAATAGACACCAGTCGGAACCATGAAAACACCACACCTAGAGAGGCTGGGAAAGTCCTGAAAGGAGTCACTTTTTGCTAAAGCTAATGAATGAAATGAAACCCAAGGAAGCATTACTGAGATAAATCCCATTTGGTCATAATATATTATCATTTTGTTAATTCTGGTGAAATTAATTTGCTAAAATTGTGTTAAGAATGTCAAATCTAAGTTCATAACAGATACTGATCTGTCATTTTCTTCTCTTGTGACATTTCTGATTTCGGTATGAGGATAATACTGGCCTCGTGAAATGTTTCCTCCTCTTTTTTTATTTTTTGAAAGACTTTGATATAATTAAGCAGTGAATATATTCGTGCCTGGAGTTTTCTTTGCATGAAGCTTTAAATGTGTATTAAATTTCTTTAACTGAGACAGGGCTCTTTGAGTTTCCTATTTCTTCCTGAGTCAGTTTTGGTAATTTGTGTTCATTTCATCTAAGTAGTTCAATTCATTGGCAGAAAGTGCTTCATAATACTCCTTTATTAGCCTTTAAATTTCAGCAGACTCTGTTATTATGACCCCGATAACTATTATTCAGTACTATTTTTACCTTGACTTTTTATCATTATATTACAAGATAAGAGAAAGAACAGGTTAAACAAAAAGAGAGAGAAAGAACAGGTAGTCTGCGCTGGCTACCATGAGGGGAGAAATGCCTTTCTTTATTTATTTAGAAGAATTAGGCACAAAGATAGAGGAAAAGGCTTTTATCTCCTCAACCATTCAGAAAGGAGAAAAAGATCATATAATGTTATTCTAGTTCAGTGACACACTTCAATTTTTATTTTTAAACTTAATAACTCCTATTATATTTATTATTATTACATTCAACCTGTTGTTATTGCTAACATTTGAGTAACTATTGTATGCCTAACTCTTTTCTAAATGTCTTCTATATATGTATATATTAATATATGTTATCTTCAAAAAAACTATACAAGGTAGTACTAATTATACCCGATTACAGGTGAAGAAACTGTGGCACAGAGAGGTTACATAGTTTTCCTAAGGCTACACAGCTAATAAATGACAGAGCCAGGATTTGAACTTAAGCAATTTTACTCTAAAGTCCATATTACATCTCCTTCAATAGCTTGAATTCACTTTATAACAGAGTAAAAGTTAAATTTTTTGTACCAAAAATACCACTTAAATCTGAGCTACTGAAAACGCAAACTAAAGTTAACTCATATTTTACACCAAATAGTAGTTTCAAGTCGATGTAAAGTTCTCCAACATTGCATAAATTGTGGCAGCAGTATAGCACTATAATTTGCAATGTAAGAATAACACTAAGAATTGTAGTTCCAAATGCATAAAGTTGACTTAGATAGAATGACACATAATACACCTACCTTGATCATTAGCAGTTATCTGAGCAAAGATAATGTCAAGAGTTATAGAGGAAGCTGTCACTACCTATGAGAGCAGAGAAGCCAAGAAAGTAGCAAAAATAAATCTTAAAATGTAATCAAATCAAAGATCTGAAAGTCAGGGACAACAACATAGGAGGGGCAATAGAGTCTTGGAGGTCAAAACAAGTAGTTACACAACGTATTTGACACAGAAAAATACAGCCTTATCCTAAGATAGAGCCTGGGTGCTCCCTAGCTTTTTTGACACTTCCTAGTATATTTTAATTGCTTTTGACTGTGTTATAATTAAGATGAAGTTACAGCCAGGAACACAGTGGGTGAAGGACTGCTCTGTACAGATTGAAGCAATAATCAGGGCCCTGCAGTTAAAAGGATGATCATACTTATGACACATACAAATGAAAACCATAGTAATCCTGCTAATATGTATTTATGTGCATTTGTCCATATACATATGTGCATGGAGACACAGAAGTATGCAAATAGCCTATACCTGATAAGGATGCATTTATATACAAGGACACACATTCCAGATTTTCCAGAATAGTCCTCATTTCAAATATCATAAAGTAGTCTCAACAAACCTCTCAAATGTCCTGAAAATTTCAAAGTTTCCAACTTCAAATAAAATTTCCATAGACAGCAACTCGCAGAGAAATTGGGAAGAAAAAAGTTCTTTGTCAGATACTCAGTGTAAAGGCTTTAGGTACTTCACAGAATTCCCCAATAGATCATAAGTTTGGGATTATGGGGACTGACTTCTATTTTTCACCATTTTTACAATTTTTCTCCATCTTCATTCTCCACCCTTAATCCTCCTGGAGACTGGTTCAGGGATCCGCAAACATCTTTAACCTTAAACGTTTTTAAGAATTATATTTACTCATGTTTTTTTTCTCCCCTTGTCAGAAGGCTTTATATCATAAAATATAAAGAATATCTCCTACACAAGTGCAAAATGGGCCTAATCATTTTTAAGTTCAATAAGAAGTTCAAGATGGTAACAATGAAATATTGTGTTTCCAACACAAATAATGACATGACAAAGCAAACGAGATGGGTGTTTGGGTTAAAACACTTGGTTACTCGGAAGATGATTTCTTGAATTCTATTTCAAGAAATTAGCTTTCAAAAGTTTATAATCAGATTTCAGTTTGGCCAGAGTTGACAATGCTGTTTTGAAAATAATTTCCGTACACGTCCTAGAGCAGTTCCAAACGGCGAGCCTGATAAAAGAGGGGGTGGTTTTGCGAAGACCAAGAACACTGAGTTTCTTTTCAGACATCGAAATTCTGGGAAGCAGTAGAATAATAATCACCTACAATCTCCTTTTATCTTATAAAGGAACACTTTACTAAAAATTTTAATATAAAAGTACATCATCAATCTGACATGTTGAAGAAGGAAGAAGGCATTGCGTCCCTAATCCGCTGTGAGTTGATACATTTCATAAACAATTCTGGGAGGAGTCTGCACTCAGAGCATAAATTGGTATATAGCGCTTTGCTCTCACAGATCGCGACACAATATTTTCTGCTGAATGCGAAAAAGTTTAAAGGCATAAATCAAGACAAAGCAATCACCTGACAAAGAATTACAAAGAGGTCCCATACCTTATTCTTGGCCAACACTGACACAATGATTTTCTATTGAAGATAAAAGCCAAAATCATGTGTCATTAATATAAGCAAGCAAAACTATTTGGTTCAATATGTTATACTGTGAAAAAAAATCAAAAAGAGAAACACTTGCAAAGAAAAGGCAAATTTGAAATGTTACACATGATTAAAATAATTTTGTATCAGCAGAGAAAAACACATTTGAAAGACATTTCATAGTTTATTCCTAGAGGGTGAACGATAGATACATCAGAGGGGAATAAACTATTGCTTTTGTTTATCCAGATTAATACACAGACACTGTCTGAATAAGAAGACACATATCCAGTATGCTACCTAGAGAACAGCTTTTAGCAAAATAATTCTGCCCTGATAATCTAATGCACTTTTCCTCATATTGCAGCTTCACACAAGTGTAGTTTAAAACTTTCTCGAAAAGAGACCAGCATGACAGCTGTTAGTATAGCCAGCACTTTTGCGCAAATTCCAAAATGGCAAATAAACCTCACAACTGAGATTTCAACCCCATTCAGAGCCCCTCAGCCATACAGCCTCGCTATGGCAAAATCTGACACGGCGACACCCCTCCTACAAACACACACACACACACACACACACACACACACACACACACACACACACTCACACACTGCGTCTATGTTTTCTCACTCCATTTTACTGCTCTAGCCAGAAGAGAGGGTAAAAGGATTTGGAATTGGAAGTATGCATGAGTAGAAAGGACCCAAATGGCTCATATATGCAACACCAGGGACAAAAAGAAACCAAACCAGAGACAAAAACAAACCAAAGCATAGTTACATGAAGTTTCAAATAGGCCACAGACTGAAAAGGGATAAGACACACTGGAATTAAAACATTCATAATTACTATTTTTCTAACTCTTTTTTCTTTTTTTTTTTTTTACCAACCGATCAGCAATTTTAAAAAGTTAAACCCAACAACCCAAGTCTGTCTTTCTCTTTCTCTGTTTCTTTTCAGCATGGATTATATAAATATTTTGGATACTACTATAGCATGTATTAATTTCTATCACTTTCTAAATGACCCATAATATACAATATATATTAATAATATATATAAAGTATATTTCCAATGTTTGATGACCCATATTAATATTCTACTATAATTTTGGAGGGTCAAAAAATATTAGATGCCATTGAGTATTACACAAGTCATAACAAGTAGGATTTAAATAATGGATTTATTACGAAATTAGACTTGCTTTCTGAACCTTGCATTCTTGTAAAACTCTCTACCTAAACTTTTCTTCCCTTCTCTACTCACACATTCTTCACACCAGAAACCAAGCTCACCACTTTGTATCAGGATGTGATGAAGGGTTGACACACAAAGCTGTGATTATATTTGAATTCAGTGGAAGAACATAGCCCATGAGAAACTTAAGACTGTAAAATAAGATTTAGTATGCTATTCAGTAAGCAACAGATCTATGAGTGTTGCTTACACAGGCTTCAAGCCAGCAGATTCTATTCAAAACCTTTCAATGCAAATTCTAGCAAACTCTACACACTTGGAAGAAAAATGTTATATGAGGCTGCATAAAATAATCTATACTTTTAGCATTTCTGTATATAATTTCGCAAAAAGTGGGATCAACTTAACATTATTAAATATGGTCCTATTTTATTTGCAACATAACTTATGACACATTTTCCCTAGAAGTGCTGAAACATGATGCATCACCTAGGATTTAAAGATATATCCCACATATGAAAAAGTAAATTATGATTATGAATAAAATTTTTAAAATCTTTTCACAAAATCCATTGGGGAAAAATCTCTTTTTCTTTATTACTGAAGGATGTTACCAGAACACTACATAATTCTTTCAGATTTAGTCAGAAAGTCCTGTGGCATTAAGAGGTCTGGCCAAAGAATATTTTCTTTGAAAGCCCATGTCCTCTCCTTGGGCCTACCTCATACACAAAGATATACTTCAGAAAACGAGGTCATGTCAGGAAAAAGGAGGCAGAAGCTTGTAAATACTGGTTCTCGTGGTGCCAAAGAAGTAATAAGTTGCATTAAACAAGGTTTTTTGCAATACTTATCAGTGACTGCTGCTGATACTGAATCCACGCCAAGAAACTCAATCCTCCAAGAGAAAAGCAAAAGGGAGACAGATTTCAACTCTGCATAAGAAAATATTTTCTGTCAGTGTGTCCAAAGGTAGGATGGAAAAACCCCGTGAATTAATAACTTCTTAATATTGGAGGTTCAAGAGTACAACTCAGTCAAATACTCAGTGAGAAAGTGCTTGAGCTGATTTTATTGTTAAATAATTCAAAATGGAGTAGTTTATGGTTCTGATACAGTGCACCACCAATAAAGGCTGCTGAAACCATCAGAGAATAGGTGTTTGTGTGAAACAGTTACTTCTCATTATGTACCTAGACCCTCATTTAAGTGTAAGTAAAAATGTGATGTGTAGGTGAGAGCAGAAATGAATAAGAATCTCACTGTGCTCCCTTTGCTAGAAATTGTCCTTTCAGCAGGGCAGGAGTATGATCAGTATTATAAGAGGTGAAACTTCTTTAGAAGCTATCATTTGAGTTTTCTTCAAAATAGTTGTAATAAAGTGTCCCTTCTTTCTCATTTTCATTCAGCCACCTCTACAACTGAGCATGGCTCAAATATTCTTTCTTGCTGACATGCAAATATGACCCTGCAAATAGGGTGCTCTGTTAACAGGTTCTGACGCATTGATTTTTCATGGAAATTTCCTGCTGATGGTATAAACTCAGAAAAAAGAGAGACATCTCCTATCCAAAATGCATGCTGGGGAAATGAATTAGCAGGGAGTTCTAAGAAATTCTAAATAATGTTTTAAAAAAACTAAAGGACGTCTTTTTTATTTTTAAATTTAAGTATAGCTGATTTGCAATGTTGTGTTAGTTTCAGGTGTACAGCAAAGCGATTCAGTTATACATATAAATATGTATATATACTTTTCCAGATTCTTTTCCCTTATAGGTTATTATAAAATATTGGGTATAGTTTCCTGTGTTATACAGTAGGTCCTTGTTAGTTATCTATTTTACATATAGTAGTGTGTGTATGTTAATCCCAATTCCTAATGTACCCCCACTTTCCCCTTTGGTAACTGTAAGTTTGTTTTCTATGTCTGTGGGTCTACTTCTGTCTTGAATATAAGTTCATTTGTATCTTCTTTTTTTAGATACCACATATAAGCAGTATCATATATTTGTCTCCCTCTGGCTTACTTCACTTAGTATGATAACTTCTAGGTCCATCCATGTTACTGCAAATAGCATTATTTCATTCTTTTTTATGGCTAATATTCCATTTTAAATATATATATCCCATCTTCTTTATTCATTCATCTGTCGATGGACATTTACTGTCATACAACTATATTAAATTCATTGATTAGTTCTAAAAGTTCTTTGGTGGAGTGTTTAGAGGTTTCTATATACAAGATCGTGTCATCTGCAAACACAGTTTTACTACTTCCTTCCTGATTTGGATGCATTTTATTTATTTTTATTGCCTAATTGCTCTGGCTAGGACTTCCAGTACTACCTTGGATAGAAATGGTGAGAGTGAGCCTCCCATTGTCTCGTTTCTGATTTTAGAAGAAAAGCTTTCAGCTTTTCATGACTGAGTTAATGTTATCTGTGGACCTACCATATTTATTATGTTGAAGTATATTCCTTCTGTATCTAATTTACTGAGAGATTTTTAATAAGAAAAAAATTGCTGAATTTTGTCAAATGCTCTATCTGCGAGTATTGAGATGACTGTATAACTTTTAGTCTTCATTTTGTTAATGTTGTGAGACAACTCTGAGCAGCTTAATTTATGTGTAATTGACGTTTCTAAAGGAGAGGAGAGAGAGGAGGAGAAAGTTCTGGGGACTCTGAGTTAGTTAAAGCTGTTGTAGATACAACCCAAAAGCTTGACACATAGGATAACATATTGGTAAGTTGGACTTCACCAAAATTCAAAAGAATATGCTCTTCAAAAAAATCTCTTAAAAGAATGAAAGGACAAGCTACAAACTAGGAGCAAATACTTGTATTTCATATATAACTGATAAAAGGATTGCATCCTGAAAATATTTTAAAAGCTCACAACTCAATAATAAGAAAACAAAAAAACCCAATTTAAAAATAGGGCAAAAGATTTGAACAGACAATTGAAACTAGACATTTGTTTGGCAAATAAGCACATAAAAATACGTTCAACTTAATTAATGCTTAGGTCAATGCAATCAATACCACAATGAGCTAACCACTGTATACTTGGAATGGTTAAAATTAAGAAGACTGATAATAACAAGTATTAACTAGGATGTGGAGGAACTGGAACTCTCATATTTTGCTGGGAATCAAAAATGGTATACTTTGCTGTGACGACCTAGAGGGGTGGGATAGGGAGGGTGGGAGGGAGGGAGATGCAAGAGGGAAGAGATATGGGGACATATGTATATGTATAACTGATTCACTTTGTTATAAAGCAGAAACTAACACACCATTGTAAAGCAATTATACTCTAATAAAGATGTTAAAAAAATGGTATATTTTGAAAAACAGTGGAAGGGTTTCTTAAAAAGTTAAACATACTCCTTCTATATGATCCAGCCATTTCACTCCTGGGTATTTACCCAAGAGAAATGAAAGCAGATGTTCATATAAATACTTACACATAAATATTCACAGCAGATTTATTTATAATAGCCCAAACTACAAGCAACCCGTATTCTGATCAATAAGTAAATGGAGAAGCTGTGCTGTATCCATATGATGGAATACCATTCAGCAATAGAAAATGAAGTTTTGATATATTCTGTAATAAGAATGAATCTCAAAATACTTACACTGAATGAAATACATCAGAATAAAAGGACATACTGTACTATTTCACTTATAGTATAAAAGTTTGGGAAGTGTACATTAATGTATACTGAGAGGCAGTTCAGTGGTTATCAGTGATGGAAGTGAGGACCAGAAGGAGGTATTACGAAGGGATATCAGGAAAGATTTTAAAATGCTGCACATTTATATTTGAATTACCTTGATTGTGGCGATGGTTTCAAAACTTTCAATGTGTATAGTTTATAATATATCAATTATATCTCAATTAAAGCTCATAATAAAAATTAGAAGTTTGACCTGAAGTTTTATATGCAATGACTTGCTGACCATGCCACACATAAAAGCAGTGGCTGATTATTTCAACTGTTGTTAATAAGCCAAACAGTTCCTACACCTGTGTGTACAATCTGGTCCTATCCTATGTGTTTTATTTTAAATGAATGATCCTGAAAAATCTTTGAATTTTTCTTTTAAACAAGTATTTAATGAGTACCTGTTATCTGCTGGGCATGATACCAGGTAACTTCACCTGCAGTGTCACAGTCAGTGACAACATTGGTTGTTGCTGCTCTTGTTCACTAGAACAGAAGCTATGTATATCCATTACCCAATGAACAAACACATCCTGTTGCTTAAATTGGACCCAGTCCTTACTATCTTAAACAAATCATCTACACGGCATGCAGAATCTCTGATTTCATCTTTTCATGCCTAAAATGCATTTTTTAAAAAAAAGAACCCTTGGATAAAATCAAATAGAGCATTCTGTGTAAGCCAGGATGGGTTTCAAAACTCAATATTTATGTTTTAGATTCGCAACCAAAGGATTCCTTGGTTAGTTCCACGGTCAACTGACTCTGAAGCTGTTCCCGTGTCAAGCTGATTGTCTTCTGGAAACCAATGCTTGACTAAATATCCTAAGTAGAGTTTATCCATTAAATACTAGTGAAGCCCAAATTACAATTGACCTGATTAGACTAAGAATTAATTTGAAGTGGATAAGCCATTATTAAATAAAAGTCAAAGATCCCTCTTCAATTTCATTTCACACGATTACCTGCATCTTACCATTGTGGCTCAACTGCAAGATATCACTCTGCACATGGCAGATTAGTTCTCATGATTTCAGCTTATGTCTATCTGGACAAATCACCAATCCCAATGTGTTCTCTACTGAGCACATACAATGTACATCTATGATGGCGTTGATGTACCAGGTGGCCTGGAGCTAAGTTCTTGGCTACAAAACTGTTAACTCGAGACATTCAGATAAAGACAGTGCTTTCAATTAGGGTAACTGAGAAGTTTGGTATATGCAAAAAAAAAAAAAAAAAAGTTTAGCCAGTAAAGGTAAGAAGTTTCTTCCAATATATCATATATGTAGATCTATTTGGCCAAAAGGGGAAAACAATATTCAACGCTCCTACATGTTACAGGCTGTATGATATGTTGGAAGCAGAAAGAACATGAATTAACTAGACACTTGTGGGTTCTAGTCCAAGTCCTTGTTTTCCTGCTTATCATCTATTTGGCCAGGGATAGACAACAACCTGAGTTTTTTCCTTTATATCTATAAAATTGGCAAAAAGGATCTCTGACTCACCCACTTCAAGGAATTGCTGAATCAAATAGATAATATATGCAAAAGCCCTTCACAAAACTGTAAAAGCCACATAAGCATTTGAACTTTCTATTGCAAGTCTGACTTTCAGGAGAAGGCAGGTAAGGTTTAGAGTAAAGAATATTCCACCAGGAGTACAAAACCTAGATTCAGACTCTGGTTCTGCCCCAGAATAGCTTTTCCAACAAAGCCTGCACTCTTCCTGGATGTTTTTTGCTTACCTACGAAAATGTGAAAAAGTCAAATGACAGATTCAAAATAACAAATTTGAGAGTCTGAACTTTTTGCAGAAGACAAAAGATTGTGTGAAACTCTTTTCCTCCAATTTTTTCATTTCAGCACAATTACTTAAAACTGGAGGACCCTGCAGCTGTGTTCAATGCCATGTGTCCAGCTTTAGAAACTTTAATCACACATTATTGTGGGTAGTCAAGGAGGAAAGCAACCTAACGAGCTTTGGTACACCCTTAATTAAATGACAAATGTGTGTCAAAGTAACTGATCAAATTTCACTTACTTTTAATTCAAGAATAGAGTGATCTTTCATATTCCTTAGACATCCTGATTCATTTCCAATACACCTTGTGAAGCCCATTATCCATACCTGAAAAGGCCTCCTGCTGAAAATGTTGAGGTGTTTCCTTATCCAAATGTTGCCTTGATTCCCAAATATCTGCCATAGCAGCTGTCCTCTTGTATTGTTCCAGATTCGCTGGTAGATGGCCAGCTTGTAAATGTGCTTTCCGAACATGTGGTAACAAAAGCGGAAGGTGCAGCCCTCTACATCCGTGGCATTAAGGATCGGGCTGAGTAAAGCAGCTCGGTGTTGGAAAACCTGTGGTTCAGAAGATTCTATGTAGAGATAGTGTCCTTTAGCTGTGCCTAAAGTATAATCCTTCATCGGCCCTGTATTAAGTGTTGACGTTGGCCCCTGGTTCCAGGTCCAATCAAAATCATCTTCTGTATCTTGTTCCCAGTTACAAATTCCATTTTCAAAGTCACATTGAAGTTCAGGTACTGAAATTGGCATGAAATAAAATCAAAAGATGATCAAGGACAAAAATAACTATGAATGGGAATACTATCAATAGTTGATACTTCGCTCCTGCCCAGGTAAACCACTTTAATTTTTTTAATGCAACATTAAAGCAAAATGTTTAAAAGAGTAACTAAATCCTAGATAATACATCAAATAATAATATTTTATAGCCAGAAGGTGGAATTACTTTGGCCATTATTTCCCAAATGCCTTTTCTACCCCTCCCGTGCCCACTGTTATTACCATAACTCTATGCAAATGATCACTACCCCATGACTGGCTTGCTGCAACAAACTTCTGGCTCAGTGGATTTCAACTTTAGCTGAATGTTCCAGTCACCAATGAACATTAAAAAAAAAAAAAAATTAAAGCTCAGAATTCACCTCCAGACATGTTGATTTAATTAGTTCAAATGGTATAGCCAAACATCAGGATACGTTACTAGCTCACTTGTTGATTCTAACATGCAGGGCTAACAAGAGTCATAACTTAACAGATCTCTATCTTTCAGCATCCCCTGGGGTGCACGGTAAAATTGCTTACTCCATGGTAAAGTCCTGCACAAATACTACTATGTTAGGTATGGAGTGAAGCCCAAGAATCCATATTTTTAACAAGCACCCAAGATGATTCTGATGCAGGTATTCTCCAGACCTCACTTTGAAATCAAAATTCTTCTCTCTGGTTCCATCCTGCCCCAGTTTCAAGCATCCCTCCACACTTGTAAAAGAATGACCATCTTTAAATGGTAGTTTATCATTTTTTTCTCTATTAAGAATCCTTTAATATTGACTCATTTAATCTCAGCTTAAATCTAAACTTCTCTATCTTTCAAGCTTCACTCTTCCCAGATTAAAATAACTTCCTGTTCGCCCCCAACTGCCTTTCCCCTTGGCATGCACCAATTTACCAACGTGCCCTAAACCTCTCACCCCTCTCTCTATCTCTATTTATGCTTATTATTATGCCTATTTTGCCAGTTCTTAGCTGTGTCTGCTCAGTGGTAATCTTTTCTTCTCACTGGATTGTGGCTCCTTTGAGCTGGTGCTTTTAAACTTCTAACTCCCTTTGGTCAATAGAAGAATTCAAAGCACTTTTCAAGAATTGACCAGTCCCTTATCAACTGAATACTCTACCTACATTTGTAGGCTATAGGAATGTATGCATTTTTCAAGATGCGATGATTTTGTCAACACCAAGTACTTGTTTAGAATAAATGGGATAGAATATACAAACACTGTATTTGTATACAAATGGATACAAATACCTTTGACAGTATTTGGGCAGAAGGGACAGGTTTTAAAATTAAGGAGGAGTTCCACATTTTAGCTTCATTTACATAAGTTAATATTTTTGAAAGACAAACGTCACCTGGCCTTTAACCATTCATCTTATAATGGCACTTGGCGCCCAAGTGAACAAATATTCTGAAACAATAAATAAAAGGATATGTGAATAAATGCAGCCAGGCAAGAACAAATCATCTGTCTCTGAAAACCACAGAACAGGAGCTTAGACCTAATGAAGGGAATCAAGTGAGTAAATGGCAAATGAGCTTTCTTTTGATGTTTCCTCACTTGTGACTAATCAATGCAGCTGGGATGTGAACTGGACCCCCACAGGTCCCCTGCAGGTGTCAGTCTTGGGTTGTGCAGAGGAAGGGGGATGTCAAGCTACTGAGGTTTTCGACATAAAACTGGCGCGAAAAGGGAACACTCTTGCACTGTTGGTGGGAATGTAAAATGATACAGCCACTATGGAGAACAGTATGGAGGTTCCTTAAAAAACTACAAATAGAACTACCATATGACCCAGCAATCCCACTACTGGGCATATACCCTGAGAAAACCATAATTCAAAAAGAGTCATGTACCAAAATGTTCATTGCAGCTCTATTTACGATAGCCAGGACATGGAAGCAACCTAAGTGTCCATCAACAGATGAATGGATAAAGAAGATGTGGCACACATATACAATGGAATATTACTCAGCCATGAAAAGAAATGAAACTGAGTTATTTGTAATGAGGTGGATAGACCTGGAGTCTGTCATACAGAGTGAAGTAAGTCAGAAGGATAAAAACAAATACCGTATGCTAACACATATATATGGAATCTAAAAAAAAAAAAAAATTGTCATGAAGAGATTAGTGGTAGGATGGGAATAAAACACAGACCTATTAGAGCATGGACTTGAGGATATGGGGAGGGGGAAGGGTAAGCTGTGACGATGTGAGAGAGTGGCAGGGACATATACACACTACCAAATGTAAATTAGATAGCTAGTGGGTAGCTGCAGCATAGCACAGGGAGTTCACCTCTGTGCTTTGTGACCACCTAGAGGGGTGGGAGGGAGGGTGACGCAAGAGGGAAGAGTTATGGGAACGTATGTATATGTATAACTAATTCACTTTGTTGTAAAGGAGAAACTAACACACTATTGTAAAACAGTTATACTCAAATAAAGATGTTAAAAAAAAAAACTGGCGCTATGGCCAACAGATTTTTACATTGCCTGTCTTCATATTGACTGCATGCTCAATCTTTATTTCAAAAGGGAAGGCACGTGGCTCCACCCTTAAATGAAAGACCACATTCTAAACATACTTTAGAAAATAGAGCATCAATTTCTGGATGTCTAACGCATTCTATGTTAATAAATTACTATGTCTAGGGACTTCCCTGGTGGTCCAGTGGTTAAGTCTATGCACTTCCACTGCAGAGGGTGTGGTTCGATCCCTGGTCAGGTAACTGAGATCTTGCATGGCGCGTGGCACAGCCAAAAAAAAAAAAAAAGTAAAAGTAAAAAGGAAGTCTCCATTTAAAAAAATGACATTACTATGACATTACTAGACATTACTATGTCTAGATGGAAGGCTGCAAGAGAAACTGACAGTCACTACTATTTCCTTCCATTGATACTTAGTCACAAGAAGTATTTTGATAATCCCATTCTACTCAGTGAATGCTGAGAAGTTTGAAGGATAATTTGCTTATTTTCAGTAACAGATCAACGTCTTTTAAGAAGTGGGATTTGAAGTGCATGAAAAAGATGAAAAGGCTTTCTAAATTTGCAAAAATAAGTTACCTTTAGGACAAGCAACACTTCTTATAACGGCCATTGTTGAAATCATCAATTTTATTTATATGCACTAAAGGTATCAGCTGTGTAACGAGCTGCATTAATTCTGACTTTAATGTGCCTGACTGTATTAAACACCACATATGTGCAAAACTCTCTACAATGATTTATATGGAAATTTCTCAATGTAATGCTTCCTATGATGTACCAAGCATTTGATGGCTTTACTTTGATTTATGGTAAGCCTCCCAATTTAATAGGCACATAACTTGAATTTAAAGGATTGTTGCTATTTCTGGGTAAAGAAAGATGCAAACTCTCTCTGACTGATGTTGGTAATTAAAAAAGAAAAACGTCTCTTAGCCTCTGACTGATTTTCAGGAGCAAATGCACTAGGCACTACCAGGAACCAGGTTTATTAAATTGCAAGAGACACATAATCATCAGGTGCGATAAACCTTTTGGTTTTGGTAATTTAAACCGGAAGCTCGGGGCTTATCTTTGACACCTCACTCTCTGCTCCCTATAGCCAGAAGATTTTTAAACGTTCCTCTACTAAATATCCCTCCTCCAACTTTAGTCCATCCATCTCCACCACTTGTCACTGTGACACAGGCTGCCAACCCCTCTCAGGGGAACTACTGCCAATGGCCTCCTAGTAAATCGCCTGAATCTACTCTCCTCGAATCCATTCATTACACTGTATCCACAGTGACATTTTTAAATCTGCCAATTTTATTATATTACCTTCCTTCTTAAAAACCTTCAGATGAGGGAAAACTTCCTTAAGATGGTCCACAAAGATCTGCTAATCTGGCCTCCATCTCCATCCTTATGTTGCATCTTGTTTCCCCTTATTGCCTTACTCCAGCCATACTGGGTATCTTGCAGCTGCCACGCAGTCATCTATCAGGGCTTTGCATACATGCGTTTACTTATTATTTTTCAGATCTCAGCTAAGTCACCACCTCTAGAAAGTCCAATGCCATAATTATAGAAAGCCACAGCACCCCCATTTGAAACTCCTGTCAAAACTGTCATTTTACATTTATTTTTAAAATCTGTGACTATCTATCTCCTCAATTGGACTGTAAGCTCCCTGAGGTCAGGGACTCTGCATAATTGCGCTCATCACTATATCTCTAGTATCCAGTTCATACATGTACATAATAAATACTGATGGCTTGACTAATTAATTAAGCACACATAACATTCATTGACTTTGGAACAATGCTTAGGGCCTTTGTCTTGACTGACTAGAAAACAGTGAGGCAATCAATATCACCACCATCAAAATGAGTAAGAGGGACCAGAAAGAAAAGCGCTTACCACAGGTGGCCTCATCGGTATCATCACCACAATCATCCACCAGATCACATAACTGAAGCTTTTTTATGCAAGTCTTAGTGTGTAGACACCAGAAATGATCTGGCCCTTTGCAGCTCTTCGAAGGGGGTGGAAGAATACAATTTTCAAATCTGACATCATCAATAGCCGAGACCCCATCATAAACACCAAGGCTGAATTTATGCAGTGACAAATGGAAGGGCTGAGTAAGGCGTCCAAGCTGAACAGTTGCCTGCGACCACTGGTTGCCCTGGTTATATAATACTCGCCAGAGTACTGTGGAGTCACTGGAATTTTCCATGTGTAGCTGTAACTCAGCTGCTCCCACTGATAGGCCATAGTTATAAAACCTGAAAGAGAAGAAACAAAAGAAATGGAAATATTTATGGAATAGACTAAATATTTAAATTTTAGACTCAGTTAACAGTCGATTAAAAATCAGTTATAATAATAGATGCCTTAATTTATTATTGCAGTCATTGTGGTCACCTGTTTGCAAGAGCTTATCTGCCGAGGTGCATATTCTGGCTCTGAGGACCCCATGAACCTTTCTCAAGGAGTTTAGTCCAGAACACAGGAAGCAGGGTTAATTAAATTATAATCCATTGTTGGAGGGAGAGTCCCTTTCATCTTAAGAAAGAACACAACAAATACTGATAATGTGCTCCTAAGTAAAATGCTAATTGTGTGGATCTAATGCAATAGCTATTTTTAAAGCAAAGCCAGATTACAGGACAAATGCAGGATTACTAGTAAATGCAGGAGTATGCCTGGAACCGCCAGGCTGCTAGAGTAGTTGACCATTGTTTTTACTATTTACCAGAAGGAAAGTGTGCATCCAGGTCCTGTCTGGCCGAAAGTTGGGCTCTGGAGTTTAGCAATTTGTGATAAGCTGTTGCTTTTCTTCAGAATGAACATAAAGTGCCCTTTGGGGTAAAAAAAGAAACCATAAGTTTAACCTACTAAATTCTAAAATGAGACATCTGTCTGTAAACCCTACACTGAAGACTATACAACAATTAAAAATCAATAAAAGTGACTGTTAGTCAAATTTACTCTTATAAATATTAAACTATTATCTAGAGCTAGGTCAAAATTATGCCAAAAACAACTGGTAATTTCAGTTAATTCAGCCAAAAATATATCTATATTCTATCTCCAAAAACCCATAAAGGAGTGGTTCTATGTTGACAACATAAATATAAGTGACAATATTCAACTATCCTACTATTTGTTGTAGTAACACAGAACTTTACTGCTTCTCTTTCTCTTCTCAGACCCGAGCAACGGTAAACTAAACTACAGATCTTCCTTGACTTAAGATGAAGTTACGTCTGATAAACCCATCGTAAACTGAAAATATCGAAGTCCAAAATGCATTTAATACACCTGACCTACTGAACATCACAGCTTAGCCGAGCCTACCTTAACCATGCTCAGAAAACTTACATTAGCCCACAGTTGGGCAAAATCATCTCAGAGCCTACTTTATACTAAAGTGTTGAAAATCTCATATAATTGATTGAATGCTGTACTGCAAGTGAAAAACAGAACGGTTGTCAGCGCATCAACTGTCCACCATGGCGACTGCGCAGCTGACTGGGAGCAGCGCCTCTGTCCAGCATCCGGAGAGAGTATCACAAGTACATTGGTAGCCCGGGGAAAGGTCAAAATTCAAAATGTGAAGCACAGTTTCTACTGAACACGTATTTCCTTTCACACCATCATAAAGTTGGCAAATCATTAGGTCAAACCACCATAAGCTGGGGAAAGGCTGTAGGTACAGAGACACGGTGCGTGCTTCTTACCTTGAGATGTGTTGTGAGTGTGATCGCAAGGTGGAACCTGTTGCTCAAAATCAGCAGAGAGGTTACTTCTCGAGCTCCAGGTCCAGTCAAAATCATCTTCACTAGCTGCTTCAAACCAACCACAGCTGTTTGCTTCAAAGTCACATTCAGAAACTGAAGAACAAAAACGTAGCTTTTAGGTTGGCTCTCCAAGGTGATCACACAGTTGAAGAAGGGTAGACCACCCTTCTACCCTTGGAAATCACCTTGTTACTCTTCCCTAAGTACTTTAAAGCCACAGTTGATGAAAGAAAGGATCCTATCTGATCCTCCCAAAAACTCAGAATTGTGCTTTTCATAATGGAAATTGATAAGGCAAAATTATCAATTTAAGAATATTTCCCAAATATTCTTTCTAAGAAACAGCATCATTCAGCCACATTGCTTATAGAATTGCCAAGGTCTGCCTAACTTATTTTGACACTCATGTTAGTTTCTCTGCTGCTATTACATCATCTGGAAGACTTCGTTGTTCCTACAGAGTATTTTACATTAAACCATGAAAAGCTACTTCTAAAAAATTTAATGTTTGAAAAATTCAGATCCATTATATTTAATATGAATGTTCACCTCTAATTTTTGTAGAGCTTACTATTTCCCAAAGCATTGAATACATCACCCAATTGGCAGAAGGCAGAATAATTTGACCTACTTTTCAAGTAAATATGAAGAGAAATAGTTAAGTTACACAAAGACATTCTGGAGGAGGAAAAGAAGAAAAGAGACAGAAAGGGAAAGAATGGGAAGTTATCATAATAGCAGTGTCAAATTATAGCTAGTATGTGGTGAATACCTAATGTAATAGACCCTGTACTGAAGGCTTTATATAAATCTAGCTTTTACAATAGCTTTCGGGAGAAGGTATTATTATTGCTGCTTTACAGAGGAAGAAAGGAAGGTTTAGGTAAGTTTTTAACTTAACCAAGGTTATATAGTTAGAAAGTTGTAGAGATTGATTGAAATCCAAATATTCTAACTCCTAGTCTAATATTCTTTCTGCAACTGTTGACAATAACTTTTAATTGTCACTAGATTGGAAAAGGGATAAACCAGAAAGGCATAATCTGAATTTGCTTACTGTGGATATCCAGGTGTTACTACAGACTCCAGTGCAAAATAAGATTTGCCCCCATTGATGATTACTATGCTGGGATCCTTGGCCATCGGACATTTTTATCCAAGGATATAGTAATAAACTATATAGATCTTCCCTTAAAAAATAACTTAGGAAGTAAACAATAAGTTTAGAAGATAAAAGTATAAAGTAAATCACTCAGTGAGATTAAAAAATGTTAAATTGTAAAAGCATTTTTACCTAATGATAAATCATGCTTAATTTTGAAAATGCTTCCTTCCACGTGGGGAGGAATGTGAGTTGAGTAGTAACATAATAAACACTATTGATTTTTTTTAAGTTTCTACGAAATATGTGATCTGAAAAAATATTTGTTTTCTATCAGGTCTCCTGGTCCAAAATATGGCCAGTAGAATACTTTCAAATTTTACCAAAAGTCAATGAGAATGTATGAATACTTTTTAAAATAAATACTTTAAGAATGTTGTATCAGGCTTCCCTGGTGGTGCAGTGGTTGAGAATCCGCCTGCCGATGCAGGGGACACGGGTTCGTGCCCCGGTCCGGGAAGATCCCACATGCCGCGGAGCGGCTGGGCCCGTGAGCCATGGCCGCTGAGCCTGCGCGTCCGGAGCCTGTGCTCCGCAACGGGAGAGGCCACAACAGTGAGAGGCCCGCGTACCACACACACACACACACACACACACACACACACACACACACACAAAAAAAAAAAAAAAAAAAAAGAATGTTGTATCAACTTTAATAAGCAAGAGATAACTATATTTCAATAGAGACAAATAGAAATCAGCAAAATGGAGAGACTACTGCTATACCTAGAATAAAGATTTCTCAAGTTTAGAAATCTGTGGTGAAGCAAAATTAAATGCTACTCAAAAGTAAAAAACAATAATGATAAGACAAGTTAGGAATAAATGCTAAGAATATTTAACTCTTTGTATTTTCAACAGCCATCTCTATAAATATAAATGACCCATAAATATATAGAGATTCCAGTATGTAGATGCTATTTCAATCCCAGGGAAAGCAAATACTTTTGATTCCTATTTCAGACAATCCAAAAAAATAGGATCCAGGAGTTTTTGTTATGCAAATAGAGAAAGAAAACAAGTTATTGCTACTATATTTCTATCCCACATAGATCCCTGGAAAGGGAAACTTATGATCTGCTATCTCAGGAGATACTGCTGTGGAAATAAATGAATACTCGAATAGTAGTAAAATTTAAGAAACTATTGCAGCAATTCTGTAGTTCTCTTAGATAAGGCTCTTCAAAGATAGTGATTTTTAAGAGATGATTATGCTGTTAAAATTCAAATGGGCCTTTCTAGTATACTTTGTTCCTATATATTTAGATTTCTATACACATTTGAAACCTCACCTTGATTAATCAGAGATGTAATAATCAGATGAAGTTAACCTTGTTAGCCAGGATCAAATATACACCTCATTAGAACAGTTTTTTGAAAAATATGTAATCTTTTACTTAGAAATACAATATCCTGGGTAAGTTTTAATAATTGAGGTTGAAGGATTTTTCGCTGTTTTCTAGAGCAACATTATAGACTTTCTCAATTATCATCATCTTCATCAGAATCGACATTTTGCAATGACAAATGCAGTTACCATTTATTCGAGGTTTACTGTGTACCAAGCTTTGTGCTAGGGGCGGTTACATTCAAAACAGGTTGTCTACTGACACAGAATTTCCAAAAATTATGCTTGTCTATTCTATGGCTATGGATAGAAAGGCTAGTAACTCTAGCAGCTTTTAATTTTTTGAGTAAAATTACCCTGTGGCTTCTACTAGTTATGTCAGTATAATAATTTCCCTGGGGAAAGGGTGCTAGGGGGTATTTGGAAGACTAACAAATAGGTCCATCACCCTACACTATCCCTGTCATTTTTAGAGCTTTTCACTGAGGGAAAAGAAGACGAATTTCTGTAGGAGCCAAGAAAACTTGTGGGGCGAGGGGACAACAGAATCAGATGCTGCCTCATTTCAGATTCACTGTTTTAGAACTTCTTGGATGGTTTGGGATGATTCCTACCGAGGTTCATGTGTAAGGAATAAACATGAAGTATACAAAGGTGAAATCTGGCTGACAATTTGGGCCTCACATAAAGACTTAAAAATGTATAGAACAGTACTTATTGGTATTCACCCAAAGGAGCTGAAAACGTATGTCCATACAAAACTCTGCACGTGGATGTTTAGAGCCACCTTATTCACAATTGACAAAACTTGGAAGCAACAAAGATGTCCTTCTGTTGGTGAATGGATGAATGAACTGTGGTACATCCAGACAGTGAAATGTTATTCAGGGTTAAAAAGAAGTGAGCTATCAAGCCATGAAAAGACATGGAGCATGTCTTAAATGCATATTACTAAGTGGCCAATCTAAAAAGGCTACATACTGTAGGATTCCAACTATTTGAAATTATGGAAAACACCAGCTATAAAGATAATAAAACAGTCAGTGGTTGCCAGCAGCTGGGAAGGAGGAAGAGGTGGAGCACAAAGCATTTTTTATGTGAAAAGACTCTACAGGATGCCATAATGGTAGTTGTCATTATACATTTGCCCAAACCTATAGAAAGTACAACACCAAGGGTGAACCCTAATGTAAACAATTGACTTCGAGTGATTATGATGTATCAGTGTAGGTCTGTCAGTTGTAAACACATGTCCCAGTCTGGTGGGAGATGTTGATAATGGAGGAGGCTATGGACGCCTGGGGGTGTGGGGTATATAAGAAAACTTGGTGCATTTTCCTCAATTTTTCTGTGAACCTGAAAGTACTCTTAAAAAGTCTTAATAGTTAACTTCTAATTAATATAAGTGCGCTAAAGAAAACACAAAATTTATAGGAGGAAATATGTCCTGACACATCATGTGGTTGAACTTCAAACTCCCTTTGGTCTTAGCCACACCGGCAAAAGATGCCCAAGTTTAGGGGAAAAAAATGGCTAAACATGCAGGTGGTAATTGTAAAAAGTTAGAAAACTGGAGCCTACCACTGTGGATTACAGAGAACCAGCAAAGGCACAAATGCAGTGTGGAAGACATGCATTCAATATGTATGTTATCTTACTTATTCCTCCTGAAATATACATATGAATATTGTCCCCATTTTAGAGCTGGGAAACATAAGGCTGAAAGAAGAGTAACATATAATTTCTCAGGGCTCATTATTGCTGACACAATTCCTTCCCAGACCTTTGATGTCAAAGCCTGTGCTCTTAAAAAAATTATACTGTTTCTAGTAGTTTAAAAAGTGATAATAATTATATCTAACAATGTTTGGACAATTCTTATATGCCAGGCACGTACTATGTGTTTTTAATGCAAGATCATATAAAATCTAAACATGCATAACCACAGGACATGCTCTGGAAGCACATTCTAAACTATATAAAAGTCCACTAGATTGGCTCTCCCTGTTTATTTTAAGCTTTTTTTTTTTCTCTAGCCTTTTGACCTTCCTAAAAGTTCCATGAAGGACAAAAGTTAATTGAGTATTCCAGTATGTTGGCTTCAGTTCACTGAGGCTGTACTTTGTTTGATGAAGAAGAGGTTACTACAAACGTCAAATGCATTAATACTATATATCCTATCTTAAAACATGTTCTCTACTAATTATATTGCTTTGAGCTTCAGACTTTTCCGTTCATTCAAATGGTCATATGTTTGGAATTATGATAAGGTTGAAGTAACTGAACTCTAGACTTCATCAATAGTTAATATTCATTAGTTATTTAAAACATATAATAGTAAGGGAATATTTGCACAAGTACCGTGAAATTTTAAAAGTCTATAAAAATAAATAGCAATAATGAAATATTTTAAAGACTACTAAAGCATAAATAACATTTGGCATTCAAAATTACTGCATTTGAAATAAGAATGATTAATTACATTATTCTACATATGATTTTCAGGGTCTCCTGTTATCTGACCAATAAAGACACTGTTGGAAGACCATTCCCCATAGGTCTCTCATATTTCTGCATGTGTTATAAGCTGAGTCATTAACTGTCCATTTGTTCCAAACATCTTTTCAAGGATGTTTAAATAGCAAATAATCATGAAGAATAGAGATAGTGATTCTGTCTACCAGAGGGCAAGTTCTTATCCAATGTAATATAATAAAGATAATGTTTCCCTCTAAAGCAAAGGTCAGACAAATTTGTTTGAATCCCACTATAAAAGATTTGGATTCCATAAGCTCAGGCTTTCTTAACTGTAACGCCAACCAACTGTATATGTACATCCACCTGGGCCCCTCTGTGTTGCCCTGAGACTCAGAAAGCAAGAGGAAACAAGGCAAACATGATGCTTATTATGCTGTTTGTTATACTATTAGTAATAAAGTCCTTTGTCTCGGACCCAGGAGTCTCACCCCTCCTGACATCCATAAAACGATGGCAGATAACTTGTTAGCTTATAATTAGGGTAAAGTTTCAGACTCTTCACAGTTGTCAACACAAACTACATTAAACTTTATACGTATAGTACCCACCATTAAGAAGTTTACAATCTAGTAGGGGAAATTTATAAGCAAATAGGCAATTGTAATAGCATAGTAACTACCATGTACTCATTCATTCATTCTTCATTCATCTGACAAACATTGATTGAGTACATGCTATATGTTTGGCACAGGTATAGAGCCTAAGAACACAGCAGTGGAAAAAAAGCAGTGGGGGTGAGTGACAAAATCTGACTTAACCTGATCACAGTGGCTGCTGTATTCAGAGAAGACAAAGTGGGTGGGGTGGGCAAGAAAAGAAGCAGGAAGATAGTACAAAAATCCAGACCTGATAATGGTCTGGGCCAGAGTGGTTGCAAGGAAAATAAGGATGAGTGAGGCGTTCTGGATGTATTTTGAAGGTAGACGTGATAGGATTAACTGACATCAGATATGGAGTGTGAGAAAGAGAAATGAATCAATATGATCTCAAAGTCTTTGACCTGAAACAATGGAGGTACCATTTTATGAAGCAGAGAAGACTGTGAATAAGCAGGTTTGGGGGGAAGTAGAGGAAAGAGGAAATACTATAGTTTCGGAAATACTAGAGTTGAGATTTCTATTAGGTATTCAAGAGATCATGTCAAGTAGAGAGTTGGATATACAAGTCTGGAGTTCAGATCAGAAATCCAGGCTGGAGATATAAATCAGAAAATAATCAGAGTGGCAAGAATAAAGCAGAAAAATAGGAGAAAAATCAGAAGAGTGGTTCCTAGTGTCATGGAATCCAAGGCAAGTAAGTGTTTTAAGGAAGCGGGTAATGTTATCTCGCCAAGTGCTATTGATGAGTCAGATGAACAATGAGAAGAGACCACAGAATCTGGATCACTGCTAACTTTGATGAGAAGAATTTATTTTGAATAGTGACAGCAAGGCCCCGATGATAAAAAGAAATCAGAAAAGTTGAAGACAGTAAAATACGATTAATTCTTTTCAGGTTTATACTTTGTAAAGGGGAAAAAATGATGTGATAGCTGAGGAGGAAGTAGGATCAAGAGAAGATTTTAAGACGTGAGAAATAAAAAGATGTTTTTATCCTGATAGAAAAGATCTGGTAGACAGGGAAAATCGCTGGAGCAAGGTTGTAGAACAGGCAAACAGAGATGGATTCTACTTACAAGAGAAAGAGTTGACCATTAGAAAGAGCATGTTATTCAGAGTAAAGGAGAAAAGAGTTTAAGGTGGGTAGAAGGGATACTGGAGCTCATGAAAGTCCTTTTCTGGGTGTTCCTATTTTCTCAGTGAAATAGGTTGTAAAAGCATCAGCTCAAGCTAGGGAAAGGGAAGTAAGACAGATGTTGGAGAAGACAGGAGAAAAATGTTATTCATTGAGAAGAGGGGGAGGAGTCAGAGGGAATGGAGTGCGGAGACATAATGTGATTCCTAGGGAATACGAGATTCCATCTAGGGTTGTGAAGAGTCTATTTAAAGTGAGAGCAGATAACACTGTTTTGTTTTCTTCTCCAGCCACATTCTCCTATGCAGATTCTGGCTCTGAGAGGGTTGAGAGCCACATTTAAACAGTTTGTGCTTTAGTGACTATGATATACCAGAAGACACCAAGGCAGTTAAAGGTCAGTGTATGGCAGTCATTACAAGATTAGACCATGGAGTTTAAACTGTGTAAGAAAGGAAGTGAGTGCATGAGGGGATGAAGGATATAACTGCTTTACCTGGAGGGCTTTTTCTTTGGTTTTGGTTTTAACTGTTGTACTTTATTTTCTTTCCTGTGGCCTCATCTCCTCTGTGTCTAAGTGCTTGACAACGTATATAACAAAAAGTAAAATAATTTGGGGCCTAAGATGTTATCGTCCTTCAGTAAGATTTATGTTTGTTTCTGCAGGCACATAGAGTAAATAATACTCGAGGATTACATCAAACTAACTTCAGGGATTGAGAGTATTTGGGGCTGGGTTTGAGACCCGCTGAGGAACAATAATTTCCAGTTCACACAGACCTCCTGGATGCAGACTTTTAGGCATTACAGATAAAATTCTGTGGAGTATACCAATCCATATTTATACTAAGCCTGGACTCCAATTTCCGAAGTGCTATAAGATTTCCAAAGTGCTATACTCAGATTCTCAACTGCTTGTTCCATGTTGGCATATGAAAGTGGTGTTAAATACCAGGTTCAGATATCAAGGTCTTTATTCTTACTTGGTCACTTAATTTGTCCCTTCCTTTTTACATCTTCAATGAATTCAAGTAGTTTTTTTTTTTTTTTTTTTTTTTTTCAGTACACGGGCCTCTCACTGTTGTGGCCTCTCCTGTTGCAGAGCACAGGCACAGGCTCCGGACGCGCAGGCTCAACGGCCATGGCTCATGGGCCCAGCTGCTCCGTAGCCTGTGCGATCTTCACGGATTGGGGCACGAACCCGTGTCCCCTGCATCTGCAGGCGGACTCTCAACCACTGCACCACCAGGGAAGCCCTCAAGTAGATTTTTAAAAATCATTTTGTTTAGATTTTCTAGCTGTTCTCAGTTAGAGGGTGTCCTGAATTACTCAATCCACCACAACTGGAAATAGAAGTTCTAGCATTTTTAATTTCCATTTTTAAAAATAGTACTTTAGAACAAATTTTATATAATAATAGTATATACAGTAGTCCCCCCTTATCCATGGGGTATATGTTCCAAGACCCCCCAGTGGTTGCCTGAAACCAGTAGAGAGTACAAAACCCTACATATATTTACTATGTTTTGTGCTACACATACATACTGAAGATAAAGTTTACCAGTTAGGCACAGTAAGCATAATAACTATATAGAAGAATTATAACAATATACTGTAATAAAGTTATGTGAATATGGTCTCTCTCTCAACATATCTTACTGTACAAAATTTAACGCCTTTCCATCTTAGCTAAGCACTTAGGCATTGTGGCCATGACTTTTGTAGTTTGAGATGCAGCAGTAAACTAGAACTAATTTTTTTCCTTCTTCACAGTTTCACAGATAGAAGATTCATTCTTACTGTAGATCCTAGTATATTTGCATACACTTTTTTTCTTTCCTTATTAAGTCAAGAACTTTCACCTTTTCACTTAAAGGAAACAATTTACAGCTTCTCTTTGGCATAATCCAGATTGCCAGAAGTACTACTCTTGTGTTTTGGGGTCATCATTAACTCAAATAAGAGTTAGTTGAACAAAAGCACTGTAATACCATGACAGTCGACCAGATAACTGAGATGATACTAAGTGACTAAAGGGTGGAATACAGTGAACAAAGGGATGGTTCATGTCCATGGCAGGACAGTGGGAGATTTCATCATGCTGTTCAGAACAGTGTGCAAATTCAAAACTTATGAATTGTTTATTTCTGGAATTATCCATTTAATACTTTCAGACTGCAGTTGACCACAGGTAACTGAAACCACAGAAAGTGAAACTGCTGATAAAGTGGGACTACTGTATTAAAATATTTGTAGAGCAATTATGGGTACATAACACTATGGTAGAATTATATAATATTGTGGAATGGGGAAAAGTTATTTTTCCTGATGTCAAATTGTTTATTATGAAATAAAGAACAAAGAAAATATATATGTGTGTCTAGAGGTGTATATAAGGTACAAATTGATCTATATGTGATACACAAATACATAATACAAAATATTCATTTAGTAACTTTCCACTCTACTTTGTGTATATTATGTTAACAGTTAATAAATTTTTATATTTATATAGATTCTAAAATATTTTATTAACAGGTGTTATAATGGGTTCTCTATATCCAAAACAGTAATTACTATTAAATACATTCATAAGATATTAGGTCAAAATGGATACATAGTCAAACTTAATTATAAATGGTCTTTCATTTTTGTTTGGGAAAGGAAAAGAGTGAAAAAAGTTGGAAGAGCCAGAAAAAGCTAAATTTGAGCAATTTAGGATTCTTTTAAAATCAGTGAATTATTAAAGTCAATACGTTTTTCAATTTGAGGTCTCTCCCGAAGCTAGAGCTCCAAGAAGTACTAATTCATTTATCCATGAGGATGAGAAATCCTTAAAAATGCACTCAGTCACACAATGAATTCTGAAAGGCCAATAGTATTCCACCACATAATAAAAATTATAATTTTAACAAGGGAATGGGGTGAAGGAATAAAATAACTTACAAGATAAGCATACAAAATCAAGGAATAAAAAGGCATCATTAAGAAGTGATACAGATAGGAAAATATTAATAAAACTGGACTTTACTTGCATCTTAAAAGTGGAAAAAATAATAATATGTGACTCAGAAGTGACTGAAGAACTGGATACCTTGGGTAATGAAGGTCCCTATGAATTTTAATGAAATAACCTGAGTTTATTAACTCCACAGATAATTGGGCTCTTCCCAAAAAGTACAAAACATTTGAAATCATTAGGTTAGTCAGAGGAAAGAAATATATTAACTACACAAAGAAGATATGAATAAAAATCTAACAGGATAGAAAAAAAATAAACCATTTTTTAAAATTCATTAATTTCTGCTATCTTAGGCAAAGAATAGTAAGACCTTTTACAAACTGTATTTTCTATTCATTTATATTACTGCAGTATACATTTAAGGTGATTATTATCTCAAAAATTGTTCCTAGAAAGTTTAGGTCAGGGAGATAAACATAATGAGTTTATTACATGCCTGTGCCATGGTTTATTCTTGCTCTGTGGTAGCAGGCACAAAACAAGAGGTTACTGGACATTTTTCCACGTAAATGTGATGAAGCAGAATCTCCACTCTTATTCAACAAAAGGTAGGGAGTTATCTTTGTTTATATTTCTGAACTGGGAAGGTCTTGTGATATTCTTGAGTTATTACTTAAGGCAGAGCTATTCTAACACATGGCTATCCTAATCTAAGATTCTGTTAACCTTGTTCAAGTTTTAAAGAGAGTTAAGAATAAGAGAATGAGGTGGAGTCTAAACGGTGCACTAGGAGGACACCAAATTCACGTCTCCTCACAACTAGGGCACCTACCAGGCACTGGTGGGGGACCACGGACACCTAAGGTGACAGGAGGAACCCCCAGTGACTTGCAGGATCTCGGTTCCCAGGCTGGAGGTAAGGCCCAAGCTCCTGAGGTGGGAGCTCTGAGTCCAAACTGCTGGACTAACAGAGAACCTCAGACCCCAGGGAATATCAATAGGAGTGAGGCCTCCCAGAGGTCTTCATCTCAGCACAAAGACCCAGCTCTATCCAACCGTCTGCAAACTCCAGGAATACAGGAATACAGACCACCCATCAGAAAAATAAAAAATGAAATGACAAAAAAATGTGTTACAGATGAAGAAGCAAAGTAAAAACATACAAGACCAAATAAATGAAGATGAAATAGGCAAACTACCTGAAAAAGAATTCACAGTAATGAGAGTAAAGATGAACCAAAATCTCAGAAACAGAATGGGGAAAATATAAGAAATACTTAACAAGATCTAGAAGAACTAAGGAACAAACAAACAGTGATGAACAATACAATTACTGAAATTTAAAATACTCTAGAAGGAATCAGTAAGAGAATAACAGGCAGAAGAATGGATAAGTGAGCTGGAAGACAAAAAGGTGGAAATAACTGCCAAGGAGCAGAATAAAGAAAAAAAGAATTGAGGACTGTCTCAGTGATTTCTAGGACAATATTAAACGCACCAACATTCGAATTATAGGGGTCACAAAAGAAGAAGAAAAAAAGAAAGGATCTGAGAAAATATTTGAAGAGATTATAGTTGAAAACTTCCCTAACATGGGAAAGGAAATAATCAATCAAATCCAGGAAGCACAGAGAGTACCACACAGGATAAACCCAAAGAGAAACATGCTGAGACACATATTAATCAAACTATCAAAAATTAAATACAAAGAAAAAATATTAAAAGCAGAATGGGAAAAGCAACAAATAACATACAAGGGAATCCCCATAAGGTTAACAGCTGATCTTTCAGCAGAAACTCTGCAGGCCAGAAGGGAGTGGCAGGACATATTTAAAGTGATAAAAAGGAAAAACCTACAATCAAGGTAATTCTACCCAGCAAGGACCTCATTTAGACGTGATGAGGAAATTAAAATCTTTACAGACAAGCAAAAGCTAAGATAATTCAGCACCACCAAACCAGCCTTACAACAAATGCTAAAGGAACTTTTCTAGGCAGGAAACACAAGGGAAGGAAAAGACCTACAAAAACAAACACAAAACAATTAAGAAAATGGTCACAGGAACATACATATCGATAATTACCTTAAATGTAAATGGATTAAATGCTCCAACCAAAAGACATAGACTGCTTGAATGGATACAAAAACAAGACCCATACATATGCTGTCTACAAGAGACCCACTTCAGACATAGGGACACAAAGAGACTGAAAGTGAGGGGATGGAGAAAGATATTCCATGCAAATGGAAATCAAAAGAAAGCTGGAGTAGTAATTCTCATATCAGACAAAACAGACTTTACAAGAGACAAAGGACACTACATAATGATCAAGGTATCAATCCAAGAAGAAGGTATAACAATTGTAAATATTTATGTACCCCACATAGGAGCACCTCAATACATAAGACAAATGCTAACAGCCATAAAAGAGGAAATCAACAGTAACACAGATATAGTAGGGGACTTTAACACCACACTTTCACCAAAGGACAGATCATCCAAAATGAAAATAAATAAGGAAACACAAGCTTTAAATGATACGTTAAACAAGATGGACTTAATCAATAATTATAGGACATTCCATCAAAAAAAAAAACAGGATAAACTTTCTTCTCAAGTGCACACGGAACATTCTCCCGGATAGACCATATCTTGGGTCACAAAACAAGCCTTGGTAAATTTAAGAAAATTGAAATGGTATCATTTGACCACAATGCTATAAGACTAGATATCAATTACAGGTAAAAATCTGTAAAAAATAAAAACACATGGAGGCTAAATAATACGCTACTAAATGAGAGATCACTGAAGAAATCAAAGGGGAAATCAAAAAATATCTAGAAACAAATGACAATGAAAACACAATAGGCCCAAAATCTATGGGATGCAACAAAAGCAGTTCTAAGAGGGAAGTTTAATGCAATACAGTCCTACCTCAAGTAAAAAGAAAAATCTCAAATAAACAACCTAACCTTATACCTAAAGCAATTAGGGAAAGAAGAGCCAAAAAAACCCCAATGTTAGCAGAACGAAAGAAATCATAAGATCAGATCAGAAATAAATGAAAAAGAAACGAAGGGAATGATAACAAAGATCAATAAAACTAAAAGGTAGTTCTTTGAGAAGATAAACAAAATTGATAAACCATTAGCCAGACTCATAGAGACAAAAAGGGAGAAGACTCAGATGAATAGGATTAGAAATAAAAAAGGAGAAGTAACAACTGACACTTCAGAAATACAAAGGATCATGAGACATTACTACAAGCAACTATATGCCAATAAAATGGACAACCTGGAAGAAACAGACAAATTCTTACAAAAGCCCAACCTTCTGAGATTGAACCAGGAAGAAACAAAAAATATTAACAGAGCAATCACAAGCAGTAAAACTGAAACTGTGATTAAAAATCTTCTGACAAACAAAAGTCCAGGACCAGATGGCTTTATAGGCGAATTCTATCAAACATTTAGAGAAGAGCTAACACCTATGCTTCTCAAGCTCTTCCAAAATATAGCAGAGAGAGGAACTCTCCCAAAACTCATTCTACAAGGCCACCATCACCCTGATACAAAAAAAAAAAACAAAGATGTCACAAAGAAAGAAAACTACAGGCCAATATCTCTGATGAACATAGATGCAAAAATCCTCAACAAAATACTAGCAAAGAGAATCCAACAGCACATTACAAGGATCATACACCATGATCAAGTGGGGTTTATCCCAGGAATGCAAGGATTCTTCAAAATACTCAAATCAGTCAATGTGATACACCATATTAACAAATGGAAGGATAAAAGCCATACGATAATCTCAATACATGCAGAAAAAGCTTTTGACAAAATTCAACACCCATTTATGATAAAAAAACTCTCCAGAAAGTAGGCATAGAGGGAACCTACCTCAACATAATAAAGGCTATATATGACAAACCCACAGCTAACATCATTCTCAACTATGGAAAACTGAAACTATTTCCTCTAAAATCAGGAACAAGACAAGGTTGCCCGCTCTCACCACTATTATTCAACATAGTTTTGGAAGTTTTAGCCACTGTAATCAGAGAAGAAAAAGAAATAAAAGGAATCCAAGTGGGAAAAGAAGGAAAACTGTCATTGTTTGCAGATGACATGATACTATACGTAGAGAATCCTCAGGATGCTACCAGAAAACTACTAGAGCTAATCAATAATCTGGTAGAGTAGCAGGATACAAAATTAATGCACAGAAATCTCTTGCATTCGTATACACTAATGATGAAAAATCTGAAAGTGAAATTAAGGAAACCCTCCCATTTACCACTGCAACAAAAAGAATAAAATACCTAGGAATAAACCTACCTAAGGAGACAAAATGCCTGTATGCAGAAAACTACAAGACACTGATGAAAGAAATTAAAGATGATACAAACAGATGAGAGATATTCCATGTTCTTGGATTGGAAGAATCAACATTGTGAAAATGACTCTACTACCCAAAGTACTCTACAGATTCAATACAATCTCTATTAAACTACCAATGGCATTTTTCACAGAACTAGAACAAAAGATTGCACAATTTTTCTGGAAACACAAAAGACCCCAAATAGCCAAAAAAATCTTGAGAAAGAGAAACGGAGCTGGAGGAATCAGTCTCCTGGACTTCAGACTATACTATAAAGCTACAGTAATGAAGACAGTATGGTACTGGCACAAAAACAGAAACATAGATCAATGGAACAGGATAGGAAGCCCATAGAGAAACTCACTCACCTATGGTCACCTTATCTTTGATAAAGGAGGAAAGAATACACAATGGAGAAAAGACAGCCTCTTCAATAAGTGGTGCTGGGACAACTGGACAGCTACATGTAAAAGAGTGAAATTAGAACACTTCCTAACACCATACAGAACAATAAACTCAAAATGGATTAAAGACCTAAATTAAGGTCAGGCACTATAAAACTCTTAGAGGAAAACATAGACAGAACAATCTATGATATAAATCACAGCAAGATCCTTTTTGAGCCACCTCTTAGAGAAAAGGAAATAAAAACAACAATAAACAAATGGGACCTAATTAAACCTAAAAGCTTTTGTATAGCAAAGGAAACCATAAACAAGACGAAAAGACAACCCTCAGAATGGGAGAAAATATTTGCAAACGAAGCAACTTTCAAAGGATTAATCTTCAAAATATACAAGCAGCTCATGCAGTTCAATATCAAAAAAACAAACAACCCAGTCCAAAAATGGACAGAAGACCTAAATAGACATTTCTCCAAAGAGGATATACAGATTGCCAACAAACACATGAAAAGATGCTCAACATCACTAATCATTAGAGAAATGCAAATCAAATCTACAATGAGGTATCACCTCACACCAGTCAGAATGACCATCATCAAAAACTCTAGAAACAATAAATGCTGGAGAGGGCGTGGAGAAAAGGGAACCCTCTTGCACTGTTGGTGGAAATGTAAATTGATACAGACACTATGGAGAAGTGTATGAAGGCCCCTTAAAAATCTAAAAATTGAAATACCATATGACCCAGCAATCCCACTAGTGGGCATACACCCTGAGAAAACCATAATTCAAAAAGAGTCATGTACAACAATGTTCACTGCAGCACTAATTACAATAGCCAGGACAGGGAAGCAACCTAAGTGTCCATCAACAGATGAATGGATAAAGAAGATGTGGCACGTATATACAATGGAATATTACTCAGCCATAAAAACAAACAAAATTGAGTTATTTGTAGTGAGGTGGATGGACCTAGAGTCTGTCATAGGGAGTGAAGTAAGTCAGAAATTGAAAAACAAATACTATATGCTAATAAATATATATGGAATCTAAAAGAAAAAAATGGTTCTGATGAACCTAGGGGCAGGACAGGAATAAAGACACAGACATAGAGAATGGACTTGAGGACATAGGGAGGGTGAAGGGTAAACTGGGACGAAGTAAGAGAGTAGCATTGACATATATACACTACCAAAAAATAGCTAGCTAGTGGGAAGCAGCTGCATGGCACAGGGAGATCAGCTCGGTACTTTGTGACCACTTAGAGGGGTGGGATAAGGTGGGTGGGAGGGAGACACAAGAGGGGATATATGTATGCATATAACTGATTCACTTTGTTATACAGCAGAGACTAACACAACACTGTAAAGCAATTATACTCCAATAAAGATATTTTTTAAAAAAGATACATGCACCTCAATGTTCACAGCAGCATTATTTACAATTGCCAAGACATGGAAACAACCTAAGTGTCCATCAACAGATGAATGAAGTTGTGGTGTATATATAGTATGTGTGTGTATATACACACACACACAGTTGAATATTACTCAGCCATAAAAAAGAACGAAATTTTGCTATTTGCAGCAACATGTATGGACTTTGAGGCCTTTATGCTAAGTGAAATAAGTCACACAGAGGAAGACAAATACTATAGGATATCACTTATCTGTGGAATCTAAAAAATACAGCAAACTAGTGAAGATAACAAAAAAGAAACTGACTCACAGATATAGAGGATGAACTAGTGGCTACCAGTGGGGAGAGGGAAGCGGGGAGGGGCAATATAGGGGTGGGGGAGTGGGAGGTACTAACTGTTGGGTGTAAGATAGTCTTAAGGATGTATTGTACAACATAGGGAATATAGCCAGTATTTGTAATAAACATAAATAGAAAGTAACCTTTTAAAAGTGTATAAAAATAAAAAATTTAAAATCTTTTAAAACTATATAAACATAAAGAATTTATTTTACATAAGTAAACAAAACTATGTGTAAAAAAAGAATAAGAGAATGTTTTTCATAATTGACTAAAAATTTCTGTAGTAAACTAAAATTAAAAAGGAAACATGCACATTAAAAATACCCATAGACACAATAATCTAAAGATGGTAATAAAATTAAAATTTTTAAATAATGTCATCTCAAAGCTTTTTTCTCTTACTAAAATTGTTTTCTTGAAGAATATTAATGGCTCAGATACCAGCAGTATGAATAGCAGCTTCTAAAATGTATGTACATGATTAATTGAAAACAGGTGATGAGAAAAATTTCAAGTTTGCTTCTTCTTTTAAACTGAAAACTAAACACAGAGAATATTCTCTTTATAGTGGAACTCAAAGTGGTCTTTTGAGCACGAAAGATGTTTTCACTTCTAAAATGGTGTTCCAGAAATCTGCTCTGTACATGTATTGTCATGGATAGATATAGCATGAGCTTTAGAAGCAGATAAGCCAAGGTAGAATTTTATCTTTCCTATTTACTAGATTTGTGATTATAGTTAATCTCTCTGAACTTCAATTTCCTCATATGTAAAGTGACAACAGCACCAACCTCAGATAAAATACAATGATATATGACAGCATCCAGTGCACTCTCACAATATGTAAGTCCAAAAATGGCAGATATGATTATTAGTTTTCAAATATGGGCAATAAGGGAGGCCAACTCTTTACTAAATCCTCAAATTAAAAAGACTGAGTATTTGGAGAAAATCACACTGGTGGATGGGGTGTTGGTGCTGAGGAAGAAGGGATGATTTGTAAGAAATCTTAGAAGCCAAGTTCATATAATTGCTTAGGGAAGTAGTGAATTGAGGCAGGAAAAAATGCAGACATAGGTAGAATCACTCAGGGAGAGGTAGAATGAGTCTAGAAGAGAGTTCCTGATCCCTTGACCACTACTCAATAATCTTGTCGAGTACTGATGTCATAGCAACCCTTTTAAAATCACTGAGAATCTGGCTATTCTGTGGCTCTCCTAGGCCTTCTGTTTGCTACCGTAATAATTTCCTGCTTCACATTTTCTTCTTTACTCAGTTCCCAACCAAACTCTTCTCAACTCCCAACCAGTAAGTCCTTCTCTGTGTTTCACAGGACAACATTCACACCAGATTCTTACACTATCACTTTGTACAGTAATTTTTATTTCACTTATCCTTCTCTCATATATCTCCTTGATGAAGTAGACTCCCCATTACTTCATGCTAAATCCAATCTAGTCCAAGGCGGGGAATCTAATAAGGATTAGAACAATGTCAGGTGAACAATAAAGCAAATAAAACAACCGTATGTTAATGGTCCACATCACAATCACTTACAGTTTCTGAATTTTCTTTCTAGCCACACCATGTTCCCTGCTTGGTGGTTACCCAGAAATTTGAGAACACAAATCCAGACACTATCATAATTATTACTGACTGAATATCAACTACATTCTAGGCCTGAAAATAGAGCCTGGGAGTAAAAGGAACTACAAGTCGTGCCCCTCTTCCCAACTGGTTTGCAGTCTGGCAAGTCATAGCATTATTTCCATTTAACATTTTCCAGCTTGATTCTTCATCTCTCTAACAAAATCTTGATTATCCTACTTCTGTCTTACCTAGTCCATCTTGTAAGTCTGATAACAGTCCATTACATGTTACCAGAGCACTGACACTCTTCTTATAAGTATAAGCACAGTAGTGATTATTATTTATTTAATTGATTTCTTAATGAAATTTCACAATTCAAACATAATTATGGGTGTCCCTTAGAGACTCCGATGAGCCTGATTTAACATATATTTATTTCTAAATATAACTCAAGGAAAATAAATTTATATTCTTGAGAATTCTTTAAAAATTTAATACAGGTAACTGTAACAGTTTTCCCCTGTCTTTTTGAAATATTTACAATAGCCAATTGACTCCTCTTCCCTTAAAAACTCTAGAGATAGAAGATCCAAATTAGGACATATGAACCCAGTGACAATAAAAATGTTTTCTTTTTCATTATCAGTTTTGCTACTACTCAGTGGTATCTATTCATCATTATTCCTACAGTTTCTGAAATAAAATTTCCACAATTATCACCACCACATCTCCCCACCTTCTAGCATCTGTCTCCATAGATTCCAGCTTCTTTCTGTTACCCTAGATGAAGTGTCCAGGCTCTTGGCCAAGGCCATTCTCCACTTGTGCACTAGATTCCATCTTCTCTTGTTTATTCAATAGGATCTCTCCAGAAACACACCCCCGCCTTCTGACTCACACATTGTCCCTCTTCTACTGTATTTTCTCCATAAGCCTTTATAAGCTTGTCGTTAAGCTCTCTTGACCCCATTTCATATAACAGCTACCACCTCATTTCTCAATCTTCCTTTAAAAAGTCTTAGAATGAGGTTGTCAAAAGTTCTTCTTTCCTCCAATTTTCTACTGAGCTCCCTCCAATCAGGCTTTTTACCATCTTATCAAGGTCCACAATTACCTCATACTGTTATATCCGAAGTCAATTCTCAGTTCTCATTTTCTATCAGCAATATTTGACAGTTAACCATGTTTTCCACCTTCTTAAAACATTGTATACTTGGCTTCCAAGACAGAGTAAATACTGCAAGTTTTCCTCCTTCTTCTCTGGTTGCTCCTTCTCTATCTTTTCGGCCGGTTTTTCCTTTTACTCTGACTTCTAGATCTTTAGCTCTTTTATCTTCACTAGTTTAAGAAACTCTTCTAGCTCAGGCTTTAAATGCCATCTATATGTCGATGTCTTACCAGCTGTAATGTATCCTGAACCTCTCCTTTGAACTCCAGACTCATATACCTAACTCTCTAGTAGACAGCTCCACCTGGATATCTAATTGGCATCTCAAATATGTTCTAGATTTCCTGGGTCAGAAATGGCAACACCACTCTTCCAGTTTCTAGAGGCAAAGACCTTGGAGTCCTCTTTAACTCCACTCTTTCTTCCTTCCCCCATATACAATTAACAAATCCTTTTACTTCTACCTACTTTCAAAAGACATCCAGAATCTGCCTACTGCCTCCACTGCTTCACCCTGATTCAATTTACCTTGATTTCTTCCCTCAGTTTTTAGAATATTCTAACTGGTCTCCCTGCTTCCAACCTTGCTCCTGATGGAGCAAACTGCCATCAGATGGCAGTTTGCCTGGCACTTTCAGCTAGACCTCGGTGTTGCTAGAATCTGGAAATGACAGGAGGGCTACATTGCTCTTCTGCTGAACAAAAAGATTTTCACATTCCACAAACCGAAGACATTCTGTAGATTGAGAAAAAAGAAAATAAGAAGAGGACCACTGTGTAACATGCCTGAGTACAGGAAGAGTGCTGTGCAAATGCAAAGATCGCTCAAATATCCCGCTCACCTGGCGGACATGAGTGACTGCTGCATCCTCATCAATTACCATGTTTGTTCTATTTCTCTCACCTCCCCAATAAAATTTATTTAGGTACGCAGTCACAGAATTACCCTGTTTCTTGAGAACACCCAATCCAGAGGGAATTCCTGCTCCCTTGAACCCTCCCGCAAATTACACCACACAAGCCTAAACCCAATAAGAAGTTCCTCCTAACACTCTCGCTGAGATGCCCCACAGGTCTCCGTGGTAAGCCAATTTCCTTGTTCAGTACATATCAATAAACACAACTTTGTGAGGCGTTTTACTGGTGTTCCTTGATTGATGGGCATTAATACCCTCCTGTCTGTTCTCAATATAGAAAGCATAGTGATTCTGTTAGGTCAGATCCCATAAGTCCTCTCTTCAAAGTGCCACAATGGTTCCCTCTCACTCATTTAAAGCCAGTGTCCTTACACTGACCTGAAAGGTCTTAGCTGAAAGGCACTCAAACTTGGTTGTATATTAAAAATCACATGGGGGCTTCCCTGGTGGCGCGGTGGTTGGGAGTCCGCCTGCCGATGCAGGGGACACGGGTTCGTGCCCCGGTCCGGGAGGATCCCACGTGCCGCGGAGCGGCTGGGCCCGTGAGCCATGGCCGCTGAGCCTGTGCGTCCGGAGCCTGCGCTCCGCAACGGGAGAGGCCACAGCAGTGAGAGGCCCGCGTACCACCAAAAAAAAAAAAAAAAAAAAAAAAATCACATGGGAAGCTTTAAAATTATTAATGCCTGGGTTCCACCTACAGTGCTTGCAATGTAATTGGCCATGGCAATTACAGCTTTAGAAGCTCTCCAGGTACTTCTCAAATGTCGCCAAGGTTGAGAACCACAGCTCTAGATGGTTTGCTTATCTCTTTGACCTCATGTCCTATTACTTTTTTTCTTACAATCACTCTCCTCCAGCCACATAGATCATTTGCTATTGCTCAGACTCAGCAAGTTCCCTCCTATCTCAATCCCTTAGTTCTTTCTTTCTGCCTGAAAAACTTTTCCCTGAGATATTCTCCAGGCTTATTTCCCTTACCTTCTTAAGTCTCCTTTAAATCACCTTGTCCTTGAGAGCTACTATGGAAACCCTATTTAAAATTGCCAGGTCCCTCCCTCTATCATTACTTTATTGCCTTCACACTGTTTTATTTTTTTAAAAAACATATATTCCCTTCCAAAATACTATGCACTTTACTCATTTATCATAGTGTCAGCGTCTCCCTTACTAGGAAGCAAGCTCCAAGAGGAGAGGGATGTCTTCAGTTTTACTTACCGTGGGATCCATATGCCTGGAAAATAGCAGGCACTCAAAACGCACTTGTTAAAAGCATTAGTGACCTTGCTTTTTCCAAAACTAAATTTTTTCTCATTTCTTAGTTTCCCCCCAATTCTTGATTCTATTACAGAGTTAGACTACTTAGTTGGTACCCCAATACAAGCCTACTTATCAGCCCTCCACTCCTAATTTTTTTTCACTAGGTTTCTCTTCTGGCATAGTTCCCTAATGGTGTGTTTCTCTTTAAGTTCTACTTGACCTTTTATTTTTTCTTATTTATATTTGTATTTAATTGCCTCTCGAAGGAGAAGAAATTAAATATCATACTTCATCTGGAATGGAAAACTTCAAGTGGTATCACCATTTCCAGAGTTTTAGTTAAAAATATTGGCTCTTAGTCCACACTCTCTCCCTGGTAAACTTCATCCAATATCAGAGCTTCAATAACTTTATCATATCAATAAAAAGAATCCAATAATTATTTCTCCAACTCACTCCCCTCTTGTTAGTGCCAGAACGGTCCAAACTACGGACAATAATGATCTCCTCCCTCAATGCTACTTCCCCCTCTCACTCTATATTATGTGACTCCAGATAAAAACTGGTAAGTATTACTTAAAATACCCCTTTTTCCCTTTCTTCCAAAATTCAATCAAGTGTTTCTTTATTCCACCTCATAAATTTTTATTATGACATACCTCTACATGTCAGTTCAGTCTATGATAATCTCTCATATTTACTCTTAAATTCTTCCAACTGAAACCATTACTTCCATATTCTCCTCTTCAATTCATGCTACACACTACCATGAGTATAAAAATTTAAAGGCCTTAAAAATTCAAACTTGATCTTGCAACTGCTTAAAAATCCTTACATTGTTTCCCTATTATTTAGTATAATGTCCAAAATCATTAACATTAAGCTAATTCCCAAGAATCTCTGTGCTTCTCCAATAATAAATAATAAAGGTAGCTCAAGCTACCTTTATTACTTCAGTTTCTTTAATAAATCAAAAATACTTTCCTCCTCACACATTTTAATGCCTTGTCACAGTCTAGTTTTTCTGTTTGGAATCTACTATTTACTTTCACCTAGCTATTCAAATTCTTTCTATCACTTCCCTTTAAAAGTTAATGCAACCCACATAAATATAGTTGATTGAGCTTGACAAAGGAGAAGATAATACAATGAAGAAAAACAGTCTTTTCAACAAATGATGCTGGAACAACTGGATATCCATATGCAAAAATAATAATTCTAGACACAGACCTTACACCCTTCTCAAAAATTAACTTAAAATGGATCACAATCCTAAATATAAAATGTGAGACTATAAAACTCCTAGAAGATAACATAGGAGAAAACCTAAATGACCTTGGGTATGGTGATGACTTTTTAAGATACAACACCAAAGCATAATCCACGAAAGAAATAATAAGTAGGACTTCACTAAAAGTAAATTTTCTACTCTGCAAAAGACAATGTCAACATACAGTATTTGTCTTTCTCTGTCTGACTTATAAGTCACAGGTATGTAAGGTACAGCATAGGGAATATATAACTTTGGTGCATAATCTATACAAATATAAAATCACTATGTTGTACACCTGAAACTAATGTAATACTGTAAGTCAACTATACTTCAATTAAAAATAAAAAAGACAATGTCAAGAAAAGAATGAGAAGACAAACCACAGACTAGAAGAAAATATTTATAAGAGACACATCTGGTAAAGGACTCTTACCCCAAATAAACAATAAAATCTTAATACTCAACAATAAGAAAATAAACTACCTGATTAAAAAACAGTCCAAAGACTTGAAGACACCTCACCAAAGAAGATATACCGATGGCAAATAGGCATATGAAAATATGCTTCACATTTGTACATCATCAAGGAAATGCAAATTAAAACAACAACGATATACCACTGCTACCTATTAGAATGATCAAAATCTGGAACATTGACAACCAAATGCTGATGAGGATGTGGAGCAACAAGAACTCTCATTCATTGCTGCTGGGAATGTGAAATGGTATTAGCCATTTTGGAAGACAGTGTGGCAGTTTCTTACAAAACTAAACATAATCTTATATATAATCCAGCAATCATGTCCCTTGGTATTTACCCAAAAGGAATTGAAAACTTACGTCCACACAAAAACCTGCATATAGATGTTTACAGCAGCTTTTCTCATATGGACTAATGGACAATGGAATATTATTCAGCACTAAAAAGTAATGCACCTAAAAGCCATGAAAAGACATGGAGAAACTAACACAACATTGTAAAGCAACTATACTCCAATAAAAACTAATTAATTTAAAAAAAGACATGGAGGAACCTTAAATGCATATTACTAAGTGAAAGAAGCCAATCTGAAATGTCTATACAGTGTATGATTCCAACTGCATGACATTATAGAAAAGCCAATAAATACTATGGGGACAGTAAAAAGATGAGTGGATGCCAGCAGTTGGGAGCAGGTAAGGGATGAAGAGGCAGAGCACAGAGGATTTTTAGGGCAGTGAAAATACTCTGTATGATACCTCAATGATGGATACATGTGTTTATACATTTGTCCAAACCCATAGAATACACAACACCAAGAGTGAACCATGAGGTACACTATGGACTTCGGGTGATTATGATGCATCAATGTAGGTTCAAAAACTATAAGAAATATCCCACTCTGGTGGGTGATGCTGTTAATAGTAGGGGCTATGCATGTGTCGGGGCAGGGGTTATATAGAGAATCTCTGTACCTTCCCCTCAATTTTGCTGTTAACCTAAAATCGCTCTAAAGATTATGTTTATTTTTTAAAAAGTTAATGTACTAAAAAAAACCCCTGATATCTTCACACTAGGGCCAAAGAGTCAATCTATAACTTTCATAGGCTACTCTATAACTTTTACATACTTCTCATTAGAATTGGAATTATAACTGTATTAGTGTAATGTAGTTCTCCCCACTAGATTGTAATGTCTAGGAAGGCAGGAACTACATTATGTCTTGCTCACTCTGCAAACAGCTGTAGAGTCAGTATAGTGCTGGATAAATATTTATTGAAAGAATGAACTAACCCCGAGGACAGCAAATGTTATACAACACCTGCTTCCTATTATTATCTTATCTCTCCAGACACTCTCCCGAAGCACCCACTCCTCTACCCCAGTGAAACCACACTAATGCCCCAGGTAGAAACGTTTCTAGCTAACTTGCCTCACTTTACTTTTAGCAACAATTTGATTCTGCCATTGCAAACTGTGCTTCTAGCCAACTTCCCCTGTGCCTTATGGCGTGTCCAACTGAAGTTGGGATTGATATATATACACTAATATGTATAACATAGATAACTAATTAGAACCTGCTGTATAAAAAAAAATAATAAAATAAAATTCAAAAACAAGCAAAAAAAAGAAATATGTTTACTCCCAAACTTTTCATTAAACCTTCCCCTCAAGCTCTCCTTCTCAGAATCTCATCCATGCCTATCCTAGTCCATCCTTACTGTCTATGGAGCAAAACCAGCTTCTTCTAGTAGTTACATTTTTATGCCTATTTTCATCTAAATTTAAACTACTCACAGAAGAGCAAATATACTAACATCTTTTCATCCTCTGCACACATTTCTTTCAGCAGGTGTTAAGTAGTTGTTTATTATTATTATTAACTAGATTTGACTGGCAATAGATTATCATGGCTTCTTTTATGCACGTTTAGATTCTCTCACTAGATTGTTTTTCCCTAAAGTAAAACCTCCTTTCTGCGTCTACCATACAAAACTAACAAAGTGTTAGAAATGCTCAAACACTCTTAAAATACAAAGTCAATGGAAATACTAGCCTATTTTAAAGCCTTTCTTGTAAATGCCCATGGGGGTGAAGAGGTTTACATTCTTTGAGAACTTTACAAATTGAATTGCCCTGGAAGACTCAGTAGGCAAAATGAAAATCAACCCGAGGTCCATTTTCCACTCCCACCTCTATCTCTATTGAACTAACTGTGTGACCGTGACCGCAGGAAGAGCCGTGACATTCATTCTCTGTGTGCCTTGCTTTTCTTATCTATAAATTAGCTAATACATATAAATGCATTTCCAACAAGGCCAGGTACAAAATAAGTGCTTTATAAGTGTGTGACAGTATTTATATTGAATATCATTATCATACAATCTTTCAGTCTGTTTTTAAATCTAACCCCCAAAATAGGGGGTTTATATAAACCCTGGAAGGAAACGTAAATCTCACTATACACAGTGGTAAAGTTCTACAAGGCAAGGAGACAGGATTGCTAAGAAAACCTGGTGTTGAACAGGCGAGGATCAGTAAGTCTCATACTTGTCATCACAAACATCACTAACCTGAAAACAGAAACAAAAGGGACAAGAATAGCAGGTGTGAAAGAAAAGAGAAGGACTGAAGTCGTTTGGGTATACAAGCCAAAAAGAAATGCCACTTATACTTCCAGTTTATAATTTTCAAAATGAAGAACAACAATGATCTTGCTGAAAAATAAAATTCAAATGAGCTCAAAGTAATGACACACCCAAAACCTTTCCACAGGTATTGTTAATAATGTAACTTATTGAAATGTAATCTTAAATGATCATAGAAAAAGACTTTCTTATTAAATACATAGATTTTTATTCTCAACAGGGTTTTCAACTGAGAGAATTTATTATCTACTTTATTGACTATTTTATTATTTTCCCTCTACCGTCCTGATTTCTCAAACAACATAATTATCTACAGCAAAGATTCATCAAAATATCATGGGTTGTTTACCAGATTTTACTTGTCTACAAAAATCATTTCTATTTTTTTTTTTCCCCTCAGTGATCAATGGCTCCACAAATGGCAATGAATGGACTTTTTCTCCACTTCTCAGTTTTATGTCACAGAAATGATGAGCCTTCACCAGAACAGACTTCCCATTCCAGTCTTACAATTACCCCTGTCTAGGGAGATTTTTTTTTTTTTTTTTTTTTTGGACTGGCAAACAGTATCTAAATTGTTGAGGACAATATGAAGAAGAGAAAGAGAATCCAGTTCACTAAGAAAAAATAGCAAGATAGCCTTCTTTCTACAAGAATGGGCACACTGATGTTCATTTAATGAAAAAGCAAAATGCTAAATAATTAGCAAATTTAGGTTTATTTTGAGACACATTTTTCCCCTGGAAGTTAGGCCTATGGAAAACAGCATAAGATAGAAAATAGAAAATAGCAGCTTATTTTCCCATCTTTTATTAAAATAAAAAGCAATTTATGGTTATACAAAGAGGTGCATTTCAGGAAGCCTTGAATTCTATAATTAAGTTTAAATATGTTCAATCTCACCAAAAAATACCTTCTCAAAAAATTTTTATTTTTAGAAAATAGGCAGTAAAAACACAGCCCTAATTAGATCTCTCTCTCTCACACGCACACACAGACACGAACATACACACATTCTCAACAAATACAGAGCAGAAGAAACATAGCTATAAAAAATTCAAGCTTTCTCCCGATGCACTTATGTGATGAAAGAAATGTGTAAGACTCAATGCAACAATTACTATTGGAAGGTAATGAATTCGTAAAAAGTACATGCAGATGGCCACCAAAGCATGAGCACATAAAATCACTTAGCCTCTACCTTACTGTCAGCTGGGGAAATGCCAGCGCTTAATACATACATTTGTACACTGAGCAGACACAGTCGTTTGGGAAAAATATACAACCAGTAGTTAAGTTTGAAAAAGCAAATGAGAAAAATAATAAATCACACCTTCTTCCTATACTATTCAACCTGCCTTTGCTTAGACTTTATTGAATTCAAATACTACGTATTGATGTATGTGGTTTTTCCTGTGAGCAGAGAGATAAGCAGAAAATGAGAAATTGTGTAGATCTATTTTTAGGAAAAAAGCATATGCATTTCAGACTAACCAATTTTTAGACCGAAATAAATTACAGTGCTCAGGAAATGATGTTTGGGAATATTAAAATACTTTTACAACACACAGAGTTGTTTAAAAAATTTTTGGCTTTCTCATCTATATGATAAACTATTTCTTTTACCAAAATTGGTTAAAACTTACATTTGGTATTTTAGTCTGAAGATATTTCAGAGGTACAGAAAACCTAAATCATAGTAAGTTTAACAACTCTTTTGAGGTAAGCCATAATCAGTCTTATTGTAACGAAAGAGAACTCAAACTGGGTGAGAGATAGTTGTGAAAATGAGAAAATTAGAATAAATTGCATTAAAGTACTAATATTTGAAACTCTGGAGTAGCAAGGTTCCTTTTAAGGAGGATTTATGTTTATGAGTAGAAATCCTGAGACTGGTATTGTCTTTTTCTCCTTACAGAAAACCCGTGTTTCTTCCAAGCAATTAAGTTTTCTATGGGGAAATTGACAAGTGGGTTAGTTCGATGCTAGACTCAGCCTAAAATCACTGTGCTTACTTCCCTCCTTTTTTGCTGTAAAGAAGACAAACGACTCCTGCTTTTACTCCTCTAAATTCTTTACTGTGCCCCTTATCTCAACTCACTGCTGGAATCTTTAATGTATAAATTCATAAAAATGGGATGGGGCTTCCCTGGTGGCGCAGTGGTTGGGAGTCCGCCTGCCGATGCAGGGGACGCGGGTTCGTGCCCCAGTCCAGGAGGTTCCCACATGCCGCGGAGCAGCTGGGCCCGTGAGCCATGGCTGCTGACTCTGCGCGTCCGGAGCCTGTGCCCTGCAGCGGGAGAGGCCACAGCAGTGAGAAGCCCGCGTACCACAAAAAAAAAAAAAAAAAAAAAAAAAAAAAAGATGAAGAATTAGCATTTCTATGAATAAACAGATTCCCAGCATAAGATTCTAGAGATCTGGAGTTCATTTGCTTTTTTTTTTTTTTTTTTTAACTCAGTTCACCACAATCATGGGTCCATTGCCAAACAGTGATCTCCATCTTCTTTTTGTGTCTATAAAACAATATTTTAAGTCCCTGAAACACATTAAAGGAAATGAAGGCAATTTAGTACATTTCAGATTTATGAAATGTAATGTGATAAACAAAATTATTACTGAAGGGAAAAGATTAAGGTGTGTTTCTTTTTAAAGGGCATTAATCCTTTCAAACTTCGAGACAGAATTACTAAATTACCATTTGACATTCTAGGGGCCTAAGAGCATGATTTCTCCTCCAAAAGTGAAATCTTTCACTGGCTTCAAATTCCCTATTGCTCAAACTGGTCAAGGAAGCAACTTTTCATTTCGGGCAAGTATCATTTTCAATTTAATGATGACCTTGAAAGGACAGAAAGGTTGCATAATGTGTGGTTAAGAATGTGTTCCGGAGGCAGATTAACCAGATGTGAGATGGGGTTCCACCAATTATGAACTACACAACATTAGGTACATGTGCCAGCTCTAAATGTACTGTGTCTCAGCTCCAAATCTACCCTCCCTGCCCTGCTTTGAGATGTGGAGCTGGACTGTGCAAACATTTCTCTTTTGAATAGCTCACACGACGTCTGGCTTCATTAGTAAAGAGCACAGGATGCCACAAAGCATAGCAGAGGAAGGAGTTTCTCTTTTGGGTTCCAGTGTATGTTTTGTTGTTGTTCTTGGACCATGACTGCCAGCAATATAAAGCAACCCAGTTACAGTCACCCTTCAGTGAGTTTTGCAGGCATCCTGGTGGATAATTTCTTCCTTGGACACTAAATTGTTAACCAAGTCTAGCCCACATCATCCGAGCAAATTTCTCCACCTTCCAGAGGGTTCCAGTCACACCCTCTCCAGTAAAGTTTAATTCGCAGTGTTGGGATGTGGAAGCCACCCCTCCTACAAATGTATCCTTTCCGTAATTCTCTGTCGCAATCCTAGAGGTAGTAGCTGCTCCCTACATTTGTTAATTTCTTTCTTCTCTACTGTTCTTTTTGCAGTTAACCACATCTCAAAAGGTAATAATTCTTCATATTACATTTTCTCTGTTCAAATTACTAGGGTGGTTTCTGTCTCCTGAACGAACACTAACTGATATGAAAGTCTGTAAAATGAGGATAATATTAGGGTTGAATTCTGCGATTTGTTTTGATGATTAAAAGAGTTTATATAAAGTTCTTAAACCATGTACATTTGGTAACAGTCTTAATGTATATCAGGGACAGGCTTACAACTGTACATCCCAGGCAGATATTTCAATAGAAAAACAGAAAATATTTTAAGAAATTCCTATTTGGGTTCTAATACAAGATGGTGACATAGGAAGATCCTGAACTTACATCCTTCCACAGACACAATGAACCTACAGCTACGTATGGTGCAATTTTCTCTCGAAAAAACAAAGAAAACAAAACTAAAGCCTAGGTGAGTGACTCTTACACATTGTGCAAATGAGAAAAAAATCTACTACAAAGCGGATAGGAGAGGCTGAGACACAGTCTTGCCATAAACCTGACACCAAGCACAGTGATTCACAATCAGGAGGAAACTCAAAACCCAGAGCTTCTCCCCAGGGAGTGAAAGACTGGAACCCTGACATCAGGTACCCCAACTTTTAAGACCTGCACCTGAGAAAAAGCCCCCCCCCAAACATCCAACTCTGAAAACCAATGGGGTTCACATCCAGGAGACACACAGATTACAGTGAACTGAGCAATGGCTCCTAAAGGGCTCACAGTCTCAGACTCACCCCATGGACCAGTGCAGAAGCAGCTGATCGAGAGGTGCCTACCTTTATGTGAAAGAGGCTTATATGCTTATCTACAAAGTGTCAGCCTAAAGGGAAGACGTTTACTTTAACACACATCCAGGGCCTACTGGGGAACTCCCCAGGAATGGAGGCTGGCAGACGCCATCTTTGTATAGCTCTCTGTCTCCACCCAACTTGCTGTACCTCTTGGAAATGGCTTGCACCCTCCCCAGTTATTGTGCCTGATGCCCAGGGAACACACTCTAAGTCACCTGTCACTGGCTTATGTCACCAGCAGGGCTTATGTTAGGGGGATCCACAAGACTGTAACCAACAGAGAAAAAGTTCTTAATTAGCTACCACCCCCAGGAGACAACAGACAGAGATACCCAGCCTTTCTATGAAAAAAACATATTAGCTTATCTTCATAGCTATGGCCTGAAGGGCAGGCTTCTAATCACACAAACATGTAAGTGTCCACTCTAATCCCCTCCAGAGACCTCAGAGGGTGGGCAATATACTCATGTCTTCCCTCTGCCTGATTCCAGAATGCCAGTATCTCCCAGAGAGGAACTGCACAGGGTCTGGTGTCCTGGTTTTTATGGCTGCTGCCCAGAGGACAGCCCTTGATTGCTCAGCTCTGGTGGCCAGTAGGGTTTATATTCCCAGGTTCTGTTAGACTGTAAGCAATGGAGAGACAGAGCTTGGCAGGCTACCACCCCCAGGGCCCTGTGCAGACAGCAAACCAAAATACACCCCCAGTATTTCTGTGAAAGAGGCCTATTTGCTTGTCCCAGACCTTTGGTCTGAGGGGCAGGCTTCTGGTTTGGCACACTTCTAGGGGCCTACCAACGTGCATTCCAGGGATGGAGGTCAGTGGACGCCATCTTTGCAATCTCCTTCTGCCTTGCTCCAGGTCACATGATGTCTCCCTACAAGAAACTCATCTGGCATCCCGATTTTTTCAACTGCCTCAGAGAGGACATCTCTAGATGGTCTGGCTATGGGGGCCAGGAGGACTTAGGCTTGCAATCTCACAGAAATGTATATATTTGCATACTTTACAAGTTGCTGCCTGGAGGTCTGGCTGCGTGAGAGCCCAGCTTCCAATCAGCCTGAATCTAGGTGCTGACTGAGAGCCTCTGCTTTCGGACATTGACAGGACTTAGCACACCCTCAACTACTGGGAGCCACTAAAAATAAAATAGCCTACTTGGACAATCACTAATGTTTTAGAGATAACCCAAGAGCTAGGTTAGGGTTGAACCATAAAGTTCTACACGAGGCTACTTCTTCAAGACTGGGAGAGGTAGCTGTTTTATCCAATGCATAGAAGCCAACATAGAGAGACAAGAAAAGTGAAGAAATGGATGAATATGTTCCGAGAGAAAGAACAAGATAAAACCTCAGAAAACGTCCTTAATGAAATGGAGTTAAGTGACTCATCTCTTAAAGAGTTCCATGTAATGGTCATAAAGATGTTTGCCAAACTCAGGAGGAAAATGGATAAACACAGTGAGAACTTCCAACAAAGAGACAGAAAATATAAGAAAGTACCAAACAGAAGTCATATAGCTGAAGAATGCAGTAATTAAACTGAAAATACACAAGCAGGGTTCAAGAGCAATAGAAAGGATCAGTGAAATCAAAGACAATGCAGTGGAACTCTCCCAGTCAAAGCAGAAAAAAGAATTTTTAAAAAGTGAAGTTAGTTTAAAGGACTTATGGGACAACATCAAGCAGGCCAACATGTGCATTATAGAGGTCCCAGAAGGAGAAGAGAGAGAAAAGGGGGCAGAAAACTCACCTGAAGAATAAGCTGAAAACTACCCTAATTTGGGAAGGAAATGTCCGGATTCGGGAATCTCAGAGAGTTCCAAAGAAGATGAACCCGAAGAGATCAACATCAAGACTATTATAAATTTAAATGTCAAAAGTTAAAGACATGGAGAGAATTTTAAAACAGCAAGAGAAAAATAACTTGTTAAATACAAGGGAACCCCCATAAGGAAATAAGCATATATTTCAGCAGAAATTTTGCAAGCCAGAAGGGAGTGACACAATATATTCAAAGGGCTGAAAGAAACTTCCAATTAATACTCTACTTGGCAAAGTTATCCTTCAGAATTGAAAAAGAGATAAACAGTTTTCTAGCAAGAGCTAAAGAAGTTCATCACCACTAAACTGTCATTACAAGAAATGTTAAAGGGACTTCTTTAAGCTGAAAAGAAAGGATGCTAATTAATAACAGGAAAACAAATGAAAGTATAAATCTCACTGGTAAAGATAAACACACAGTAAAATTGGTATAGTCTACTCTTGTAAAGGTGGTGGTTTAATCACTATTAAAGACAGTATAAAAGTTGCAAGAAAAAAGTAGTAAAAAAAACTGTAACAACAATAATTAGTTAAGAGACACATAAGATAAAAAGATGTAAAATGTGACATCAAAAACAAGAAACATCGGGGTTGAGAAGAGTGAAAATATAAAGCTTTAGAATGCATTCAAATTTAAGTTATCATTTTAAAATAGACTTAATAAATGTAAGTTGTTACATGTAAACCTCATGGCAACCACAAAGCAGAAACCTATAGTAGATACACAAAAGATAAAGAAAAAGGAACTAAGCATACCACTATAGAAAATCATCAAATCAAAAAGGAAAAGAGCAAGAGAAAATAAAAGGAATGAAGGAGCTACAAAACGGCCAGGAAATGATTAACTTAATGGCAACAAGTACCTACCTATCAATAATAACTTTACATGTAAATAGACTAAATTCTCCAATCAAAAGGCACAGAGTAGCTGAATGGATAAAAAAGAAGACCCATCTATAACGCTACCCACAAGAGACTCACTTCAGATATACAAACTGAAATAATTAAGCTTTGGAGATAAGTGATACCAGACAGAATAGACCTTAAAACAAAGACTGTAATTAGAGACAAAGAAGGGCATGACATAATGATAAAAGGGTCAAACCAAAAAGTGGCTATAATGTTTGTAAATATTTATGCATCCAATATAGTTTCTCCTACATATATAAAAATATATTAACAGACCTAAAGGGAGAAATAGACAGCAATACAATAATTGTAGAGGATTTTAGTACCCCCATTTTTATCAATGGATAGATAATGCAGACAGAAAATCAAAAAGGAAATATTTGGACATGTTGGACCAGATGGACTTAACAGATATATAGATATATATGAAACATTCTATCCAAAAGCAACAGAATACACACTCTTCTCAAGTGCACATGGAACATTCTCCAGGACAGATTATATGTTAGGCCACAAGACAAGTCTTAATAAATGTAAGAAGGGTGAAATCATATCAAGCATCTTTTCTAACCACAATGGTATGAAACTAGAATCAATTACAAGAAAAAACTGAAAAAAAACCACAACTATGTGGAGGTTAAAAACATGCTACTAAACAGCCAATGGTCAAAGAATACATCAAAAGAGAAATTTTAAAACTCCTTAAGACAAATACATACGGAACTACAACATACCAAACTTCTGGGATGAGACAAAAGTTCTAAGAGGGAAATTCATAGGGATAAATGCCTATCTCAAGAAACAAGAAAAACCTCAAATGACCTAACTTTACAACTCAAGGAACTAGAAAAAGAACATAGCCCAAAGCTAGTGAAAGAAAGGAAATAACAAAGATCAGAGTTGAAATAAATGATATAGAGATTAAAAAGCAATAGAAAAGACTGATGAAACTAAGAGCTATTTCTTTGAAAAGATAAACAAAATGGATGAATTGTTAGCTAGACTAAAAAAGAAAAAGAGAGGACTCAAATAAATAGAATCAGAAATAAAAGAGGGGACATTACAACTGATAACACAGAAACACAAAGACTCATAAGAGACTACTAGAACAATTATACACCAATAAATTGGATAACCGAGAACAGATAAATTCCTAGAAACACACAACCTGACAAGACTGAATTATGAAGAAATAGAAAATCTAAATAGACAAGTATGAGAAAGGAGACTAAATCAATTATCAAAAACCTCCCAACAAACAAAAATCCAGGACCAGAAGACCTCACTGATAAATTCTACCAAAAAATTTTTTTCTACCAAACATTTATAGAAGAAATAATACCAATCCTTAAACTCTTCAAAAAATGGAAGAACACTTCCAAACAAATTTTCAAGGCCAACATTACCCTGATATCAAAACCAGAAGAGGATGCCACAAGATGAAAAATTACAGGCTAATATTCCTGATGAACAGAGATGTTCATCAAATACCTCAATAAAATATTAGCAAACCAAATTCAAGAGCACCTTAAAAGAATCATACACTATCATCAAGAGAGGTTCATTTCAGGGATGCAAGGATAATTCAACATCAGTGAATGTAATACATCATATTAACAAAATGAAGGATAAAAATTATATGATCATCATATCAATAGATGCAGAAAAAGCACTTGACAAAATTCAACATCCATTTATGACAAAAACTCTCAACAAAGTGGGTATTAAGGGAATGTATCTCAACACAATAAAGGCCATACATAACAAGCCCACAACCAACATCACAATCAATGATGAAAAGCTGAAAGTTTTTCCTCTAAGATCAAGCACAGGACAAGGATGCCCACTCTCATCATTTTTATTTAACATAGTATTGGAAGTCCTAGCCACAACATTTAGGCAAGAAAAATAAAATTAAAATAAAAGAGCAACAAAATCAGAAACGAAGAAGTAAAACTATCACTATTTGCAGATGACATGATTTTATATATAGAAAACCCTAAAGATTCCCAATAAAACTGCTAGGACCAATCAATGAATCACTAAAGTTGCAGGATACAAAAGCAATATACAAAAATCTATTGCCTTTCTATACATCAATAATGAAGTATGAGAGATAAATTAAGAAATGAATACCACTTATAATTGCATCAAAAAAACACAAAACGTCTAGAAATCAATTTAACCAAGGAGGTGAAAAACCTGGGCACTAAAAAGTATAAGACATTGATGAAAGAAATGGAAAAAGACACAAATAAATGGAACAATATTCCATGCTCATGGATTGTAAGAATTAATATTGTTATAATGCCCATACTACCCCAGGCAATCTACAGATTTACTGCAATCCCTGTCAAAATTCCAGGGGTATTTTTCAGAAAAATAGAACAAACTATCCTAAAATTTTTATGGAACCACAAAAGACCCCAAATATCCAAAGCAATCTTGAGAAAGAAGAACAAACATGGAGGCAGCTGGCACCCTGATTTCAAACTATATTACAAAGCTATAGTAATTAAAACAGTATGATATTGGCATAAAAGCAAACATAGATCAATGGAACAGAATGGAGAGCCTAGAAGTAAACCCACCCATATATGATCAATTAATTTTCAATAAAGGAGGCAAGAATATACAATGGGGAAAGGATAGTATCTTCAATAAATGGTGTTGGGAACACTGCACAGCCACATGCAAATAAAATGAAAGTGGACCACTATCTTACACCATACACAAAAATTAACTTGAAGGGGATTAACGACCTGAACATAAGACCTGAAACCATAAAAATTCTACAAGAAAACATAGGTAAGAATCTCCTTGACATCAGCCTTGGCAATGATTTTTGGAATTGACACCAAAAGCTGAGTCAACAAAAGCAAAAATAAGTGGGATTATATCAAACAGTTTCATCCCTGTTTCTGGCCCAGACTTCCTAAAACCCTTGAAATTTGTCTTTTGTTATGCTAATGGGGTGACTTTGGACAGTATCTAAAGATGGAGGCTGGTTGCCAATGGAGCCAACTATATGATTAGAGGGTTAGAACTTTCAGTCCTACCCCTGACTTCTGGGGAGAGGAGATGGGCTGGAGGTTGAATCAATGGCCAATGATTTAATCAATCATACCTGTCAAATGAAACCTCCATGAAAACCCAAAGGACAGAGCCTGGAAAGTTTCTGGGTTGGTGAACATGTGGATGTGCTGGGAGAGTGGCACCTGGAGAGCACTAGGAAGCTCCTCGTCCTTTCCCCATACTTTGCCCTATGTTTGTCTTCCAGCTAACTGTTCCTGAGCTATATTCTTTTACAATAAATGGGTGATGTAGTAAGTAAAATGTTTCTCTGAGTTCTGTGAGCTGCCCTAGCAAATTAATCAAAACCAAGGAAGGAGTCTTGGGAAGCTCTGACTTATAGCCAGTCAATCAGAAGAACAGTAACAACCTGGGCTTGAGACCATCATCCAAAGTAAGTGGAAGAAGAGGGGAGGCAGTCTCATAGGACTGAAACTTAACCTGTAGAACTTGATGGCATCTCTGGGTAGGTAATGTCAGAACTGAGTTAAATTGTAGGACACCCAACTGATGTCCTGAGTACTATTTGGTGTGGGGAACACCCCTCCCTACACCAGAATTGAGTCCTTGGAACACAAAAGATGGGAATTTATCTGAAGAAAACAAAAACACTAACTCGAAAGGACATATGCACCCCCATGTTCACTGTGGCATTATTTACAATAACCAAGAAAAAGTGGTACATATACACAATGGAATAATATTCAGCCATAAAACAGAAGAGAATCTTGCAATTTTTGACAGCACAGATGGACCCTGAGGGTATTATGCTAAGTGAAATAAGTCTGACAGAGAAAGACAAATACCATGTGATTTCACTTACATGTGGAATCTAAAAAACAAACTAACTAACAAAAAACAACAACAAAAAACCAAGGTCCTAGTTCAGAGGACAGAATGGTGATTGCCAGAGGCAGGGAATTATGGAGTAGGGGGCAAAATGGGTGAAGGGGGTCAAAAGGTACAAAGGTATATTCTAATTATAAAATAAGCAAGTAAGTCATGAGGATGTAATTTATAGCATGGCAACTATAATTAATAATATTGTATTGCATATTTGAAAGTTAAGAGAGTAAATTTCAAAAGTTCTTATCACAAGAAAACAATTTGTAACTATGTATGGTGATGGGTGTTAACTAGACTTATTTTCATGGTTATTTTGCATTATATACAAATATCAGATCATTATGTTGTACGTCTGAAACCAATATAATGTTATACATCAATTATACCTCAATAAAAATATTTTTTTAATTTAATAACAAAAAAAGAAACATTCTTAATTAAACAACACTCACTTAAGTAGCATGCACTTTACATTCAGAGAGTAAATATACACACACAAATCTTAGTCAAATCAGTCAGGACTTTCACTCACCACAACTGGCTTCATCTGCTCCATCTGGGCAGTCAGATGTAAAATCAGAGAGCTGGCTGGATGAAATACAGCCTGCATCTTCATGTGGCCCAAATCCAGCTTCAAAATTAAGAGATCGAGAGAATAAAACATGTTTTTTTCTCCAACATAAATGGGATGCATAATTGTTTCAATAACACTAGTTTTTAAATATGCTAAAAATTGCAAGCACAGGAGGATCTCAATAAACCTCTGGCCATTAATATAACATAAGTCCCTATTAGTGGGACGTGATAAGTCCCCTTCCACTCCTGTCCCTAAACTTCTGGCTGGTAATAATACTAAATTCAATGAAGGAGATCCTATAATTGCCTATTGGATAAATTTACAAAAACCGTGAGAAAGTTTTTTTTCCTTTGTGTAAAATCATTGGTCTTTCAGGAATAATTCATGTAAGTTTGGCCTAATGAGAATTATGCTCTAACCAACTGAGCTGGCATTCAGACTGAAGCACACATAAATGAGTTTTGAGTTAATTTATGAAAAGAATTCTCTGTATGTGAGATCGAGTATTCTCAGAGCCTTCTGCTAAGGTTAATTTTAGTGATAATTTAAAACATTTAACCACACTTCTGCTTCCAAATACATTCTCTTCAATGTCAACTCTAATGCCTTCCTACTATTACAATTCTGGTGATGCAGTATATGATTAGAAGAATAAAAATGTTTAATTAATTAACAGAAATAAGTAATTCTGGTTAACCCTCCAAAACTCATTAATCATTAAACCTGCTGCTTTGCATTCTTTAATGTCTATCAAAACAACTCACACACACAGAGCTTAGAAAGGTTTATTATAAATTCAGGACACACATTCTGAGTAATGTAAATTCATGTTAACACAATACAGAGTTAGGACATAGAATATACAGCCTTAAAGATGTCTTTAATAAAGGACTTTTAAAAATTCTTTAACTCGGATCTCAATCCAGAATTGATTCTCCTATATCATCCTTGATTGGTGAGTGCATTTAGCTCCTGTTAAGAATGCAGCTTTGCCTCTCACTAAATATGTTGTTTAAGGAAACATAACTACAGAATGTATGACATGCCTGAGGTCCACATGCAGTTATTTTTCATGTATGGAGAGTAAGAAAAATGAAGTGTTTCAGTTTTCAGGCAACATTTTTAATATTTATTTCTATTTGTTAATTGAGACCTGACTGTAGGGGTGGTCAGAAAGGAACATCAGTTAGTGTTAAATGGCACACACAATGTAAATGTTAAATGGCGGGCACAATGTATACCATTTCAACACACTCTCAGAACCTAAACTACGGTTAGATTTTCAAAAATGCCTATTCTACTATTTGGGATCCATTTTTATGACAATATACCTGTCTCTTAACTGAAATTCTCTATAAAATATTTAATCAAAGAATTAGTCAAACTTCATCTGTTTCTTGAAAATATTATGTTTTGAATTTAAACACAGAATTTTAGGGTCAAGTTTGAAATTTTTCACTGGCCTTAAGTCATTTTTTCAACCATGATAATCTTTTTGAACTCCTGAGTGATTCTGAAACATGAATTTAATTACATATTCACTTGAAGTGTCAAACAAAATTAAAATACAATTGAATTTTTATAGCAGTGTTTTAAAACATGCAAAATATTTTAAATTCATAACTTTTATAATTAAAAAAAACTGTATGTGACAATTTTAGCCCCAAATGTAGAATGTTATTAGAAGAGAGCCTAAGGCCTAGACTGTGATATAACATATTTTTTTAAAAGGTAAAAATGTATTTTAAAAAGGTAAAACAATATGTTTTAGTTTTCAGGGGCATGTGATGTAATCCACATCTTGGTATTAGGCATTAGTGAACTATATTATTGAAGGATTCTAATATATTTTATATTTTGATATCAAGGAAAACTAATCCTTTTAATGTTCAAAACTGCAGCAACCACAAGAAAAAAACTTACCTTTGCTTTGAACGCTAGTACTTGGAAGTGTCTTATATGAAATTTCACATTCCTGGGATACACTGATATCATCTAGAGCAACGGTAGCATGCGATGATAAAACAGTAGCTTCTAAAATTAGCTATAATTACAGAAAGATAAATTATTAAAAATATACTATAAAAGTCTTGAAATAACTTTCTAGGTCCAAAATGGAGCCATTCCTGCCCTGGATGCCATGACAGCAAACCAAAACTTTGATAACTTTCATGCCCCTTTAATGCTCCCCTTGACCAGAAACAGAATATATTCAGCAGTCAATCCCCCAACTTCAAGCCAACTCTGGGCTCTATATTTCCTTGTTCCTTCTCACCCTAAACAAGGTTGACTACATGGCCCCAGTCAACTCGTTATTTTCTGTTTTACTCTTTCTCATTCTTTATTCTTTACCCTATAAAGCTTCCTGCTTTCCACCCATTTTACAGTTCTCCAAATAGAGACTGTCTGCTTCATGAAGTGCTGAATAAACCTTGTTTGTACCACCTAAATTGTCTTCTTTAACCATTTTTTAACAAAAGTAAATTTATTACAATCATACTTTTTGGTGTAGAGAAGCTCAACTGCATCTGTCCCAAACTTCCAAACTAATTTTAGAAAATTGTTTGACCAGAACATTTCAATTAGGAATTTATAAAGTCATAACTCCTTTGACAGCACCTTAGGTAAAACTAATATCTTAGGTAACTCTAATATCTTACGTAACCTTGTTTCAGTTAGAAGTTGTAACATTCATCATGACTGAAGGCTGCCTTCCCATTGGAGCCATTAAGTCATAAGCATTTAAAATGAGCTCTTTGGGGTAATCAACTGTGTGGTTTACAACTCAGTTTAATTGAAATATGAATTCATTTATAACGGCTGAAGGCCGTTATAATTGGCTGAAGGCAATGATTCATTTCTATATCAGAATATTTAAATACTTATATATATCATATATACATATATAGAAACCTACTTAGTGAGGTACATAACCACATACAATGGTTAATAACATTCATATGCTAAAGCACTTGGAGGCTTCTATTTAAGTTTAATTTATTCTATCATTCTAAATAATGACTGGTATAATTTGTTTTCTTTCTTGTTAATCACTCACATTATTATGTTGTTACTCCACCATGAAAGAAAGAAAGAAAGAAAGAAAGAAAGAAAGAAAGAGAGAGAGAGAGAGAGAGAGAGAGAGAGAGAGAAGGAAGGAAGGAAGGAAGGAAGGAAGGAAGGAAGGAAGGAAGGAAGGAAGGAAGGAAGGAAGGAAGGAAGGAAGGAAAAGGAAAGAAAGAAAGAGAAAGAAGGGAGGGAGGGAGGGAGGGAGGGAGGGAGGGAGGGAGGGAGGGAGGAAGGAAGGAAGGAAGGAAGGAAGGAAGGAAGGAAGGAAGGAAGGAAGGAAGGAAGGAAGGAAGGAAGGAAGGAAGGAAGGAAGGATGAATTTATGTCCAGAGTCTTAAGGATGCATAGCAGAACCAGTAGACCAGGACACGGCTAGTAAGTGCATCTCCACGTAATCAGGGAGGATCTCTGGTCTCAAAGATCTTACAATTTACTTGAGATGATACATTAACAACTAAGCTATACCATAAGTACTATATAAGAGAGAAATACAAGATACTAAAAATCAAAGAAAAGCACTTCTTTATTTCTGTCAATAATATGAGATAGAATTTGAAAAAAAAAAGATTTAGCAAAGAGGTAATATTAAACTTCAGTTTTAATTGTTGCCTAAGATTCTGTTACCGTGAGAAACTGGTAAAATAACAAGAAAAAAAAAGGAAATGTGAACATGTAGAGTATATTTAGAAAACTCTGGGCATTGTAGGATGATGGGGTTTAGGACATGCTGTCCCAAAATAGGGCACCTATGCAGCATATGAAATATTTCTAGCCAAAGGAATTTGAGAAATGGTATGTGCAGGATGGACTTTTTGACCTTTCCTCTGAAGCAGATCAAACCCTCATGTGAGAGGAGCCCTCCCTATGCCAGAGATATCCTTATCTCTGAAGACAAAAGAACACAGAGAAGCTGAACAAACAGGCCTAGCTAAGTTCCCCAGTTTATTACACTCGGCTCAAACTCTTTGCCCTATCGTACCTTTCTACAACTATCCACTCTTCATCAAACCTCTCACAAAAACACTCAGGTTTAACTATTTCTTCAGGTCTTCATTTCCTTATGAAGGTTCCCACGTGGGGTAAAACTAACATTAAATAATTTTATATGCTTTTCTCCTGTTAATCTGCTTTATTAGTTTAATTTTGAGACCCAGTCAGGTACCCTAATAGGGTCAAGAAAAACTATTTCCTCCCCTGTGGTAGGAATATAGGATTTTTTGCCTAAGTGAATTATTGCCTAAATATTTGTTAAGAGAAGAGGACTGGCTGCATGAATTGGTGCAGCCCAACTGGACAGCAATTTGATAACATGTATTAAAAAGATAAATAGCATAGACTACAAAAATTAAGCCCATCCTCAGGGTTTACCTTAGATAGACACTCATAGGCACACATATGAAGACCTGGGCAGGAATGTTTGCTTTAATGTCGGTTTTGATAGCAAATGAATCAGAACAACTCAAATGTGAATCAATCAATAAATGGTGATATAGATCATGGACTGCTGAGCCAGTTAAAAAAAAATCTATCTCTGTATGCTAATATGGAAAGAGCTTCAACATAAGTTTCTGAATAAAAATTAAATTACAGAAAAAAATTTATAGTACGGTACTACTTAGGCTAAAAATACACATGGTTCAGATTTCTAGATATATGTGGTACATACATACATATTAATTAAGTAGAAAAACGTCTAGAGGTAAAAATAAACTAGTGTTATAGTTACCTGAAGATACAGACTATGATGGAAGGTAAGGATGCTCAGGAGGGACTATTTGTTAATCTGAAATTTTTGATACTTTATAATGAGATGTATATAATTTTAATGATTTTTAAAATTCTGATTAGAGCTGGTTTCTGTAGAGTCTTAGCCAAGAAATTTGGCCTTCATACAAGAGGCAGAAAATGGTAATAGATTTTAAAGAAGGATTTTGATGAAATGTATACAAGCATTGTGAGAAATAAATTATGCTTAACATCATTAAGTTATTGTAATGTATTTGGACAGCTTTAATTTGAAAGAATTTTTTTAAATTCATTATTGTAGTGTGACCTACATTGAAGTCAATTAAAATACAGATGTTTAATTCTTCAAACTCATTAGACAGGTAGTTATGACCACCATATTTGAAGGACTACACTACTCAAAGGAAAGCTGGAAAAAGACAGAATGTTTGTTTGGGGCACTTGTGTGTCCCAGGAGAGGTACATGCTCCTATTCTTTGAATGGAGTGGATGCGCCCTGGGATGAGCTGAACGATGGGATAGGTCTTTAAAATATGGTTACATCATTTTGCCCGAAGAAAACCACTAGGCTCTTTTACATCTTCATCTTAAAATGTAAGTATAAACTTCCAGAGCAAAATAAAGATGATATTAGGTCATGTACATGTCTGCTTGCTTACTTCTATATAATTAAATTCAGGACCATGTAATGAACGATTATAATTTGACCATTAACTAAAATTTTCTAACTTTAAACAGAGAATAATGTTACTTCCTTTAAAAAAAATGTATCTCATATCTGTAAATAGTATCACCTGATTATTCCAAAATCATCTTCACTGTTTCTATTTGTATTACTTGCTTTAACCAAGCTGATCGTTTGATTTGTCACCAAAAGCAGTTCCCTTTGGGAACTACAGTATCAGTTAATAATTGGTATGTGAGCCAGAGTTTGCTCAGAAAACTCTGTTTCAATCATTGACAAAGGTAGAGTGAAAACCTCATTTTATAAGTTTCTCAAGGTAATTTGAGAGTTAAAATTTCAAATTATATGTAAATATCTTTCCTTCTAAAACTATTTTTTAGGATCTTGCTGATTTTTGTCTTATCCAATTATATTATCTTACTCCCTGAGTGAACAGAAGCACTTCTTGTTTTTCTTTCAGGAAGCACAGCAACGTGTAAATATTGTTTATAATCAAGTGATTACTTTTTAGATCTGCAAAACAGAAAGAAACTTTTCCAGATAAATACTCAACTAGCATATTTAAATTCTGGTTCTTTGATATCTTGCTTTAAAAAAGAATAATGAGAATGAATAAATATGAATCTGAGAGGAAGTGGAGACAATAGGAATATAGTAAGAAGCAGTAAAGAAAAATTCGACTATAGTAATTTTTGATGAATGATGGTGGTATTAAAAATAAAGATCAACAGCAAACGTTTATTTAGAGCTTACTGCACGCCAGGCACGTTCACTTATTTTAACACTGTGAAGATGGTGTTATTTTCTTCCACATTTGAAAGCAAAGGAAACAGAAGCTTAGAGAGTTGAAGTCAGTGGTTGAAGGTCATATATCTAGTATGAAAAATGTATGACCTGAGCCACGGATGACGATGCTGTACTACATCACTAACACGAAATAAAGAGATAACTGGTCTTTAGCAGATACTGCAGAACAGAGCTACCTGGCCAAACAAGATTTAATGAAGCCCTAGGTTAAGAAGGCTGAGGACAGAACCACATTACAGAGACTAGACCAGCTTTTACGTTGCATTATAAATCTCAGCCGTCACTGAATCTTCAAGTAATATCAGGAAATTGTTATTGATTTATCCCATTGACTCTGATCAAGACGGAACATGGTATCTCATTTGTGGAAAATTTCACAAAAGGGTCATTTTCAAATGAAATCTGAAGTATGACACAATTATGTTTCAGTAGCAAACTCAAAGACAGTAGATCAACTGGAAATCAATGGACAGTATTCAGAAAAAGTACTACCTCTAGATATGAAATTAAGAAGAGTAGTTAGGAAAGAAATTGTAAATTAAATGAGAATATTTGTGTAAAATACTGAACATATAAAATGAGTAGGCCCAGTTAAAACAGATTGAAAAAATTCTATTAACTACTTGACTCACATTCTTCCAATACAAACTGCACAGGAAATGGAGAGAATATTGAAATGTTATTAATTTGCTGTTCTTACAAAATAAACAGTAAGCCTAATCCTTTTCCACTAGGAAAAATGAAAGCCCTACCTAATCAGGGGTGCTGATTTCCTAAGGAACTCAGAGCAATTTGCATTCTATTGTGATGTGTACAAGAGACAAAAAAGGACCACACTGAATCTGAATTTCATGGCTACAAGAGAACGAACAGAGAGGTTATACAGTCCTATGCCTTTCTCCTTTCCAATGTTTATATAGGATGACGCCATACAAATACATATTCAGAGTTTAGTCACATTGAACTGATGACCAGGCAATGACTAAGGTCACCCTTAAATAATTCAGTCCACTGAATTTAAAGTGCCCAAGGAGCCTGTTTCCAAGAAGATAAACTTTAAATATTTGAATATTTAAAAGCTAGATTGACTATTTGTAGGTATATCTTTTCCATTAGCTACTGATAAAAGAATGAAGTAGAACTGCACCTAGCTAGACTCCTCATGCATATTCCCATAGTTTTGAAGATAGACTTAGAAAAATCAGGTTAAAAACAACATATCAGAATTTTGTTTTTCCTGTAAAGGACAAGAAATGGAATAGAAAAGGGTACAAAGAGGACAAAAGCTGCATCTTTAGAAGCAAACCTATCAACATTATAAGCAAACAAAATGTTCATATTAGTTCATTCTGAGGTGTGAGTACGTGGGTATTTGCTTCTCTATATATTTTCTATTTGTTTGAAAGATCTAATAATATATCTAAGTAATATTAATGTATTAAATAAAACCGTGTATATGTATCTGTGTGTGACTGTGTGTATTTATGTATCTTGTATGCGTGTGTATGTGTATAAAATCTGGACTTATTCATACCGGAATGTTAACACAGGCTCCAAATTCCTTTGCCAAAGTCTTTGAGTCCAGCTGGGTTTTGAAATCTGAATAGTTCAGAGTTGAGGATGTTCATCTAAAATGTATCATGTATATTACTTGATACCGTCAGGGAGACCGGGGGCAGCACTTTATCATCAAACAAATCAGTAAATGCAATGCCTAACACTGGTTCAGGTCAGGAGAAATTTTGCCTCTAAATTTGTTTTTCAAAAGCTTATTGTTTTCCAAATTGCTGATTAGAGACTGTGGACTTGTAATGGCCTTCTGAATAGTGACATGTGAGAGAACAGTTCTTATTTTTCTTTTCACTGAACTGTAGTTTCTAAAACAAGCCTGTACTTCAGCCAAGTAACAGGATTACATACGAAGGAACAGAGGTGCACGCAAAAATCCTTACCTTCTCGGGCTGAATTAAACATGGCTGAGGCTTAGCAAGAACCTAGGACAATTCACTCCCCTCAAAAAGCCAGCACAATTAAGCAGAGGCTGGGAATTCCCTGGCAGTCCAGTGGTTAAGACTCCGCCCTTCCAATGCAGGGGGCACAGGTTCAATCCCTGGTCGGGGAACTAAGATCCCACATGCCGCATGGTGCGGCCACAAAAATACATTAAAAAAAAAAAAAAAAAGAAGAAGAAGAAGAAGAAGAGGCTGATTGGTGCTGACTGGGAGCCCCCAGGTAGGAGAGAGAAAAGCCAACATGTGGTGCTGATCCAGCACGGAGGGGAGTGAAGACAGAAAACATCACCCATCTGTGGATACCAAATTACAAAATTCCATCAAACCACTGGTCGATTGAAAAACTAGTTAAGACGCCCCCAGATAATAAAGAGCAGTCTCAATTTGCACCTCAAAACAAAGCAAGACAAAAACCCCAAAAGAAGAAATATTAAACGGAAAAAAACCCAAAAAACCCACTGCCTAAACGCTTCAGTAATGATGGTAGGTTAACGAGGCCAAGAAAGAATGGCACAAGTTTCAACTCATAATATTTCTCAAATAGCCAGTTCTAACAAAGGACATTCTGGGTTTTGTCTTCTGTTTTTTAATTAAGACTTTTCGAGCAGTTTTGGGTTCGTTGCACAACTGAGAGGAAGGTACAAAGGGTTCCCACACACCTCCTGCCCCCAGGCGTCCATAGCCTCCTCCAGTATCAACATCCTCCACCAGAGGGGGACATGTATTCCAACCCGGAAAACAACACTCACACATCATAATCACTCATGGTAAAAAGGTTTTCCCCAAAGGATGAGTCCTGTATTCTCTAGCAGTCTGTTGTTCTCTGGGTGGAGCTGTTTGTTCTGAGGTGAGGTATTATTTTAAATACATCTTCTCCAAAACATCTTGTGCTCTCTCTGTTGGATTTCTATATTTACCTCCGTTTGGAAATGAGTACCACATGAGGTGTGCTATTTTTCAGAGGCTCCTGACACCCCACCAATGTTCTTACTTCCCCAACCCCATTTACAGAGGAAGAATCAGAAGCATGGAAGGATTAAGCAACTTCCCTCTGACTGGACACCTGGGTTTGAACTCCAGGCTCCACAGCTCATGTTCATAGCTACCATTTTAGCTACATTCTCTTCAATTCAGATCCCTCTCAAGCATTGCTTTTATCATCACCGTGGTTTTCACAGATTGGACAATTTGAAGCTCAAAGATGTAATGTACACAATCACTGAACACCCCATGGGGTGAGCAGAGGCGGGAACTCAGACTATGTGACTCCTGAGGCCGTGAGTGTTCCGCTGTGTTCCACCATCTAATCTAGTTTCTAAACTAGCTCTTTTCACACATCATCTAGAAGGGAGTCATGTCCAGGAGGGTGGAAGCTGGTGCACCCATTGGATAAGCTAAAGTTTCCTTCTTTCATTATTAACCAAGTAAATGACATAAAAGTGTGATAAAATTCTCAGTATTAATGGGCAGCAGAAAATAAGGCAATAGGGTTAAAATATGAGTGCAGCCCAGATTTTTTTCTCTACCTCATATAATCCACCATCCTCACTTAAGAAAACAAATATTTTCCCATTAAATTACTCTTCTCTCCACCATCCTATTCAATTCTTATCTCCATTTTTGCTATGCTTCCACAAGTAAGTCTTGGGCAGTTAATCAAGATAACCTCTCTTCTCATCCCTGATTGTGAATGTTTCCTTTATTAATATCAGATACATTTATGGGATATATGTATTATATTATTATCTGGGAAGATCAGCATTAAGTAAGCATCTTCTGCTCAGTTGTATTAATTTCTTACGTGCTTACCTGAAAAGGCAGAGTAGATTCTCCAGCCTTCGCAAAGAGATCGATTTTTGCTTGTCTCCACTGAGATTTGGGGATTCTGATTAGATCACCTTGCTTCTGCAAATCCCCATCCAGTGATGTTCTTGTAAAAACTGAGAGATGTGAATGATGAGACAAACGATACCAAAACTGCACCTGGTGAAAAATGTGTTTGAATGATATAAATATTCCATTTACCTGTGTCCAGTAGCTCTTCTATAGTTAAAAATATCCCAAACTACCTCTTAATTCTCCTCCAAACATGCAGACCCAGAAAATGCTAAGTACAACTTCTGCCAGCCTTTGTATTGCCTCCTTAATAAAAAGGCTCAAGGTAGCTACATTAACTGATATTTTTAACACATGCCATAGAGATATCTAAAGAAATGGGACACTAGCATCCTGCTCAGACAAGTCTGAGGACATATATTTGTCCACAACGTCATGGAAGTTTTATAGGACCTTCACTATTGCTTCTTATGAATCTGGGGAGACACACGTTCTATATCTGACTCAAAAATTACAAAACCATGTATTACTATTCATTCTCCTTGATGTCTCAATCCAAGAAAAAGTTATCTCAAAAACTTGATTTCTCAGGTAAGAGAAAACTGCTATGAGTACTTTTCATTAATTCCTTCTCTACTGTGACATTATCAAAAGACTTGGGAGATTATATAATACTGTTCATTAATAATTTAATCCAACTAGAAAATGTTCTGTTTGAGGCTAGGGAGCCTTGACTTGATCAGTTTGGTTCCTACTCACCACCAGTGATGACATAATCTAAAGGACTGACAGGTTAACTAGGTAGTGGAGAAAACACAGAGGAGTATTTTAAGGTGCCGATAGCAGTAGCTATAATGTGGAATTCAGCACTATCGTTTATTCAGCAAATACTTATTGAGCATTTACTAAATACTGGGCCCCGTGCAAGGTGAAAATTAATTGCCTCAGTGGTTGGATGACACAATACAAAATATGTCAAAAAAAACCCCCACAAGAGCAAGTTCAGACACACATCAATTTTTTTCTTCCTCTCATTATGCCATAGAGAGTTCTAATGCTGCAGATTTCAAAGAAAAACAGTATCATTCAGAGATGAGGTCCCTGAGAAATGAAACCACTCTCTTTGGACTCAAAGTGACTCTGTTTCAGTTTCACTACATTTTAAATTTTTGGTTTTTTTCCTTTGTCATTGGGCTTTTATTTTGTTATGTGGACAGATGTTATTACATATATTATTTATTTACTATCCCATTTATTTCACTGTTGGTACCAATTTCAGTGGAGATGAAAGTTGAAAAAAAAATTTTAATGCTCTTTTAAAATACTGTTCAAAACATCAAGCATTCTCTGTTTCAATGTGGTATACATTTTCCTTTCAATGTCCACTGAATTGCCACCACTTGATCAAAGCATTCTTTCTGATTGTCCGTTTCATATTAGATTTTACTACCAAGCTCACCTACACTCAGGCCTTTAAGCAAGAAATGTAAAGTCAAACAGAAGTGTTTGATTAAATTCTATGGAAAGGGAGGATGTATGTTCCTCAACCGCAATTAAACTTTAGATCCCTGCTGTAGTTTCAGCATGTTCCAAGCTTGTAAATATGCAAAATGGGGCTTTCAACCTAGTCGTACAAGAGCTGTGCAAGCCCCATCAGAATTTCAAGCTGTCATATTGTCACTCAGTACATTACCAGTGCAAAGTTATTTTAATAGTGCATTAAGAGTAAATACCAATGGGATCTATACTCAATAAGATAAGAGCTTAGAACTTATATTTAATTTACTTTTTTAAAAACAGAAATGGCATTGTAGATATTCAAGGAGAATTCTTTAGTTTGGTATAGACCAAGAAACTTTCCAGGGTCTTTTCAAATTTTATATTGGTAAGGGTAAAAATCACTGAACAAAAGTTATAAACACAGCTGTGATTTTTGATAGGAGCTTAGCCAACATCCGTGGATCTCACTGTGATACACACTAGTAGTGGAACACTAAGTCTTAAACTCAGAATCACAATGCACGCTGTGAATTCCTCTTAGAACATATCAAGGCACTTTGTATTTAGTAGGTATTCAGTTAATAGGTATTGAAGAAAAGAAGGACGTGTGAGTGGGACCATCAGCCTTCTTGCTAAAGCAAATGTCTATAAACCTTCAAAGAGAGACCTGCTCTGTGTTATAAAATGTGCAAGGAATTAAGTGTTCTTAAGGACCTCCGAGTTTTATGGGAGAGAGTGCAAAGAACAGGAACAATTAAGTATAACACATATAATGACAAAGGTATGAAAACAGTGTGGCTATTTACATGTAAATGAATTAAACAAAATGAAAAAGTCACTTTTTTGGTTACACTTGTCACATTGTAAGTACTCAACAGCAATTTGTAGCTAGTGACTTCCATAGTGGACATAGCAGAGGAAAATTTCCATCACAGAAAATTATATTAAAAAGAACTATATGTTAAAATTATGCCAACCATTTAAAATGTATTTACTACTTTTCATTTTAAAGGAAATTACTGTCTTGATTCATGCCTGATTCATTAAAAAGCACTTATATAAAATGTTAGTATTAAAGGCTTGCTTTTATGTCTCCTCAGTTTTCACTAAGTTGTATATATATGCACAACTTGGGTTGTATGTATAGGGTGACTATGCAAGACCGTGAATCATTTTATTCAAGAAAATTTCCCATGGTTAAATAACTTCCAACAAAGCCATTCCTTTAATTGCAAATTGTAAAGAAAAGAAATGAAGCTCAAATTACTTTACTGCTTTTAATTGTGTTCTCTGATTTTATATTATTTGTATATTTTTAGAAATTTTGAATCTGGGACATCCCTGGAGGACCAGCGTTTAAGACTCCACGTTTCCACTGTAGCAGGCACGGGTTCCATCCCTGGTTGGGGAACTAAGATCCCCCATGCCACTTGGTGCGGTCAAAACACACACACACACACACACACACACACACACACACACACACACAGAATCATTCATTTTACTATAAAAAGAAAGGACACCATACCAGGTGACTTATACTACTAGTTACCGAGTATAGGTGAATAACTAATCTTGCTCTTTGGTTTCGACAGTGCCCTGTGATATTCCCAGAGGAATGGCCAGTTCTACAAAAGAATGTAATTAGGAACAATCAGTAATTACTAATTAGTAAATCTCTGAGACTAAATTCTGCAAAGGACATTAACAAGACATAATTTAGAAGTTCAAAATAATGTCTTCTTTATTTCTCTTTTCTGTTTCATTTTATTTTGGTCTGTCTCCAGTTTTAACTCTTCAAATTTTCTGCTTTTTTCCTCAACTTTCCTATGGTCTTTGTTCCACTTGCTTCCCTACTAGGGAGCTTTTTGGTCAGATCTTCATGTCTTTTCTCAGTTATTCTCCAAATTCTCAGCTACCTCTGCCTTCTCTGCTTCATGTCGACACCTGTCTGGTATTTGCTACACCTGTTATATGTTCAAGATCTAGAATAATAAAAAGAGTAAAACACAAAAAAGTTTTTTATAAAAAAAGGAAAAGAAACAGATATCTGTAACTCCTTAAAACTCAAGTGGAATAAGTCAGTGTAGGGGAGGGCGATCATTCATCTCTCTCTCTCACACACACACACACACACACACACACACACACACCCCTCATCGTTATCATAGTGATTCTTATAACTCCTATTCATAATCACGTTTTTGCCTCTTTTTATCTGAACAAGCTTAAGTAAAAGTTTGCAATCTTCAATAAAATATAATCTGTTTTTCTCATCTAAATGATTAATCTTCAGGTGTTTTGACAATGGACAACTGGGGAGAATATCTGCTCAACCTTCCCCCAATAAACCATTGCTTCCTCTAGAATCTATCTCATGCTCTAATACTATCCTTGCAGTAAACAAAACAATCAGAGAACAGATCATGAGTGCACCATCCTAAGCCCCATTGTATACTACTTTTTTTCCTAAATTTCTCTCTGCTATGAGCTCATAACTCTACTTGGGGAACATTATAAGACATGGACATGTCAAACTCATTGAGAGAGTTGTTATAAGTGGGTTATCACTTATGTATATGGTTTATACATATATATGTGTATGTTTATATTATATATAATATATATTTATATGTTTAATTTATCTAGTTACATTATATATTATATATACTTACATATATTATACATTATATGTATTTTATATTTTTATCACTCTCTGTAGCACTTCACACTGAACTGCTATCAGCATGCCTCACTAAATTCTATATTGTGTTATGGCAAACGTGTTTACATTGTCCCTAGTATATTCCCAGCATTGAGGGCTATGGTGAGCACAGAGTAGGGAAGCAATAGGCGTGCACTGAATCAGAGAAAGACATTTACATTGGTATGTGTGCAGTCAGGGGAGAAGTCTCAGAAGAACTATTTTTGTTTCATTTTTTACTTCCTTGAATATGAACCAAATGAGTTCTCACATGTCTCTCTCTGCATTGGCTGTTGGAAAACTTAGTTTCAAAAATGTAGCCTGGCCCTCATAAACTTTATTTTTGGAGCCAACCTATTTTTCGTTTCATCTGTCTTTTTCCTGGTATCTCTATTCACTTCTTTTTAATTGTATGAATCTTTTGATTAAAGAGGATTAGAATAGCAAAATGAGTCGGGAATACAAAAAAAACAAAAGACAAACACACAAAATGGCATTGAAAGCGGAAGCTTCATGTTATCAGTCCTGCTGTATTTAATTATGAAGTCCTAAAAGTGAGATATGTCTTTTATACAGTAACTCAAATACGAGTGAGAAAATACTAATATCCACATAAATCTCCTTCAGATTTTACATTTCCTAATTTATTAAAAACAGTAACAGGGCTTCCCTGGTGGTGCAGTGGTTAAGAATCTGCCTGCCAATGCAGGGGACACGGGTTCGTGCCCTGGTCCAGGAGGATCCCACATGTCACCGAGCAGCTAAGCCCGTGAGCCACAACTACTGAGCCCGTGTGCCACAACTACTGAAGCTCGTGCGCCTAGAGCCCATGCTCCACAAGAGACGCCACTACAATGAGAAGCCTGAGCATTGCAACGAAGAGTAGCCTCCACTCGCCGCAACTAGAGAAAGCCAGCTCACAGCAACGAAGACCCAATGCAGCCAAAAATAAAAAATAACAAGATAAAATAAATTAATAAAAGAAAAGGTTAAAAAAAAAAAACAGTAACAGTATTTCGACAGCAATAAGAAATACTAGCTTCTGGCTCCCACATGTTCTGTTTGTCCTATCTCCTGGCTATTCCAAGGAAAAATGCCAAATTTCCACCAGTGACCAAAGGAGCTTTTGAAGCTTTTAAATAAAAGTCCACATCTTGAACAATGAGTAGTTACAGGAACAATTCTGCATGTTGATGCCATGTGTTGGCTACACATAAAGTACAGGGTAATTCTTGCAAAATGACCCTAAAAAGCTGCTGTTAGAAAAAAAAGACTCAAAAGAAAGCTTCATATTCCTTTAAAGTCCTTTCAAACAAATATTCTTAACTCTGCTAGCCTGGTATGATTATGTAGAGAAAAAAACATAATTTCATAAAATGAAGGCTTTAATCATATCAAAGTGCCCAACTTTGGTTATTTCACCACACCACTTTACCATTTTAAAATAAAGAACATTCGTTATTCCATGATAGAACTATTATCAATCAATATGTTCCAATTAGGAAGATCGGCTGGATTTTCTGATTACTCAAGAAGATAAGAATTTGGTTTGTTAGCTTATTTTGTAACTTTCATGAAAGAAAGAATCCCACATTACCACAAACTTATAAAACAGTAATAGTATATTCTTAGAATACTCCTATGGGAGAGAACTTTGGCCATGTGTATCTCAGACTATAAATAACCTCTAACAATCTAATAGTAATTCTAAGCTAGAAAGTACTATAAAGTAATCCAAATATCCCTCCCTCTAACTCAAAGATTACCAACATTCAAGCAGATGCAGATAAAAGGGAAAGAACAAATACCTCTTTGGCAGTCTATAATATTCTTACTTTCACACAAACCAAGGCAAATCTCTAAATCAGTATCCAAGGCCTTGGAAGGTTGAGGACTTGATTCTGAGAGATAAACCACCAAGTATTTAAATTGTCCATTGCTTTCACTGAGGCTCCACCCCAATAGCTCCCACAGGTAAGCTCCAAATTTAAGCCACAATAGAGAAAAATATCCTCAAGTAGAAACAATCATAAATTGTGGGTCAATCCCTATGACCAGAAATTAATGGCTACCCACATACAACAATGGGAAATGTAGATCATCTTTAAAAAGAAGAAAACTGTATGATTTCTCAGTGAGTCTCAGAATTTTTAATAAGCTCTTAATGTTCACATTTCTGTAAAAGAGGCAGAATTAACAAATTCTATTCTTTTTAATCCAGTGTCATTGATGAATTTAACAACAGCAATTGCATTGCTTTGGTATATGACCTTAAATTAAAGTTCAGTAAGCCTGTAAAGTACTTTTAAAGAGCAAGTAAATGCTTCAGGAGTTCTCAAAAAAAAAAAAAAAAAAAAAAAGAAAGAAAGAAAGAAAGAAAAACCTACATCTATCACATAAGATTTAATTAAAATAAACCAAAGGTGGGAGACTCTAGGTGAGGTGGAAGTGGAGTCCAGGCAGTTGTTTTAATGCAAATTCCCACAGAGAAATGGGCAGCAGAAACCAAAGGGGAAAAAAAAAGAGGACAACCTATTAAGAGTTCTGGACACTCTCACTGAGAATTATATCAAGCTGAAAGTATAATTAAATTTAGACTTTAATTATAAAGGTCTGATGATCTGTAATTTATCATCAGGAATGCCTGTGTTAGTGCTGTAACCCTGCATTTCTAGGTGATGAATTTAGTGCGTGGCACTACTGATCCCTTCATTATTTTCTGATAACCAAGAAAAAAAAAAAAAAAAAAAGCTAAAATCCGAAAGGCTTACGGACATGTCAGAACTCTCAAAAGGACGGAAAGCAAGGCAAGCTGAAAAGAAGCATCTAATAGGCATTCATGTTACGGAAAGTAAAGGGATTATGTTTCTTGAACACCTAATACCTGACAAATACTTTTCCAGGTGCTTTACTTAAACACGTTTGAATTCTCACAACCATGTGAAGAAGGCCGGCTAACACTATGCTTCCAGCGTGGACACTGAGTCTCAAAGGAAGTGTATCATTTGTGGCAGAACTGAGACTGGAACCAGTTGGAACTAGGTCCATCTGACTCCAAAGTCCCTCTTCTTTCTTCTCTGTTGTGCTGTGGAAATGACCTGAGCATTTTATCCCTTGGTCTGTGTTTACCTGGCACCAGAAGGACTAACTGAAAAAATAAAATTTTGGAAATGTAATTACTTTTTCTGCACCTATTTATCTTTCTTTATTCATCCTTGCATTTTTCTTTCAGTAGAACTTGTTGAACTGCTTTCATTTTCCTCAGCTAACACTGTTGGCCAAGATAACAAGCAGTTTGGGCAAATTGTATCCACAGCTTTAAATTATTGAAAGAACTACACGGAAAGAATGCAAAACGACAGAAATATTTTTGAATAGCCCCCCCAAAAGAAGGGTGTAACTTATATACTGCAAATGTCTTTTGGAATGAAATGACATTTCATGGTGAAATAGCTCATATAAATCTCTCAGTTCATTGTGAAAATATTAGTAAAACACAGCCGGCATTTACTAGCTAGAGTAACCCAAGCTTAACAGTTTACAACTACAGAACGGCCAATGGAAATTCCAATAACTGGGTACCTGACATGGGGTAGAGGCACTGAGTGATTTTGTAAGAACAGGACTTCCAAGCTTGGCCACTGCAGGTGATCGATGTGCCCCCAAATAAATAAACGATCCTGCAAAAACAAACGTAAAGCCATATGGATACAAGTTCTACTATTGGACATTTAGTCGTTCTTTGCGCTAATGTGCACACATTCAACTGTCAATCAGATAAAGAAAATTACATTTTTACTTCTTTACCATTAAGCTCTACAGATAACCAAAAATTGCTTTCACATGGATAACATTAACTATCTAAAATAAAACCCAACTGATGAAAAACAAGCTCTTGACCTAAATCCTCTCAGCAAATATGTTTATTGGCTTAACTCACTTCATAGTTAGAAATCAAATTAAATGAAGCTTCTAAGTTTACAATTAGATATTCAACATACCCTTACAAAATTCCCATGAGACATTTGCTTGTAAGTTTCTTCACGAGCCTATAGAATGAGTTTGGCTTCTCCTGGAGCTTACATGTTTGACACTTTTGTCTGTGCTAGTGGGGATGAAAGCTTAATTAAAGATCTAATCTAGTGTTAACAAAATAACTGCTTTTAGATTTTAACTACAGTGGATGTGCTCATGGCAAATGTACAGGGGATAACATCTCTTAGCAGCTCGAAGGATCACACATTCTGAATGGCTGTCAGGGGTAGCTTCGTTGAATATTGAAAATTTACAAGGAAGGTTATGCTAAACAATGTCAAGTCCTGATCCTGCCCTTTGATAATCATAGAGTGATGGGCAACTTGGAAAGCCAACTATTTTGATGAAAAAAACACATTCAGAAGGTGATTTTCTTAGACACAGATCAATGCCGACTGCACAGAATGAAAAGGATTTCAGAATTAAAACATATTACTTTACAGATACCACAACATGTTTAACCAAACAACCAAGGTTGCAAGTCAGCAGTGTGGTCTCTGAGTGGGAAAAATAGAACCCAGTTTAAATGGGTGTTAAATCTCAAAGCCAATTGGGAAGAATAAAGATCACTGTGCCCCAAATCCAAACTAAGAGTAATAGAAACAGTATATATGAGCTCATTAAATTCTCTATTTCACCTATAAAAGAGTAAGAAAAGATGATTGTGAAAAATTAATCCAGTGTAAAAATTCTTTACTTGAGGTTCAAGTAAAACTCAACTGAATATTGTCAAAAGACTAATTAAAATTCTAAAAGTTAACATACATTCAAAGATCTTACTCCCCTGGTCATTTAAAACAATATGGATGATTTCAAACAAGCAGTTAATGAAGGATGAAACATATAAACACTAAAACTCCAAAATCTAAAAGAAGCAAAGGGTTTGAACAAATTGATTATGCCACAAAAGTAACTGGAAAAGTGACAGGAAAAAAATCTAACAGAACATATGGCCCTACAGCTGAATTTTATTTAATTTTATTTAAATTTTAAATAAATACTTGCACATGACTTGCATATATCTCAGTTCTTAGAAAATTATGGAGAGCTCCCTGACTCATTTTATGAAGCCAGATATCTCCAATGTTAAGAATGATGACAACAGAATAAAAATAGAGCAATATCACTCATGAGCATACATCCAAAATTCAAATTAAAATGTTTCAATTGCATCTGAAATTCTTATCAAAAAATAATGTATCCTGACAAGTGAGCTTTCCAAGAATAGAGGTTTGATTTGATTTAACAGACCTATCAACAGTCAATTACATCAACAAATTAAAGAGTAAAATCATAGATGCATATCAACAAATATTGAAAAGACTGTGAAAAACAACCATACCAAATAACCTCAATAAAATATTTAAAAAAACAATTAATAAAGATTAATGACCGACCTCAAAATAAATAATATTTTCAATGGTAAACAACAAAACTATTTTAATTAAATTGAGAAACTACCTAGAGAATTGTGTCACCATTAGTAATTAGAGAAAATATGAGATAATATTAATTATCTTGGATTAGGATTATCTTATAAATCTAGTAAATGTGGAGGTCAAGAGAATAAAATTTCTAGTAAACACAATAGAAAAGTAGAGATAGAGTTCCACATGTATTGCCAATAATATAACTGTAAAAAGAGAAACCCCAACAGATTCTATCTTTTAATAAAGACAAGTATTAATAAGAGAATTTAGTAAGGTAAATAGAAACAGAGAAGTATTTTTAAGTCATTTTTATTTATTTTAGCAGTAAGACACGGGATGTAGAATGGTAAGAAATATTCTACTCACAGTTAACAACTATAATACAAAATACATAGGAATAAATTTAACAAGAATGGGACACGACTTATATGAAGAACATTATAAAACTCCATGTTCAACTATAAGCCTTCTGAATAAATGAAAAGAGATAACATGTTATTAGATGGAAAGATGATATTATGAAAATATTATGTTAGTAAAAACTGAGGTGGAAGGTAAATGCAACCCTGAGAGAATTTTAACCAAATATTTAAAAAACAGATAATGTTGACTTAAAGTTTATATACGCAGGTTAGGCATAAAGATACTGAACTCTGACCCCAGACCCATGGACTTCTAGGAATACATCTCTGAATTTCTTACAAGCCTGCTCCATAGAATACACTGACTTAAGAGACCTGTGGAATTACAATATGCCAAAGAGACTGTTCCTGTTAATCTGAAGTGTTCATTGTAAAACTCTTGTACACCCATATACCCCAGAGGGGCTAGCTAACCAGCACAGTATAAAAATAAAGAATGGAGGGGTGATTTTTGGCTATGTTGGGTCTTCGTTGTTGCACGCAGGCTACCTCTAGTTGTGGCGGGCAGGGGCTGCTCTTCGTTGCAGTGTGCGGCCTTCTTGTTGCAGTGGCTTCTCTTGTTGCAGAGCATGAGCTCTGGGTGCACAGGCTTCAGTAACTGTCACGCGGGCTCTAGAGCACAGGCTCAGTGGTCGTGGCTTGGTTGCTCTGCTGCATGTGGGATCTTCCCGGACCAGGGATTGAACCCGTGTCCCCTGTGTTGGCAGGTGGATTCTTGTCCACTGCACCACCAGGTGTATAGTGAGAAGAAACTGAGATGGCAGAGTACAAGGACATGCTCTCACTCCTTCTTGTGAGAACGCTCAATCACAACTGGCTGCTAGACAATCATTGAGAGGAAGACACTGGAACTCACCAAAAACCATACCCCACATCCAAAGACAAAGGAGAAACCACAATGAGATGGTAGGAGGGGTGCAATCACAGTAAAATCAAATCCCATAACTGCTGGCTGGGTGACTCACAGACTGGAGAAAACTTATACCCAAGAAGTCCACCCACTGGAGTGAAGGTTCTGAGCCCCATGTCAGGCTTCCGAAACCTGGGGGTCTGGCAACAGGAGGAGGAATTCCTAGAGAATCAGACTTTGAAGCCTAGTGGGATTTGACTGCAGGACTTGGACAGGACAGGGGAAAACAGATACTCCACTCTTTGAGGGCACAAACAAAGCAGTGTGTGCATCAGGACCGAGGGGAAGGAGCAGTGACCCCAGGGGAGACTGAACCTGACCTACCTGCTAGTGTTGGAGGGTTTCCTGCAGAGGCAGAGGGTGGCTGTGGCTCACCATGGGGACAAGGACACTGGCAGCAGAAGTTCTGGGAAGTACTCCTTGGTGTGAGCCCTTCCAGAGTCTCTCATTAGCCACATCAAAGAGCCCAGGTAGGCTCCAATGTTGGGTTGCCTCAGGCCAAACAACCAACAGGGAGGGAACCCTGCCTCACCCATCAGCAGTCAAGTGGATTAAAGTTTTACTGAGCTCTGCCCATCAGAGCAACAGTCAGCTCTACCCACCACCAGTCCCTCCCATCAGGAAACTTATACAAGCCTCTGAGATAGCTTCATCCACCAGAGGGCAGACAGCAGAAGCAAAAAGAACTACAACCCTGCAGCCTGTGGAACAAAAACCACATTCACAGAAAGATAAACAAGGTGAAAAGGCAGAGGGCTATATACCAGATGAAGGAACAAGATAAAACCCCAGAAAAATAACTAATTGAAGTGGAAATAGACAACCTTCCAGAAAAAGAATTCAGAATAATGATAGTGAAGGTGATCCAGGACCTTGGAAAAACAATGGAGGCAAAGATCGAGAAGATGCAAGAAATGTTTAACAAAGACTTAGAAGAATTAAAGAACAAACCAACAGAGATGAACAATACAATAACTGAAATGAAAACAACACTAGAAGGAATCAATAGCAGAATAACTAAGGCAGAAGAATGGATAACTGACCTGGGAGACAGAATGGTGGAATTCACTGCTGCGGAACAGAATAAAGAAAAACGAATGAAAAGAAATGAAGACAGCCCAAGAGACCTCTGGGACAACACTGAACGCAAAAACATTTGCATTATAGGGGTCCCAAAAGGAGAAGAGAAAGGACCAGAGAAAATATTTGAAGAGATTATAGTCAAAAACTTCCCTAAAATGGAAAAGGAAATAGCCACCCAAGTCCAGGAAGCACAGCGAGTCCCATACAGGATAAACCCAAGGAGACGCACGCTGAGACACACAGTAATGAAATTGGCAAAAATGAAAGACAAAGAAAAATTATTGAAAGCAGCAAAGGAAAAACGACAAATAACATACAAGGGAACTCCCATAAGGTTAACAGCTGATTTCTAAGCAGAAACTCTACAAGCCAGAAGGGAGTGGCAAGATTTACTTAAAGTGATGAAAGGGAAGAACCTACAACCAAGATTACTGTACCCAGCATGGATCTCATTCAGATTTGATGGAGAAATCTAAAGTTTTACAGACAAGCGAAAGCTAAGAGAATTCAGCATCACCAAACCAGCTCTACAACAAATGCTAAAGGAACTTCTCTAAGTGGGACCTTAGTAGGACCTACATAAACAAACGCAAAAAAGTTAAGAAAATGGTCATAGGAACATACATATCGATAATTACGTTAAACATGAATGGATTAAATGCCCCAACCAAAAGACACAGGCTTGCTGAACGGATAAAAAAACAAGACCCATATACATGCTGTCTAAAAGAGACCCACTTCAGACCTAGGGATACATACAGAGTGAAAGTGAGGGGATGGAAAAAGATATTCCATGCAAATGGAAATGAAAAGGAAGCTGGAGTAGCAATACTCATATCAGACAAAATAGACTTTAAAATAAAGAATGTTACAAGAGACAAGGAACGACACTACATAATGATCAAGGGATCAATCAAGAAGAATATATAACAATTATAAATATATATGCACCCAACATAGGAGCACCTCAATACATAAGGCAACTGCTAACAGCTATAAAAGAGGAAATCGACAGTAACACAATAATAGTGGGGGACTTTAACACCTCACTTACACCAATGGACAGATCATCCAAAATGAAAATAAATAAGGAAGCAGAAGGTTTAAATGACACCACAAACCGGGTAGATTTAACTGACATTTAAAGGACATTCCAGCCAAAAACAGCAGATTACACTTTCTTCTCAAGTGCACACAGAACATTCTCCAGGAGAGATCACATCTTGGATCACAAATCAAGCCTCAGTAATTTAAGAAAACTGGAATCATATCAAGCATCTTTTCTAACCACAACACTATGAGATTAGAAATGAATTACAGGGAAAATAACGTAAAAAACACAAACACATGAAGGCTAAAAAATACGTTACTAAAAAACCAAGAGATCACTGAAGAAATCAAAGAGGAAATCAAAAAATACCTAGAGACAAATGACAATGAAAACACAATGATCCAAAACCTATGGATGCAGCAAAAGCAGTTCTAAGAGGGAAGTTTATAGCTATACAAGCCTACCTTAAGAAACAAAAAAAATCTCAAATAAACAATCTAACCTTACACCTAAAGGAACTAGAGAAAGAAGAACAAACAAAACCCAAAGTTAGCAGAAGGAAAGAAATCATCAAGATCAGAGCAGAAATAAATGAAACAGAAACAAAGAAAACAATAGCAGAGACCAATAAAACTAAAAGCGTGTTCTTTGAGAAGATAAACAAAATTGATAAACCATTAGCCAGAATCATCAAGAAAAAGAGGGAGAGGACTCAAATCAATAAAATTAGAAATGAGAAAGGAGAAGTTACAACAGACACCACAGAAATACAAAGCATCCTAAGAGACTACTACAAGCAAATCTATGCCAATAAAATGGACAACCTGGAAGAAATGGACAAATTCTTAGAAAGGTATAACCTTTCAAGACTGAACCAGGAAGAAACAAAATATGAACAGACCAATCACAAGTAATGAAATTGAAACTGTGATTTAAAATCTTCCAACAAACAAAAGTCCAGGATCAGATGGCTTCACAGGTGAATTCTATCAAACATTTGGAGAAGAGCTAACACCCATCCTTCTCAAACTCTTCCAAAAAATTGCAGAGGAAGGAACACTCCCAAACTCATTCTATGAGTCCACCATCACCCTGATACCAAAACCAGACAAAAATACTACAAAAAAAGAAAATTACTGACCAATATCACTGATGCATAAGACATATGCAAAAAACCTCAACAAAATACTAGCAAACAGAATCCAACAGCACATTTAAAGGACCATACACCAGGATGAAGTGGGATTTATCCCAGGGATGCAAGGATTCTTCAATATATGCAAATCATTCAATGTGATACACCATATTAACAAACTGAAGAACAAAAACCATATAATCATCTCAATAGATGCAGAAAAAGCTTTTGACAAAATTCAACACCCATTTATGATAAAATCTCTCCAGAAAGTGGGCATAGAGGGAACCTACCTCAACATAATAAAGGCCATATATGACAAACCCACAGCAAACATCATTCTCAATGGTGAAAAACTGAAAGCATTTCCTCTAAGATCAGGAACGAGACAAGGATGTCCACTCTCACAGCTAAAATTCAACATAGTTTTGGAAGTCCTAGACATGGCAATCAGAGATGAAAAAGAAGTAAAAAGAATACAAATTGGAAAAGGAATACAAACCGTCACTGTTTGCAGATGACATGGTACTATACATAGAGAATCCTAAAGACGCCACCAGAAAACTACTAGAGCTAATCAATGAATTTGGTAAAGTTGCAGGATACAAAATTAATGCACAGAAATCTCTTGCATTCCTATACACTAATGATGAAAAATCAGAAAGATAAATTATGGAAACACTCCCATTTACCACTGCAGCAAAAAGAATAAAATACCTAGGAATAAACCTACCTAGGGAGACAAAAGACCTGTATGCAGAAAACTGTAAGACACTGATGACAGAAATTAAAGATGATACCAACACATGGAGAGATATACCATGTTCTTGGATTGGAAGAATCAATATTGTGAAAATGACTATAGTACCCAAAGCAATCTACAGATTCAATGCAATCCCTATCAAATTACCAATGGCCTTTTTTATGGAACTAGAACAAAAAAATCTTAAAATTTGTATGGAAACACAAAAGAACCCGAATAGCCAAAGCAGTCTTGAGGGAAAAAAATGGAGCAGGAGGAATCAGACTCCCTGACTTCAGACTATACTACAAAGCTACAGTAATCAAGATAATATGGTACTTGCACAAAAAGAGACACACAGATCAATGGAATAAGAAAGAAAGCCCAGAAATAAACCCATGCACCTATGGTCAACTAATCTATGACAAAGGAGGTAAGGAAATACAATGGAGAAAAGACAGTCTCTTCTATAAGTTGTGCTGGGAAAACTGGAGAGCTACATGTAAAAAAATGAAATTAGAACACTCCCTAACACCATACACAAAAATAAACTCAAAATGGATTCGAGACCTAAATGTAAGACCAGACACTATAAAACTCTTAGAGGAAAACATAGGAAGAACACTCCTTGACATAAATCACAGCAAGATCTTTTTTGATCCACCTCCTAGAGTAATGGAAATAAAAACAGAAATAAACAAGTGGGGCCTAATGAAACTTCAAAGCTTTTGCACAGCAAAGGAAACCATAAAGAAGACGAGAAGACAACCCTCAGAATGGGAGGAAATATTTGCAAATGAATCAACGGACAAAGGATTAATCTCCAAAATATATAAACAGCTCATGCAGCTCAATATTAAAGAAACAAACAGCCCAATCCAAAAATGGGCAGAAGACCTAAATAGACATTTCTCCAAAGAAGACATACAGCTGGCCAAGAAGCACATGAAAAGCTGCTCAGCATCACTAATTATTAGAGAAATGCAAATCAAAACTACAATGAGGTATCACCTCACACCAATTAGAATGGGCATCATCAGAAAATCCACAAAAAACAAATGCTGGAGTGTGGAGAAAAGGGAACCCTCTTGCCCTGTTGGTGAGAATGTAAATTGATACAGCCACTACGGAGAACAGTATGGAGGTTCCTTAAACAACTAAAAACAGAATTACCATATGATCCAGCAATCCCAGTACTGGGCATATACCCAGAGAAAACCATAATTCAAAAAGACATATGCACCCCAATGTTCATTGCAGCACTATTTACAATAGCCAGGTCATGGAAGCAACCTAAATGCCCATTGATAGATGAATGGATAAAGAAGATGTGGTACATATATACAATGGAATATTACTTAGCTATAAAAAGGAAAGAAATTGGGTCATTTGTTGAGACGTGGATGGATCTAGAGACTGTCATACAGAGTGAAGTAAGTCAGAAAGAGAAAAACAAATATTGTAATATTAACACATGTATGTGGAACCTCGAAAAATGGTACAAATGAACTGGTTGGCAGGGCAGAATTTGAGACACAGATGTAGAGAACAAACGTATGGACACCAAAGGGGGAAAAGCGTGGGGGGTGGGGATGGTGGTGTGATGAATTGTGCGATTGGGATTGACATGTATACACTGATGTGTATAAAATTGATGAATAATAAGAACCTGCTGTAAAAAATAAATAAATAAAGTTCAAAAATTTAAAAAAAAAAAAAAAGAATGGAGGGGTCAGTCTCCCCACCTTAAGCTTTCCAGGCCAGCCTCAACCTCACCTTCTGCAAAGGATGCACCCCCTTAATACAATGGCCCGGAAGGGACTCCTTACATGCTGTAAGAACATTTATAATGACTTTATAATGAATGTAGGTAAAAATATCACAAATATTACCACTAAGAAGGAAGAAAGAAATCATAAATAAAACCAATGAAAGGAGGTTTTGATCAGGAATGCAAGAATGGTTTAATATTTGAAAACTCATTCATTTTATTAGAAACAAAAAGGATAATATCATGATCATATGATTATCACAACATATGCTGAAAAAAGCATGTGACAAGTTTTAACATACTAACATATGTGTGTATATATATATATATATAAACTTAACACACTATGAATAGAAGGAAACATCTTTTTTTAATTTTAACATCTTTATTGGAGTATAACTGTTTCACAATGGTGTGTTAGTTTCTGCTGTATAACAAAGTGAATCAGCTATACATATACATATATGCCCATATCTCCTCCCTCTTGCGTCTCCCTCCCAGCCTCCCTATCCCACCCCTCTAGGTGGACACAAAGCACTGAGCTGATCTCCTTGTGCTATGCTTGGAAACATCTTTATCTGAAACAAAACAACCTTTTAGGAACTATAGAATTCAAGGCTGAATTACTGACAGCTTCTCCCCTAAACAGGAACAAGATATGTACAGCAGCTATCACAAGCTCTATTTAAAATTTTTCCAGAAGTCCTATCTAGGGTGATAAAACCAAAAAGTAAACAGAAGCCTTAAGATTTAGAAAGAAGGAAGTAAAATTGTCATTATTTGAAGACAAACTAATTATGAACCCAGAAAATTTGAAACATTTATAAATTCTTAACTATAATAAAAAATATTAACAAGGTCATTGAATAAAAGGTCAGTATTTAAAAATATAATTGTACTTATATATACAGCAACCAAAAAAATTAAGTTCTTAAAATGTGACACAGTAGCTGCAAAAATATTAAAAACATAAGAAAATATTAGCAAAATATTTTTAAATTTATGCACTGAACGGTTCAAATATTTAGTGAAATTAAAGATCTAAATAAATTGAAAAATTAGAAACATTTGAAAAATCATTTTTCAGTGAAAGACAAATCAAGGTTACACACAAAAAATCATTTTATACCCATAAGTTTTTTAAAAATTAAGAGGATATAATGTCTATTGATGGTAGGCAAATAGTAAAAAAGCACTCCTTTTTGCTGCTGGAATTTTAAGTATTAAAATTTGAGGGGAAAGTACGTATCTTTTGGTAAAAACATAGGAGTCTCACTTTTAGTCCTTTGCTGCATAGAATAAAAACTCCCCACATAAGAAAATGCATACAAGTACGGATTTTGCAGCATTGTCATAATATTGTCACTCAGTAAGAGTATGGCTAGATATATTATGGCATATCCAGACCAAAGAAATAAAGCAAAAGAACAAAAAGAATTAGGCTTTTTCTGTTTCCAGGCAAGGTTGAATATCAGGGACCAGATTTAGTCTTCTGTCTAACAGTAGCAAAGAAATGAAAACAATATATACTAAATAATAATGTTCAAATGTAGGGCAATGGGAATGTAGAGCCACAGGAGACTGATGTCTGAGAGGGAAAACAAAGGAACTAAGCCATACAATTTCCCCAGCTTACTGCCTAAACCGCTTTTCCAGCTACCATTCAGGGAGGGGAAGCCAGGAGGAGTGTGGTGTTCTCCTCAAGTTGAAAAGACGGCACCTCGGGGAGACTCAAGCGGCCATAGTTCATAAAGCAGAGTTCCAGGAGGGAAGAGCTACAAAGAGAGAGAGCTCCAGAGATCTCCAGAGTTCCCCCCAAATTTCCACCTGAGTACTGACCAGGGCATGGATATAAGGAAACTACCTGAGGCTGGAGGAAAACCTTGTAAAAGGGGCAGCTGAAACATTGCCCCAAGGTCACAAAGGGCCAGAAATAGTAGGGTCTTTTCACTAACCAGAGTGGAAACGTTAAATATACATAGGAATTGGAAAGAGTGCTCAAGTTAAATGAAAACTTATATCCAGACAAAACCTGCAGGCAAATTTTATAGACTATTCATAATCACCAAAATTTAGAAACAACCCAAATATCCTTCCATGTGTGTTCACCCAACTCTAGTAATATGATATATACTCAATAACTGGTTTGAGAAAGGAAAAAAAAAACATTATATGGACTTGGAGGAAATGTACTATTAATACATATAGTTAATAATTAATAGTCTCCTTCCTATCATAAACTTTAAATTTAATCCAATCTGTCACAGAATCTTAAGGGAAAAATAAGACTCATTGGCACAAAAGCAAAAATTACGGTCTCACTCCACTGTTAAATAATAAGCTGCATTTATAGTTTTAGATAACGGATGGATAGCCAAAGTCTCCCTCCCATCCCCTAACATCCTCCCCAACTAACCTCAATTTCCAGTGGCTAAAGACACAGTCAACACTGTTAGTTTTCACATACTTCTTTGGAAATCTCAAAGGAGAAACAAATATAATCATGTCCAGTGGGGTTATACAAGCTTAAAGAGGATCTACAGTACAGCTGCCTTATTATAAAGTTAATATGATACTAATGTACCTTCGTAATGTTATCCAAACAAAACAAAAACTGAACGAAACCCTTGTGTTTTCCTTGGAGTTTCACAAACCCCTATTGGAATGCCATATGTAGTTACGGTTGCTCTATTTTAAGGGGATATGTAAAAATTGTACTGCTGATTAAAAGTATATATGGGGAAGAGGTAAGATTGTTTATTACAAAGAAGCCACAAGAGTGATTACATTGCGTTCAAGTATTTGTAGATTTATTTTAAAGATAGTGCTAACTCTCTGTTCTCTGTTCTTAGAAAAAGGATTAAACTATTTTTCTTTCTGTTTTATGAAATTTGGATTGCTCTAAAAAAGAAGACAAGCCTACTGTACATGATTCATGACAACTAGAGAAAATTACCAGAAGACTCTTCCCCTCTTCAATGCCTTCAATCCAACCTTTTAGAAAGTGTAACAAAAAGTTTTGTTATTAAAACAATGCTCCTTTCAGGAAACTCAATTAAGCACAAATTATTAAGCTGATCAGGACAATTTAAAGCAAGACAAACCAGAGTTCCATTTATAAAGTCTATAGATAGAAGTGAAAATACATAGTATCATCATTCACAACAGGAAAGAAAGACAACAATTTGGGGGGGGGGGAGAAAAAAAAGAGGAAAACGTCCTACCATGATTTGCGTTTGTTGCGTTCTCAGCATCAGGAAGATGGTGGTCTCCACTTGTCAACCTTTTCATGAATTCCCAGTGTGAATCTTCTTCTGTGAGAAATGGCTCCCAGCCACAGAAACCAGATTCAAAGCCACACCTGAGATGATCTGCTGTTATGCATGAAAAGAAAACTGGTAAGGAGAAATGAAGGGGGAGCAAGCAGGGAAACACCGACTCTATGTTAGCCAATCAACTTAGGCAGTCAGAACTGTCACGCCACTTCGTAAAGAATGTTTCCTGATCATCAGAGTAGTTTTCCTTTTCCAAGCTCACAAAGTGTTCCATGTGCTGTGTGAGGCACTGCCCCTCTATACTCTTCTGTCTCCAAGCCTGGCACATTCTACCCTCGTTGGCCATCTCCACTGCATTTAATGACACAGGGTGAAACTCTACAGCTTTTCAGAGAGTAACCAATTCACCTGCCAAGATGAAAAACATTCACCCGCTGAGATGGTTAAAAAAAAAATTTGAAAGGATGGTATTTAAATTAATTCTAGACACCTGAAGAGCTTGAGGTCAGCACCTTAGAATTCATTCTATTATGCTAGTTTAACAGCTTCTCAAAAAAAAAAAAAAATCCCTAGCCACTTTGCATTGCAGGTAAATTAGATATTTTGAACTTTGCTTTGTTTCCCCTTCTTAATACACAACTAAAAAGTTGAAAAATACTTATTTTTCCTACATTTATCACAAAGCACGACTTCCAGGGAAAGTCGGGATTTGGGGTAAGCTTCCTAAGCACCTTTCCCAGCTTTTTCACCAAATTAGTGAGGAAAAAACAAAAGTTTCAGCGGACTGGGCCATACACCAGAAGTTCTAACAACTTGATTTGTGCTTTTAAGAAATTAGCATTTATGTGTTTAAATTTTCTTTTCCTGAAATAAGAATCATAGTATCAGCCTATCTTAGTTTGGGGGATAAATTAATACAATTAATTTAAAACATATTTCCAGGTATTCTTCTTTATGCAGACACATTTTCATAACAGATGGGAGGACAAAATAATTCTTGGTCCGAAAACACCTAAAGTTTTGACAAGCTCCCTAACATCACAATTCTATTATCTTTAATAAAAGTAATAATAGATGTGTTCCCATTGAGCTCCAATATGTGTCAAATATTTTGCATATTAGTACCATTTTTTTTTCACAAATACCCTACACAGCAAGCATAATTATCCCCCAAAGATTTTATTTTTGAACCTTTAGCACTAAGCAACTCACCTATGGTAAATTTTAGTAAATGGAATATCCAGGCTTTGAGTTGTTTGACACCAAAGCTTATACTCTGAAGCCTCCCTGCACCTGGGACTCTGTCTCAAAATTTAAAATACTGCTTCACTGTATGCTTGCTCTTAACCATTATTTTCAGTTTTATATAATGTGAGCAATTTTAACAGCATATTGAATAAGCCCACTATATCTTAATAATCAGAGGATCTTCAAATTTCTATAAAAATGGATGCCTGGTTTCATGACCAGATATTTCATCACTAACATGTCAACTCTTAAAACACTGAAGTGCACTTTGCAAGTGACAGGGCCACTTAAATTTTCTCTACATGTAAATTAAACGTATAAATCTTAGATCTATGCTTGTTTAGACAGTCATATAATGGATATACAATGAAAGACATTTTTCTTTACAAGCAAATATTATTTTCCCCTAAAATATATTTCCCCAAAAATAAAAACAAGCAAATTAACTATCATATAAATAATGAAAAAATGTTGCACATCACCTAATGGTGAATCAACATGACAAGGAGATGCTGTTCACCCACATAGTACTTAGCTGGAAATCTATTGCTTCTGGATGTTTTTCTTTTCACAGCTCTGGCTACAGAGTTGATAAGATACTGTTATTGATAAAAAGTTAATGCTCCAAGGAGAGCCTCTTCCGTTTTGTGACAGTCTTAAGAACCTATGACCTAGCTGTGACTGTCTCCCTGGGCATCCAGAAAATCCTCTGATCTAGTTCTTTGGTCCTCTGTGAACTTTGCCACCTGCTAAGCCACCTCCCAGCTCTTCTAAGTCAGTTGGTAGAATGTAGAGATAGACAAGATTTGAAATATATACTTGACCTCTGAAATGTGCTTACAAGTTGCAAATTCTTGGTCGTGAACTTGGTCAAGGAATCCTTCCACCTCCCCCACCACAGGTACCCTCAATTCCTAAAGGCACACATCCTTGGAATAGAAAATCTTCCATCTGGGTTGGCCCAGGACTGTCCCAGTTTACACCTGTGGTCCAAGGATAATAATATCTCTCCTCTTTCCTCTCAAGTGACTCTGTTTGGGCAATAAATTCAATATTGCCCTATTGGGGCAATAAGTTATATATTAATTCACAAAGGAAGCAAATCCAGGCAGATAACAATCTTATTGTTATATGCAATGGTGTGAAATAGCTATAAGACCAGTGAGTGTGGAAATGGAAAGTCAGAGTCACCCAAGCATCACCAAACCCTTCCGCAGACTCTTCACATCTGTGCCTGTGTCACTCAACTGCAAAAATGTAAAGATTTCAAGACAAAATAACTTTGGATTGAATAAATGTTGAAATTTGGCTTTAGGAGAAAAGTTCCAACCATTTCTTTCATTACCTGGATGTTTTATCAGTTAAAATGTCAATCATTGCACTTTCCACAGAACACTAAACACCACTGTCCTTTGAAAAGTGAAAATTAATTTTTAAAATCCATCACTATAAAGATATATGAAAGCAAAATGGTGCAATCACCTCTGTAAAAATCTTGGTGAAGTTCTCAAGTGTTTTTACCAAAGACATTCGTTCCAGTACACTTCAAAGGACTTTTTTTTAAGCTAAATATTCTAGAACTTAACTGCACTATAAAATACAAGTCAAGCTTCAAACCAAAGTTGAAGTTCTTCCATTAATATTTCCCCTACATAATTCAAAACATTTAAGGTGAAGTTATAAATATCTGAAGAAAACCAGGAGGGCCAAACACATTCTGGCAGCTAATAAATGTCTTATGAAACCACATGTGTTAAATGTTAAATGTTTACAAAATCTAAAAAATCATGTATTCATATAAACAAAATGTATTCATTACAAACAGTGATTTTGATTATGTGGTTGCTTTTATTTAAATTTCTGTGACTACAAAACACATTTCACCATCTTCTGGTCAGAAGATGAGATATGCCACAGTTCATAATTTTAGTGATATTTCAGAGTTCATCAGTTAGAGTAATATTTTTAAATTATGACAATGCTTTGTCTTGCACATTTAACCACTGAAACATACTGGCAGAAGAAAAAGAATTTCATTGTGGAGGCTGAGGAAAATTCTGGATCATAAAAATTAAAATATTTATGGACTCTCCAGTTTGGAAGTAAATCAGTTCTCTATTACGTAAAAAACAAGTTTGCATGGGAATGCTCCATTCAATAAGCATGTATTAGGCTTTAATATGATTATAATATATAAACATTTTGTTAATACTTATTGAGAACTCACAAGGATCTTTTCTCCACTAAATATACATGTATTTCCCTTACCCTCAGGAAGTATTGTTAGTATTCAATATTTATTTTTCAAAATATGGAAGACATCCAGAGACAGTATCACAGTAAAGATTAAATGCATTGCACTGGATTCTTGGTTTAAGCTTCTTTCACTTGTATATTGTACCAACTTCTCCTTTGAAGTGTAACAATTTATATTAGCAGGTTAAATGCTCTAACAACTCCTATTCAATTAAAAGAGCTTTTTTCCCCATGGAACTGTCCAAACGGTTTTGATTTAAACACACATCTGTCAATCCTGCCATCCTTTTTGGAACATACACAGTCTTTTTCTGTATGTTATGATTGAAAATTATATACATATATATATTCAAAATTTTACTGTGGTAAAATATACTTAATATAAAAATTACCTTTTTAACCATTTTAAAGTGTACAGTAAGTGGCACTAAGCACCTTCACACTGTGGTAGTGTAAGGCCTCCACTGTACTCACATCCCCACCATCCCCACTTCCCTATCGATACCTAGGACTTTTTGGGCTGTCCAGCTGGCAGGTATAGATAAGATACTGGAGTGTCCCTTTGGGCCTAAACAGTTCCGAGAAAGGGACAGGACGCACCCTTACGAGAAAAAGGCTTGAAAAACAGGACAGGCCCGAACCCAAAACAGGCAGGAATGCCTAAGCCAATCAATTTAAAGGTCACCCCGTTTACCCGATCATTATAAAACTCCAGATGTACCCGCCCTATGAGTAAAATAAACCTATAAAATGTGTGTGATTCCGCTTCTGGGGGTTCCTTATCGGCCTCCTGCGAGAGGACCAGGGAACCCCGATGCATCGGCTTCTAATAAACCTCTTGCGTGTTGCAACGACTCTCGACTCTTGGCGGTTCTTGGGCGAGTGGAATCCCTCGGAGACCGTTTAGGTCTAACAGTACTCCCAACACCATCATGTATCTCCAGAACTTTCCCATCATCCCAAATCCAAACTCCATACCCATTAAACACTTCCTCCCCATTTTTCTCTTCCCCTCACCCCTGGCAACCACCATTCTGCTTCCCATTTCTATGAATTTGATTCCTCTAGGTAAGAAGAATTATACAATGTTTGTCCTATTGTGACTTGATTATTTCACTTAGCATGTCTTCAAGGGTCAGCCATGTTGTAGCATGTGTCTACATGTAAGTATTAGGTATATTTTCTTTGTAAGTTGTTCAGTTAGTCAATGTATACCTTTAGATATGTCTGGCACATGTTATATTTTATTAGAAATGTTTTAAAAATATATTGCATATTTATTTTATTCTTAAATGTCCCTATTTTATACAGGATCATGTTAATAACGATCAAAAATCTATTGTTTGGAATCATGCAGTAGTTGTCCTTCTGTGACTGGCTTATTTCACTTAGCATAATGATTCCACTTATACGAGGTATCTAAAATACTCAAACTCATAGGTTGTTCAGTTGGTATAAAGTTTCAGTTATGCAAGGTAATGTCTATAGTCAACAATACTGTATTACACACTTTTTTGTCAATTGTTTTGCAATACTTAATGCTTTTAAAATACTTCTGCAATACTTAATGCTTCTCAAAAATACAGCCTTTTGTGAAGTATTTTGAGAAGGGAGAAGCAGAAAGGAGAAGCATGAAAAAAAGCTCACTTGTCTGCCACTAACACCTGTTCAACAGGGCCTTTTTTATGTTCACGTGAACGATGTATTTGAAGCTGAATGTGCTGTGGAGGACAGGCGTTTCCCGTGCATCTCCTGCACCAATGGTGAGGATGGAGACTTTTAGGGTGGAATTGGCAAAGTTTTACTGGGCAAGAGCGTCTAGACTGTTTAGAACTTTGACAGGTGACATCCTCCACTCGGTAAGGGTTAGATGATTTCAGACAAGTTCTACAAACTTGATTGAAGTTAAACCTCGTGAGCACGGTGTACACACCTCGCACCTGCACTTTCCCATCCTTGCAGTAATCACAGCCTTTTTCCTGCTCTAAGAACTGGAAACGTCCGCCGCGCTCCTCTCTGGATCCGGGCTCTAGCCACCACCTGTTTCCGCAGCGGCCAGCTCGCCTCGGTCACGGTCGTCTGGGGCCTCCCCACCGGCACCGGCTGCTTCGGGCTCCTGGGACAACACCTCCCCAGGCCTCCCGCGGCTCCCAGATCACCCACACCGTGGCCTGGGCCACGTCCTCCTCCAGGGACCATGGCCATTGGGGTGCCTTCCTCGGCGACACCTCTCCTGCCTCGGGGTGTCAGAGATGGTGGCCCTCCCTCTCCCTCCGGCGCCCCCAGCTCCGCTCGCCCTCTCGTTCCCTTCAAGGAAGGTGATGCGGCGGGAGGCAAGGACTCAGGGACAGCGCAGGAAGCGCACGCGTCCCGGGGCACCGCCCTGGGGGGATGCCCTGCTCGGGGAGGCCCCCAACTTGGGTGCCCTGCGGGGAAGGCTGAGCCGCCTGCACCCGCACCCTCAGGTCCGGGATCATAGGGGCAGGGGGTCGCGGGAACGCACAGCCCCATGCACCGTCTCAGCGAGGGCTGCACCGAGATGTCGTGGCACGTGTTCACCTGCAAGGGCCCATCTAGGCTGCTGACTGCAGGGTGAGGCGGGGCCTCACCTGCGGCAGTTGGTCCGTGAACCTTGCTCGCTGGGAGATGTGGAAACACTCGGCGGCCCTCAGTTCACCGTAGCCCCGGAAAGACCACGAGGCTGTGCAGAGGAAGTGGGAGGGTAGCGCCGGCTCGGGTGCCCCCAGAGGCCCTGGCCAGCCGCGCCCTTGGCTTTGGCTGCCAGCGGATAGGGGTAAGGATCCTAGCGGGGGGCGCAACCCGGTACCTGCAACCGTCCAGCACCTCGGCCTCCAGGGCACCGATATGCATAGCCCCATCTAGTTAAGAAGATAAATCTTGCGTCAAGTGTACTTACTACAAAAGTGGGGTGTGAGGGCAGTGGAGGACAAGGAAAACTTTGGAGGTGACAGTTTCACAGCTGTATGCATATGTCCAAACTTATCAAACTGTATACATGGATTTTGTGCCGATTTTCGTACAATTGTACCTTAATAAAACTCTTTCAAAATGTGTTGTTTGGAATTATAACGATGCCCTTAGGGATTAGTGAAGTACTAGGAGTTTTGTTTCTATCATGAAAGGCCTCCAATTTGCCTCTTACGACTACTGTTTTTTTTTATTGCCACCTGTTTTCTCCCTCAGCCATCTCTTCAATTCTGAAGTCTTTTAGGCACAGTGGTTCTCAAACTTTAATATGCAGGTGAGTCACCTGGAACATTGTTAAAATGAAACTCTGGGTTCTATCCTGAAGTTCTGCATTTCAAAGGAACTCTCAGATGCTGCCGCTGATACTGCTGGGTCAAGGAAGTAACGCTGTAATAGCAAACTCTAGCAAAACCCATTTTCCCTTTACCATTAACTGCTTTTGAAAAGGCACTAGGCTACAGGCTCAATCATCTACATTTGTCGAAATAGTATAAAAGTAAGAGGAACTTGGTAAAGAAAGAACACCTGAGTGAATGTGCCTTTTGCAAAAATCACACTGACTACAGATACCAACTGACCATATTCATGAGATAATATTTACCGAGTGTCCAGAATATAGTAAGTACTCCTGGTGTATTCAAACTATATCTATGAGCTACGCCATTTTAGAGATTCATCCTATACTGGGATAAAAAGAAGATATAAAAGCACTTTCCTTGTGCTTCATGAACTTTAAAATTCTATTTTTAAGAAAAATTTGTATAACGAATTCAAATTTGTAAAATATAAATTTTAAAGTGTGTGGAAAATGTTTCAAAGTGGTTTTAACTTTCAAAGGAAAGCCTCTTAATTTGTAATAACATGTATGCATGTGTTTATATGCACAATATGTTAAACACTTTAGTGCAGAAAATTGTGTAACATTATATCAATTCTAATAATTCAATTACTATATAAATAATTTCCTCAAAGCAAAAATGATTGTACAAATATTTACATGAAATACTCATGCTGACATCAAAGTATATGGATATTTTGTAATATGTAACATGGCTACCTTTTTTTTTTTTTGGTCATATCCCTTATATAAAGTTGATCTCAAGCAAGCATGATAGGTTTTCTTTGGCCAAATGAGCTTACATTATTTGGAATACTTATCAGACTAGGAAGTAACGCTATCTGTTGATAAGCACAGCCATCTGTCCCTGAATTCACATAAAGGAAATAGCAGGATGGTATCAAGATATACTCTGTGGGGAAAATGCCAGATAAGTAATCAATAAAACTTCAATAAAGGAGGAGAAATGGGAAAATATGTCCAAAATCAAATGCTAAAGTATCTACCAATACTCCAGGTGGAATTCGATTAAGAAAACCAATTAAAAGGAGAGCCTTCACCAGAGGAAAAAAAGGAGAAAAGAAGCTAAGTTTCCATATGTAGAATTGAAAAGATAAGAAATATATTTACTTTCAGTTATTGGAATTGAGAATAATACAAATCATTAGAAAGGTGAATTTCTCCAAAAGAAATGAACCAAATTGTCTGTAAAAAAGCATTTAAATGAAGCATAAAGAGGAATGTGACACTCACATTAGAGAAAATGAATGGTCCTCATATTTTTTTATATTGGTAAGGAGATCATATTGGTAAGGAGATTATTTTGCTTAAATCTATGGTTAAGACCAGGTGTCTGAGGAATTAATTGAATTCCTGCTTACAAACAGGCAGAGGATTTCTCGCTTGCTTTCCCATCTTCTCTTTTCTACACCCCATTCCACTGCTGTTAATAAAATGCTTACTCGCCCATCAGCAGAAGCATTTTCATTAAAAAGGTGACATTTATCTTACTGCCATACTTGCTCAACAAAATATATCACTAAAATAAAACACTGCAGCAAAATAAATGTCAAATTTTTAATAATTAAAAACCCTCTTGTTTGTGACATAAAAATTGGATGCATTTAGTTTTAATTCATTTCTGACACAGGTATCTTAGTTGCTAAGTTACCTCATATGAGAACCATCATGTAGGTTGTAAATTACATTATATTTCCTTTCTAATACAACTAGGTTTGAATAGTAATGGAATTTCTCGTCATTATTCCTATCAAAGACTCTCCGTAAACGGTCTGAAATGAAGTTGTTGGGCTTTTTTGCCTAGTCCTGAATACCAACCGTGGCTGACATGATTTCTCTGTCACCGTGGTTGTCTGGAAGGCCATGGCAGCCCTTCTCCTCTTTACCCTTTCCCCACAGCTTCCTACATGATTGGTCAGAATGGAAAAAGCCCTACATTTAATAAAGGTTAGAAATCCATAATATATGTCTCCAAAGAGAAGAGTACAAATAACTTACCCCTCCCATCCATTTTCCTCTTTAATCAACACACACACACATACACACACACACACACACACACACAACTAATCACAACTATTCACTTGTTGAACAAATAGATTTCAAGTGTTAGCAAAAAGCACCAAAACATCATAGAGATGTTAGCACAGAGATGCCCACAAGGAATAGTACTGACGGCTTCAGAATGAGAATATTCATTCATCTTACTTCATACAAATTAAATGTACCTTGCTCAAGACAAAGACTCTTAAATCCAAGCATAGTCATGAATGTGAGCATATGAGTGAGTAAACCATTAATTTACTTACAGCAAGTTGCTGGATCCTCATCACTCTTATCAGAACAGTCCTGCTGAGAGTCACAGACCAATTCTTGGGCAATGCACTGGCCACTGGCACAAGTGAATTCATCTGCGGAGCAAAGATGTCTGGATGGGGCCTGTGCACAGGCGTAGACCCAGAGCTCGTCCAGCCCAATAAAACCTTTCTGGCTCAAAATAGTCCCTTCAAAAATAATCTTCAGGGAAAAACAAAGAACAATTTTTGAGCTTACAATCTCTTCAAAAAGACCCAAAAAAGAATAATAGAGATTAAAGAATTATTAAGAAAAATGCCTGTTTAAAGAGCAAGCAAATACAACTAAGAACCAAGTTCCTATTTGATCAGCTTGACCCACACACATAAGACTGATGGGCACATCAGATCCACTGAGGCCTCTGAGAAACGACCCATGACCTGACGAAAGCATCCCGTTTCACCACCGACAATGTCCCTGACTGCAAACTTGTTGTTTGGTCATCTTCACAGCCCGCTTACTTTAATATTCAAGGAAAAAAATTAAGTGTTAACACTACTTATACTACAGCTATAACTGCATTTGTTTTTTTAACTATTAAAATTAGTTATTGCAATGCATGAAGGGAAATGTCAGGCAGACAGTGAGATACACAATAGAAGAGAACATTTAAAAGCATAAATTTTAAAATCTATTAATTTTCATAAAAGAATTGCTCTAATAATCAAAGAAGCACTAATTAAAGGAAATGAATCTCATTTTCTCCAATCGAATTGCTAGCTTTCTGAAGGTACACAATACTAGCAAGTGAAACAACCATACATTGCTAGTCTAGTGTAAGACAATGTCCAAGTATTAATATCCCTTGAGGTTCTAAAAAGAGCAATGGTTAATTCACACCAAGAGTGCAGGAGAGATAGAAATCAAAGACTGTATCGCAAATAACTAATTATTTGCTGTCCAAAACAGTAGTCAATAGCTCCATAGGACTATTTAAATTTAAATTAACTAAAATTAAATTAAAATTCAGTTCTACACTTCAGTAGTTCCATTTCAACTGTTCAACAGCCACATGTGGCTACTGGCTACTATAGTGGAGAGCACGCAGACAATGTCCATTCACACAGAAAGCTCTTCGGATCAACACTGAACTAGATACTGGCTTTGGTTTTGTTTTCATGGGATAGAGCAACAGTCTTTCTTTTTTACTGAAGTATAGTTAATTTATAATAGTGTGTTAGTTTCAGGTATACAGCATAGTAATTCAGGTTTTTTGTATAGATATTGTTAATGTATAAATAAGATACTAGGAACAAAGACTGACTCCTTTTGGTCTCTTTCAGCTTAAAGTTTCTAATAGAATTTCTTTTCAAAAACATAAGCGATATATATTTATTAAGAATTACTTAAGATGAAGTTTGCATAAATATTTAACAATTTATAAAATAATATTAAATTTAAATATTTTATAAGAACACTTTGCATCTTTCTCCTTAATGAATGTCTTATATGTTAAAATTATTGGACCTACAGCTGGGTATTTTCACAGCAGCAAGATAACAGATGGGCAGCAATGATATAAGTTTAGGTTTCAAAAATTTATGCATTTAAACTTTGATCTCAAAAGTATGCCATTATTGAAAAGCCAGTTACATTTAATATGTACTTGGAAACCTCAGATAACTCCAATATTATTTTAATTATATTGTTTGTTTTACCTTTGAGTTTAGTACAAAAACAAACTTTAATGTTCAGCTTATGTCAAAAAAGAATAAAGGTCCAATCATTTAGTACTTCTTTCAGAAGTTATAAAGATAGATATCAGCTTAGAAAAATTAAAATACTGTCAAAATTTTAACTCAACGTGCTATGATATAAACCTCAACTTTTCTGAGATTGCTACAAAAATGCTGATTCATAAATTCCAACTTCAGCAGTAAATTGGATTCTAAAAACCTCCATGGTCACAGTTCAGTATCATTTGGGTTCTCCCTTTTAATACCTAGAAAAATGTACCTTCAACGAATGAAATTAGTTCCATAAGCCACACATACAATCAGCCTCATCATTTTACACTCACACTCCAGCATAAAAATATTTATGTACTCTATATACAAAACAAAATGGGTGGAAACTTAGAGTACTACACTTCAAAAATAAAAATCTAAATAGCAACTAATTATACCAGTATTTCAATGTTGATCTCTCTGATGCTGCTACACTTTGCAATATTGCCATGATATTAGAAAAGAAAGAAATGACAGGCAAACACTAGATATGAAAGTTTAAAAATATTATCAGATACATTTTTCTGCACAATCTCAGCTCTATATACAACACAAAACCCCAAGTTAATATTTTTAAGAGATAGCATTCCCACTGAGCATATGTTTATTTCAGATGCATCTTTGTACAGGTAGAGTTACCCATGTGTTATAAAGATATGAATTACTGCATTCAAAACATGTGCATATACTCTACTGATTTTCCACTACGAGTTTATTATTTATCTGCTTCATAATGTAACTGGCTTCCCTGGTTGTACTGCATGGTGTTCGGGGGTCCTAGGGAGGGAACCCATGGAGGATGAGGATGCTTTAAACAAGAGTGGTTATGTTCTTGCTCCTCCACTCAGGAAGATTTGACCTGAGTTAGGGCTATAGGTACAATGAAAAGGAATTGCTCTCCCCAGATATACAAGTCTACATCCCTAATTTCAATGCTAATTTAAATTAAGCAACGGGTGATAAATTCATAACTACAAAGCTAAAAATTAAACTCATGATAAAAAAAATACTTGTTTTTCCCTTCTATACCTTAAATGTCTTGAGTCCTTCTGGTATTAACACATCCGCTTTCACCCATTTTCTGTGAGTTGATATGTTGTATGTCCAAAATATTTCTTCTTCCTTTGATCCAAAGAAAAAGACATCACTCATTCCCCAAATTCTACTCTCATAGTTATATATGTGCTCTCTTAATTATATTTCAGTAGATTTTACCCTACCTGTAGGATATTAAGTACTAAGAAATCTAAAGTATTGGTTCAAAAGCTATATAACATTTTAAAAGAAAAACGAAGAAAAGGAGAGGGGAAGGGGTGAAAAGAGAGAGCACAGAGGATTTTTAGGGCAGTGAAAGTACTCTTTATGATAATATAATGATGGATACATGTCATTCATTATACATTTGTCCAAACCCTTAGAATGTGCAACACCGAGAGTGAACCCTAATGTAAACTAGAGACTTCAGGTGATAATGACGTGTCAATGTTGATTCCTCAGTTGTAACGCGTGTACCACTCTGGTGGAGGATGCTGATAATGGGTGAGGCTAAGCATGTGTGGGGACACATATAAGGGAAATCTCTGTACCTTCCTCTTGATTTTGCTGTGAATCTAAAACTGCTCTATAAAAATTATTGTTTTTAAAAATAAGAAAATAAAGCATGTCTACATAGTAAAGCTGCCTATATTTATTTTATGATGGAGAGTAAGGACAGAACAAAAATTTGAATGGAATCTTGAATAAAGTACTGCACTTCAAAAAATAAAATTCTAAATAGCTACTAATAAACCAGCTATTTATATCTTAATCCCACTGACATTACTTCATTTTGCAATATTGCCATGATAATAGGAAAGAAAAAATGGCAGGCAAATATTTAACATGAAAGTTAAAAAACTGTTATCTGATATATTTTCTGTACAATCTCACCTTACATATTTTTTCCTATGGAATAATTCATTCCAAGTTCCAAATAATACAGTTATTTTCTGGAGATTATATTTCTATTTGACTCTCCAGTCACTCAAAGACCTTTTCAAGTCTTCTAAATCATGCTATGTCATGTATCTGTATGATGATCATTTTCTAGGTTGCAAAGTGTATCCAAAATTATGTTACTATACACTATGAGGTCAAATATTCGATAGAAGTCTATAACGTACTCCTCAATTTTGCCTATGCTAGTGGACTTTATGATTTACGACTGTGCTTTTATGTTCTGAAATAATCCTATTTTTCCTTAGATTTCGTGAAATATATGTATAATGAACTATAGTGAAAATGCAGACAGTGGCATAAATGTGTCTCAGGTTGAGCTCTGAGACTATCTTCTGTGCTCTCCTTCTGAGAGACAGGAAACAGCACTGAAAGGTGACATCTAGCTGTAATTCAAATAACACATGATACTCATACTTTTTCAGACTCTCGTTAGCCGTTATTTCCTCACTTGGGTTCATTTATTTCGTTCATACTTAAGATTTTCTAAAAATGAATCTATTTTTAACTTAGTCCTTTGCCCTTTGTTATCTACGCCAATTTTCAAGTCTTAAGTATTTCAGAAGATAGTCGAAACCAATTAAAATATACTTCATTCCATTACTTATTCATATCAATGGTTAAGACTTCCACAAGACGATAAAACATACATGGGGGACACATTTTCAGCTGATAGCTTCCAGGTCACATCACAATGAAGTGAAGTATAAAAAGTTGATAAATACAGCAAATTTTTCTTTCAATAATTTCTAATGCAACTTCAATTATTTAGCATCGAGATACAACATTCTACACAGATGCTTTTAGTGACACTACTTGGCAAGCTGTATTCACCGTGTCCCCTCACTTTAATTTTATGAGGATAATTTACAGCTATTGTGCTCTTTCTTCACAGTGCCTGATCCCCCCCCGTCCCTGTTCTACTTGAAGAAGAATGCATTTACATTTTTTTCAGAAAACTGAGCCGAGTTCTTTCTAAACTTAAATGGCTTTTCACACAAGTTAATGGTATATTGTGTATGAAATCCAGATTTTTCTACCACATTTTCCTATCTTACAACACCAGCAATGAAAAGGAAAAAGGATTTACCCCAACTAAATGAAATCAGCTTTTATTTTATTTTTGTCCTTACTCTCAGACTCTTATCTAGTTACTTTCAACAGGTGTCAATGTAAAAAAGAAACCCTCAGTTCTGAAAAGCCTTTCAAGGGATGTTCTAATTTTCTATTATCTTAAAATCAATCAATCAAAATTATTTAAATGTCTTTATTCCCCTAGACCAGGATCAATAATGCCATTTTACCTTTCAAGAAAAATATTTATCACTAGATCTCTTAGAGATCAGCTTATCCTTCCCCCTTTCAATGAAAAAAATCAAGGTATCAAATTCAAGGTTATTTTTTTTAACTACCTTTGATTGCACGTGGTGATAGGACCATGTACTGTGGCAAAAACCTTCCTTCAAGGAGAGCTTATTATAGCTTTAAACCTGTATCATACAAGAAAAGATATTTTCTAAGGCATTTTCTTTCCTGTCCCAACTATGTGTTCCGCCTATTTATTTGCCAGTGGGAATTTTAAAATATGTAAAAGGCACCACAAGCTGGACACCCCCACTATCCTGGCTCACTGACATGGCAGCTGTCCTCAGGATAAAAGATAGGCCATTGCTATGATTATTTTCTTATAGATGATGGACAGAGACTTAATCCTAAGAATAGTTCGATGGTACAAACTAGAACTGCTACACACTGAAGCTGACTTTAAAAGTTTCAACTTTTTAGTTAACTTGTCTTTTACCTATTTTCTATTTCTCAAGTTCTAAAGTACGCTGAAAATAAACAAAATTACCCTCAGCATTCTCACTAGATATTTCTTGGTTCATCAGCACATGTCATTCTAAGGGTTATTTTCATTACTCTATTCATGGAGTATGTAAATGATCATTTTCATCAAGAGCTAATTGTTTAAATGATAGGTTTGAAGTCCTTTTTAACTTTGTGATAAAACATCAACGTGTAATTTAAATGTACTTTGATGCAGTTTGCATTGGTGACCAACGTTTTACGTGTATAGAGCACAGCAAATAGTGTCAGAAAAGACTGGACACTGCCTTGCGGAATACTGGGTAAACTAATGGATCAAACATCAGTCAACACTCTCTAAGATGTACCCCCAATTGGTTCTGATTAACACACTAGGTCAGTTCTCCATAATTAACTTCTTCTTTTCTTATAATGTGGGAGATGGAATCTTGGTAAGTCTATTCTTATTATATGAGGTGGTATCTAGTGCACTAGATATTTGTTTGCATTTTTTTCTTGTGCAATCCCAGAGCCACCAGAGGAAAGATATCGCTCACTTTCAATAATTCAAAACTCCATATCCACATACTGAAACTTAAATCCATCACTGATGTTCAGGGTAGATTAAAATAATCCTTAGTATTAGAAGATAGATAACAAGTTTCTACTCAAACTTAGGACAGTGACTCATTCAAAATCCAATGACTATTGATTACCCACCATGTGAAAAACACTATTGTAGGACCATATATCTTTAAAGCATCTTTAAGTATAATATAAGTTCAACAAAATTATTCCACTTTTTTTTATTATGCCTTTGTTGAAGAAGGATTTGGAAATTACAGAAAATTTCAAATTGCACGAAAGCTCAATGGGCTTGGTTTACATGGCACAGGTGATAATAACTAAAAGGTGCTTAAAGCTTGAATGGTATAACATATACGGAATAAAGTTTAACCTATTTTTTTTTTTTTTTTGTAAAATTTCTCCCAATTATCAGAAAAGTTTGGAGTATTACACAAAGGGCAGGGAGAGGTTTCTGCCCCTCCACCCACCCCACACCATGTCAAATTGAATGAAATATATCAAATAGATTCTAGGGCAGTGGACTGCCAAATACTGCTACCAAAAAAATGTTACAAAATATAGTTACAAAATGCTACAAATTGTGTCTCATCGGGGTAACAAAGGACAATGTATTAGGCCATCTAATGAGAGTAGTCATTCAACTTCATGCTTTAGAAGTCTGGAAAAGAGAAGTAGAAGAAAAAAGACTGGATATGATGAAAACAACACAAAAGGAAAAGGGAGAGGTGATATGATAGAACTCAGAAGAAAAGGGGAATGCCTCTTGAATGTTCAAGTATCTTGGTAATAAGCAGTCTGATACTTGAAGATTAATTATGAAGTCACTGCAAATTTCAGAAAAGAACAGAATAAAATACTGTTGACAGACTGTTAGTGGCACTTGTTAAGTACAGATGAAAAATTTTTGTTGAATAATGAATCTGGCTGATGTCATGCAGAAGTTTCAACTGGATTTATCCAAAGCATCCTGAGCCAAAGGAAACTACTTGCTTGGATACTTTTACTGTCTTTCTTTTCCAATGTCAGAATTCCTGCAATTATTGTCAAATGTTTCCCATTTGTAGAATAACTGCTGTTTACCCCTATGAGTTTTTTACTCCTACCTATAAATAAATTCTTCTTCACAATAGAAGTTCTCAAAGTGTCTCAAGTGTTTTCCCAATTGTAGAGAATTGTTTTGTTAGTTAGGTTAAAAAAAAAAAAAAAAAGACATGGATTTGTTTATTCACTAGCATTACCACTACAACTTTCACTCTGCCCAGCACACCATTTTTTTAAAATTTATATGACTCATTTGACTGTATTTAATCAGCAATTACCAGTCTTTTAAAACTGTATCGACTGTACCAGAACAAGTAATTTGCTTTCATCATATTTACAGCTTTAAGTATACAGAGAACAAAAATCCAGAACAGATCACATCAGAGATTCAGTATAGAGTTAATAATATAGAATCCCAAATACAGTATTACACCATAGTTTTTAACATATTTTCATGAATTTTACCAATTTTATGAAATATTCTGCAAACTACCACAGTGTACATGACAATATCTCCTAACCCAGCTTCTTAATACTTCTTTTTAAATGTATACAAATTAAACAACATTTGTGCTATTGTATAGCACAGGAAACTATATTCAATATCCTGCAATAAACCATAATGGAAAAGAAAAAAACAAATTCCCCCTCAGAAGCAAAAAAAAAAAAAAATTAAAGGTATTCCAAAAAAAGTCAAGATAAGGAATACCTATAGCCTACATGCAACTGAGAAATAAATAGAAACAAAAGTTGCCAAGAATAGAAATTTCATTTATTCAATGAATTTGAAATTAATGCAAGTTTCTTCTCACCTTTTTATTATACAGTCCTACTCTCAGAACACTGTTTTCCATAGAGTAATAGAATTGAAGATGACAGCTCTTGCCCAAGCAGTGACACACAGAGCTATTTAGATAAGCCCTGCTGCCTAAATGGTTAAGAGTAGAAGCATGCTTAGCCCCTACCCATATATAGTAACCTGAAAAATAAAGGGGAAAAAAAGCAACAGAAAAAATTAGCTGCTTTGTGTGTGAACAAAATTATTATATTACTTTTCCAAATCAAGCTTGAAACGCAAATATTTTATTTAAAAGAATATGATGTTTTTAAAAGATTGCATCAACTACAAATTACAGATTTTCATTTCCATATTTGATTTCTAAAATGCATTGTAATCTCCTCCTAATTCCTAAAATCAAAGTTTGACAATACCTTCAATATGAAATTTCAATATTCTTATAAAAAGAAATCTACTGATATAAACATCTCTGTGCCACCAAATGATCATTCTTTTAAATGTAACAATGCAACCTTTCTTTAATCAAAAATTCCTCATCTTTCTTCCCAGAATTATTTTCCCTTTTGATTATTTTTTCTATTCTTCACAGAAAAACTTTTATTGTTTAAGGGAATATAATTTAAACTGCCCTCTTTCTTACCAAACTACATGGAAGCATCATATACTTACAGTCCTACTAAACTACACATATGGATTGTATAGTACATAAAAATATTGTTAATCGATTTTTTCCTTCTGATTCTTAAAACCAATTTGGATTGCTTTTGAACTCAATAATATATAGTATGAAGAGATACAAAGATACTTCTATGTTTTATAACTTCAATTTTCAAAGATAAAATCTTTAAAATGTTTTATTTCTTATTTTATTTATTTATTTTTTTTATTTTATTTTTTTTGTGGTATGCTGGCCTCTCACTGCTGTGGCCTCTCCCGTTGCAGAGCACAGGCTCCGGATGCGCAGGCTCAGTGGCCATGGCTCACCGGCCCAGCCGCTCCACGGCATGTGGGATCTTCCCGGACCGGGGCACGAACCCATGTCCCCTGCATCGGCAGGCGGATTCTCAACCACTGCGCCACTAGGGAAGACCTGTTTTATTTCTTTGCAAGAGAGCAAATATTCCTGCAACATCTAAAAACTTTGAACTTAAATTCAGTGAAATTTGTTTACTAGACATGTTAGCTTTTAATCAAAGTAGTATATAATAAGTTAGTACTTTTCCTCTGACCTATACATAAGGAACTAATAAAATGAAAACACATTTTTACAAAAGCAGAGACAGATTAAACAAGATAAAACATCTCAAAAGATAAGGAAAAAATAAATATGCCAAGTGATGAGCAGGGCTGAAACCACAGAACTCTTGGATGTTGGGACCAGAAGCAGGCTGTAGTAGCTAGAATTTTGACTAATTTAAATTTTGCAAAATCCTGGATGAACAGAGTCAAATTCTCTTAATGATGTCAAAGATTAGGGTTGGAAATCCTTCTTGTAAACTGAGGTGGGAAAGATACTTACCCTCTCTGCTGTGGGCTATGGCTAAGTGACAGTATGTGCAAAACTCCAAGCATTACCATCAAGTATGAAACCCTAAACCAGGATTGTTACTCAGATAAGGTTCTGGGTTGCTGAGTAATACCATGATAAAATTGCTGAACAAGGAGGTAGGAACAAAGTAAAAGAGCAGCGAAGAGTAAAGGGGGTTTAGAAAGAGAACAAATCTAATTGAAAAAAAGCCTGCAAAATTTCCAGTTTCTGGACCACCATGTAAGAAGCTTGGAAGTTGTTATTCCTGTCCACTTAGCAAGAAAATATATGAACAAACTGAAAATCAACAACTCTTCTTAGACCCCTAGGAAAGTTGAGGTCATGGCACAAACCACTGTGCAAGAATTGGTGAGGTAAGCAGATACAGAGAATCACAACTTTCAAGAGCAGAAATCCCAAAATTGTATGGGGAAGTACAGAGGTGGAAAAAACTAGATTGTGATTGATGAACTGCTGGAGGCTCAGTGGGAACACATTTGCAAGTTAAAAACTCCAGGCAGTCCCATCTTAGGGAGGACCCCACTCTTTTGTGAGTTTTACCTTCAGGAGCCCTACCAGGTTCTCACAGTAGGAATCAGAGAAAAATCCTCTTGTGCCTACAGCTGGGGGAGAGGAAAAGTACTCATTTTGAAATATACCTGGACTCTCCTGTTATTCTTAATAAGGCTTTCACTCAAGAGAAGCTTTACAACCAGCTAACCGACTGGAGATCCTAACTGGGAGAAGTGAGATATCAAATCCAGCAGGTTCTAACCTTCCACATAACAGGAACAAAATACCCAGATGCAGCCCCCACTGGATCAAAGACTGAGATCCATTCATAGGACTATAGGATGCTTCCCTTCCCCTCACAACTTATCACATCAAAAGTGGTCCTGTATGATAACAAGGAAATATTACCAAAAGAACTGTGGGTCTCAGACCTTCTTTCAGAAGATATCTTTAGAGAAACCCGAAGACAAGAGTGGGACCAAAACAAGAACACTACATGAAATTTTAGTCTCAGATATTAACAGCTACAGCCAACAGTAAACAGAGCCTAAACTCTAGCTGGAAAAACATTAAAGCTCACATTAAATACCTATCTACCTTAATTCATTTTATGCAGTACATTATGCCTGGCTTTCACACACACAAAAATTACAAGACATACTAAAAGGTAAAAAATATATAGTTTGAAGAGAAAGAATAGACATCAGAACCAGACCCAAATCTGGCAGTGATGCTGGAATTATCAGACTGGGATAAATAAGTTAAGAGTTCCAGTGGAAAAAGTAGAAAACATACAAAAAAGATAATGTAGGCAGAGAGTTGGAAATTCTAGGGAAGAATTTTAAAATGCTAGGGGTAAAAAACAGTATAACAGAAATGAAAAATGCCTTCAAATGGGCTCATTAGCAGACTTGACTCAGCTGAGGAATGAATCTCTGAGCTTAAGGATATGTCAATAGAAACTTCCAAAACTGAAAAGCAAACAGAAAAAAAAAAGTGAAGAAAGGAATGATTCTATCTAAGAACTCTGGGAAAACTACAAAAGGTGCAACATATGCATAATGGAAATATGAGAAGAAGAGAGAGAGAAAGGAAGAGAATCAATATTTGAAGTAACAGTGACTGAGAATTTTCATCCAAATTAATTTCAGACACCAAACCAGAGATCCCGGAAGCTCAGGAAACACCAAGCAGGATAAATATCCAAGACACTACACCTAAGCTCATTACTATATTCAAAACTGCAATCAAATACAAGCGAAAATCTTGAAATATTCCAGGAAGAAAAAAATCTTACCTATAGAGGAACACAGATAAGAATTGGATCAGACTTCTCTTCCAAACCATGTAAGTAAGAAGAGAGTGGAGTAAAATATTTAAAGTATTAAAAGAAGAAAAAAACTCAACCTAGAATTCTATGTCCAGCAAAAATTATCCTTCAAAAATGAAATACAGGGGCTTCCCTGGTGGCGCAGTGGTTGAGAGTCCGCCTGCCGATGCAGGAGACACGGGTTCGTGCCCTGGTTCGGGAGGCTCCCACATGCCGCGGAGCGGCTAAGCCCGTGGGCCATGGCCGCTGGGCCTGTGCGTCCGGAGCCTGTGCTCCGCAACGGGAGAGGCCACAACAGTGAGAGGCCCGCGTACCGAAAAAAAAAAAAAAAAAAAAAATGAAATACAAATAAAGACTTTCTCAAATAAAAATTGAGGGAATTTGTGTCCAGTAGACTTGCAAGTAATGCTAAAAGGCATTCTTCAGTGAGAAGGAAAATGATATAGGTCAGAAACTCAGATCTACATAAAGAAAGGAATAGTATCAGAGAAGGAATAAATGAAAGTAAAATGAAACATTTTACTTTCAACTTGCTTAGTTAATAAAAAAAAATAAGTTTGTTCAAAACAGTAATAGTCCTAATGTATTTGATAATGAAATGAAATGAATGACAGCAATAATACGAGGGAAAGGAGGGAAGATTTAGGAATATTTTATTATAATGGGCTTGCACTACCTATGAGGATGTATAGAGTTATTTGAAAGTAGACTTGGATTAGTTGTAAACGTATTTCACAAACTCTAGAGCAACCACTAAAGAGAGTTAAAAAGGAAGCATAATCAATATGATTTTTTAATTTGCTACCTTCGTCAGCACTGCTTTGATCCTGCCGAGGTGGAGATTCTAACACAGAAATTTCTCTTGCTTTTGTGCGCATCCAGGAAGTTTGCCCAGCAGATGTTTCTGATACCCAGTCACACATGTCAAAATCAAATCCACAGACCTGACACACTGAAGAGAGGAGAAAAAGATGTCAGTGGACTATCACAGTCTACTGAAGTGGCTGCTTAACAGTGGTTATAGTTGCAATCAAGGCTCAAACACACACATACACACACACACAAAAAAATTCATATCTGGAAATTTTGACTCAGTAAGTCTTAGAGTGTCCTCTACTTTTTAAAAGTTCTTCATTTGATCCAGATGGGCATCCTCCGAATGAGAACCACTGCCGCCAAAAAAAAAAAAAAATGAAGAGATTTCTCCTTTTTCTTGTACCACTGCTTCTACTGTGGTTTTTTAAATGGTATAATATCTGACCTTACCTACTTTATGGAATTCAGTTAACTTAAATAATTTACTATTCACAATCACATTGAATTTTTTAAGAAGAAAATTTGTATATAATTCCAAGATATTTAATGTAATTGTTTTACAAAACAACATTATCTTAAATTGACATATTTACTGTCTTTCACTTTTTGAATAAACAGCAGACTTGCAATAACACTTCAGCTAAAACCCCTGTGATACTCCTGCTAAAACTAAGACATAGATGTCAACAGAGTTTGTCAAGTGAGTATCCCTACTAGTGGTCTGATATTCCGGTTAGGCTTCTGAGTCTCATGGATGGCCTACACACGGACAAGGCAGGCAGACATCTCATTTTAACACTTACACCTCAATCCTTCATCTGTAGAATCAAATCTGCAGAGGCTTGTATCTGGATGGCATTGTTCCTTCTTGGTATTCGATGTTTCTTGACATGGTAAAATTTCATCTGTAAGATTGGCGAGAAGTGAGATGCAGGTGTCACTAGAAAGGATCATGTATTTCTTAAAATGTTAACATTTGTTCTACAGAGCATGCTCAACCCAACTCCTCTCTATGGCGGCATCATGCCTTAGGGAGACTTATTACACAGACAGAAAAAGAGAGATGGATTCAGAGAGAGAAGAGAGAGAGAAAAAAACAACCATGCCAGTGCTTCTGGATTTGAATCAGATCTCTGTAAAACTCTTAGAGGAAAACATAGGTGGAACACTGACATAAATCGCAGCAATATTTTTTTGGATCCTTCTCTTAAAGTAAAGGAAATAAAAGCAAAAATAAACAAATGGGATCTAATTAAACTTAGAAGTTTTTGCACAGCAAAGGAAACGATGGACAAAATGAAAAGAAAACCTACTGAATGAGAAAAAATATTTGCGAATGATGACTGATAAAGGATTAATATCCAAAATATATAAAAAGCTCAAACAACTCAACTTCAAAAAAACAACCTGATTATAAAATGGGCAGAAGAACTGAATAGACATGTTTTTAAAGAGGAAATGCAGATGGCCAACAGGCACATGAAAAAACGCTCAACATCACTAATTATCAGGGAAATGCAAATCAAAACCACAATGAGATATCATTTTATACAGTCAGAATGGCTATCATCAGAAAGAACACGAATACCAAATGTTGGTGAGGATGTGGAGAAAAGGGAACCCTCTTGCACTGTTGGTGGGAATGTAAATGGGTACAGCCACTCTGGAGAACAGTATGGAGGTTTCTCACCTTCCTAAATATCTGAGCTTTGAATCTTTGGACATCTTGTTACAGTCATCTACAGACACTGGTGCCCACCCCTCAATCCCTGATTACTTTACCTGTTGGCTCAATGTCACTCTTTGTCATTTCAATGTTCACATTCATCTTGCCCCTCAATTTCTCGATTTCTCTTACTGATGCTCATGAAGGAGAACTGCTGATGTAAAACCACCTCTGCCACCACTCAGCTGAATATGATCATAACTAATGGTGATAACACTTCCTCTATCTTAATTATGAGGGGCTCACTCCCCAACCATAACCCCTATCTTTCCACTCACTCCCTCTAGTATCTCTACTGTAAAAAATTTTTGACAGCATCAGGACCTACAAAGCTAATGGTCCTCCAGTTTTGCAATTCCTTTCATCCTCTCTCATGTCCTCATTTCTTTTCTTACTGATGTTAGAAAATAGTCACCTGCTGGCTCTTCTCATGCTTCCACAAAATCAGGACAAAAACTCTGATAAATACAATCCTTCGTGTAGTGTAAGTGCCTGACAATTAGCTTTCTTGATTGTAATGTAAGTGCTTGACATCAACTTTTTGATTGCTGAGGCATCCATTTCAAAGACATCCATCTCTAATAAACACATTGCCCCCTACACACTGGATAAAGAGCCAGTCCGTCCCACGCATGAAGTTCCCCTTTTCAAAAGCCCTTGGTAACCTAGATAACTGAGCACTCGAGTGACCCAGCTTTTCCCTTACTGCACTTTAATTCCCACTTGTACGTTTTAAATTCAACAATAAAAAGTAAAACTGGGAAACCCTAGGCACCCCACCGTCGACCCCAACAAAGGCAGAACCCTAGGTTTACTCTCTCTCCCCATAACCTTGCTGTATGGCCCTTGGATGAGCTGGGTACCCTCCAGGACCTGTAAGATGCAAACCTTGTTTTTCCAAAGTCCCCTGATGGTTGTTGCAGAGGTGTGTCTTGTAATCATAAGAACCGCAAGGGCTGGACTAGCCACAACATCACAACGCTGACTCTGGTCTGGGAAATGTCTGTGGGGACTCACCACATGCAATCTGGGCCCAGGTGAGTGCCTGAGATTCCTGGCAGATAGCATCACTGTGAATAGGCTGAGACCCCCACAACACGCTCCACCTGCATCCATGCAGATGAACGGGAGTGATGGGTCAACACCAAGCTGACTGAAATGACTTCATATCCCTGACTACTCACTTCATTGCACTGGGGCCATCCCACTACATCTTCCTAATTCTTTCCTTTTCTTCCATTTCTAGACAACTGTTCAAAACCCTTTACCCACTCCTTAAGTCTCCAACTCCTCCTCTCCCTCAGCTAATCATCTTGCTTTATGTTTCATTGGGAAAATGAAAGAAACCAGAAGAAAACCTCACAAGCCCCAACACCTGCACCACCACCCACATGCCTTTCCTCCTCCTAACTGTGATCAACCAGTCCTGCTCCTCTCTAGGTCCACTACTTTCATTTACCCAGGAAATGCATCTCCTCTCCCCTATTTTGCAATCATTCCAGCAATTTCCTCCCCTCTTTTACATCCCACATGCTTTCTTTCCCTTCAGTATACAAGAGGCCACAATTTCACCCATCTTAAGAAAATCTCTTAAACCTCCAACTCCCTTCAACTAACTTCTCCAAGTTCCGCCTATTCTCACTGATTCCAACACCACTTCTTCTCCCCCCATTCTCTCTTGCATCTGTTCCAATGAGGTTTTTTTTCAGTTTTTTAAAAATGAAGTTAAGGGGAGCGAGAAGATGGCGGAAGAGTAAGACGCGGGGATCACTCTTCCTCCACACAGATACATCAGAAATACATCTACACGTGGAACTTCTCCTATAGAACACCCACCGAACGCTGGCAGAAGACCTCAGACCTCAGACCTCAGGCAAGAAACCCCCCCACGTACCTTGTTAAGGCAAAAGAAAAAAGAATAAACAGAGACAAAAGAATAGGGACGGGACCTGCACCAGTGGGAGGGAGCCGAGAGGGAGGAAAGGTTCCCGCACACTAGAAGCCCCTTCGCGGGAAGAGACTGCGGGTGGTGGAGTGGGAAGCTTCAGAGCCGCGGAGGAGACCACAGCCAACAGGGTGCGGAGGGCAAAGCGGAGAGATTCCCGCACGGAGGATCGGTGCCGATCAGCACTCACCAGCCCGAGAGGCTTGTCTGCTCATCCGCCGCGGCGGGCGGGGCTGGGAACTGAGCCTCGGGCGGATCCCAGGGAAAGGTCTGGTGTTGGCAGAGCGAAAACAGCCTGAAGGGGTTAGCGCACCACGGCGGGCCGGGAGGGAGTTCGGGAGAAGTCTGGAGCTGCCGAAGAGGCAAGAGACCTTTTCTTCCCTCTTTACCTCCTGCTGCGCGAGGAGAGGGGTTTAAGCGCGCCGCTTAAAGGAGCTCCAGAAACGGGCGCGGAGCTGCCGAAGAGACAAGAGACTTTTTCTTGCCTCTTCGCTTCCTGGGGCGCGAGGAAAGGGAATTAAGGGCACCACATAAAGGAGCCCCAGAAACGGGCGCGAGCCGCGTCTGTCGGCGCGGACAGTAGAGACGGGTGTCGGACGCTAAGGTTGCTGCTGCCGCCACCAAGAGGCCTGTGTGCGAGCGCAGGTCACTCTCCACACCGCCCCTCCCGGGAGCCTGTGCAGCCCGCCAGCGCCGGGGTCCCGGGATCCTGGGACAGCTTCCCCGGGAAAACGCGCGGCGTGCCTCGGGCCGGTGCAGCGTCACGCCGGCCTCTGCCGCCGCGGACTCGCCCCACATCCGTGCCCCCCCACCCACCGCCTGAGTGAGCCAGAGCCCCCGAATCAACTGCTCCGTTAACGCTGCTCCTTTGACCCCGCCCTCTCTG